>NC_133185.1:19842500-20465000 GCF_049306965.1 Danio rerio | reverse complement strand
GAGGGCCAGAGGGCACCCTGGGGCCTATACTGCAAGTCCAGGGAGAGAGGTGGACCCTTGGGTAGCTTGCTGGTGTCAGAGACCCCTAGGTGGAGGGCCAGGGGGCACCCTGGGGCCTATACTGCAAGTCCAAGGAGAGAGATGGACCCCTGGGTAGCTTGCTGGGGTCAGAGGCCCCTAGTTGGAGAGCCAGGGGCACCCTGGGGCCTATACTGCAAGTCCAGGGAGAGAGGTGGACCCCTGGGTAGCTTGCTGGGGTCAGAGGCCCCTAGGTGGAGGGTCACGGGGCACCCTGGGGCCTCTATTGCAAGTCCAGGGAGAGAGGTGGACCCCTCGGTAGCTTGCTGGGGTCAGAGACCCCTAGGTGGAGGGCCAATGGGCACCCTGGGGCCTTTACTGCAAGTCCAGGGAGAGATGTGGAGCCCAGGGTAGCTTGCTGGGGTCAGTAGCCGTTGGGTGGAGGGCAAGGGGGCACCCTGGGGCCTCTATTGCAAGTCCAGGGAGAGAGCTGGACCCCTGGGTAGCTTGCTGGACTCAGAGGCCCCTAGGTGGAGGGCCAGGGGGCACCCTGGGGCCTCTACTATAAGTCCATGGAGAGATGTGGACCCCTGGGTAGCTGGCTGGGGTCAACGGCCCCTAGGTGGAGGGCCAGTGGGCACCCAGGGGCGTCTACTGCAAGTCCAGGGAGAGATGTGGACCCCTGGGTAGCTTGCTGGGGTCAGAGGGCCCTAGGTGGAGGGCCATGGGGCACCCTGGGGACTCTACTGCAAGTCCAGGGAGATAGGCGGGCCCCTGGGCAGCTTGCTGGGGTCAGAGACCCCTAGGTGGAGGGCCAATGGGCACCCTGGGGCCTCTACTGCAAGTCCAGGGAGAGAGTGTTAGCCCTGGGTAGCTTGCTGGGGTCAGAGGGCCCTAGGTGGAGGGCCATGGGGAACCCTGGGGACTCTACTGCAAGTCCAGGGAGATAGGTAGGACATTGGGTAGCTTGCTGGGGTCAGATGCCCCTAGGTTGAGGGCCAAGGGTCACCCTGGGGCCTTTACTGCAAGTCCAGGGAGAGAAGTGGACCCCTGGGTAGCTTGCTGGGGTCAGAGGCCCCTAGGTGGAAGGAAAATGGGCACCCTGGGGCCTCTACTGCAAGTCCACGGAGAGAGGTGAACCCCTTGGTAGCTTGCTGGGGTCAGAGGCCCCTAGGTGGAGGGCCAAGGGGAACCCTGGGGCCTCTACTGCAAGTCCAGGGAGAGAGGTGGACTCCAGGGTAGCTTGCTGGGGTCAGAGGCCCCTAGGTGGAGGGCAAGGGGCACCCTGGGGCCTCTACAGCAAGTCCAGGGAGAGAGGTGGACCCCTGGGTAGTTTGCTAGGGTCAGAGGCCCCTAGGTGGAAGGCCAGAGGGCACCCTGGGGCCTATACTGCAAGTCCAGGAAGAGAGGTGGATTCTGGGTAGTTTACTGGGGTCAGAGGCCCCTAGGTGGAGGGCCAGGGGGCAACCCGGGGCCTCTACTTTAAGTCCAGGGAGAGAGGTGGACCCCTGGGTAGCTTGCTGGTGTCAGATGCCCCTAGGTGGAGGGCCAGGGGGCACCCTGGGTCCTATACTGCAAGTCTAGGGAGAGAGGTGGACCCCTGGGTAGCTTGCTGGGG
The DNA here is from genome assembly GCF_049306965.1 of Danio rerio. NCBI lineage: Eukaryota > Metazoa > Chordata > Actinopteri > Cypriniformes > Danionidae > Danio > Danio rerio. The sequence continues at coordinate 20,463,364 of NC_133185.1, read as the reverse complement.
TCAGATGCCCCTAGGTGGAGGGCCAAGGGTCACCCTGGGGCCAAGTCTGCAAGTCTAGGGAGAGAGGTGGACCCCTGGGTAGCTTTCTGGGGTCAGAGGCCCCTAGGTGGAGGGCCAAGGGGCACCCTGGGGCCTCTATTGCAAGTCCAGGGAGAGAGGTGGACCCCTGGGCAGCTTGCTTGGGTCAGGGGCCCCTAGGTGGAGGACCATGGGGCACCCTGGGGCCTATACTGCAAGTCCAGGGAGAGAGTTGGAGCCCTGGGTAGCTTGCTAGGGTCAGAGGGCCCTAGGTGGAGGCCAAGGGGGCACCCTGTGGCCTATACTGCAAGTCCAGGGAGAGAAGTGGAGCCCTGGGTAGCTTGCTGGGGTCAGAGGACCCTAGGTGGAGGGCCATGGGGCACCCTGGGTACTCTACTGCAAGTCCAGGGAGATAGGTAGGCCCCTGGGTAGCTTGCTGGGGTCAGAGGCCCCTAGGTGGAGGGCCAAGGGTCACCCTGGGGCCTCTACTGCAAGTCTAGGGAGAGAGGTGGACCACTGGGAAGCTTGCTGGTGTCAGAGGCCCCTAGGGGGAGGGCCAGGGGGCACCGTAGGGCCTATACTGCAAGTCCAGGAAGAGAGATGGACCCCTGGGTAGTTTGCTGGGGTCAGAGGCCCCTAGGTGGAGGGCCAGGGGGCACCTTGGGGCCTCTACTAAAAGTCCAGGGAGAGATGTGGACCCCTGGGTAGCTTGCTGGGTTCAGAGGCCCCTAGGTGGAGGGTCACGGGGCACCCTGGGGCCTCTATTGCAAGTCCAGGGAGAGAGGTGGACCCCTCGGTAGCTTGCTGGGGTCAGAGACCCCTAGGTGGAGGGCCAATGGGCACCCTAGGGACTCTACTGCAAGTCCAGGGAGAGAGGTGGACCCCTGGGTAGCTTGCTGGGGTCAGAGGCCCCTAGGTGGAGGGCCAGAGGGCAGCCTTGGGCCTCTACCACAAGTCCAGGGAGAGAGGTGGAGCCCTGGGTAGCTTGCTGGGGTCAGTAGCCCCTGGGTGGAGGGCAAGGGGGCACCCTGGGGCCTCTATTGCAAGTCCAGGGAGAGAGCTGGACCCCTGGGTAGCTTGCTGGACTCAGAGGCCCCTAGGCGGAGGGCCACGGGGCACCTTGGGGCCTCTACAGCAAGTCCAGGGAGAGAGGTGGAGCCCTGGGTAGCTTGCTGGGGTCAGAAGCCCCTAGGTGGAGGGCCAGAGGGCAGCCTAGGGCCTCTACTACAAGTCCAGGGAGAGAGGTGGAGCCCGGGGTAGCTTGCTGGGGTCAGTAGCCCTTGGGTGGAGGGCAAGGGGGCACCCTGGGGCCTCTATTGCTAGTCCAGGGAGAGAGCTGGACCCCTGGGTAGCTTGCTGGGGTCAGAGGGCCCTAGGTGGAGGCCAAGGGGGCACCCTGTGGCCTATACTGCAAGTCCAGGGAGAGAAGTGGAGCCCTGGGTAGCTTGCTGGGGTCAGAGGACCCTAGGTGGAGGGCCATGGGGCACCCTGGGTACTCTACTGCAAGTCCAGGGAGATAGGTAGGCCCCTGGGTAGCTTGCTGGGGTCAGAGGCCCCTAGGTGGAGGGCCAAGGGTCACCCTGGGGCCTCTACTGCAAGTCTAGGGAGAGAGGTGGACCACTGGGAAGCTTGCTGGTGTCAGAGGCCCCTAGGGGGAGGGCCAGGGGGCACCGTAGGGCCTCTACTGCAAGTCCAGGAAGAGAGATGGACCCCTGGGTAGTTTGCTGGGGTCAGAGGCCCCTAGGTGGAGGGCCAGGGGGCACCTTGGGGCCTCTACTAAAAGTCCAGGGAGAGATGTGGACCCCTGGGTAGCTTGCTGGGTTCAGAGGCCCCTAGGTGGAGGGTCACGGGGCACCCTGGGGCCTCTATTGCAAGTCCAGGGAGAGAGGTGGAACCCTCGGTAGCTTGCTGGGGTCAGAGACCCCTAGGTGGAGGGCCAATGGGCACCCTAGGGCCTCTACTGCAAGTCCAGGGAGAGAGGTGGACCCCTGGGTAGCTTGCTGGGGTCAGAGGCCCCTAGGTGGAGGGCCAGAGGGCAGCCTTGGGCCTCTACCACAAGTCCAGGGAGAGAGGTGGAGCCCTGGGTAGCTTGCTGGGGTCAGTAGCCCCTGGGTGGAGGGCAAGGGGGCACCCTGGGGCCTCTATTGCAAGTCCAGGGAGAGAGCTGGACCCCTGGGTAGCTTGCTGGACTCAGAGGCCCCTAGGCGGAGGGCCACGGGGCACCTTGGGGCCTCTACAGCAAGTCCAGGGAGAGAGGTGGAGCCCTGGGTAGCTTGCTGGGGTCAGAAGCCCCTAGGTGGAGGGCCAGAGGGCAGCCTAGGGCCTCTACTACAAGTCCAGGGAGAGAGGTGGAGCCCTGGGTAGCTTGCTGGGGTCAGTAGCCCTTGGGTGGAGGGCAAGGGGGCACCCTGGGGCCTCTATTGCTAGTCCAGGGAGAGAGCTGGACCCCTGGGTAGCTTGCTGGACTCAGAGGCCCCTAGGCGGAGGGCCACGGGGTACCCTGGGGCCTCTACTGCAAGTCCAGGGAGAGAGGTGGAGCCCTGGGTAGCTTGCTGAGGTCATTAGCCCCTGGTTGGAGGGCAAGGGGGCACCCTGGGGACTCTACTGCAAGTCCAGGGAGAGAAGTGGAGCCCTGGGTAGCTTGCTGGGGTCAAAGGGCCCTAGGTGGAGGGCAAGGGGGCACCCTGTGGCCTATACTGCAAGTCCAGGGAGAGATGTGGACCCCTGGGTAGCTTGCTGGGGTCAGAGGGCCCTAGGTGGAGGGCCAAGGGGCACCCTGGGGCCTAGTCTGCAAGTCTAGGGAGAGAGGTGGACCCCTGGGTAGCTTTCTGGGGTCAGACGTCCCTGGATGGAGGGCCAGGGGGCACCCAGGGGCCTATACTGCAAGTCCAGGGAGAGAGGTGGACCCCTGAGTAGCTTGCTGGGGTCAGAGACCCCTAGGTGGAGGGTCAATGGGCACCCTGGGGCCTCTACTGCAAGTCCAGGGAGAGATGTGGACCCCTGGGTAGCTTGCTGGGGTCAGAGGCCCCTAGGTGGAGGGCCAAGGGGTACCCTGGGGCCTCTACTGCAAGTCCAGGGAGAGAGGTGGAGCCCTCGGTAGCTTGCTGGGGTCAATAGCCCCTGGGTGGAGGGCAAGGGGGCACCCTGGGGCCTCTATTGCAAGTCCAGGGAGAGATGTGGACCCCTGAGTAGCTTGCTGGGGTCAGAGGCCCCTAGGTGGAGGGCAAGGGGGCACCCTGTGGCCTATACTGCAAGTCCAGGGAGAGAGGTGGACCCCTGGGTAGCTTGCTGGGGTCAAAGGGCCCTAGGTTGAGGGCCATGGGGCACCCTGGGGCCTCTATTGCAAGTCCAGGGAGAGATGTGGACCCCTGGGTAGCTTGCTGGGGTCAGAGGCCCCTAGGTGGAGGGCAAGGGGGCACCCTGTGGCCTATACTGCAAGTCCAGGGAGAGTGTTGGAGACCTGGGTAGCTTGCTGGTGTCAGAGGCCCCTAGGGAGAGGGCCAGGGGGCACCGTAGGGCCTCTACTATAAGTCCAGGGAGAGAGGTGGACCCCTTGGTAGCTTGCTGGGGTCAGAGGCCCCTAGGTGGAGGGCCAAGGGGCACCCTGGGGCCTCTACTGCAAGTCCAGGGAGAGAGGTGGACACCAGGGTAGCTTGCTGGGGTCAGAGGCCCCGAGGTGGAAGGCCACGGGGCACCCTGAGGCCTCTACAGCAAGTCCAGGGAGAGAGGTGGACCCCTGGGTAGTTTGCTAGGGACAGAGGCCCCTAGGTGGAGGACCAGGGGGCACCCTGAGGCCTATAGTGCAAGTCCAGGGAGAGAGTTGGAGCCCTGTGTAGCTTGCTTGGGTCAGAGGGCCCTAGGTGGAGGGCCAAGGGGCACCCTGGGGACTCTACTGTAAGTCCAGGAAAAGAGGTGGACCCCTGGGTAGTTTGCTGGGGTCAGAGGCCCCTAGGTGGAGGGCCAGGGGGCACCCTGGACCTCACCTATAAGCCAGGGAGAGAGGTGGACCCCTGGGTAGCTTGCTTGGGTCAGAGGCCCCTAGGTGGAGGGCCAATGGGCACCCTGGGGCCTCTACTGCAAGTCCAGGGAGAGAGGTGGAGCCCTGGGTAGCTTGCTGGGGTCGGTTGCCCCTGGGTGGAGGGCAAGGGGGCACCGTAGGGTCTCTATTGCAAGTCCAGGGAGAGAGCTGGACCCCTGGGTAGCTTGCTGGGTTCAGAGGCCCCTAGGTGGAGGGCCACGGGGTACCCAGGGGCCTCTACTGCAAGTCCAGGGAGAGAGGTGGACCCCTGGGTAGCTTGCTGGACTCAGAGGCCCCTAGGTGGAGGGCCACGGGGTACCCTGGGGCCTCTACTGCAAGTCCAGGGAGAGAGGTGCAGCCCTGGGTAGCTTGCTGGGGTCAGTGGCCCCTGGGTGGAGGGCAAGGGGGCACCCTGGGGCCTCTACTGCAAGTCCAGGGAGAGAGGTGGACCACTGGGCAGCTTGCTTGGGTCAGGGGCACCTAGGTGGAGGACCAGGGGGCACCCTGAGGCCTATACTGCAAGTCCAGGGAGAGAGGTGGACCTCTCGGTAGCTTGCTGGGGTCAGAGGCCCCTAGGTGGAGGGCCAAGGGGCACCCTGGGGCCTCTACTGCAAGTCCAGGGAGAGAGGTATACACCAGGGTAGCTTGCTGGGGTCAGAGGCCCCTAGGTGGAGGGCCACGGAGCACCCTGGGGCCTCTACAGCAAATCCAGGGAGAGAGGTGGACCCCTGGGTAGATTGCTAGGGTCAGAGGCCCCTGGGTGGAGGACCAGGGGGCACCCTGGGGCCTCTACTGCAAGTCTAGGGAGAGAGGTGGACCACTGGGAAGCTTGCTGGTGTCAGAGGCCCCTAAGGGGAGGGCCAGGGGGCACCGTAGGGCCTCCACTGCAAGTCCAGGAAGAGAGGTGGACCCCTGGGTAGTTTGCTGGGTTCAGAGGCCCCTAGGTGGAGGGTCATGGGGAACCCTGGGGCCTCTACTGCAAGTCCAGGGAGAGATGTGGACCCCTGGGTAGCTTGCTGGACTCAGAGGCCCCTAGGTGGAGGGCCAGGGGGCACCCTGGGGCCTCTACTAAAAGTCCATGGAGAGAGGTGTACCCCTGGATAGCTTGCTGGGGTCAGAGGCCCCTAGGTGGAGGGCCTAGGGGTACCCTGAGGCCTCTACAGCAAGTCCAGGGAGAGAGGTGGACCCCTGGGTAGCTTGCTGAGGTCAGTAGCCCCTGGTTGGAGGGCAAGGGGGCACCCTGGGGACTCTACTGCAAGTCCAGGGAGAAAAGTGGAGCCCTGGGTAGCTTGCTGGGGTCAAAGGGCCCTAGGTGGAGGGCAAGGGGGCACCCTGTGGCCTATACTGCAAGTCCAGGGAGAGATGTGGACCCCTGGGTAGCTTGCTGGGGTCAGAGGGGCCTAGGTGGAGGGCCAAGGGGCACCCTGGGGACTCTACTGCAAGTCCAGGGAGATAGGCAGGCCCCTGGGCAGCTTGCTGGGGTTAGAGGCCCCTAGGTGGAGGGCCAAGGGTCACCCTGGGGCCTAGTCTGCAAGTCTAAGGAGAGAGGTGGACCCCTTGGTACCTTTCTGGGGTCAGACGTCCCTGGATAGAGGGCCAGGGGGCACCCAGGGGCCTATACTGCAAGTCCAGGGAGAGAGGTGGACCCCTGGGTAGCTTGCTAGGGTCAGAACCCCCTAGGTGGAGGGTCATGGGGCACCCTGGGGCCTCTATTGCAAGTTCAGGGAGAGAGGTGGACCCCTCGGTAGCTTGCTTGGGTCAGAGACCCCTAGGTGGAGGGCCAATGGGCACCCTGGGGCCTCTACTGCAAGTCCAGGGAGAGATGTGGACCCCTGGGTAGCTTGCTGGGGTCAGAGGCCCCTAGGTGGAGGGCCAAGGGGTACCCTGGGGCCTCTACTGCAAGTCCAGGGAGAGAGGTGGAGCCCTGGGTAGCTTGCTGGGGTCAATAGCCCCTGGTTGGAGGGCAAGGGGGCACCCTGGGGCCTCTATTGCAAGTTCAGGGAGAGATGTGGACCCCTGAGTAGCTTGCTGGGGTCAGAGGCCCCTAGGTGGAGGGCAAGGGGGCACCCTGTGGCCTATACTGCAAGTCCAGGGAGAGAGGTGGACCCCTGGGTAGCTTGCTGGGGTCAATTAGCCCTAGGTTGAGGGCCATTGGGCACCCTGGGGCCTCTATTGCAAGTCCAGGGAGAGATGTGGACCCCTGGGTAGCTTGCTGGGGTCAGAGGCCCCTAGGTGGAGGGCAAGGGGGCACCCTGTGGCCTATACTGCAAGTCCAGGGAGAGTGTTGGAGCCCTGGGTAGCTTGCTGGTGTCAGAGGCCCCTAGGGAGAGGGCCAGGGGGCACCGTAGGGCCTCTACTATAAGTCCAGGGAGAGAGGTGGACCCCTGGGTAGCTTGCTGGGGTCAGAGGCCCCTAGGTGGAGGGCCAGGGGGCACCCAGGGGCGTCTACTGCAAGTCCAGGATGAGATGTGGACCCCTGGGTAGCTTGCTGGGGTCAGAGGCCCCTAGGTAGAGGGCAACGGGCCACCCTGGGGCCTCTACTGCAAGTCCAGGGAGAGAGGTGGACCCCTCGGTCCTTGCTGGGGTCAGTAGCCCCTGGGTGGAGGGCAAGGGGGCACCCTGGGGCCTCTATTGCAAGTCCAGGGAGAGAGCTGGACCCCCGGGTAGCTTGCAGGGGTCAGAGGCCCCTAGGTGGAGGGCCAGGGGGCACCCAGGGGCCTCCACTGCAAGTCCAAGGAGAGATGTGGACCCCTGGTTAGCTTGCTGGGGTCAGAGGCCCCCTAGGTGGAGGGCCACGAGCACCCTGGGGTCTCTACTGCAAATCCAGGGAGAGAGGTGGACCCCAGGGTAGCTTGCTGGTGTCAGATGCCCCTAGGTGGAGGGCGTGGGGCACCCTGGGTCCTATACTGCGAGTCCAGAAAGAGAGCTGGACCCCTGGGTAGCTTGCTGGGTTAAGATTCCCCTAGGTGGAGGGCCACGAGATACCCTGGGGCCTCTACTGCAAGTCCAGGGAGAGAGGTGGAGCCCTGGGTAGCTTGCTGGGGTCAGTAACCCCTGGGTGGAGGGCAAGGGGGCACCCTGGGGCCTCTACTGCAAGTCCAGGGAGAGAAGTGGAGCCCCGGGTAGCTTGCTGGGGTCAGAGGCCCCTAGGTGGAGGGCAAGGGGGCACCCTGTGGCCTATACTGCAAGTCCAGGGAGAGATGTGGACCCCTGGGTAGCTTGCTGGGGTCAGAGGGCCCTAGGTGGAGGGCCAAGGGGCACCCTGGGGACTCTACTGCAAGTCCAGGGAGATAGGCAGGCCCCTGGGCAGCTTGCTGGGGTTAGAGGCCCCTAGGTGGAGGGCCAAGGGTCACCCTGGGGCCTAGTTTGCAAGTCTAGGGAGAGAGGTGGACCCCTGGGTAGATTTCTGGGGTCAGAGGCCCCTAGGTGGAGGGCCAAGGGGCACCCTGGGGCCTCTATTGCAAGTCCAGGGACAGACGTGGACCCCTGGGCAGCTTGCTTGGGTCAGGGGCCCCTTGGTGGAGGACCAGGTGGCACCCTGGGGCCTATACTGCAAGTCCAGGGAGAGAGTTGGAGCCCTGGGTAGCTTGCTGGGGTCAGAGGCCCCTAGGTGGAGGGCCAGAGGGCAGCCCAGGGCCTCTACTACAAGTCCAGGGAGAGAAGTGGAACATTGTGTAGCTTGCTGGGGTCAGTAGCCCCTGGGTGGAGGGCAAGGGGGCACCCTGGGGCCTCTATTGCAAGTCCAGGGAGAGAGCTGGACCCCTGGGTAGCTTGCTCGGTTCAGAGGCCCCTAGGTTGAGGGCAAGGGGGCACCCTGTGGCCTATACTGCAAGTCTAGGGAGAGAGGTGGACCACTGGGAAGCTAGCTGGGGTCAGAGGCCCCTAGGTGGAGGGCCACGGGGCACCCTGGGGCCTCTACTGCAAGTCCAGAGAAGGAGGTGGACCCCTCGGTAGCTTGCTGGGGTCAGAGGCCCCTAGGTGGAGGGCCAATGGGCACCCTGGGGCCTCTACTGCAAGTCCAGTCCAGGGAGAGAGGTGGACCCCTCGGTAGCTTGCTGGGGTCAGAGGCCCCTAGGTGGAGGGCCAATGGGCACCCTGGGGCCTCTACTGCAAGTCCAGGGAGAGAGGTGGAGCCCTGGGTAGCTTGCTGGGGTCAGAGGCCCCTAGGTGGAGGGCAAGGGGCACCCTGGGGCCTCTATTGCAAGTCCAGGGAGAGAGCTGGACCCCCGGGTAGCTTGCTGGGGTCAGAGGCCCCTAGGTGGAGGGCCAGGGGGCACCCAGGGGCCTCCACTGCAAGTCCAAGGAGAGATGTGGACCCCTGGGTAGCATGCTGGGGTCAGAGGCCCCTAGGTGGAGGCCCACGGGGCACCCTGGGGCCTCTACTGCAAGTCCACGGAGAGAGGTGGACCCCTCGGTAGCTTGCTGGGGTTAGAGGCCCCTAGGTGGAGGGCCAAGGGGCACCCTGGGGCCTCTACTGCAAGTCCAGGGAGAGAGGTGGACTCCAGGGTAGCTTGCTGGGGTCAGAGGCCCCTAGGTGGAGGGCAAGGGGCACCCTGGGGCCTCTACAGCATGTCCAAGGAGAGAGGTGGACCCCTGGGTAGTTTGCTAGGGTCAGAGGCCCCTAGGTGAAAGGCCAGAGGGCACCTTGGGGCCTATACTGCAAGTCCAGGGAGAGAGGTGGACCCCTGGGTAGCTTGCTGGTGTCAGATGCCCCTAGGTGGAGGGCCAGTGGGCACCCTGGGTCCTATACTGCAAGTCCAGGGAGAGAGGTGGACCCCTGGGTAGCTTGCTGGGGTCAGAGGCCCCTAGTGGAGGGCCAGAGGGCACCCTGGGGCCTATACTGCAAGTCCAAAGAGAGAGGTGGACCCCTGGGTAGCTTGCTGGGGTCAGAGGCCCCTAGTTGGAGGGCCAGGGGCCACCCTGGGGCCTATACTGCAAGTCCAGGGAGAGAGGTGGACCCCTGGGTAGCTTGCTGGGGTCAGATGCCCCTAGGTGGAGGGCCAAGGGTCACCCTGGGGCCAAGTCTGCAAGTCTAGGGAGAGAGGTGGACCCCTGGGTAGCTTTCTGGGGTCAGAGGCCCCTAGGTGGAGGGCCAAGGGGCACCCTGGGGCCTCTATTGCAAGTCCAGGGAGAGATGTGGACCCCTGAGTAGCTTGCTGGTGTCAGAGGCCCCTAGGGAGAGGGCCAGGGGGCACCGTAGGGCCTCTACTATAAGTCCAGGGAGAGAGGTGGACCCCTTGGTAGCTTGCTGGGGTCAGAGGCCCCTAGGTGGAGGGCCAAGGGGCACCCTGGGGCCTCTACTGCAAGTCCAGGGAGAGAGGTGGACACCAGGGTAGCTTGCTGGGGTCAGAGGCCCTGAGGTGGAAGGCCACGGGGCACCCTGAGGCCTCTACAGCAAGTCCAGGGAGAGAGGTGGACCCCTGGGTAGTTTGCTAGGGACAGAGGCCCCTAGGTGGAGGACCAGGGGGCACCCTGAGGCCTATAGTGCAAGTCCAGGGAGAGAGTTGGAGCCCTGGGTAGCTTGCTTGGGTCAGAGGGCCCTAGGTGGAGGGTCACGGGGCACCCTGGGGCCTCTATTGCAAGTCCAGGGGGAGAGAGGTTGACCCCTCGGTAGCTTGCTGGGGTCAGAGACCCCTAGGTGGAGGGCCAATGGGCACCCTGGGGCCTCTACTGCAAGTCCAGGGAGAGAGGTGGACCCCTGAGTAGCTTGCTGGGGTCAGAGGCCCCTAGGTGGAGGGCCAGATGGCAGCCTTGGGCCTCTACTGCAAGTCCAGGGAGAGAGGTGGACCCCTCGGTAGTTTGCTGGGGTCAGAGGCCCCTAGGTGGAGGGCCAATGGGCACCCTGGGGCCTTTACTGCAAGTCCAGGGAGAGAGGTGAAGCCCTGGGTAGCTTGCTGGGGTCAGAGGCCCCTAGGTGGAGGGCCAGATGGCAGCCTTGGGCCTCTACTACAAGTCCAGGGAGAGAAGTGGAGCCCTGAGTAGCTTGCTGGGGTCAGTAGCCCCTAGGTGGAGGGCAAGGGGCACCCTGGGGCCTCTACAGCAAGTCCAGGGAGAGAGGTGGACCCCTGGGTAGTTTGCTAGGGTCAGAGGCCCCTAGGTGGAGGGCCAGAGGGCACCCTGGGTCCTATACTGCAAGTCCAGGGAGAGAGGTGGACCCTTGGTTAGCTTGTTGGTATCAGATGACCCTAGGTGGAAGGCCAGGGGGCACCCTGGGTCCTATACTGCAAGTCCAGGGAGAGAGGTGGACCCCTGGGTAGCTTGCTGGGGTCAGATGCCCCTAGGTGGAGGGCCAGGGTGCACCCTGGGGCCTAAACTGCAAGTCCAAGGAGAGAGGTGGACCCCTGGGTAGCTTGCTGGGGTCAGAGAACCCTAGTTGGAGGGCCAATGGGCACCCTGGGGCCTCTACTGCAAGTCCAGGGAGAGAGGTGGAGCCCTGGGTAGCTTGCTGGGGTCAGAGGCCCCTAGGTGGAGGGCCAGAGGGCAGCATAGGGCCTCTACTACAAGTCCAGGGAGAGAGGTGGAGCCCTGGGTAGCTTGCTGGACTCAGAGGCCCCTAGGTGGAGGGCCACGGGGTACCCTGGGGCCTCTACTGCAAGTCCAGGGAGAGAGGTGGAGCCCTGGGTAGCTTGCTGGGGTCAGAGGCCCCTAGGTGGAGGGCAAGGGGGCACCCTGTGGCCTAAACTGCAAGTTCAGGGAGAGATGTGGACCCCTGGGTAGCTTTCTGGGGTCAGAGGGCCCTAGGTGGAGGGCCATGGGGCACCCTGGGGTCTCTACTGCAAGTCCAGGGAGATAGGCAGGCACCTGTGCAGCTTGCTGGGGTCAGAAGCCCCTAGGTGGAGGGTCAAGGGTCACCCTGGGGCCTAGTCTGCAAGTCTAGGGAAAGAGGTGGACCCCTGGGTAGCTTTCTGGGGTCAGAGGCCCCTAGGTGGAGGCCAAGGGGCACCCTGGGGCCTCTATTGCAAGTCCAGGGAGAGAGGTGGACCCCTGGGCAGCTTGCTTGGGTCAGGGGCCCCTAGGTGGAGGACAAGGGGGCACCCTGAGGCCTATACTGCAAGTCCAGGGAGATAGGTAGGACCCTGGGTAGCTTGCTGGGGTCAGAGGCCCCTAGGGGGAGGGCCACAGGGCACCCTGGGGCCTCTACTGCAAGTCCAGGGAGAGAGGTGGAGCCCTGGGTAGCTTGCTGGGGTCAGAGGCCCCTAGGTGGAGGGCCAGGGAGTACCCTGGGGCCTCTACTGCAAATTCAGGGAGAGAGGTGGAGCCCTGGGTAGCTTGCTGGGGTCAGTAGCCCATGAATGGAGGGCAAGGGGGCACCCTGGGGCCTCTACTGCAAGTCCAGGGAGAGAGGTGGAGCCCTGGGTAGCTTGCTGGGGTCAGAGGCCCCTAGGTGGAGGGCAAGGGGGCACCCTGTGGCCTATACTGCAAGTCCAGGGAGAGAGGTGGAGCCCTGGATAGCTTGCTGGGGTCAGAGGCCCCTAGGTGGAGGACCAGGGGGCACCCTGGGGCCTATAGTGCAAGTCCAGGGAGAGAGTTGGAGCCCTGGGTAGCTTGCTGGGGTCAGAGTGCCCTAGGTGGAGGGCCATGGGGCACCCTGGGGACTCTACTGAAAGTCCAGGAAAAGAGGTGGACCCCTGGGTAGTTTGCTGGGGTCAGAGGCCCCTAGGTGGAGGGCCAGGGGGCACCCTGGACCTCACCTATAAGCCAGGGAGAGAGGTGGACCCCTGGGTAGCTTGCTTGGGTCAGAGGCCCCTAGGTGGAGGGCCAATGGGCACCCTGGGGCCTCTACTGCAAGTCCAGGGAGAGAGGTGGAGCCCTGGGTAGCTTGCTGGGGTCAGTAGCCCCTGGGTGGAGGGCAAGGGGGCACCGTAGGGCCTCTATTGCAAGTCCAGGGAGAGAGCTGGACCCCTGGGTAGCTTGCTGGGTTCAGAGGCCCCTAGGTGGAGGGCCACGGGGTACCCAGGGGCCTCTACTGCAAGTCCAGGGAGGGAGGTGGACCCCTGGGTAGCTTGCTGGACTCAGAGGCCCCTAGGTGGAGGGCCACGGGGTACCCTGGGGCCCCTACTGCAAGTCCAGGGAGAGAGGTGGAGCCCTGGGTAGCTTGCTGGGGTCAGTAGCCCCTGTGTGGAGGGCAAGGGGGCACCCTGGGGCCTCTACTGCAAGTCCAGGGAGAGAGGTGGAGCCCTGGGTAGCTTGCTGGGGTCAGTAGCCCCTGTGTGGAGGGCAAGGGGGCACCCTGGGGCCTCTACTGCAAGTCCAGGGAGAGAAGTGGAGCCCTGGGTAGCTTGCTGGGGTCAGAGAACCCCTAGGTGGAAGGCCAAGGGGGCACCCTGAGGCCTATACTGCAAGTCCAGGGAAAGAGTTGGAGCCCTGGGTAGCTTGCTGGGGTCAGAGGGCCCTAGGTGGAGGGCCATGGGGCACCCTGGGGACTCTACTGCAAGTCCAGAGAAATAGGTAGGCCCCTGGGTAGCTTGCTGGGGTCAGAGGCCCCTAGGTGGAGGGCCAAGGGTCACCCTGGGGCCTCTACTGCAAGTCTAGGGAGAGAGGTGGACCACTGGGAAGCTTGCTGGTGTCAGAGGCCCCAAGGGGGAGGGCCACGGGGCACCCTGGGGCCTCTACTGCAAGTCCAGGGAGAGAGGTGGACCTCTCGGTAGCTTGCTGGGGTCAGAGGCCCCTAGGTGGAGGGCCAAGGGGCACCCTGGGGCCTCTACTGCAAGTCCAGGGAGAGATGTGGACCCCTGGGTAGCTTGCTGGACTCAGAGGCCCCTAGGTGGAGGGCCAGTGGGCACGCTGGGGCCTCTACTAAAAGTCCAGGGAGAGAGGTGGACCCCTGGGTAGCTTGCTGGGGTCAGAGGCCCCTAGGTGGAGGGCCAGGGGGCACCCAGGGGCGTCTACTGCAAGTCCAGGGAGAGATGTGGACCCCTGGGTAGCTTGCTGGGGTTAGAGGCCCCTAGGTGGAGGGCCAGGGGGCACCCAGGGGCATCTACTGCAAGTCCAGGGAGAGATGTGGACCCCTGGGTAGCTTGCTGGGGTCAGAGGCCCCTAGGTGGAGGGTCACAGGGCACCCTGGGGCCTCTATTGCAAGTCCAGGGAGAGAGGTGGACCCCTCGGTAGCTTGCTGGGGTCATAGACCCCTAGGTGGAGGGCCAATGGGCACCCTGGGGCCTCTACTACAAGTCCAGGGAGAGAGGTGGAGCCCTGGGTAGCTTGCTGGGGTCAGAGGCCCCTAGGTGGAGGGCCAGGGGGTACCCTGGGGCCTCTATTGCAAATTCAGGGAGAGAGGTGGAGCCCTGGGTAGCTTGCTGGGGTCAGTAGCCCATGAATGGAGGGCAAGGGGGCACCCTGGGGCCTCTTCTGCAAGTCCAGGGAGAGAGGTGGAGCCCTGGGAAGCTTGCTGGGGTCAGAGGCCCCTAGGTGGAGGGCAAGGGGGCACCCTGTGGCCTAAACTGCAAGTTCAGGGAGAGATGTGGACCCCTGGGTAGCTTTCTGGGGTCAGAGGGCCCTAGGTGGAGGGCCATGGGGCACCCTGGGGTCTCTACTGCAAGTCCAGGGAGATAGGCAGGCACCTGTGCAGCTTGCTGGGGTCAGAAGCCCCTAGGTGGAGGGTCAAGGGTCACCCTGGGGCCTAGTCTGCAAGTCTAGGGAGAGAGGTGGACCCCTGGGTAGCTTTCTGGGGTCAGAGGCCCCTAGGTGGAGGCCAAGTGGCACCCTGGGGCCTCTATTGCAAGTCCAGGGAGAGAGGTGGACCCCTGGGCAGCTTGCTTGGGTCAGGGGCCCCTAGGTGGAGGACAAAGGGGCACCCTGAGGCCTATACTGCAAGTCCAGGGAGAGAGTTGGAGACCTGGGTAGATTGCTGGGGTCAGAGGCCGCTAGGTGGAGGGCCATGGGGCACCCTGGGGACTCTACTGCAAGTCCAGGGAGATAGGTAGGACCCTGTGTAGCTTGCTGGGGTCAGAGGCCGTTAGGTGGAGGGCCAAGGGTCACCCTGGGGCCTCTACTGCAAGTCCAGGGAGAGAGGTGGAGCCCTGGGTAGCTTGCCGGGGTCAGAGGCCCCTAGCTGGAGGGCCAGGGAGTACCCTGGGGCCTCTACTGCAAATTCAGGGAGAGAGGTGGAGCCCTGGGTAGCTTGCTGGGGTCAGTAGCCCATGAATGGAGGGCAAGGGGGCACCCTGGGGCCTCTACTGCAAGTCCAGGGAGAGAGGTGGAGCCCTGGGTAGCTTGCTGGGGTCAGAGGCCCCTAGGTGGAGGGCAAGGGGGCACCCTGTGGCCTATACTGCAAGTCCAGGGAGAGAGGTGGAGCCCTGGATAGCTTGCTGGGGTCAAAGGGCCCTAGGGGGAGGGCCAGGGGGCACCGTAGGGCCTCCACTATAAGTCCAGGGAGAGATGTGGACCCCTGGGTAGCTTGCTGGGGTCAGAGGCCCCGAGGTGGATGGCCACGGGGCACCCTGAGGCCTCTACAGCAAGTCCAGGGAGAGAGGTGGACCCCTGGGTAGTTTGCTAGGGTCAGAGGCCCCTAGGTGGAGGACCAGGGGGCACCCTGGGGCCTATAGTGCAAGTCCAGGGAGAGAGTTGGAGCCCTGGGTAGCTTGCTGGGGTCAGAGTGCCCTAGGTGGAGGGCCATGGGGCACCCTGGGGACTCTACTGCATGTCCAGAGAAATAGGTAGGCCCCTGGGTAGCTTGCTGGGTTCAGAGGCCCCTAGGTGGAGGGCCACGGGGTACCCAGGGGCCTCTACTGCAAGTCCAGGGAGAGAGGTAGACCCCTGGGTAGCTTGCTGGACTCAGAGGCCCCTAGGTGGAGGGCCACGGGGTACCCTGGGGCCCCTACTGCAAGTCCAGGGAGAGAGGTGGAGCCCTGGGTAGCTTGCTGGGGTCAGTAGCCCCTGTGTGGAGGGCAAGGGGGCACCCTGGGGCCTCTACTGCAAGTCCAGGGAGAGAAGTGGAGCCCTGGGTAGCTTGCTGGGGTCAGAGAACCCCTAGGTGGAAGGCCAAGGGGGCACCCTGTGGCCTATATTGCAAGTCCAGGGAGAGAGATGGACCCCTGGGTAGCTTTCTGGGGTCAGAGGCCCCTAGGTGGAGGGCCAAGGGGCACCCTGGGGCCTCTATTGCAAGTCCAGGGAGAGAGGTGGACCCCTGGGCAGCTTGCTTGGGTCAGGGGCCCCTAGGTGGAGGACCAGGGGGCACCCTGAGGCCTATACTGCAAGTCCAGGGAAAGAGTTGGAGCCCTGGGTAGCTTGCTGGGGTCAGAGGGCCCTAGGTGGAGGGCCATGGGGCACCCTGGGGACTCTACTGCAAGTCCAGAGAAATAGGTAGGCCCCTGGGTAGCTTGCTGTGGTCAGAGGCCCCTAGGTGGAGGGCCAAGGGTCACCCTGGGGCCTCTACTGCAAGTCTAGGGAGAGAGGTGGACCACTGGGAAGCTTGCTGGTGTCAGAGGCCCCAAGGGGGAGGGCCACGGGGCACCCTGGGGCCTCTACTGCAAGTCCAGGGAGAGAGGTGGACCTCTCGGTAGCTTGCTGGGGTCAGAGGCCCCTAGGTGGAGGGCCAAGGGGCACCCTGGGGCCTCTACTGCAAGTCCAGGGAGAGATGTGGACCCCTGGGTAGCTTGCTGGACTCAGAGGCCCCTAGGTGGAGGGCCAGTGGGCACCCTGGGGCCTCTAATAAAAGTCCAGGGAGAGAGGTGGACCCCTGGGTAGCTTGCTGGGGTCAGAGGCCCCTAGGTGGAGGGCCAGGGGGCACCCAGGGGCGTCTACTGCAAGTCCAGGGAGAGATGTGGACCCCTGGGTAGCTTGCTGGGGTTAGAGGCCCCTAGGTGGAGGGCCAGGGGGCACCCAGGGGCGTCTACTGCAAGTTCAGGGAGAGATGTGGACCCCTGGGTAGCTTGCTGGGGTCAGAGGCCCCTAGGTGGAGGGTCACAGGGCACCCTGGGGCCTCTATTGCAAGTCCAGGGAGAGAGGTGGACCCCTCGGTAGCTTGCTGGGGTCATAGACCCCTAGGTGGAGGGCCAATGGGCACCCTGGGGCCTCTACTGCAAGTCCAGGGAGAGAGGTGGAGCCCTGGGTAGCTTGCTGGGGTCAGAGGCCCCTAGGTGGAGGGCCAGGGGGTACCCTGGGGCCTCTACTGCAAATTCAGGGAGAGAGGTGGAGCCCTGGGTAGCTTGCTGGGGTCAGTAGCCCATGAATGGAGGGCAAGGGGGCACCCTGAGGCCTATACTGCAAGTCCAGGGAGAGAGTTGGAGACCTGGGTAGCTTGCTGGGGTCAGAGGCCGCTAGGTGGAGGGCCATGGGGCACCCTGGGGACTCTACTGAAAGTCCAGGGAGATAGGTAGGACCCTGGGTAGCTTGCTGGGGTCAGAGGCCGTTAGGTGGAGGGCCAAGGGTCACCCTGGGGCCTCTACTGCAAGTCTAGGGAGAGAGGTGGACCACTGGGAAGCTTGCTGGTGTCAGAGGCCCCTAGGGGGAGGGCCACAGGGCACCCTGGGGCCTCTACTGCAAGTCCAGGGAGAGAGGTGGAGCCCTGGGTAGCTTGCTGGGGTCAGAGGCCCCTAGGTGGAGGGCCAGGGGGTACCCTGGGGCCTCTACTGCAAGTCCAGGGAGAGAAGTGGAGCCCAGGGTAGCTTGCTGGGGTCAGAGGCCCCTAGGTGGAGGGCCACAGGGCACTCTGGGGCCTCTACAGCAAGTCCAGGGAGAGAGGTAGACCCCTGGGTAGTTTGCTAGGGTCAAAGGCCCCTAGGTGGAGGACCAGGGGGCACCCTGGGGCCTATACTGCAAGTCCAGGGAGAGAGCTGGACCCCTGGGTAGCTTGCTGGACTCAGAGGCCCCTAGGCGGAGGGCCACGGGGTACCCTGGGGCCTCTACTGCAAGTCCAGGGAGAGAGGGGGAGCCCTGGGTAGCTTGCTGAGGTCATTAGCCCCTGGTTGGAGGGCAAGGGGGCACCCTGGGGACTCTACTGCAAGTCCAGGGAGAGAAGTGGAGCCCTGGGTAGCTTGCTGGGGTCAAAGGGCCCTAGGTGGAGGGCAAGGGGGCACTTTGTGGCCTATACTGCAAGTCCAGGGAGAGATGTGGACCCCTGGGTAGCTTGCTGGGGTCAGAGGGCCCTAGGTGGAGGGCCAAGGGGCACCCTGGGGCCTAGTCTGCAAGTCTAGGGAGAGAAGTGGACCCCTGGGTAGCTTTCTGGGGTCAGACGTCCCTGGATGGAGGGCCAGGGGGCACCCAGGGGCCTATACTGCAAGTCCAGGGAGAGAGGTGGACCCCTGAGTAGCTTGCTGGGGTCAGAGGCCCCTAGGTGGAGGGTCATGGGGCACCCTGGGGCCTTTATTGCAAGTTCAGGGAGAGAGGTGGACCCCTGGGTAGCTTGCTGGGGTCAGAGACCCCTACGTGGAGGGTCAATGGGCACCCTGGGGCCTCTACTGCAAGTCCAGGGAGAGATGTGGACCCCTGGGTAGCTTGCTGGGGTCATAGGCCCCTAGGTGGAGGGCCAAGGGGTACCCTGGGGCCTCTACTGCAAGTCCAGGGAGAGAGGTGGAGCCCTGGGTAGCTTGCTGGGGTCAATAGCCCCTGGGTGGAGGGCAAGGGGGCACCCTGGGGCCTCTATTGCAAGTCCAGGGAGAGATGTGGACCCCTGAGTAGCTTGTTGGGGTCAGAGTCCCCTAGGTGAAGGGCAAGGGGGCACCCTGTGGCCTATACTGCAAGTCCAGGGAGAGAGGTGGACCCCTGGGTAGCTTGCTGGGGTCAAAGGGCCCAAGGTTGAGGGCCATGGGGCACCCTGGGGCCTCTATTGCAAGTCCAGGGAAAGATGTGGACCCCTGGGTAGCTTGCTGGGGTCAGAGGCCCCTAGGTGGAGGGCAAGGGGGCACCCTGTGGCCTATACTGCAAGTCCAGGGAGAGTGTTGGAGCCCTGGGTAGCTTGCTGGTGTCAGAGGCCCCTAGGGAGAGGGCCAGGGGGCACCGTAGGGCCTCTACTATAAGTCCAGGGAGAGAGGTGGACCCCTTGGTAGCTTGCTGGGGTCAGAGGCCCCTAGGTGGAGGGCCAAGGGGCACCCTGGGGCCTCTACTGCAAGTCCAGGGAGAGAGGTGGACACCAGGGTAGCTTGCTGGGGTCAGAGCCCCCGAGGTGGAGGGCCACGGGGCACCCTGAGGCCTCTACAGCAAGTCCAGGGAGAGAGGTGGACCCCTGGGTAGTTTGCTAGGGACAGAGGCCCCTAGGTGGAGGACCAGGGGGCACCCTGAGGCCTATAGTGCAAGTCCAGGGAGAGAGTTGGAGCCCTGGTAGCTTGCTTGGGTCAGAGGGCCCTAGGTGGAGGGCCAAGGGGCACCCTGGGGACTCTACTGTAAGTCCAGGAAAAGAGGTGGACCCCTGGGTAGTTTGCTGGGGTCAGAGGCCCCTGGGTGGAGGGCCAGGGGGCACCCTGGACCTCACCTATAAGCCAGGGAGAGAGGTGGACCCCTGGGTAGCTTGCTTGGGTCAGAGGCCCCTAGGTGGAGGGCCAATGGGCACCCTGGGGCCTCTACTGCAAGTCCAGGGAGAGAGGTGAAGCCCTGGGTAGCTTGCTGGGGTCAGTTGCCCCTGGGTGGAGGGCAAGGGGGCACCGTAGGGTCTCTATTGCAAGTCCAGGGAGAGAGCTGGACCCCTGGGTAGCTTGCTGGGTTCAGAGGCCCCTAGGTGGAGGGCCACGGGGTACCCAGGGGCCTCTACTGCAAGTCCAGGGAGAGAGGTGGACCCCTCGGTAGCTTGCTGGACTCAGAGGCCCCTAGGTGGAGGGCCACAGGGTACCCTGGGGCCTCTACTGCAAGTCCAGGGAGAGAGGTGCAGCCCTGGGTAGCTTGCTGTGGTCAGTGGCCCCTGGGTGGAGGGCAAGGGGGCACCCTGGGGCCTCTACTGCAAGTCCAGGGAGAGAGGTGGACCCCTGGGCAGCTTGCTTGGGTCAGGGGCACCTAGGTGGAGGACCAGGGGGCACCCTGAGGCCTATACTGC
Source organism: Danio rerio (assembly GCF_049306965.1). Lineage (NCBI taxonomy): Eukaryota > Metazoa > Chordata > Actinopteri > Cypriniformes > Danionidae > Danio > Danio rerio. Next base: position 20,444,366 of record NC_133185.1, on the reverse strand, counting down.
AAGTCCAGGGAGAGAGGTGGACCTCTCGGTAGCTTGCTGGGGTCAGAGGCCCCTAGGTGGAGGGCCAAGGGGCACCCTGGGGCCTCTACTGCAAGTCCAGGGAGAGAGGTATACACCAGGGTATCTTGCTGGGGTCAGAGGCCCCTAGGTGGAGGGCCACGGAGCACCCTGGGGCCTCTACAGCAAATCCAGGGAGAGAGGTGGACCCCTGGGTAGTTTGCTAGGGTCAGAGGCCCCTGGGTGGAGGACCAGGGGGCACCCTGGGGCCTCTACTGCAAGTCTAGGGAGAGAGGTGGACCACTGGGAAGCTTGCTGGTGTCAGAGGCCCCTAAGGGGAGGGCCAGGGGGCACCGTAGGGCCTCTACTGCAAGTCCAGGAAGATAGGTGGACCCCTGGGTAGTTTGCTGGGTTCAGAGGCCCCAAGGTGGAGGGTCATGGGGAACCCTGGGGCCTCTACTGCAAGTCCAGGGAGAGATGTGGACCCCTGGGTAGCTTGCTGGACTCAGAGGCCCCTAGGTGGAGGACCAGGGGGCACCCAGGGGCCTCTACTAAAAGTCCAGGGAGAGAGGTGTACCCCTGGATAGCTTGCTGGGGTCAGAGGCCCCTAGGTGGAGGGCCACGGGGTACCCTGAGGCCTCTACAGCAAGTCCAGGGAGAGAGGTGGACCCCTGGGTAGTTTGCTAGGGTCAGATACCCCTAGGTGGAGGACCAGGGGGCACCCTGGGGCCTCTACTACAAGTCCAGGGAGAGAGGTGGAGCCCTGGGTAGCCTCCTGGGGTCAGAGGCCCCTAGGTGGAGGGCCAGGGGGTACCCTGGGGCCTCTACTGCAAGTTCAGGGAGAGAGGTGGAGCCCTGGGTAGCTTGCTGGGGTCAGTAGCCCATGGATGGAGGGCAAGGGGGCACCCTGGGGCATCTACTGCAAGTCCAGGGAGAGAGGTGGAGCCCTGGGTAGCTTGCTGGGGTCAGAAGCCCCAAGGTGGAGGGCAAGGGGGCACCCAGGGGCGTCTACTGCAAGTCCAGGGAGAGATGTGGACCCCTGGGTAGTTTGCTGGGGTCAGAGGCCCCTAGGTGGAGGGCCAAGGGGCACCCTGGGGCCTCTACTGCAAGTCCAGGGAGAGAGGTGGACCACTCGGTAGCTTGCTGGGGTCAGAGGCCCCGAGGTGGAAGGCCACGGGGCACCCTGAGGCCTCTACAGCAAGTCCAGGGAGAGAGGTGGACCCCTGGGTAGTTTGCTAGGGTCAGAGGCCCCTAGGTGGAGGACCAGGGGGCACCCTGGGGCCTATAGTGCAAGTCCAGGGAGAGAGGTGGAGCCCTGGGTAGCTTACTGGGGTCAGAGGGCCCTATGTGGAGGGCCATGGGGCACCCTGTTGACTCTACTGTAAGTCCAGGAAAAGAGGTGGACCCCTGGGTAGTTTGCTGGGGACAGAGGCCCCTAGGTGGAGGGCCAGGGGGCACCATGGACCTCACCTATAAGCCAGGGAGAGAGGTGGACCCCTGGATAGCTTGCTTGGGTCAGAGGCCCCTAGGGTGGAGGGCCAATGGGCACCCTGGGTCCTCTATTGCAAGTCCAGGGAGAGAGGTGGAGCCCTCGGTAGCTTGCTGGGGTCAGTAGCCCCTGGGTGGAGGGCAAGGGGGCACCGTAGGGCCTCTATTGCAAGTCCAGGGAGAGAGCTGGACCCCTGGGTAGCTTGCTGGGTTCAGAGGCCCCTAGGTGGAGGGCCACGGGGTACCCTGGGGCCTCTACTGCAAGTCCAGGGAGAGAGGTGGACCCCTGGGTAGCTTGCTGGACTCAGAGGCCCCTAGGTGGAGGGCCACGGGGTACCCTGAGGCCTCTACAGCAAGTCCAGGGAGAGAGGTGGACCCCTGGGTAGTTTGCTAGGGTCAGATACCCCTAGGTGGAGGACCAGGGGGCACCCTGGGGCCTCTACTAAAAGTCCAGGGAGAGATGTGGACCCCTGGGTAGCTTGCTGGGTTCAGAGGCCCCTAGGTGGAGGGCCACGGGGTACCCTGGGGCCTCTACTGCAAGTCCAGGGAGAGAGGTGAACCCCTGGGTAGCTTGCTGAAATCAGAGGCCCCTAGGTGGAGGGCCACGGGGTACCCTGGGGCCCCTACTGCAAGTCCGGGGAGAGAGGTGGAGCACTGGGTAGCTTGCTGGGGTCAGAGGCCCCTAGGTGGAGGGCCAAGGGGCACCCTGGGGCCTCTACAGCAAGTCCAGGGAGAGAGGTGGACACCAGGGTAGCTTGCTGGGGTCAGAGGCCCCTAGGTGGAGGGTCATGGGGTACCCTGGGGCCTCTACTGCAAGTCCAGGGAGAGATGTGGACCCCTGGGTAGCTTGCTGGACTCAGAGGACCCTAGGTGGAGGGCCATGGGGCACCCTGGGTACTCTACTGCAAGTCCAGGGAGATAGGTAGGCCCCTGGGTAGCTTGCTGGGGTCAGAGGCCCCTAGGTGGAGGGCCAAGGGTCACCCTGGGGCCTCTACTGCAAGTCTAGGGAGAGAGGTGGACCACTGGGAAGCTTGCTGGTGTCAGAGGCCCCTAGGGGGAGGGCCAGGGGGCACTGTAGGGCATCTACTGCAAGTCCAGGAAGAGAGGTGGACCCCTGGGTAGTTTGCTGGGGTCAGAGGCCCCTAGGTGGAGGGCCAGGGGGCACCCTGGGGCCTCTACTAAAAGTTCAGGGAGAGAGGTGGACCCCTGGGTAGCTTGCTGGGGTCAGAGGCCCCTAGGTGGAGGGTCACGGGGCACCCTGGGGCCTCTATTGCAAGTCCAGGGAGAGAGGTGGAACCCTCGGTAGCTTGCTGGGGTCAGAGGCCCCTAGGTGGAGGGCCAGAGGGCAGCCTAGGGCCTCTACTACAAGTCCAGGGAGAGAGGTGGAGCCCTGGGTAGCTTGCTGGGGTCAGAGGCCCCTAGGTGGAGGGCCACTGGGCACCTTGGGGCCTCTACAGCAAGTCCAGGGAGAGAGGTGGAGCCTTGGGTAGCTTGCTGGGGTCAGAAGCCCTTAGGTGGAGGGCCAGAGGGCAGCCTAGGGCCTCTACTACAAGTCCAGGGAGAGAGGTGGAGCCCTGGGTAACTTGCTGGGGTCAGTAGCCCCTGGGTGGAGGGCAAGGGGGCACCCTGGGGCCTCTATTGCAAGTCCAGGGAGAGAGCTGGACCCCTGGGTAGCTTGCTGGGTTCAGAGGCCCCTAGGTGGAGGGTCACGGGGTACCCTGGGGCCTCTACTAAAAGTCCAGGGAGAGAGGTGGACCCCTGGGTAGCTTGCTGGGGTCAGAGGCCCCTAGGTGGAGGGCCAGGGGGCACCCTGGGGCCTATGCTGCAAGTCCAGGGAGAGAGGTGGACCCCTCGGTAGCTTGCTGGGGTCAGAGACCCCTAGGTGGAGGGCCAATGGGCACACTGGGGCCTCTACTGCAAGTCCAGGGAGAGAGGTGGAGCCCTGGGTAGCTTGCTGGGGTCAAAGGCCCCTAGGTGGAGGGCCAGAGGGCAGCCTAGGGCCTCTACTACAAGTCCAGGGAGAGAGGTGGAGCCCTGGGTAGCTTGCTGGGGTCAGAGGCCCCTAGGTGAAGGGCCAGGGGGTACCCTGGGGCCTCTACTGCAAGTTCAGGGAGAGAGGTGGAGCCCTGGGTAGCTTGCTGGGGTCAGTAGTCCATGGATGGAGAGTAAGGGGGCACCCTGGGGCCTCTACTGCAAGTCCAGGGAGAGAGGTGGAGCCCTGGGTAGCTTGCTGGGGTCAGAGGCCCCTAGGTGGAGGGCAAGGGGGCACCCTGTGGCCTATACTGCAAGCCCAGGGAGAGAGGTGGACCCCTGGGTAGCTTGTTGGGGTCAAAGGGCCCTAGGGGGAGGGCCAGGGGGCACCCAGGGGCATCTACTGCAAGTCTAGGGAGAGATGTGGACCCCTGGGTAGTTTGCTGGGGTCAGAGGCCCCTAGGTGGAGGGCCAAGGGGCACCCTGGGGCCTCTACTGCAAGTCCAGGGAGAGAGGTGGACCCCTTGGTAGCTTGCTGGGGTCAGAGGCCCCTAGGTGGAGGGCCACGGGGCACCCTGAGGCCTCTACAGCAAGTCCAGGGAGAGAGGTGGACCCCTGGGTAGTTTGCTAGGGTCAGAGGCCCCTAGGTGGAGGACCAGGGGGCACCCTGAGGCCTATAGTGCAAGTCCAGGGAGAGAGTTGGAGCCCTGGGTAGCTTGCTGGGGTCAGAGGGCCCTAGGTGGAGGGCCAAGGGGCACCCTGGGGACTCTACTGTAAGTCCAGGAAAAGAGGTGGACCCCTGGGTAGTTTGCTGGGGTCAGAGGCCCCTAGGTGGAGGGCAGGGGGCACCCTGGACCTCACCTATAAGCCAGGGAGAGAGGTGGACCCCTGGGTAGCTTGCTTGGGTCAGAGGCCCCTAGGTGGAGGGCCAATGGGCACCCTGGGGCCTCTACTGCAAGTCCAGGGAGAGATGTGGAGCCCTGGGTAGCTTGCAGGGGTCAGTAGCCCCTGGGTGGAGGGCAAGGGGGCACCGTAGGGCCTCTACTGCAAGTCCAGGGAGAGAGCTGGACCCCTGGGTAGCTTGCTGGGTTCAGAGGCCCCTAGGTGGAGGGCCACGGGGTACCCAGGGGCCTCTACTGCAAGTCCAGGGAGAGAGGTGGACCCCTGGGTAGCTTGCTGGACTCAGAGGCCCCTAGGTGGAGGGCCAAGGGGCACCCTGGGGCCTCTACAGCAAGTCCAGGGAGAGAGGTGGACACCAGGGTAGCTTGTTGGGGTCAGAGGCCCCTAGGTGGAGGGCCACGGAGCACCCTGGGGCCTCTACAGCAAATCCAGGGAGAGAGGTGGACCCATGGGTAGTTTGCTTGGGTCAGAGGCCCCTAGGTGGAGGACCAGGGGGCACCCTGGGGCCTCTACTGCAAGTCTAGTGAGAGAGGTGGACCACTGGGAAGCTTGCTGGTGTCAGAGGCCCCTAAGGGGAGGGCCAGGGGGCACCGTAGGGCCTCTACTGCAAGTCCAGGAAGAGAGGTGGAGGGCCACGGGGAACCCTGGGGCCTCTACTAAAAGTCCAGGGAGAGATGTGGACCCCTGGGTAGCTTGCTGGGGTCAGAGGCCCCTAGGTGGAGGGTCACGGGGCACCCTGGGGCCTCTATTGCAAGTCCAGGGAGAGAGGTGGAACCCTCGGTAGCTTGCTGGGGTCAGAGACCCCTAGGTGGAGGGCCAATGGGCACCCTGGGGCCTCTACTGCAAGTCCAGGGAGAGAGGTGGACCCCTGGGTAGCTTGCTGGGGTCAGAGGCACCTAGGTGGAGGGCCAGAGGGCAGCCTAGGGCCTCTACTACAAGTCCAGGGAGAGAGGTGGAGCCCTGGGTAGCTTGCTGGGGTCAGTAGCCCCTGGGTGGAGGGCAAGGGGGCACACAGGGGCCTCTATTGCAAGTCCAGGAAGAGAGCTGGACCCCCGGGTAGCTTGCTGGGGTCAGAGGCCCCTAGGTGGAGGGCCACGGGGCACCTTGGGGCCTCTACAGCAAGTCCAGGGAGAGAGGTGGAGCCCTGGGTAGCTTGCTGGGGTCAGAAGCCCCTAGGTGAAGGGCCAGAGGGCACCCTGGGGCCTATACTGCAAGTCCAGGGAGAGAGGTGGACCCCTGGGTAGCTTGCTGGTGTCAGATGCCCCTAGGTGTACGGCCAGGGGGCACCCTGGGTCCTATACTGCAAGTCCAGGGAGAGAGTTGGACCCCTGGGTTGCTTGCTGGGGTCAGATGCCCCTAGGTGGAGGGCCAGGGGGCACCCTGGGGCCTATACTGCAAGTCCAAGGAGAGAGGTGGACCCCTGGGTAGCTTGCTGGGGTCAGAGGCCCCTAGTTAGAGGGCAAGGGGGCACCGTAGGGCCTCTACTGCAAGTCCAGGAAGAGAGGTGGACCCCTGGGTAGTTTGCTGGGGTCAGAGGCCCCTAGGTGGAGGGCCAGGGGGCACCCTGGGGCCTCTACTAAAAGTCCAGGGAGAGAGGTGGACCCCTGGGTAGCTTGCTGGGGTCAGAGGCCCCTAGGTGGAAGGTCACGGGGCACCCTGGGGCCTCTATTGCAAGTCCAGGGAGAGAGGTGGACCCCTCGGTAGCTTGCTGGTGTCAGAGACCCCTATGTGGAGGGCCAATGGGCACCCTGGAGCCTCTACTGCAAGTCCAGGGAGAGAGGTGGACCCCTGCGTAGCTTGCTGGGGTCAGTAGCCCTTGGGTGGAGGGCAAGGGGGCATCCTGTGGCCTCTATTGCAAGTCCAGGGAGAGAGCTGGACCCCTGGGTAGCTTGCTGGGTTCAGAGGCCCCTAGGTGGAAGGTCATGGGGTACCCTGGGGCCTCTACTGCAAGTCCAGGGAGAGATGTGGACCCCTGGGTAGCTTGCTGGACTCAGAGGCCCCTAGGTGGAGGGCCAGGGGGCACCCTGGGGCCTCTACTAAAAGTCCAGGGAGAGAGGTGGACCCCTGGGTAGCTTGCTGGGGTCAGAGGCCCCTAGGTGGAGGGCCAGGGGGCACCCAGGGGCGTCTACTGCAAGTCCAGGGAGAGATGTGGACCCCTGGGTAGCTTGCTGGGGTCAGAGGCCCCTAGGTGGAGGGTCACGGGGCACCCTGGGGCCTCTATTGCAAGTCCAGGGAGAGAGGTTGACCCCTCGGTAGCTTGCTGGGGTCAGAGACCCCTAGGTGGAGGGCCAATGGGCACCCTGGGGCCTCTACTGCAAGTCCAGGGAGAGAGGTGGAGCCCTGGGTAGCTTGCTGGGGTCAAAGACCCCTAGGTGGAGGGCCAGAGGGCAGCCTAGGGCCTCTACTACAAGTCCAGGGAGAGAGTTGGAGCCCTGGGTAGCTTGCTGGGGTCAGAGGCCCCTAGGAGGAGGGCCAGGGGGTACCCTGGGGCCTCTATTGCAAGTTCAGGGAGAGAGGTGGAGCCCTGGGTAGCTTGCTGGGGTCAGTAGCCCATGGATGGAGGGCAAGGGGGCACCCTGGGGCATCTACTGCAAGTCCAGGGAGAGAGGTGGAGCCCTGGGTAGCTTGCTGGGGTCAGAGGCCCCAAGGTGGAGGGCAAGGGGGCACCCTGTGGCCTATACTGCAAGTCCAGGGAGAGAGGTGGAGCCTCTTCTTCTTCTTTGGCTCTCGGCGAAGGCGGTCGCTCTTCTTCCCGCTCCGTCCCATATCTCTCCTTGCTAGCACCTCTTGTCTCGTCTTATTCTATCTCTGAGGCTCTCCTTGTCCTGCTTTCCAAACGAAAAAGGAATTATGGATTTGATCAACTGGTCTCTGAATGCAATTGACACCATCTTCTCAACGAGATCGCTGGGCTCCGGGGAACCCAGCTGTCCTGCGGGGACGCTCGCAGCTGGATATGTGATGGACGGGTGGGAGAACTGGAGAGTCCTCTGTCTAGCTGCTCTGTCTCTGGAGGATATTGAAGATATCTACCTATTCGGAACTTTGATAACAGGGTTTCTGCTGATGGGCTTATGCGGGGCCCTGGGATATCGGAAACTGATAAAAGCGGTCAGCGCAGCTCAAAACCCCACTAGGCTGGCCGGCTTGATTGAAACACTGATGGGTAGGGTCGCGAATCAGACTATGGTCCTTGACCGCAAACTGGAAACCATCGAGGTGAAGCTAGCGGCTCTGCAACAAATTTTGGCCAGATCGGGAGACGAGTGATGGACATTAAATATCTGTGAAATTGGCAGATATTGACCTAAAGTTGAAGTATCTTACTGTCTTTTTTTCGGCTCTCCTCTTACTCCTGCCAGACGGCCTCGGCTGGAAGTAAACAACTCCCTGGGATAAGCAAGATAAGCGGACACTCTGAATTCCTGCCCCTGTCAAGGACACCTGCGGGACTCTGGACTATGCAGGCTCACACACACACAAACATATCTACAGATAAACATTCACCACCGATCCCCATCCAAACGCCTTCGTGTGCTTTTACCCACGTGGGGCGTGGGCGGGGCTGTGACTTGCGCCAGGAATGGCTGCTGGGCCAGTTGGCTGCCCGCACTCAACGGATTGTTTTCAATTACCCCTGTTCCCATCCCTTCTGTCTATGTTGTGTCTTGCCGGTGTGCTTATGCTGAGATAGGGCTGTTTTTCTCCCTTTTCTCACTTTGTCCTAATCAAGGGCAAGCTGAGGGGGTGTTTTTTAGCCTAACTGTCCAAATGTATCTTTCTTCGTTTCTAAATGCTACCTCCTAAGATCTGTCTCCCCTGGAAAGTTGTTTGTGATGTTTTGTCTATGGTCTGGGGGGTCCAATTTCGCTATACGAAAGTGTAGTGACAAATAAAGGCTTGATTGATTGATTGATTGATTGATAGTGCAAGTCCAGGGAGAGAGTGGGAGCCCTGGGTAGCTTGCTGGACTCAGAGGCCCCTAGGTGGAGGGCCATGGGGCACCCTGGGGACTCTACTGTAAGTCCAGGAAAAGAGGTGGACCCCTGGGTAGTTTGCTGGGGTCAGAGGCCCCTAGGTGGAGGGCCAGGGGGCACCCTGGACCTCACCTATAAGCCAGGGAGAGAGGTGGACCTATGGATAGCTTGCTTGGGTCAGAGGCCCCTAGGTGGAGGGCCAATGGGCACCCTGGGTCCTCTACTGCAAGTCCAGGGAGAGAGGTGGAGCCCTGGGTAGCTTGCTGGGGTCAGTAACCCCTGGGTGGAGGGCAAGGGGGCACCGTAGGGCCTCTATTGCAAGTCCAGGGAGAGAGCTGGACCCCTGGGTAGCTTGCTGGGTTCAGAGGCCCCTAGGTGGAGGGCCACGGGGTACTCTGGGGCCTCTACTGCAAGTCCAGGGAGAGAGGTGGACCCCTGGGTAGCTTGCTGGACTCAGAGGCCCCTAGGTGGAGGGCCACGGGGTACCCTGGGGCCTCTACTGCAAGTCCAAGGAGAGAGGTGGAGCCCTGGGTAGCTGGCTGGGGTCAGTAGCCCCTGGGTGGAGGGCAAGGGGGCACCCTGGGGCCTCTACTGCAAGTCCAGGGAGAGAAGTGGAGCCCTGGGTAGCTTGCTGGGGTCAGAGTTCCCTAGGTGGAGGGCAAGGGGGCACCCTGGGCCCTCTACTGCAAGTCCAGGGAGAGAGGTGGACCTCTCGGTAGCTTGCTGGGGTCAGAGGCCCCTAGGTGGAGGCCCAAGGGGCACCCTGGGGCCTCTACTGCAAGTCCAGGGAGAGAGGTGGACCCCAGGGTAGCTTGCTGGGGTCATAGGCCCCTAGGTGGAGGGCCACGGAGCACCCTGGGGCCTCTATTGCAAGTCCAGGGAGAGAGGTGGACCCCTGGGTAGTTTGCTAGGGTCAGAGGCCCCTAGGTGGAGGACCAGGGGGCACCCTGGGGCCTCTACTAAAAGTCCAGGGAAAGAAGTGGAGCCCTGGGTAGCTTGCTGGGGTCAGAGGCCACTAGGTGGAGGGCAAGGGGGCACCCTGTGGCCTATACTGCAAGTCCAGGGAGAGAGTTGGAGCCCTGGGTAGCTTGCTGGGGTCAGAGGACCCTAGGTGGAGGGCCATGGGGCACCCTGGGTACTCTACTGCAAGTCCAGGGAGATAGGTAGTCCCCTGGGTAGCTTGCTGGGGTCAGAGGACCCTAGGTGGAGGGCCATGGGGCACCCTGGGTACTCTACTGCAAGTCCAGGGAGATAGGTAGTCCCCTGGGTAGCTTGCTGGTGTCAGAGGCCCCTAGGGGGAGGGCCAGGGGGCACTGTAGGGCCTCTACTGAAAGTCCAGGAAGAGAGGTGGACCCCTGGGTAGTTTGCTGGGGTCAGAGGCCCCTAGGTGGAGGGCCAGGGGGCCCCCTGTGGCCTCTACTAAAAGTCCAGGGAGAGATGTGGACCCCTGGGTAGCTTGCTGGGGTCAGTAGCCCCTGGGTGGAGGGCAAGGGGGCACCCTGGGGCCTCTATTGCAAGTCCAGGGAGAGAGCTGGACCCCCAGGTAGCTTGCTGGGGTCAGAGGCCCCTAGGTGGAGGGCCACGGGGCACCTTGGGGCCTCTACAGCAAGTCCAGGAAGAGAGGTGGAGCCCTGGGTAGCTTGCTGGGGTCAGAAGCCCTTAGGTGGAGGGCCAGAGGGCAGCCTAGGGCCTCTACTACAAGTCCAGGGAGAGAGGTGGAGCCCTGGGTAGCTTGCTGGGGTCAGTAGCCCCTGGGTGGAGGGCAAGGGGGCACCCTGGGGCCTCTATTGCAAGTCCAGGGAGAGAGCTGGACCCCTGGGTAGCTTGCTGGGTTCAGAGGCCCCTAGGTGGAGGGTCACGGGGTACCCTGGGGCCTCTACTAAAAGTCCAGGGAGAGAGGTGGACCCCTGGGTAGGTTGCTGGGGTCAGAGGCCCCTAGGTGGAGGGCCAGGGGGCACCCAGGGGCGTCTACTGCAAGTCCAGGGAGAGAGGTGGACCCCTCGGTAGCTTGCTGGGGTCAGAGACCCCTAGGTGGAGGGCCAATGGGCACCCTGGGGCCTCTACTGCAAGTCCAGGGAGAGAGGTGGAGCCCTGGGTAGCTTGCTGGGGTCAAAAGCCCCTAGGTGGAGGGCCAGAGGGCAGCCTAGGGCCTCTACTACAAGTCCAGGGAGAGAGGTGGAGCCCTGGGTAGCTTGCTGGGGTCAGAGGCCCCTAGGTGAAGGGCCAGTGGGTACCCTGGGGCCTCTACTGCAAGTTCAGGGAGAGAGGTGGAGCCCTGGGTAGCTTGCTGGGGTCAGTAGTCCATGGATGGAGAGCAAGGGGGCACCCTGGGGCCTCTACTGCAAGTCCAGGGAGAGAGGTGGAGCCCTGGGTAGCTTGCTGGGGTCAGAGGCCCCTAGGTGGAGGGCAAGGGGGCACCCTGTGGCCTATACTGCAAGCCCAGGGAGAGAGGTGGACCCCTGGGTAGCTTGCTGGGGTCAAAGGGCGCTAGGGGGAGGGCCAGGGGGCACCGTAGGGCCTCTACTATAAGTCCAGGGAGAGATGTGGACCCCTGGGTAGCTTGCTGGGGTCAGAGGCCCCTAGGTGGAGGGCCAGGGGGCACCCAGGGGCGTCTAATGCAAGTCTAGGGAGAGATGTAGACCCCTGGGTAGTTTGCTGGGGTCAGAGGCCCCTATGTGGAGGGCCAAGGGGCACCCTGGGGCCTCTACTGCAAGTCCAGGGAGAGAGGTGGACCCCTTGGTAGCTTGCTGGGGTCAGAGGTCCCTAGGTGGAGGGCCAAGGGGCACCCTGGGGCCTCTACTGCAAGTCCAGGGAGAGAGGTGGACGCCAGGGTAGCTTGCTGGGGTCAGAGGCCCAGAGGTGGAGGGCCACGGGGCACCCTGAGGCCTCTACAGCAAGTCCAGGGAGAGAGGTGGACCCCTGGTTAGTTTGCTAGGGACAGAGGCCCCTAGGTGGAGGACCAGGGGGCACCCTGAGGCCTATAGTGCAAGTCCAGGGAGAGAGTTGGAGCCCTGGGTAGCTTGCTGGGGTCAGAGGGCCCTAGGTGGAGGGCCAAGGGGCACCCTGGGGACTCTACTGTAAGTCCAGGAAAAGAGGTGGACCCCTGGGTAGTTTGCTGGGGTCAGAGGCCCCTAGGTGGAGGGCCAGGGGGCACCCTGGACCTCACCTATAAGCCAGGGAGAGAGGTGGACCCCTGGGTAGCTTGCTTGGGTCAGAGGCCCCTAGGTGGAGGGCCAATGGGCACCCTGGGGCCTCTACTGCAAGTCCAGGGAGAGAGGTGGAGCCCTGGGTAGCTTGCTGGGGTCAGTTGCCCCTGGGTGGAGGGCAAGGGGGCACCGTAGGGCCTCTACTGCAAGTCCAGGGAGAGAGCTGGACCCTTGGGTAGCTTGCTGGGTTCAGAGGCCCCTAGGTGGAGGGCCACGGGGTACCCAGGGGCCTCTACTGCAAGTCCAGGGAGAGAGGTGGAGCCCTGGGTAGCTTGCTGGGGTCAGTAGCCCCTGGGTGAAGGGCAACGGGGCACCCTGGGGCCTCTACTGCAAGTCCAGGGAGAGAAGTGGAGCCCTGGGTAGCTTGCTGGGGTCAGAGGCCCCTAGGTGGAGGGCAAGGGGGCACCCTGTTGCCTATACTGCAAGTCCAGGTAGAGAGGTGGACCCCTGGGTAGCTTTCTGGGGTCAGAGGCCCCTAGGTGGAGGGCCAAGGGGCACCCTGGGGCCTCTATTGCAAGTCCAGGGAGAGAGGTGGACCCCTGGGCAGCTTGCTTGGGTCAGGGGCACCTAGGTGGAGGACCAGGGGGCACCCTGAGGCCTATACTGCAAGTCCAGGGAGAGAGGTGGACCTCTCGGTAGCTTGCTGGGGTCAGAGGCCCCTAGGTGGAGGGCCAAGGGGCACCCTGGGGCCTCTACTGCAAGTCCAGGGAGAGAGGTATACACCAGGGTAGCTTGCTGGGGTCAGAGGCCCCTAGGTGGAGGGCCACGGAGCACCCTGGGGCCTCTACAGCAAATCCAGGGAGAGAGGTGGACCCCTGGGTAGTTTGCTAGGGTCAGAGGCCCCTGGGTGGAAGACCAGGGGGCACCCTGGGGCCTCTACTGCAAGTCTAGGGAGAGAGGTGGACCACTGGGAAGCTTGCTGGTGTCAGAGGCCCCTAAGGGGAGGGCCAGGGGGCACCGTAGGGCCTCTACTAAAAGTCCTGGGAGAGATGTGGACCCCTGGGTAGCTTGCTGGGGTCAGAGGCCCCTAGGTGGAGGGTCACGGGGCACCCTGGGGCCTCTATTGCAAGTCCAGGGAGAGAGGTGGAACCCTCGGTAGCTTGCTGGGGTCAGAGACCCCTAGGTGGAGGGCCAATGGGCACCCTGGGGCCTCTACTGCACGTCCAGGGAGAGAGGTGGACCCCTGGGTAGCTTGCTGGGGTCAGAGGCCCCTAGGTGGAGGGCCAGAGGGCAGCCTAGGGCCTCTACTACAAGTCCAGGGAGAGAGGTGGAGCCCTAGGTAGCTTGCTGGGGTCAGTAGCCCCTGGGTGGAGGGCAAGGGGGCACCCTGGGGCCTCTATTGCAAGTCCAGGAAGAGAGCTGGACCCCCGGGTAGCTTGCTGGGATCAGAGGCCCCTAGGTGGAGGGCCACGGGGCACCTTGGGGCCTCTACAGCAAGTCCAGGGAGAGAGGTGGAGCCCTCGGTAGCTTGCTGGGGTCAGAAGCCCCTAGGTGGAGGGCCAGAGGGCACCCTGGGGCCTATACTGCAAGTCCAGGGAGAGAGGTGGACCCCTGGGTAGCTTGCTGGTGTCAGATGCCCCTAGGTGTACGGCCAGGGGGCACCCTGGGTCCTATACTGCAAGTCCAGGGAGAGAGGTGGACCCCTGGGTTGCTTGCTGGGGTCAGATGCCCCTAGGTGGAGGGCCAGGGGGCACCCTGGGGCCTATACTGCAAGTCCAAGGAGAGAGGTGGACCCCTGGGTAGCTTGCTGGGGTCAGAGGCCCCTAGTTAGAGGGCCAGGGGGCACCCTGGGGCCTATACTGCAAGTCCAGGGAGAGAGGTGGACCCCTGGGTAGCTTGCTGGGGTCAGAGGCCCCTAGGTGGAAGGTCACGGGGCACCCTGGGGCCTCTATTGCAAGTCCAGGGAGAGAGGTGGACCCCTCGGTAGCTTGCTGGGGTCAGAGACCCCTACGTGGAGGGCCAATGGGCACCCTGGAGCCTCTACTGCAAGTCCAGGGAGAGAGGTGGAGCCCTGGGTAGCTTGCTGGGGTCAGAGGCCCCCTAGGTGGAGGGACAGAGGGCAGCCTAGGGCCTCTACTACAAGTCCAGGGAGAGAGGTGGAGTCCTGGGTAGCTTGCTGGGGTCAGTAGCCCTTGGGTGGAGGGCAAGGGGGCACCCTGGGGCCTCTATTGCAAGTCCAGGGAGAGAGCTGGACCCCTGGGTAGCTTGCTGGGTTCAGAGGCCCCTGAGTGGAGGGTCACGGGGTACCCTGGGGCCTCTACTGCAAGTCCAGGGAGAGATGTGAACCCCTGGGTAGCTTGCTGGACTCAGAGGCCCCTAGGTGGAGGGCCAGAGGGCAGCCTAGGGCCTCTACTACAAGTCCAGGGAGAGAGGTGGAGCCCTGGGTAGCTTGCTGGGGTCAGTAGCCCCTGGGTGGAGGGCAAGGGGGCACCCTGTGGCCTCTATTGCAAGTCCAGGGAGGGAGCTGGACCCCTGGGTAGCTTGCTGGGTTCAGAGGCCCCTAGGTGGAGGGCCACGGGGTACCCTGGGGCCTCTACTGCAAGTCCAGGGAGAGAGGTGAACCCCTGGGTAGCTTGCTGAAATCAGAGGCCCCTAGGTGGAGGGCCACGGGGTACCCTGGGGCCCCTACTGCAAGTCCAGGGAGAGAGGTGGAGCCCTGGGTAGCTTGCTGGCATCAGTAGCCCCTGGGTGGAGGGCAAGGGGGCACCCTGGGGCCTCTACTGCAAGTCCAGGGAGAGAAGTGGACCCCTGTGTAGCTTGCTGGGGTCAGAGGCCCCTAGGTGGAGGGCAAGGGGGCACCCTGTGGCCTATACTGCAAGTCCAGGGAGAGAGTTGGAGCCCTGGGTAGCTTGCTGGGGTCAGAGGACCCTAGGTGGAGGGCCCAGGGGCACCCTGGGTACTCTACTGCAAGTCCAGGGACATAGGTAGGCCCCTGGGTAGCTTGCTGGGGTCAGATGCCCCTAGGTGGAGGGCCAAGGGTCACCCTGGGGCCTCTACTGCAAGTCTAGGGAGAGAGGTGGACCACTGGGAAGCTTGCTGGTGTCAGAGGCCCCTAGGGGGAGGGCCACAGGGCACCCTGGGGCCTCTACTGCAAGTCCAGGGAGAGAGGTGGATCCCTCGGTAGCCTGCTGGGGTCAGAGGCCCCTAGGTGGAGGGCCAAGGGGCACCCTGGGGCCTCTACTGCAAGTCCAGGGAGAGAGGTGGAGCCCAGGGTAGCTTGCTGGGGTCAAAGGCCCCAAGGTGGAGGGCCACAGGGCACCCTGGGGACTCTACTGCAAGTCCAGGAAGAGAGGTGGACCCCTGGGTAGTTTGCTGGGGTCAGAGGCCCCTAGGTAGAGGGCCTGGGGGCACCCTGGGGCCTCTACTATAAGTCCAGGGAGAGAGGTGGACCCCTGGGTAGCTTGCTGGGATCAGAAGCCCCTAGGTGGAGGGCCAGGGGGCACCCAGGGGCGTCTACTGCAAGTCCAGGGAGAGATGTGGACCCCTGGGTAGCTTGCTGGGGTCAGAGGCCCCTAGGTGGAGGGTCAGGGGGCACCCTGGGGCCTCTATTGCAAGTCCAGGGAGAGAGGTGGACCCCTCGGTAGCTTGCTGGGGTTAGAGGCCCCTAGGTGGAGGGGCAATGGGCACCCTGGGGCCTCTACTGCAAGTCCAGGGAGAGAGGTGGAGCCCTGGGTAGCTTGCTGGTGTCAGAGGCCCCTAGGGAGAGAGGTGGAGCCCTGGGTAGCTTGCTGGGGTCAGAGGCCCCTAGGTGGAGGGCCAGAGAGCAGCTTAGGGCCTCTACTATAAGTCCAGGGAGAGAGGTGGAGCCCTGGGTAGCTTGCTGGGGTCAGTAGGCCTTGGGTGGAGGGCAAGGGGGCACCCTGGGGACTCTACTGCAAGTCCAGGGAGAGAGGTGAAGCCCTGGGTAGCTTGCTGGTGTCAGAGGCCCCTAGGGAGAGAGGTGGAGCCCTGGGTAGCTTTCTGGGGTCAGAGGTCCCTAGGTGGAGGGCCAGAGGGCAGCCTAGGGCCTCTACTATAAGTCCAGGGAGAGAGGTGGAGCCCTGGGTAGCTTGCTGGGGTCAGTAGACCTTGGGTGGAGGGCAAGGGGGCACCCTAAGGCCTCTATTGCAAGTCCAGGGAGAGAGCTGGACCCCTGGGTAGCTTGCTGGGTTCAGAGGCCCCTAGTTGGAGGGCCACGTGGTACCCTGGGGACTCTACTGCAAGTCCAGGGAGATAGGTAGGACCCTGGGTAGCTTGCTGGGGTCAGAGGCCCCTAGGTGGAGGGCCATGGGTCACCCTGGGGCCTCTACTGCAAGTCTAGGGGGAGAGGTGGACCACTGGGAAGCTTGCTGGTGTCAGAGGCCCCTAGGGGGAGGGCCACGGGGCACCCTGGGGCCTCTACTGCAAGTCCAGGGAGAGAGGTGGACCCCTCGGTAGCTTGCTGGGGTCAGAGGCCCCTAGGTGGAGGGCCAAGGGGCACCCTGGGGCCTCTACTGCTAGTCCAGGGAGAGAGGTGGAGCCCAGGGTAGCTTGCTGGGGTCAAAGGCCCCAAGGTGGAGGGCCACAGGGCACCCTGGGGACTCTACTGCAAGTCCAGGAAGAGAGGTGGACCCCTGGGTAGTTTGCTGGGGTCAGAGGCCCCTAGGTGGAGGGTCTGGGGGCACCCTGGGGCCTCTACTATAAGTCCAGGGAGAGAGGTGGACCCCTGGGTAGCTTGCTGGGATCAGAGGCCCCTAGGTGGAGGGCCAGGGGGCACCCAGGGGCGTCTACTGCAAGTCCAGGGAGAGATGTGGACCCCTGGGTAGCTTGCTGGTGTCAGAGGCCCCTAGGTGGAGGGTCAGAGGGCACCCTGGGGCCTCTATTGCAAGTCCAGGGAGAGAGGTGGACCCCTCGGTAGCTTGCTGGGGTCAGAGGCCCCTAGGTGGAGGGGCAATGGGCACCCTGGGGCCTCTACTGCAAGTCCAGGGAGAGAGGTGGAGCCCTGGGTAGCTTGCTGGTGTCAGAGGCCCCTAGGGAGAGAGGTGGAGCCCTGGGTAGCTTGCTGGGGTCAGAGGCCCCTGGGTGGAGGGCCAGAGGGCAGCTTAGGGCCTCTACTATAAGTCCAGGGAGAGAGGTGGAGCCCTGGGTAGCTTGCTGGGGTCAGTAGGCCTTGGGTGGAGGGCAAGGGGGCACCCTGGGGACTCTACTGCAAGTCCAGGGAGAGAGGTGAAGCCCTGGGTAGCTTGCTGGCGTCAGAAGCCCCTAGGGAGAGAGGTGGAGCCCTGGGTAGCTTGCTGGGGTCAGAGGCCCCTAGGTGGAGGGCCAGAGGGCAGCCTAGGGCCTCTACTATAATCCAGGGAGAGAGGTGGAGCCCTGGGTAGCTTGCTGGGGTCAGTAGGCCTTGGGTGGAGGGCAAGGGGGCACCCTGGGGCCTCTATTGCAAGTCCAGGGAGAGAGCTGGACCCCTGGGTAGCTTGCTGGGTTAAGAGGCCCCTAGGTGGAGGGCCACGGGGTACCCTGGGTTCTCTACTGTAAGTCCAGGTAGAGATGTGGACCCCTGGGTAGCTTGCTGAACTCAGAGGCCCCTAGGCGGAGGGCCACGGGGTACCCTGGGGACTCTACTGCAAGTCCAGGGAGATAGGTAGGACCCTGGGTAGCTTGCTGGGGTCAGAGGCCCCTAGGTGGAGGGCCATGGGTCACCCTGGGGCCTCTACTGCAAGTCTAGGGGGAGAGGTGGACCACTGGGAAGCTTGCTGGTGTCAGAGGCCCCTAGGGGGAGGGCCACGGGGCACCCTGGGGCCTCTACTGCAAGTCCAGGGAGAGAGGTGGACCCCTCGGTAGCTTGCTGGGGTCAGAGGCCCCAAGGTGGAGGGCCAAGGGGCACCCTAGGGCCTCTACTGCAAGTCCAGGGAGAGAGGTGGAGCCCAGGGTAGCTTGCTGGGGTCAGAGGCCCCTAGGTGGAGGGCCACAGGGCACCATGGGGCCTTTACAGCAAGTCCAGGGAGAGAGGTCGACCACTGGGTAGTTTGCTAGGGTCAGAGGCCCCTAGGTGGAGGACCAGGGGGCACCCTGGGGCCTATACTGCAAGTCCAGGGAGAGAGTTGGAGCCCTGGGTAGCTTGCTGGGGTCAGAGGGCCCTAGGTGGAGGGCCATGGGGCACCCTGCGGACTCTACTGCAAGTCCAGGAAGAGAAGTGGAGCCCTGGGTAGCTTGCTGGGGTCAAAGGGCCCTAGGTGGAGGGCAAGGGGGCACCCTGTGGCCTCTACTGCAAGTCCAGGGAGAGATGTGGACCCCTGGGTAGCTTGCTGGGGTCAGAGGGCCCTAGGTGGAGGGCCAAGGGGCACCCTGGGGACTCTACTGCAAGTCCAGGGAGATAGGCAGGCCCCTGGGCTGCTTGCTGTTGTCAGAGGCCCCTAGGTGGAGGGCCAAGGGTCACCCTGGAGCCTAGTCTGCAAGTCTAGGGAGAGAGGTGGACCCCTCGGTAGTTCGCTGGGGTCAGAGACCCCTAGGTGGAGGGGCAATGCGCACCCTGGGGCCTCTACTGCAAGTCCAGGGAGAGAGGTGAAGCCCTGGGTAGCTTGCTGGGGTCAGAGGCCCCTAGGTGGAGTTCCAGAGGGCAGCCTAGGGCCTCTACTACAAGTCCAAGGAGAGAGGTGGAGCCCTGGATAGCTTGCTGGGGTCAGTAGCCCCTGGGTGGAGGGCAAGGGGGCACCCTGGGGCCTCTATTGCACGTCCAGGGAGAGAGCTGGACCCCCGGGTAGCTTGCTGGGGTCAGAGGCGCCTAGTTGGAGGGCCAGGGGGCACCCAGGGGCCTCCACTGCAAGTCCAGGGAGAGAGGTGGACCCCTGGGTAGCTTGCTGGGGTCAGTGGTCCTTAGGTGGAGGGCCACGGGGCACCCTGGGGCCTCTACTGCAAGTCCAGGGAGAGAGGTGGACCCCTCGGTAGCTTGCTGGTGTCAGAGGGCCCTATGTGGAGGGCCATGGGGCACCCTGGGGACTTTACTGCAAGTCCAGGGAGATAGGCAGGCCCCTGGGCAGCTTGCTGGGGTCAGAGGCCTCTAGGTGGAGGGCCAAGGGTCACCCTGGGGCTTAGTTTGCAAGTCTAGGGAGAGAGGTGGACGCCTGGGTAGCTTTCTGGGGTCAGAGGCCCCTAGGTGGAGGGCCAAGGGGCACCCTGGGGCCTCTATTGCAAGTCCAGGGACAGAGTTGGACCCCTGGGCAGCTTGCTTGGGTCAGGGGCCCCTAGGTGGAGGACCAGGGGGCACCCTGGGGACTCTACTGCAAGTCCAGGGAGATAGGTAGGCCCCTGGGTAGCTTGCTTGGGTCAGAGGCCCCTAGGTGGATGGCCAAGGGTCACCCTGGGGCCTCTACTGCAAGTCTAGGGAGAGAGGTGGACCACTGGGAATCTTGCTGGTGTCAGAGGCCCCTAGGTGGAAGGCCAAGGGTCACCCTGGGGCCTCTACTGCAAGTCTAGGGAGAGAGGTGGACCACTGGGAGCTTGCTGGGGTCAGAGGCCCCTAGGGGGAGGGCCAGGGGGTCCCCTGGGGCCTCTACTGCAATACCAGGGAGAGAGGTGGAGGCCTGGGTAGCTTGCTGGGGTCAGTAGCCCCTGGGTGGAGGGCAAGGGGGCACCCTGGGGCCTCTACTGCAAGTCCAGGGAGCGAAGTGGAGCCCTGGGTAGCTTGCTGGGGTCAGAGGCCCCTAGGTGGAGGGCAAGGGGGCACCCTGTGGCCTATACTGCAAGTCCAGGGAGAGAGGTGGACCCCTCGGTAGCTTGCTGGGGTCAAAGGGCCCTAGGTGGAGGGCCATGGGGCACAATGGGGACTCTACTGCAAGTCCAGGGAGATAGGCAGGCCCCTGGACAGCTTGCTAGGGTCAGAGGCCCCTAGGTGGAGGGCCAAGGGTCAACCTGAGGCCTCTACTGCAAGTCCAAGGAGAGAGGTGAATCACTGGGAAGCTTGCTGGTGTCAGAGGCCCCTAGGGGGAGGGCCAGGGGGCACTGTAGGGCCTCTACTATAAGTCCAGGGAGAGAGGTGGACCCCTGGGTAGCTTGCTGGGGTCAGAGGCCCCTAGGTGGAGGGCCAGGGGGCACCCAGGGGCGTCTACTGCAAGTCTAGGGAGAGATATGGAGCCCTGGGTAGCTTGCTGGGGTCAGAGGCCCCTAGGTGGAGGGCCACGGGGCACCCTGGGGCCTCTACTGCAAGTCCAGGGAGAGAAGTGGACCCCTGGGTAGCTTGCTGGGGTCAGTAGCCCCTGGGTGGAGGGCAAGGGGGCACCCTGGGGCCTCTATTGCAAGTCCTGGGAGAGAGCTGGACCCCTGGGTAGCTTGCTGGGGTCAGAGGCCCCTAGGTGGAGGGCCAGGGGGCACCCAGGGGCCTCCACTGCAAGTCCAAGGAGAGAAGTGGACCCCTGGGTAGCTTGCTGGGGTCAGTGGTCCTTAGGTGGAGGGCCACGGGGCACCCTGGGGCCTCTACTGCAAGTCCAGGGAGAGAGGTGGTCCCCCTCGGTAGCTTGCTGGGGTCAGAGGCCCCTAGGTGGAGGGCCAAGGGGCACCCTGGGGCCTCTACTACAAGTCCAGGGAGAGAGGTGGACCCCTGGGTAGCTTGCTGGGGTCAGAGGCCCCTAGGTGGAGGGCCACGGGGCACCCTGGGGCCTCTACAGCAAGTCCAAGGAGAGAGGTGGACCGCTGGGTAGCTTGCTGGGGTCAGAGGCCCCTAGGTGGAGGGCAAGGGGGCACCCTGTTGCCTATACTGCAAGTCCAGGGAGAGATGTGGACCCCTGGGTAGCTTGCTGGGGTCAGAGGGCCCTAGGTGGAGGGCCATGGGGCACCCTGGGGACTCTACTGCAAGTCCAGGGAGATAGGCAGGCACCTGGGCAGCTTGCTGGGGTCAGAAGCCCCTAAGTGGAGGGTCAAGGGTCACCCTGGGGCCTAGTCTGCAAGTCTAGGGAGAGAGGTGGACCCCTGGGCAGCTTGCTTGGGTCAGGGGCCCCTAGGTGGAGGACAAGGGGGCACCCTGAGGCCTATGCTGCAAGTCCAGGGAGAGAGTTGGAGCCCTGGGTAGCTTGCTTGGGTCCGAGGCCCCTAGGTGGAGGGCCATGGGGCACCCTGGGGACTCTACTGCAAGTTCAGGGAGAGAGTTGGAGCCCTGGGTAGCTTGCTGGGGTCAGAGGCCCCTAGGTGGAGGGCAAGGGAGCACCCTGTGGCCTATACTGCATGTCTAGGGAGATAGGTGGACCACTGGGAAGCTTGCTGGTGTCAGAGGCCCCTAGGGGGAGGGCCACGGGGCACCCTGGGGCCTCTACTGCAAGTCCAGGGAGAGAGGTGGACCCCTCGGAAGCTTGCTGGGGTCAGAGGCCCCTAGGTGGAGGGCCAAGGGGCACCCTGGGGCCTCTACTGCAAGTCCAGGGAGAGAGGTGGAGCCCAGGGTAGCTTGCTGGGGTCAGAGGCCCCTAGGTGGAGGGCCAGAGGGCACCCTGGGGCCTCTACAGCAAGTCCAGGGAGAAAGGTCGACCACTGGGTAGTTTGCTAGGCTCAGAGGCCCCCAGGTGGAGGGCCAGGGGGCACCCAGGGGCGTCTACTGCAAGTCCAGGGAGAGATGTGGACCCCTGGGTAGCTTACTGGGGTCAGAGGCCCCTAGATGGAGGGCCACGGGGCACCCTGGGGCCTCTACTGCAAGTCCAGGGAGAGAAGTGGACCCCTGGGTAGCTTGCTGGGGTCAGTAGCCCCTGGTGGAGGGCAAGGGGGCATCCTGGGGCCTCTATTGCAAGTCCAGGGAGAGAGCTGGACCCCCGGGTAGCTTGCTGGGGTCAGAGGCCCCTAGGGGGAGAGCCAGGGGGCACCCAGGGGCCTCCACTGCAAGTCCAAGGAGAGAAGTGGACCCCTGGGTAGCTTGCTGGGGTCAGTGGTCCTAAGGTGGAGGGCCACGGGGCACCCTGGGGCCTCTACTGCAAGTCCAGGGAGAGAGGTGGACCCCTGGGTAGCTTGCTGGGGTCAGAGGCCCCTAGGTGGAGGGCCAAGGGGCACCCTGGGGCCTCTACTGCAAGTCCAGGGAGAGAGGTTTACCCTTGGGTAGCTTGCTGGGGTCAGAGGCCCCTAGGTGGAGGGCCACGGGGCACCCTGGGGCCTGTACAGCAAGTCCAGGGAGGGAGGTGGACCCCTGGGTAGCTTGCTGGGGTCAGAGGCCCCTAGGTGGAGGGCAAGGGAGCACTCTGTGGCCTATACTGCAAGTCCAGGGAGAGATGTGGACCCCTGGGTAGCTTGCTGGGGTCAGAGGGCCCTAGGTGGAGGGCCATGGGGCACCCTGGGGACTCTACTGCAAGTCCAGGGAGATAGGCAGGCACCTGGGCAGCTTGCTGGGGTCAGAAGCCCCTAAGTGGAGGGTCAAGGGTCACACTGGGGCCTAGTCTGCAAGTCTAGGGAGAGAGGTGAACCCCTGGGCAGCTTGCTTGGGTCAGGGGCCCCTAGGTGGAGGACAAGGGGGCATCTTGAGGCCTATGCTGCAAGTCCAGGGAGAGAGTTGGAGCCCTGGGTAGCTTGCTAATGTCAGAGGGCCCTAGGTGGAGGGCCATGGGGCACCCTGGGGACTCTACTGCAAGTCCAGGGAGATAGGCAGGCACCTGGGCAGCTTGCTGGGGTCAGAAGCCCCTAAGTGGAGGGTCAAGGGTCACACTGGGGCCTAGTCTGCAAGTCTAGGGAGAGAGGTGGACCCCTGGGTAGCTTGCTGGGGTCAGAGGCCCCTAGGTGGAGGGCCACGGGGCACCCTGGGGCCTCTACAGCAAGTCCAAGGAGAGAGGTGGACCGCTGGGTAGCTTGCTGGGGTCAGAGGCCCCTAGGTGGAGGGCCATGGGGCACCCTGGGGACTCTACTGCAAGTCCAGAGAGATAGGTAAGACCCTGGGTAGCTTGCTGGGGTCAGAGGCCCCTAGGTGGAGGGCCAAGGGTCACCCTGGGGCCTCTACTACAAGTCTAGGGAGAGAGGTGGACCACTGGGAAGCTTGCTGGTGTCAGAGGCCCCTAAGGGGAGGGCCACTGGGCACTCTGGGGCCTCTACTGCAAGTCCAGGGAGAGAGGTGGACCCCTCGGTAGCTTGCTGGGGTCAGAGGCCCCTAGGTGGAGGGCCAAGGGGCACCCTGGGGACTCTACTGCAAGTCCAGGGAGATAGGCAGGCCCCTGGGCAGCTTGCTGGGGTCAGAGGCCCCTAGGTGGAGGGCCAAGGGTCACCCTGGAGCCTAGTCTGCAAGTCTAGGGAGAGAGGTGGACCCCTCAGTAGTTCGCTGGGGTCAGAGACCCCTAGGTGGAGGGGCAATGGGCACCCTGGGGCCTCTACTGCAAGTCCAGGGAGAGAGGTGAAGCCCTGGGTAGCTTGCTGGGGTCAGAGGCCCCTAGGTGGAGTTCCAGAGGGCAGCCTAGGGCCTCTACTACAAGTCCAAGGAGAGAGGTGGCGCCCTGGATAGCTTGCTGGGGTCAGTAGCCCCTGGGTGGAGGGCAAGGGGGCACCCTGGGGCCTCTATTGCACGTCCAGGGAGAGAGCTGGACCCCCGGGTAGCTTGCTAAGGGTCAGAGGCGCCTAGTTGGAGGGCCAGGGGGCACCCAGGGGCCTCCACTGCAAGTCCAGGGAGAGAGGTGGACCCCTGGGTAGCTTGCTGGGGTCAGTGGTCCTTAGGTGGAGGGCCACGGGGCACCCTGGGGCCTCTACTGCAAGTCCAGGGAGAGAGGTGGACCCCTCGGTAGCTTGCTGGTGTCAGAGGGCCCTATGTGGAGGGCCATGGGGCACCCTGGGGACTTTACTGCAAGTCCAGGGAGATAGGCAGGCCCCTGGGCAGCTTGCTGGGGTCAGAGGCCTCTAGGTGGAGGGCCAAGGGTCACCCTGGGGCTTAGTTTGCAAGTCTAGGGAGAGAGGTGGACCCCTGGGTAGCTTTCTGGGGTCAGAGGCCCCTAGGTGGAGGGCCAAGGGGCACCCTGGGGCCTCTATTGCAAGTCCAGGGACAGAGTTGGACCCCTGGGCAGCTTGCTTGGGTCAGGGGCCCCTAGGTGGAGGACCAGGGGGCACCCTGGGGCCTATACTGCAAGTCCAGGGAGAGAGTTGGAGCCCTGGGTAGCTTGCTGGGGTCAGAGGGCCCTAGGTGGAGGGCCATGGGGCACCCTGGGGACTCTACTGCAAGTCCAGGGAGATAGGTAGGCCCCTGGGTAGCTTGAATGGGTCAGAGGCCCCTAGGTGGATGGCCAAGGGTCACCCTGGGGCCTCTACTGCAAGTCTAGGGAGAGAGGTGGACCACTGGGAGCTTGCTGGGGTCAGAGGTCCCTAGGGGGAGGGCCAGGGGGTCCCCTGGGGCCTCTACTGCAAGTCCAGGGAGAGAGGTGGAGGCCTGGGTAGCTTGCTGGGGTCAGTAGCCCCTGGGTGGAGGGCAAGGGGGCACCCTGGGGCCTCTACTGCAAGTCCAGGGAGCGAAGTGGAGCCCTGGGTAGCTTGCTGGGGTCAGAGGCCCCTAGGTGGAGGGCAAGGGGGCACCCTGTGGCCTATACTGCAAGTCCAGGGAGAGAGGTGGACCCCTCGGTAGCTTGCTGGGGTCAAAGGGCCCTAGGTGGAGGGCCATGGGGCACAATGGGGACTCTACTGCAAGTCCAGGGAGATAGGCAGGCCCCTGGACAGCTTGCTAGGGTCAGAGGCCCCTAGGTGGAGGGCCAAGGGTCAACCTGAGGCCTCTACTGCAAGTCCAGGGAGAGAGGTGAATCACTGGGAAGCTTGCTGGTGTCAGAGGCCCCTAGGGGGAGGGCCAGGGGGCACTGTAGGGCCTCTACTATAAGTCCAGGGAGAGAGGTGGACCCCTGGGTAGCTTGCTGGGGTCAGAGGCCCCTAGGTGGAGGGCCAGGGGGCACCCAGGGGCGTCTACTGCAAGTCTAGGGAGAGATATGGAGCCCTGGGTAGCTTGCTGGGGTCAGAGGCCCCTAGGTGGAGGGCCACGGGGCACCCTGGGGCCTCTACTGCAAGTCCAGGGAGGGAAGTGGACCCCTGGGTAGCTTGCTGGGGTCAGTAGCCCCTGGGTGGAGGGCAAGGGGGCACCCTGGGGCCTCTATTGCAAGTCCTGGGAGAGAGCTGGACCCCTGGGTAGCTTGCTGGGGTCAGAGGCCCCTAGGTGGAGGGCCAGGGGGCACCCAGGGGCCTCCACTGCAAGTCGAAGGAGAGAAGTGGACCCCTGGGTAGCTTGCTGGGGTCAGTGGTCCTTAGGTGGAGGGCCACGGGGCACCCTGGGGCCTCTACTGCAAGTCCAGGGAGAGAGGTGGTCCCCCTCGGTAGCTTGCTGGGGTCAGAGGCCCCTAGGTGGAGGGCCAAGGGGCACCCTGGGGCCTCTACTACAAGTCCAGGGAGAGAGGTGGACCCCTGGGTAGCTTGCTGGGGTCAGAGGCCCCTAGGTGGAGGGCCACGGGGCACCCTGGGGCCTCTACAGCAAGTCCAAGGAGAGAGGTGGACCGCTGGGTAGCTTGCTGGGGTCAGAGGCCCCTAGGTGGAGGGCAAGGGGGCACCCTGTGGCCTATACTGCAAGTCCAGGGAGAGATGTGGACCCCTGGGTAGCTTGCTGGGGTCAGAGGGCCCTAGGTGGAGGGCCATGGGGCACCCTGGGGACTCTACTGCAAGTCCAGGGAGATAGGCAGGCACCTGGGCAGCTTGCTGGGGTCAGAAGCCCCTAAGTGGAGGGTCAAGGGTCACCCTGGGGCCTAGTCTGCAAGTCTAGGGAGAGAGGTGGACCCCTGGGCAGCTTGCTTGGGTCAGGGGCCCCTAGGTGCAGGACAAGGGGGCACCCTGAGGCCTATGCTGCAAGTCCAGGGAGAGAGTTGGAGCCCTGGGTAGCTTGCTGGGGTCAGAGGCCCCTAGGTGGAGGGCCATGGGGCACCCTGGGGACTCTACTGCAAGTCCAGGGAGAGAGTTGGAGCCCTGGGTAGCTTGCTGGGGTCAGAGGCCCCTAGGTGGAGGGCAAGGGAGCACCCTGTGGCCTATACTGCATGTCTAGGGAGATAGGTGGACCACTGGGAAGCTTGCTGGTGTCAGAGGCCCCTAGGGGGAGGGCCACGGGGCACCCTGGGGCCTCTACTGCAAGTCCAGGGAGAGAGGTGGACCCCTCGGAAGCTTGCTGGGGTCAGAGGCCCCTAGGTGGAGGGCCAAGGGGCACCCTGGGGCCTCTACTGCAAGTCCAGGGAGAGAGGTGGAGCCCAGGGTAGCTTGCTGGGGTCAGAGGCCCCTAGGTGGAGGGCCACAGGGCACCCTGGGGCCTCTACAGCAAGTCCAGGGAGAAAGGTCGACCACTGGGTAGTTTGGTAGGCTCAGAGGCCCCCAGGTGGAGGGCCAGGGGGCACCCAGGGGCGTCTACTGCAAGTCCAGGGAGAGATGTGGACCCCTGGGTAGCTTGCTGGGGTCAGTAGCCCCTGGTGGAGGGCAAGGGGGCATCCTGGGGCCTCTATTGCAAGTCCAGGGAGAGAGCTGGACCCCCGGGTAGCTTGCTGGGGTCAGAGGCCCCTAAGTGGAGAGCCAGGGGGCACCCAGGGGCCTCCACTGCAAGTCCAAGGAGAGAAGTGGACCCCTGGGTAGCTTGCTGGGGTCAGTGGTCCTAAGGTGGAGGGCCACGGGGCACCCTGGGGCCTGTACTGCAAGTCCAGGGAGAGAGGTGGACCCCTGGGTAGCTTGCTGGGGTCAGAGGCCCCTAGGTGGAGGGCCAAGGGGCACCCTGGGGCCTCTACTGCAAGTCCAGGGAGAGAGGTTTACCCTTGGGTAGCTTGCTGGGGTCAGAGGCCCCTAGGTGGAGGGCCACGGGGCACCCTGGGGCCTGTACAGCAAGTCCAGGGAGGGAGGTGGACCCCTGGGTAGCTTGCTGGGGTCAGAGGCCCCTAGGTGGAGGGCAAGGGAGCACTCTGTGGCCTATACTGCAAGTCCAGGGAGAGATGTGGACCCCTGGGTAGCTTGCTGGGGTCAGAGGGCCCTAGGTGGAGGGCCATGGGGCACCCTGGGGACTCTACTGCAAGTCCAGGGAGATAGGCAGGCACCTGGGCAGCTTGCTGGGGTCAGAAGCCCCTAAGTGGAGGGTCAAGGGTCACACTGGGGCCTAGTCTGCAAGTCTAGGGAGAGAGGTGGACCCCTGGGCAGCTTGCTTGGGTCAGGGGCCCCTAGGTGGAGGACAAGTGGGCACCCTGGGGCCTCTACAGCAAGTCCAAGGAGAGAGTTGGAGCCCTGGGTAGCTTGCTGGGGTCAGAGGCCCCTAGGTGGAGGGCCATGGGGCACCCTGGGGACTCTACTGCAAGTCCAGGGAGATAGGTAGGACCCTGGGTAGCTTACTGGGGTCAGAGGCCCCTAGGTGGAGGGCCAAGGGTCACCCTGGGGCCTCTACTACAAGTCTAGGGAGAGAGGTGGACCACTGGGAAGCTTGCTGGTGTCAGAGGCCCCTAAGGGGAGGGCCACTGGGCACCCTGGGGCCTCTACTGCAAGTCCAGGGAGAGAGGTGGACCCCTCGGTAGCTTGCTGGGGTCAGAGGCCCCTAGGTGGAGGGCCAAAGGGCACCCTGGGGCCTCTACTGAGAATCCAGGGAGAGAGGTTGAGCCCAGGGTAGTTTGCTGGGGTCAGAGGCCCCTAGGTGGAGGGCCAGGGGGCACCCTGGGGCCTCTACTATGAGTCCAGGGAGAGAGGTGGACCCCTCGGTAGCTTGCTGGGATCAGAGGCCCCTAGGTGGAGGGCCAGAGGGCAGCCCAGGGCCTCTACTACAAGTCCAGGGAGAGAAGTGGAGCCCTGTGTAGCTTGCTGGGGTCAGTAGCCCTTGAGTGCAGGGCAAAGGGGTACCCTGGGGCCTCTACTGCAAGTCCAGGGAGAGAGGTGGAGCCCTGGGTAGCTTGCTGGGGTCAGTGGTCCTTAGGTGGAGGGCCACGGGGCACCCTGGGGCCTCTACTGCAAGTCCAGGGAGAGAGGTGGAGCCCTGGGTAGCTTGCTGGGGTCAGTAGCCCCTGGGTGGAGGGCAAGGGGGCACCCTGGGGCCTCTATTGCAAGTCCAGGGAGAGAAGTGGAGCCCTAGGTAGCTTGCTGGGGTCAGAGAGCCCTAGGTGGAGGGCCAAGGGGCACCCTAGGGACTCTACTGCAAGTCCAGGGAGATAGGCAGGCCCCTGGGCTGCTTGCTGGGGTCAAAAGCCCCTTGGTGGAGGGCCATGGGGCACCCTGGGGACTCTACTGCAAGTCCAGGGAGATAGGCAGGCCCCTGAAGCCCCTAGGTCAGAAGCTTGCTGGGGTCAGAGGCCCCTAGGTGGAGGGCAAGGGAGCACCCTGTGGCCTATACTGCATGTCTAGGGAGATAGGTGGACCACTGGGAAGCTTGCTGGTGTCAGAGGCCCCTAGGGGGAGGGCCTCGGGGCACCCTGGGGCCTCTACTGCAAGTCCAGGGAGAGAGGTGGACCCCTCGGAAGCTTGCTGGGGTCAGAGGCCCCTAGGTGGAGGGCCAAGGGGCACCCTGGGGCCTCTACTGCAAGTCCAGGGAGAGAGGTGGAGCCCAGGGTAGCTTGCTGGGGTCAGAGGCCCCTAGGTGGAGGGCCACAGGGCACCCTGGGGCCTCTACAGCAAGTCCAGGGAGAAAGGTCG
Source organism: Danio rerio (assembly GCF_049306965.1). Classification (NCBI taxonomy): domain Eukaryota; kingdom Metazoa; phylum Chordata; class Actinopteri; order Cypriniformes; family Danionidae; genus Danio; species Danio rerio. The sequence continues at coordinate 20,416,264 of NC_133185.1, read as the reverse complement.
ACCACTGGGTAGTTTGCTAGGCTCAGAGGCCCCCAGGTGGAGGGCCAGGGGGCACCCAGGGGCGTCTACTGCAAGTCCAGGGAGAGATGTGGACCCCTGGGTAGCTTACTGGGGTCAGAGGCCCCTAGGTGGAGGGCCACGGGGCACCCTGGGGCCTCTACTGCAAGTCCAGGGAGAGAAGTGGACCCCTGGGTAGCTTGCTGGGGTCAGTAGCCCCTGGTGGAGGGCAAGGGGGCATCCTGGGGCCTCTATTGCAAGTCCAGGGAGAGAGCTGGACCCCCGGGTAGCTTGCTGGGGTCAGAGGCCCCTAGGTGGAGAGCCAGGGGGCACCCAGGGGCCTCCACTGCAAGTCCAAGGAGAGAAGTGGACCCCTGGGTAGCTTGCTGGGGTCAGTGGTCCTAAGGTGGAGGGCCACGGGGCACCCTGGGGCCTCTACTGCAAGTCCAGGGAGAGAGGTGGACCCCTGGGTAGCTTGCTGGGGTCAGAGGCCCCTAGGTGGAGGGCCAAGGGGCACCCTGGGGCCTCTACTGCAAGTCCAGGGAGAGAGGTTTACCCTTGGGTAGCTTGCTGGGGTCAGAGGCCCCTAGGTGGAGGGCCACGGGGCACCCTGGGGCCTGTACAGCAAGTCCAGGGAGGGAGGTGGACCCCTGGGTAGCTTGCTGGGGTCAGAGGCCCCTAGGTGGAGGGCAAGGGAGCACTCTGTGGCCTATACTGCAAGTCCAGGGAGAGATGTGGACCCCTGGGTAGCTTGCTGGGGTCAGAGGGCCCTAGGTGGAGGGCCATGGGGCACCCTGGGGACTCTACTGCAAGTCCAGGGAGATAGGCAGGCACCTGGGCAGCTTGCTGGGGTCAGAAGCCCCTAAGTGGAGGGTCAAGGGTCACACTGGGGCCTAGTCTGCAAGTCTAGGGAGAGAGGTGGACCCCTGGGCAGCTTGCTTGGGTCAGGGGCCCCTAGGTGGAGGACAAGGGGGCATCTTGAGGCCTATGCTGCAAGTCCAGGGAGAGAGTTGGAGCCCTGGGTAGCTTGCTAATGTCAGAGGGCCCTAGGTGGAGGGCCATGGGGCACCCTGGGGACTCTACTGCAAGTCCAGGGAGATAGGCAGGCACCTGGGCAGCTTGCTGGGGTCAGAAGCCCCTAAGTGGAGGGTCAAGGGTCACACTGGGGCCTAGTCTGCAAGTCTAGGGAGAGAGGTGGACCCCTGGGTAGCTTGCTGGGGTCAGAGGCCCCTAGGTGGAGGGCCACGGGGCACCCTGGGGCCTCTACAGCAAGTCCAAGGAGAGAGGTGGACCGCTGGGTAGCTTGCTGGGGTCAGAGGCCCCTAGGTGGAGGGCCATGGGGCACCCTGGGGACTCTACTGCAAGTCCAGGGAGATAGGTAGGACCCTGGGTAGCTTGCTGGGGTCAGAGGCCCCTAGGTGGAGGGCCAAGGGTCACCCTGGGGCCTCTACTACAAGTCTAGGGAGAGAGGTGGACCACTGGGAAGCTTGCTGGTGTCAGAGGCCCCTAAGGGGAGGGCCACTGGGCACCCTGGGGCCTCTACTGCAAGTCCAGGGAGAGAGGTGGACCCCTCGGTAGCTTGCTGGGGTCAGAGGCCCCTAGGTGGAGGGCCAAAGGGCACCCTGGGGCCTCTACTGAGAATCCAGGGAGAGAGGTTGAGCCCAGGGTAGTTTGCTGGGGTCAGAGGCCCCTAGGTGGAGGGCCAGGGGGCACCCTGGGGCCTCTACTATAAGTCCAGGGAGAGAGGTGGACCCCTCGGTAGCTTGCTGGGATCAGAGGCCCCTAGGTGGAGGGCCAGAGGGCAGCCCAGGGCCTCTACTACAAGTCCAGGGAGAGAAGTGGAGCCCTGTGTAGCTTGCTGGGGTCAGTAGCCCTTGAGTGCAGGGCAAAGGGGTACCCTGGGGCCTCTACTGCAAGTCCAGGGAGAGAGGTGGAGCCCTGGGTAGCTTGCTGGGGTCAGTGGTCCTTAGGTGGAGGGCCACGGGGCACCCTGGGGCCTCTACTGCAAGTCCAGGGAGAGAGGTGGAGCCCTGGGTAGCTTGCTGGGGTCAGTAGCCCCTGGGTGGAGGGCAAGGGGGCACCCTGGGGCCTCTATTGCAAGTCCAGGGAGAGAAGTGGAGCCCTAGGTAGCTTGCTGGGGTCAGAGAGCCCTAGGTGGAGGGCCAAGGGGCACCCTAGGGACTCTACTGCAAGTCCAGGGAGATAGGCAGGCCCCTGGGCTGCTTGCTGGGGTCAAAAGCCCCTTGGTGGAGGGCCATGGGGCACCCTGGGGACTCTACTGCAAGTCCAGGGAGATAGGCAGGCCCCTGGGCAGCTTGCTGGGGTCAGAAGCCCCTAGGTGGAGGGCCAAGGGTCACCCTGGGGCCTAGTGTGCAAGTCTAGGGAGAGAGGTGGACCCCTGGGTAGCTTTCTTGGGTCAGAGGCCCCTAGGTGGAGGGCCAAGGGGCACCATGGGGCCTCTATTGCAAGTCCAGGGAGATAGGTGGACCCCTGGGCAGCTTGCTTGGGTCAGGGGCCCCTAGGTGGAGGACCAGGGGGCACCCTGAGGCCTATACTGCAAGTCCAGGGAGAGAGTTTTAGCCCTGGGTAGCTTGCTGGGGTCAGAGGGCCCTAGGTGGAGGGCCATGGGGCACCCTGGGGACTCTACTGCAAGTCCAGCGAGAGAGGTGAAGCCCTGGGTAGCTTGCTGGGGTCAGAGGCCCCTAAGTGGAGGACCATGGGGCACCCTGGGGACTCTACTGCAAGTCCAGGGAGATAGGCAGGCCCCTGGGCAGCTTGCTGGGGTCAAAAGCCCCTTGGTGGAGGGCCATGGGGCACCCTGGGAACTCTACTGCAAGTCGAGGGAGATAGGCAGGACCCTGGGCAGCTTGCTGGGGTCAGAAGCCCCTGGGTGGAGGGCAAGGGGGCACCCTGGGGCCTCTATTGCAAGTCCAGGGAGAGAGCTGGACCCCGGGTAGCTTGCTGGGGTCAGAGGCCCCTAGGTGGAGGGCCAGGGGGCACCCAGGGGCCTCCACTGCAAGTCGAAGGAGAGACGTGGACCCCTGGGTAGCTTGCTGGGGTCAGAGGCCCCTAGGTGGAGGGCAAGGGGGCACCCTGGGGCCTCTACTGCAAGTCTAGGGAGAGAGGTGGAGCCCTGGGTAGCTTGCTGGGGTCAGAAGCCCCTAGGTGGAGGGCCAAGGGTCACCCTGGAGCCTAGTCTGCAAGTCTAGGGAGAGAGGTGGACCCCTGGGTAGCTTTCTGGGGTCAGAGGCCCCTAGGTGGAGGGCCAAGGGGCACCCTGGGGCCTCTATTGCACGTCCAGGGAGAGAGGTGGACCCCTGGGCAGCTTGCTCTGGTCAGGGGCCCCTAGGTGGAGGACCAGGGGGCACCCTGACGGCTATACTGCAAGTCCAGCGAGAGAGATGGAGCCCTGGGTAGCTTGCTGGGGTCAGAGGGCCCTAGGTGGAGGGCCATGGGGCACCCTGGGGACTCTACTGCAAGTACAGGGAGAAAGGTAGGACCCTGGGTAGCTTGCTGGGGTCAGAGGCCCCTAGGTGGAGGGCCAAGGGTCACCCTGGGGCCTCTACTGCAAGTCTAGGGAGAGAGGTGGACCACTGGGAAGCTTGCTGTGGTCAGAGGCCCTTAGGTGGAGGGCCACGGGGCACCCTGGGGCCTCTACTGCAAGTCCAGGGAGAGAGGTGGACCCCTCGGTAGCTTGCAGGGGTCAGAGGCCCCTAGGTGGAGGGCCAATGGGCACCCTGGGGCCTCTACTGCAAGTCCAGGGAGAGAGGTGAAGCCCTGGGTAGCTTGCTGGGGTCAGAGGCCCCTAGGTGGAGGGCCAGAGGGCAGCCTAGGGCCTCTACAACAAGTCCAGGGAGAGAGGTGGAGTCCTGAGTAGCATGCTGGGGTCAGTAGCCCCTGGGTGGAGGGCAAGGGGGCACCCTGGGGCCTCTATTGCAAGTCCTTGGAGAGATGTGGACCCCTGGGTAGCTTGCTGGGGTCAGAGGCCCCTAGGTGGAGGGTCACGGGGCACCCTGGGGCCTCTATTGCAAGTCCAGGGGGAGAGAGGTGGACCCCTCGGTAGCTTGCTGGGGTCAGAGACCCCTAGGTGTAGGGCCAATGGGCACCCTGGGGCCTCTACTGCAAGTCCAGGGAGAGAGGTGGAGCCCTGGGTAGCTTGCTGGGGTCAGAGGGCCCTAGGTGGAGGGCCATGGGGCATCCTGGGGACTCTACTGCAAGTCCAGGAAGAGAGGTGGACCCCTGGGTAGTTTGCTGGGGTCAAAGGCCCCTAGGTGGAGGGCCAGGGGCACCCTGGGGCCTCTACTATGAGTCCAGGGAGAGAGGTGGACCCCTGGGTAGCTTGCTGGGATCAGAGGCCCCTAGGTGGAGGGCCAGGGAGCACCCAGGGGCGTCTTCTCAAGTCCAGGGAGAGATGTGGACCCCTGGGTAGCTTGCTGGGGTCAGAGTTCCCTAGGTGGAGGGTCAGGGGGCACCCTGGGGCCTCTATTGCAAGTCCAGGGAGAGAGGTGGACCCCTCGATAGCTTGCTGGGGTCAGAGGCCCCTAGGTGGAGGGCCAGAGGGCAGCCTAGGGCCTCTAGTACAAGTCCAGGGAGAGAGGTGCAACCCTGGGCAGCTTGCTTGGGTCAGGGGCCCCTAGGTGGCAACCAGTGGGCACCCTGGGGCCTATACTGCAAGTCCAGGGAGAGAGCTGGACCCCTGGGTAGCTTGCTGGGTTCAAAGGCCCCTAGGGGGAGGGCCACGGGGTACCCTGGGGCCTCTTCTGAAAGTCCTGGGAGAGAGGTGGACCCCTGGGCAGCTTGCTTGGGTCAGGGGCCCCTAGGTGGAGGGCCAGGGGGCACCCTGGGGCCTATACTGCAAGTCCAGGAAAAAAGGTGGACCCCTGGGTAGCTTGCTGGGGTCAGAGGGCCCTAGGTGGAGGGCCATGGGGCACCCTGGGGACTCTACTGCAAGTCCAGGGAAATAGGTAGGCCCCTGGGTAACTTGCTGGGGTCAGAAGCCCCTAGGTGGAGTGCCAAGGGTCACCCTGGGGCCTCTACTGCAAGTCTAGGGAGAGAGGTGAACCACTGGGAAGCTTGCTGGTGTCAGAGGCCCCTAGGGGGAGGGCTTGGGGGCACCGTAGGGCCTCTACTGCAAGTCCAGGAAGAGAGGTGGACCCCTGGATAGTTTGCTGGGGTCAGAGGCCCCTAGGTGGAGGGCCAGGGGCACCCTGGGGCCTCTACTAAAAGTCCAAGGAGAGAGGTGGACCCCTGGGTAGCTTACTGGGGACAGAGGCCCTTAGGTGGAGGGCCAGGGGGCACCCAGCGGCGTCTACTGCAAGACAAGGGAGAGATGTGGACCCCTGGGTAGCTTGCTGGGGTCAGAGGCCCCTAGGTGGAGGTTCACGGGGAACCCTGGGGCCTCTATTGCAAGTCCAGGGAGAGAGGTGGACCCCTCGGTAGCTTGCTGGGGTCAGAGACCCCTAGGTGGAGGGCAAATGGGCACCCTGGGGCCTCTACTGCAAGTCCAGGGAGAGAGGTGGAGCCCTAGGTAGCTTGCTGGTGTCAGAGGCCCCTAGGTGGAGGGCAAGGGGGCACCCTGGGGCCTCTATTGCAAGTCCAGGAAGAGAGCTGGACCCCTGGGTAGCTTGCTGGGTTCAGAGGCCCCTAGGTGGAGGGCCACGGGGTACCCTGGGGCCTCTACTGCAAGTCCAGGGAGAGATGTGGACCCCTGGGTAGCTTGCTGGGGTCAGAGGCCCCTAGGTGGAGGGCCAAGGGGCACCCTGGGGTCTCTACTGCAAGTCCAGGGAGAGAGTTGGAGCCCTGGGTAGCTTGCTGGGGTCAGAGTGCCCTAGGTGGAGGGCCATGGGGCACCCTTGGTACTCTACTGCAAGTCCAGGGAGATAATTAGGCCCATGGGTAGCTTGCAGGGGTAAGAGGCCCCTAGGTGGAGGGCAAAGGGTCACCCTGGGGCCTCTACTGCAAGTCCAGGAAGAGAGGTGGACCCCTGGGTAGTTTGCTGGGGTCAGAGGCCCCTAGGTGGAGGGCCAGGGGGCACCCTGGGCCCTCTACTAAAAGTCCAGGGAGAGATGTGGACCCCTGGGTAGCTTGCTGGGGTCAGAGACCCCTAGGTGGAGGGTTACGGGGAACCCTGGGGCCTCTACTGCAAGTCTAGGAATAGAGAGGGACCACTGGGAAGCTTGCTGCTGTCAGAGGCCCCTAGGTGGAGGGACAAGGAGCACCCTGGGGTCTCTACTGCAAGTCCAGGGAGAGAGGTGGACCCCAGGGTAGCTTGCTGGGGTCAGAGGCCCCTAGGTAGAGGGCCAGGGGGCACCCTGGGGCCTCTACTATGAGTCCAGGGAGAGAGGTGGACCCCTGGGTAGCTTGCTGGGGTCAGAGGGCCCAAGGTGGAGGGCCATGGGGCACCCTGGGGACTCTACTGCAAGTCCAGGGAGATAGGTAGGCCCCTGGGTAGCTTGCTGGGGTCAGAGGCCCCTAGGAGGAGGGCCAAGGGTCACCCTGGGGCCTCTACTGCAAGTCTAGGAAGAGAGAGGGACCACTGGGAAGCTTGCTGGTGTCAGAGGCCCCTAGGGGGAGGGTCACGGGGTACCCTGGGGCCTCTACTAAAAGTCCAGGCAGAGAGGTGGACCCCTGGGTAGCTTGCTGGGGTCAGAGGCCCCTAGGTGGAGGGCCAGGGGGCACCCTGGGGCCTATATTGCAAGTCCAGGGAGAGAGGTGGACCCCTCGGTAGCTTGCTGGGGTCAGAGACCCCTAGGTGGAGGGCCAATGGGCACACTGGGGCCTCTACTGCAAGTCCAGGGAGAGAGGTGGAGCCCTGGGTAGCTTGCTGGGGTCAAAGGCCCCTAGGTGGAGGGCCAGAGGGCAGCCTAGGGCCTCTACTACAAGTCCAGGGAGAGAGGTGGAGCCCTGGGTAGCTTGCTGGGGTCAGAGGCCCCTAGGTGAAGGGCCAGGGGGTACCCTGGGGCCTCTACTGCAAGTTCAGGGAGAGAGGTGGAGCCCTGGGTAGCTTGCTGGGGTCAGTAGTCCATGGATGGAGAGTAAGGGGGCACCCTGGGGCCTCTACTGCAAGTCCAGGGAGAGAGGTGGAGCCCTGGGTAGCTTGCTGGGGTCAGAGGCCCCTAGGTGGAGGGCAAGGGGGCACCCTGTGGCCTATACTGCAAGCCCAGGGAGAGAGGTGGACCCCTGGGTAGCTTGTTGGGGTCAAAGGGCCCTAGGGGGAGGGCCAGGGGGCACCATAGGGCCTCTACTATAAGTCCAGGGAGAGATGTGGACCCCTGGGTAGCTTGCTGGGGTCAGAGGCCCCTAGGTGGAGGGCCAGGGGGCACCCAGGGGCGTCTACTGCAAGTCTAGGGAGAGATGTGGACCCCTGGGTAGTTTGCTGGGGTCAGAGGCCCCTAGGTGGAGGGCCAAGGGGCACCCTGGGGCCTCTACTGCAAGTCCAGGGAGAGAGGTGGACCCCTTGGTAGCTTGCTGGGGTCAGAGGCCCCTAGGTGGAGGACCAGGGGGCACCCAGGGGCGTCTACTGCAAGTCTAGGGAGAGATGTGGACCCCTGGGTAGTTTGCTGGGGTCAGAGGCCCCTAGGTGGAGGGCCAAGGGGCACCCTGGGGCCTCTACTGCAAGTCCAGGGAGAGAGGTGGAGCCCTAGGTAGCTTGCTGGGGTCAGTAGCCCCTAGGTGGAGGGCCACGGGGCACCTTGGGGCCTCTACAGCAAGTCCAGGGAGAGAGGTGGAGCCCTGGGTAGCTTGCTGGGGTCAGAAGCCCCTAGGTGGAGGGCCAGAGGGCACCCTGGGGCCTATACTGCAAGTCCAGGGAGAGAGGTGGACCCCTGGGTAGCTTGCTGGTGTCAGATGCCCCTAGGTGTACGGCCAGGGGGCACCCTGGGTCCTATACTGCAAGTCCAGGGAGAGAGGTGGACCCCTGGGTTGCTTGCTGGGGTCAGATGCCCCTAGGTGGAGGGCCAGGGGGCACCCTGGGGCCTATACTGCAAGTCCAAGGAGAGAGGTGGACCCCTGGGTAGCTTGCTGGGGTCAGAGGCCCGTAGTTAGAGGGCCAGGGGGCACCCTGGGGCCTATACTGCAAGTCAAGGGAGAGAGGTGGACCCCTGGGTAGCTTGCTGGGGTCAGAGGCCCCTAGGTGGAAGGTCACGGGGCACCCTGGGGCCTCTATTGCAAGTCCAGGGAGAGAGGTGGACCCCTCGGTAGCTTGCTGGGGTCAGAGGCCCCTAGGTGGAGGGCCACGGGGCACCTTGGGGCCTCTACAGCAAGTCCAGGGAGAGAGGTGGAGCCCTGGGTAGCTTGCTGGGGTCAGAAGCCCTTAGGTGGAGGGCCAGAGGGCAGCCTAGGGCCTCTACTACAAGTCCAGGGAGAGAGGTGGAGCCCTGGGTAGCTTGCTGGGGTCAGTAGCCCCTGGGTGGAGGGCAAGGGGGCACCCTGGGGCCTCTATTGCAAGTCCAGGGAGAGAGCTGGACCCCTGGGTAGCTTGCTGGGTTCAGAGGCCCCTAGGTGGAGGGTCACGGGGTACCCTGGGGCCTCTACTGAAAGTCCAGGGAGAGAGGTGGACCCCTGGGTAGGTTGCTGGGGTCAGAGGCCCCTAGGTGGAGGGCCAGGGGGCACCCAGGGGCGTCTACTGCAAGTCCAGGGAGAGAGGTGGACCCCTCGGTAGCTTGCTGGGGTCAGAGACCCCTAGGTGGAGGGCCGATGGGCACCCTGGGGCCTCTACTGCAAGTCCAGGGAGAGAGGTGGAGCCCTGGGTAGCTTGCTGGGGTCAAAGGCCCCTAGGTGGAGGGCCAGAGGGCAGCCTAGGGCCTCTACTACAAGTCCAGGGAGAGAGGTGGAGCCCTGGGTAGCTTGCTGGGGTCAGAGGCCCCTAGGTGAAGGGCCAGTGGGTACCCTGGGGCCTCTACTGCAAGTTCAGGGAGAGAGGTGGAGCCCTGGGTAGCTTGCTGGGGTCAGTAGTCCATGGATGGAGAGCAAGGGGGCACCCTGGGGCCTCTACTGCAAGTCCAGGGAGAGAGGTGGAGCCCTGGGTAGCTTGCTGGGGTCAGAGGCCCCTAGGTGGAGGGCAAGGGGGCACCCTGTGGCCTATACTGCAAGCCCAGGGAGAGAGGTGGACCCCTGGGTAGCTTGCTGGGGTCAAAGGGCCCTAGGGGGAGGGCCAGGGGGCACCGTAGGGCCTCTACTATAAGTCCAGGGAGAGATGTGGACCCCTGGGTAGCTTGCTAGGGTCAGAGGCCCCTAGGTGGAGGGCCAGGGGGCACCCAGGGGCGTCTAATGCAAGTCTAGGGAGAGATGTGGACCCCTGGGTAGTTTGCTGGGGTCAGAGGCCCCTATGTGGAGGGCCAAGGGGCACCCTGGGGCCTCTACTGCAAGTCCAGGGAGAGAGGTGGACCCCTTGGTAGCTTGCTGGGGTCAGAGGCCCTTAGGTGGAGGGCCAAGGGGCACCCTGGGGCCTCTACTGCAAGTCCAGGGAGAGAGGTGGACGCCAGGGTAGCTTGCTGGGGTCAGAGGCCCCGAGGTGGAGGGCCACGGGGCACCCTGAGGCCTCTACAGCAAGTCCAGGGAGAGAGGTGGACCCCTGGGTAGTTTGCTAGGGACAGAGGCCCCTAGGTGGAGGACCAGGGGGCACCCTGAGGCCTATAGTGCAAGTCCAGGGAGAGAGTTGGAGCCCTGGGTAGCTTGCTGGGGTCAGAGGGCCCTAGGTGGAGGGCCAAGGGGCACCCTGGGGAATCTACTGTAAGTCCAGGAAAAGAGGTGGACCCCTGGGTAGTTTGCTGGGGTCAGAGGCCCCTAGGTGGAGGGCCAGGGGGCACCCTGGACCTCACCTATAAGCCAGGGAGAGAGGTGGACCCCTGGGTAGCTTGCTTGGGTCAGAGGCCCCTAGGTGGAGGGCCAATGGGCACCCTGGGGCCTCTACTGCAAGTCCAGGGAGAGAGGTGGAGCCCTGGGTAGCTTGCTGGGGTAAGTTGCCCCTGGGTGGAGGGCAAGGGGGCACCGTAGGGCCTCTACTGCAAGTCCAGGGAGAGAGCTGGACCCTTGGGTAGCTTGCTGGGTTTAGAGGCCCCTAGGTGGAGGGCCACGGGGTACCCAGGGGCCTCTTCTGCAAGTCCAGGGAGAGAGGTGGAGCCCTGGGTAGCTTGCTGGGGTCAGTAGCCCCTGGGTGAAGGGCAAGGGGGCACCCTGGGGCCTCTACTGCAAGTCCAGGGAGAGAGGTGGAGCCCTGGGTAGCTTGCTGGGGTCAGAGGCCCCTAGGTGGAGGGCAAGGGGGCACCCTGTTGCCTATACTGCAAGTCAAGGTAGAGAGGTGGACCCCTGGGTAGCTTTCTGGGGTCAGAGGCCCCTAGGTGGAGGGCCAAGGGGCACCCTGGGGCCTCTATTGCAAGTCCAGGGAGAGAGGTGGACCCCTGGGCAGCTTGCTTGGGTCAGGGGCACCTAGGTGGAGGACCAGGGGGCTCCCTGAGGCCTATACTGCAAGTCCAGGGAGAGAGGTGGACCTCTCGGTAGCTTGCTGGGGTCAGAGGCCCCTAGGTGGAGGGCCAAGGGGCACCCTGGGGCCTCTACTGCAAGTCCAGGGAGAGAGGTATACACCAGGGTAGCTTGCTGGGGTCAGAGGCCCCTAGATGGAGGGCCACGGAGCACCCTGGGGCCTCTACAGCAAATCCAGGGAGAGAGGTGGACCCCTGGGTAGTTTGCTAGGGTCAGAGGCCCCTGGGTGGAAGACCAGGGGGCACCCTGGGGCCTCTACTGCAAGTCTAGGGAGAGAGGTGGACCACTGGGAAGCTTGCTGGTGTCAGAGGCCCCTAAGGGGAGGGCCAGGGGGCACCGTAGGGCCTCTACTAAAAGTCCTGGGAGAGATGTGGACCCCTGGGTAGCTTGCTGGGGTCAGGGGCCCCTAGGTGGAGGGTCACGGGGCACCCTGGGGCCTCTTATGCAAGTCCAGGGAGAGAGGTGGAACCCTCGGTAGCTTGCTGGGGTCAGAGACCCCTAGGTGGAGGGCCAATGGGCACCCTGGGGCCTCTACTGCACGTCCAGGGAGAGAGGTGGACCCCTGGGTAGCTTGCTGGGGTCAGAGGCCCCTAGGTGGAGGGCCTGAGGGCAGCCTAGGGCCTCTACTACAAGTCCAGGGAGAGAGGTGGAGCCCTAGGTAGCTTGCTGGGGTCAGTAGCCCCTAGGTGGAGGGCCACGGGGCACCTTGGGGCCTCTACAGCAAGTCCAGGGAGAGAGGTGGAGCCCTGGGTAGCTTGCTGGGGTCAGAAGCCCCTAGGTGGAGGGCCAGAGGGCACCCTGGGGCCTATACTGCAAGTCCAGGGAGAGAGGTGGACCCCTGGGTAGCTTGCTGGTGTCAGATGCCCCTAGGTGTACGGCCAGGGGGCACCCTGGGTCCTATACTGCAAGTCCAGGGAGAGAGGTGGACCCCTGGGTTGCTTGCTGGGGTCAGATGCCCCTAGGTGGAGGGCCAGGGGGCACCCTGGGGCCTATACTGCAAGTCCAAGGAGAGAGGTGGACCCCTGGGTAGCTTGCTGGGGTCAGAGGCCCGTAGTTAGAGGGCCAGGGGGCACCCTGGGGCCTATACTGCAAGTCCAGGGAGAGAGGTGGACCCCTGGGTAGCTTGCTGGGGTCAGAGGCCCCTAGGTGGAAGGTCACGGGGCACCCTGGGGCCTCTATTGCAAGTCCAGGGAGAGAGGTGGACCCCTCGGTAGCTTGCTGGGGTCAGAGACCCCTACGTGGAGGGCCAATGGGCACCCTGGAGCCTCTACTGCAAGTCCAGGGAGAGAGGTGGAGCCCTGGGTAGCTTGCTGGGGTCAGAGGCCCCCTAGGTGGAGGGCCAGAGGGCAGCCTAGGGCCTCTACTACAAGTCCAGGGAGAGAGGTGGAGTCCTGGGTAGCTTGCTGGGGTCAGTAGCCCTTGGGTGGAGGGCAAGGGGGCACCCTGGGGCCTCTATTGCAAGTCCAGGGAGAGAGCTGGACCCCTGGGTAGCTTGCTGGGTTCAGAGGCCCCTGAGTGGAGGGTCACGGGGTACCCTGGGGCCTCTACTGCAAGTCCAGGGAGAGATGTGAACCCCTGGGTAGCTTGCTGGACTCAGAGGCCCCTAGGTGGAGGGCCAAGGGGCACCCTGGGGCCTCTACTGCAAGTCCAGGGAGAGAGGTGGACCCCTGGGTAGCTTGCTGAACTCAGAGGCCCCTAGGCGGAGGGCCACGGGATACCCTGGGGACTCTACTGCAAGTCCAGGGAGATAGGTAGGACCCTGGGTAGCTTGCTGGGGTCAGAGGCCCCTAGGTGGAGGGCCATGGGTCACCCTGGGGCCTCTACTGCAAGTCTAGGGGGAGAGGTGGACCACTGGGAAGCTTGCTGGTGTCAGAGGCCCCTAGGGGGAGGGCCACGGGGCACCCTGGGGCCTCTACTGCAAGTCCAGGGAGAGAGGTGGACCCCTCGGTAGCTTGCTGGGGTCAGAGGCCCCAAGGTGGAGGGCCAAGGGGCACCCTAGGGCCTCTACTGCAAGTCCAGGGAGAGAGGTGGAGCCCAGGGTAGCTTGCTGGGGTCAGAGGCCCCTAGGTGGAGGGCCACAGGGCACCATGGGGCCTTTACAGCAAGTCCAGGGAGAGAGGTCGACCACTGGGTAGTTTGCTAGGGTCAGAGGCCCCTAGGTGGAGGACCAGGGTGCACCCTGGGGCCTATACTGCAAGTCCAGGGAGAGAGTTGGAGCCCTGGGTAGCTTGCTGGGGTCAGAGGGCCCTAGGTGGAGGGCCATGGGGCACCCTGGGGACTCTACTGCAAGTCCAGGAAGAGAAGTGGAGCCCTGGGTAGCTTGCTGGGGTCAAAGGGCCCTAGGTGGAGGGCAAGGGGGCACCCTGTGGCCTCTACTGCAAGTCCAGGGAGAGATGTGGACCCCTGGGTAGCTTGCTGGGGTCAGAGGGCCCTAGGTGGAGGGCCAAGGGGCACCCTGGGGACTCTACTGCAAGTCCAGGGAGATAGGCAGGCCCCTGGGCAGCTTGCTGGGGTCAGAGGCCCCTAGGTGGAGGGCCAAGGGTCACCCTGGAGCCTAGTCTGCAAGTCTAGGGAGAGAGGTGGACCCCTCGGTAGTTTGCTGGGGTCAGAGACCCCTAGGTGGAGGGGCAATGGGCACCCTGGGGCCTCTACTGCAAGTCCAGGGAGAGAGGTGAAGCCCTGGGTAGCTTGCTGGGGTCAGAGGCCCCTAGGTGGAGTTCCAGAGGGCAGCCTAGGGCCTCTACTACAAGTCCAAGGAGAGAGGTGGAGCCCTGGATAGCTTGCTGGGGTCAGTAGCCCCTGGGTGGAGGGCAAGGGGGCACCCTGGGGCCTCTATTGCACGTCCAGGGAGAGAGCTGGACACCCGGGTAGCTTGCTGGGGTCAGAGGCGCCTAGTTGGAGGGCCAGGGGGCACCCAGGGGCCTCCACTGCAAGTCCAGGGAGAGAGGTGGACCCCTGGGTAGCTTGCTGGGGTCAGTGGTCCTTAGGTGGAGGGCCACGGGGCACCCTGGGGCCTCTACTGCAAGTCCAGGGAGAGAGGTGGACCCCTCGGTAGCTTGCTGGTGTCAGAGGGCCCTATGTGGAGGGCCATGGGGCACCCTGGGGACTTTACTGCAAGTCCAGGGAGATAGGCAGGCCCCTGGGCAGCTTGCTGGGGTCAGAGGCCTCTAGGTGGAGGGCCAAGGGTCACCCTGGGGCTTAGTTTGCAAGTCTAGGGAGAGAGGTGGACCGCTGGGTAGCTTGCTGGGGTCAGAGGCCCCTAGGTGGAGGGCAAGGGGGCACCCTGTGGCCTATACTGCAAGTCCAGGGAGAGATGTGGACCCCTGGGTAGCTTGCTGGGGTCAGAGGGCCCTAGGTGGAGGGCCATGGGGCACCCTGGGGACTCTACTGCAAGTCCAGGGAGATAGGCAGGCACCTGGGCAGCTTGCTGGGGTCAGAAGCCCCTAAGTGGAGGGTCAAGGGTCACCCTGGGGCCTAGTCTGCAAGTCTAGGGAGAGAGGTGGACCCCTGGGCAGCTTGCTTGGGTCAGGGGCCCCTAGGTGGAGGACAAGGGGGCACCCTGAGGCCTATGCTGCAAGTCCAGGGAGAGAGTTGGAGCCCTGGGTAGCTTGCTGGGGTCAGAGGCCCCTAGGTGGAGGGCCATGGGGCACCCTGGGGACTCTACTGCAAGTCCAGGGAGAGAGTTGGAGCCCTGGGTAGCTTGCTGGGGTCAGAGGCCCCTAGGTGGAGGGCAAGGGAGCACCCTGTGGCCTATACTGCATGTCTAGGGAGATAGGTGGACCACTGGGAAGCTTGCTGGTGTCAGAGGCCCCTAGGGGGAGGGCCACGGGGCACCCTGGGGCCTCTACTGCAAGTCCAGGGAGAGAGGTGGACCCCTCGGTAGCTTGCTGGGGTCAGAGGCCCCTAGGTGGAGGGCCAAGGGGCACCCTGGGGCCTCTACTGCAAGTCCAGGGAGAGAGGTGGAGCCCAGGGTAGCTTGCTGGGGTCAGAGGCCCCTAGGTGGAGGGCCACAGGGCACCCTGGGGCCTCTACAGCAAGTCCAGGGAGAAAGGTCGACATCTGGGTAGTTTGCTAGGCTCAGAGGCCCCCAGGTGGAGGGCCAGGGGGCACCCAGGGGCGTCTACTGCAAGTCCAGGGAGAGATGTGGACCCCTGGGTAGCTTACTGGGGTCAGAGGCCCCTAGGTGGAGGGCCACGGGGCACCCTGGGGCCTCTACTGCAAGTCTAGGGAGAGAAGTGGACCCCTGGGTAGCTTGCTGGGGTCAGTAGCCCCTGGTGGAGGGCAAGGGGGCATCCTGGGGCCTCTATTGCAAGTCCAGGGAGAGAGCTGGACCCCCGGGTAGCTTGCTGGGGTCAGAGGCCCCTAGGTGGAGAGCCAGGGGGCACCCAGGGGCCTCCACTGCAAGTCCAAGGAGAGAAGTGGACCCCTGGGTAGCTTGCTGGGGTCAGAGGCCCCTAGGTGGAAGGTCACGGGGCACCCTGGGGCCTCTATTGCAAGTCCAGGGAGAGAGGTGGACCCCTCGGTAGCTTGCTGGGGTCAGAGACCCCTACGTGGAGGGCCAATGGGCACCCTGGAGCCTCTACTGCAAGTCCAGGGAGAGAGGTGGAGCCCTGGGTAGCTTGCTGGGGTCAGAGGCCCCCTAGGTGGAGGGCCAGAGGGCAGCCTAGGGCCTCTACTACAAGTCCAGGGAGAGAGGTGGAGTCCTGGGTAGCTTGCTGGGGTCAGTAGCCCTTGGGTGGAGGGCAAGGGGGCACCCTGGGGCCTCTATTGCAAGTCCAGGGAGAGATGTGAACCCCTGGGTAGCTTGCTGGACTCAGAGGCCCCTAGGTGGAGGGCCAGAGGGCAGCCTAGGGCCTCTACTACAAGTCCAGGGAGAGAGGTGGAGCCCTGGGTAGCTTGCTGGGGTCAGTAGCCCCTGGGTGGAGGGCAAGGGGGCACCCTGTGGCCTCTATTGCAAGTCCAGGGAGGGAGCTGGACCCCTGGGTAGCTTGCTGGGTTCAGAGGCCCCTAGGTGGAGGGCCACGGGGTACCCTGGGGCCTCTACTGCAAGTCCAGGGAGAGAGGTGAACCCCTGGGTAGCTTGCTGAAATCAGAGGCCCCTAGGTGGAGGGCCACGGGGTACCCTGGGGCCCCTACTGCAAGTCCAGGGAGAGAGGTTGAGCCCTGGGTAGCTTGCTGGCGTTAGTAGCCCCTGGGTGGAGGGCAAGGGGGCACCCTGGGGCCTCTACTGCAAGTCCAGGGAGAGAAGTGGACCCCTGTGTAGCTTGCTGGGGTCAGAGGCCCCTAGGTGGAGGGCAAGGGGGCACCCTGTGACCTATACTGCAAGTCCAGGGAGAGAGTTGGAGCCCTGGGTAGCTTGCTGGGGTCAGAGGACCCTAGGTGGAGGGCCCAGGGGCACCCTGGGTACTCTACTGCAAGTCCAGGGACATAGGTAGGCCCCTGGGTAGCTTGCTGGGGTCAGAGGCCCCTAGGTGGAGGGCCAAGGGTCACCCTGGGGCCTCTACTGCAAGTCTAGGGAGAGAGGTGGACCACTGGGAAGCTTGCTGGTGTCAGAGGCCCCTAGGGGGAGGGCCACAGGGCACCCTGGGGCCTCTACTGCAAGTCCAGGGAGAGAGGTGGATCCCTTGGTAGCCTGCTGGGGTCAGAGGCCCCTAGGTGGAGGGCCAAGGGGCACCCTGGGGCCTCTACTGCAAGTCCAGGGAGAGAGGTGGAGCCCAGGGTAGCTTGCTGGGGTCAAAGGCCCCAAGGTGGAGGTTCCACAGGGCACCCTGGGGACTCTACTGCAAGTCCAGGAACAGAGGTGGACCCCTGGGTACTTTGCTGGGGTCAGAGGCCCCTAGGTAGAGGGCCTGGGGGCACCCTGGGGCCTCTACTATAAGTCCAGGGAGAGAGGTGGACCCCTGGGTAGCTTGCTGGGATCAGAGGCCCCTAGGTGGAGGGCCAGGGGGCACCCAGGGGCGTCTACTGCAAGTCCAGGGAGAGATGTGGACCCCTGGGTAGCTTGCTGGGGTCAGAGGCCCCTAGGTGGAGGGTCAGGGGGCACCCTGGGGCCTCTATTGCAAGTCCAGGGAGAGAGGTGGACCCCTCGGTAGCTTGCTGGGGTCAGAGGCCCCTAGGTGGAGGGGCAATGGGCACCCTGGGGCCTCTACTGCAAGTCCAGGGAGAGAGGTGGAGCCCTGGGTAGCTTGCTGGTGTCAGAGGCCCCTAGGGAGAGAGGTGGAGCCCTGGGTAGCTTGCTGGGGTCAGAGGCCCCTAGGTGGAGGGCCAGAGAGCAGCTTAGGGCCTCTACTATAAGTCCAGGGAGAGAGGTGGAGCCCTGGGTAGCTTGCTGGGGTCAGTAGGCCTTGGGTGGAGGGCAAGGGGGCACCCTGGGGACTCTACTGCAAGTCCAGGGAGAGAGGTGAAGCCCTGGGTAGCTTGCTGGTGTCAGAGGCCCCTAGGGAGAGAGGTGGAGCCCTGGGTAGCTTGCTGGGGTCAGAGGCCCCTAGGTGGAGGGCCAGAGGGCAGCCTAGGGCCTCTACTATAAGTCCAGGGAGAGAGGTGGAGCCCTGGGTAGCTTGCTGGGGTCAGTAGACCTTGGGTGGAGGGCAAGGGGGCACCCTAAGGCCTCT
Source organism: Danio rerio (assembly GCF_049306965.1). Lineage (NCBI taxonomy): Eukaryota > Metazoa > Chordata > Actinopteri > Cypriniformes > Danionidae > Danio > Danio rerio. The sequence continues at coordinate 20,399,177 of NC_133185.1, read as the reverse complement.
ATTGCAAGTCCAGGGAGAGAGCTGGACCCCTGGGTAGCTTGCTGGGTTCAGAGGCCCCTAGGTGGAGGGCCACGTGGTACCCTGGGGACTCTACTGCAAGTCCAGGGAGATAGGTAGGACCCTGGGTAGCTTGCTGGGGTCAGAGGCCCCTAGGTGGAGGGCCATGGGTCACCCTGGGGCCTCTACTGCAAGTCTAGGGGGAGAGGTGGACCACTGGGAAGCTTGCTGGTGTCAGAGGCCCCTAGGGGGAGGGCCACGGGGCACCCTGGGGCCTCTACTGCAAGTCCAGGGAGAGAGGTGGACCCCTCGGTAGCTTGCTGGGGTCAGAGGCCCCTAGGTGGAGGGCCAAGGGGCACCCTGGGGCCTCTACTGCTAGTCCAGGGAGAGAGGTGGAGCCCAGGGTAGCTTGCTGGGGTCAAAGGCCCCAAGGTGGAGGGCCACAGGGCACCCTGGGGACTCTACTGCAAGTCCAGGAAGAGAGGTGGACCCCTGGGTAGTTTGCTGGGGTCAGAGGCCCCTAGGTGGATGGCCTGGGGGCACCCTGGGGCCTCTACTATAAGTCCAGGGAGAGAGGTGGACCCCTGGGTAGCTTGCTGGGATCAGAGGCCCCTAGGTGGAGGGCCAGGGGGCACCCAGGGGCGTCTACTGCAAGTCCAGGGAGAGATGTGGACCCCTGGGTAGCTTGCTGGTGTCAGAGGCCCCTAGGTGGAGGGTCAGAGGGCACCCTGGGGCCTCTATTGCAAGTCCAGGGAGAGAGGTGGACCCCTCGGTAGCTTGCTGGGGTCAGTAGGCCTTGGGTGGAGGGCAAGGGGGCACCCTGGGGACTCTACTGCAAGTCCAGGGAGAGAGGTGAAGCCCTGGGTAGCTTGCTGGCGTCAGAGGCCCCTAGGGAGAGAGGTGGAGCCCTGGGTAGCTTGCTGGGGTCAGAGGCCCCTAGGTGGAGGGCCAGAGGGCAGCCTAGGGCCTCTACTATAAGTCCAGGGAGAGAGGTGGAGCCCTGGGTAGCTTGCTGGGGTCAGTAGGCCTTAGGTGGAGGGCAAGGGGGCACCCTGGGGCCTCTATTGCAAGTCCAGGGAGAGAGCTGGACCCCTGGGTAGCTTGCTGGGTTCAGAGGCCCCTAGGTGGAGGGCCACGGGGTACCCTGGGGCCTCTACTGTAAGTCCAGGGAGAGATGTGGACCCCTGGGTAGCTTGCTGAACTCAGAGGCCCCTAGGCGGAGGGCCACGGGGTACCCTGGGGACTCTACTGCAAGTCCAGGGAGATAGGTAGGACCCTGGGTAGCTTGCTGGGGTCAGAGGCCCCTAGGTGGAGGGCCATGGGTCACACTGGGGCCTCTACTGCAAGTCTAGGGGGAGAGGTGGACCACTGGGAAGCTTGCTGGTGTCAGAGGCCCCTAGGGGGAGGGCCACGGGGCACCCTGGGGCCTCTACTGCAAGTCCAGGGAGAGAGGTGGACCCCTCGGTAGCTTGCTGGGGTCAGAGGCCCCAAGGTGGAGGGCCAAGGGGCACCCTAGGGCCTCTACTGCAAGTCCAGGGAGAGAGGTGGAGCCCAGGGTAGCTTGCTGGGGTCAGAGGCCCCTAGGTGGAGGGCCACAGGGCACCATGGGGCCTTTACAGCAAGTCCAGGGAGAGAGGTCGACCACTGGGTAGTTTGCTAGGGTCAGAGGCCCCTAGGTGGAGGACCAGGGGGCACCCTGGGGCCTATACTGCAAGTCCAGGGAGAGAGTTAGAGCCCTGGGTAGCTTGCTGGGGTCAGAGGGCCCTAGGTGGAGGGCCATGGGGCACCCTGGGGACTCTACTGCAAGTCCAGGAAGAGAAGTGGAGCCCTGGGTAGCTTGCTGGGGTCAAAGGGCCCTAGGTGGAGGGCAAGGGGGCACCCTGTGGCCTCTACTGCAAGTCCAGGGAGAGATGTGGACCCCTGGGTAGCTTGCTGGGGTCAGAGGGCCCTAGGTGGAGGGCCAAGGGGCACCCTGGGGACTCTACTGCAAGTCCAGGGAGATAGGCAGGCCCCTGGGCAGCTTGCTGGGGTCAGAGGCCCCTAGGTGGAGGGCCAAGGGTCACCCTGGAGCCTAGTCTGCAAGTCTAGGGAGAGAGGTGGACCCCTCGGTAGTTCGCTGGGGTCAGAGACCCCTAGGTGGAGGGGCAATGGGCACCCTGGGGCCTCTACTGCAAGTCCAGGGAGAGATGTGGACCCCTGGGTAGCTTGCTGGGGTCAGAGGGCCCTAGGTGGAGGGCCAAGGGGCACCCTGGGGACTCTACTGCAAGTCCAGGGAGATAGGCAGGCCCCTGGGCAGCTTGCTGGGGTCAGAGGCCCCTAGGTGGAGGGCCAAGGGTCACCCTGGAGCCTAGTCTGCAAGTCTAGGGAGAGAGGTGGACCCCTCGGTAGTTCGCTGGGGTCAGAGACCCCTAGGTGGAGGGGCAATGGGCACCCTGGGGCCTCTACTGCAAGTCCAGGGAGAGAGGTGGAGCCCTGGGTAGCTTGCTGGGGTCAGAGGCCCCTAGGTGGAGTTCCAGAGGGCAGCCTAGGGCCTCTACTACAAGTCCAAGGAGAGAGGTGGAGCCCTGGATAGCTTGCTGGGGTCAGTAGCCCCTGGGTGGAGGGCAAGGGGGCACCCTGGGGCCTCTATTGCACGTCCAGGGAGAGAGCTGGACCCCCGGGTAGCTTGCTGGGGTCAGAGGCGCCTAGTTGGAGGGCCAGGGGGCACCCAGGGGCCTCCACTGCAAGTCCAGGGAGAGAGGTGGACCCCTGGGTAGCTTGCTGGGGTCAGTGGTCCTTAGGTGGAGGGCCACGGGGCACCCTGGGGCCTCTACTGCAAGTCCAGGGAGAGAGGTGGACCCCTCAGTAGCTTGCTGGTGTCAGAGGGCCCTATGTGGAGGGCCATGGGGCACCCTGGGGACTTTACTGCAAGTCCAGGGAGATAGGCAGGCCCCTGGGCAGCTTGCTGGGGTCAGAGGCCTCTAGGTGGAGGGCCAAGGGTCACCCTGGGGCTTAGTTTGCAAGTCTAGGGAGAGAGGTGGACCCCTGGGTAGCTTTCTGGGGTCAGAGGCCCCTAGGTGGAGGGCCAAGGGGCACCCTGGGGCCTCTATTGCAAGTCCAGGGACAGAGTTGGACCCCTGGGCAGCTTGCTTCGGTCAGGGGCCCCTAGGTGGATGACCAGGGGGCACCCTCGGGCCTATACTGCAAGTCCAGGGAGAGAGATGGAGCCCTGGGTAGCTTGCTGGGGTCCGAGGCCCCTAGGTGGAGGAGCAGGGGGCACCCTGAGGCCTGTACTGCAAGTCCAGGGAGAGAGATGGAGCCCTGGGTAGCTTGCTGGGGTCAGAGGGTCCTAGGTGGAGGACCAGGGGGCACCCTGGGGCCTATACTGCAAGTCCAGGGAGAGAGTTGGAGCCCTGGGTAGCTTGCTGGGGTCAGAGGGCCCTAGGTGGAGGGCCATGGGGCACCCTGGGGACTCTACTGCAAGTCCAGGGAGATAGGTAGGCCCCTGGGTAGCTTGCTTGGGTCAGAGGCCCCTAGGTGGATGGCCAAGGGTCACCCTGGGGCCTCTACTGCAAGTCTAGGGAGAGAGGTGGACCACTGGGAATCTTGCTGGTGTCAGAGGCCCCTAGGTGGAAGGCCAAGGGTCACCCTGGGGCCTCTACTGCAAGTCTAGGGAGAGAGGTGGACCACTGGGAGCTTGCTGGGGTCAGAGGCCCCTAGGGGGAGGGCCAGGGGGTCCCCTGGGGCCTCTACTGCAAGTCCAGGGAGAGAGGTGGAGGCCTGGGTAGCTTGCTGGGGTCAGTAGCCCCTGGGTGGAGGGCAAGGGGGCACCCTGGGGCCTCTACTGCAAGTCCAGGGAGCGAAGTGGAGCCCTGGGTAGCTTGCTGGGGTCAGAGGCCCCTAGGTGGAGGGCAAGGGGGCACCCTGTGGCCTATACTGCAAGTCCAGGGAGAGAGGTGGACCCCTCGGTAGCTTGCTGGGGTCAAAGGGCCCTAGGTGGAGGGCCATGGGGCACAATGGGGACTCTACTGCAAGTCCAGGGAGATAGGCAGGCCCCTGGACAGCTTGCTAGGGTCAGAGGCCCCTAGGTGGAGGGCCAAGGGTCAACCTGAGGCCTCTACTGCAAGTCCAGGGAGAGAGGTGAATCACTGGGAAGCTTGCTGGTGTCAGAGGCCCCTAGGGGGAGGGCCAGGGGGCACTGTAGGGCCTCTACTATAAGTCCAGGGAGAGAGGTGGACCCCTGGGTAGCTTGCTGGGGTCAGAGGCCCCTAGGTGGAGGGCCAGGGGGCACCCAGGGGCGTCTACTGCAAGTCTAGGGAGAGATATGGAGCCCTGGGTAGCTTGCTGGGGTCAGAGGCCCTTAGGTGGAGGGCCACGGGGCACCCTGGGGCCTCTACTGCAAGTCCAGGGAGAGAAGTGGACCCCTGGGTAGCTTGCTGGGGTCAGTAGCCCCTGGGTGGAGGGCAAGGGGGCACCCTGGGGCCTCTATTGCAAGTCCTGGGAGAGAGCTGGACCCCTGGGTAGCTTGCTGGGGTCAGAGGCCCCTAGGTGGAGGGCCAGGGGGCACCCAGGGGCCTCCACTGCAAGTCCAAGGAGAGAAGTGGACCCCTGGGTAGCTTGCTGGGGTCAGTGGTCCTTAGGTGGAGGGCCACGGGGCACCCTGGGGCCTCTACTGCAAGTCCAGGGAGAGAGGTGGTCCGCCTCGGTAGCTTGCTAGGGTCGGAGGCCCCTAGGTGGAGGGCCAAGGGGCACCCTGGGGCCTCTACTACAAGTCCAGGGAGAGAGGTGGACCCCTGGGTAGCTTGCTGGGGTCAGAGGCCCCTAGGTGGAGGGCCACGGGGCACCCTGGGGCCTCTACAGCAAGTCCAAGGAGAGAGGTGGACCGCTGGGTAGCTTGCTGGGGTCAGAGGCCCCTAGGTGGAGGGCAAGGGGGCACCCTGTGGCCTATACTGCAAGTCCAGGGAGAGATGTGGACCCCTGGGTAGCTTGCTGGGGTCAGAGGGCCCTAGGTGGAGGGCCATGGGGCACCCTGGGGACTCTACTGCAAGTCCAGGGAGATAGGCAGGCACCTGGGCAGCTTGCTGGGGTCAGAAGCCCTTAAGTGGAGGGTCAAGGGTCACCCTGGGGCCTAGTCTGCAAGTCTAGGGAGAGAGGTGGACCCCTGGGCAGCTTGCTTGGGTCAGGGGCCCCTAGGTGGAGGACAAGGGGGCACCCTGAGGCCTATGCTGCAAGTCCAGGGAGAGAGTTGGAGCCCTGGGTAGCTTGCTGGGGTCAGAGGCCCCTAGGTGGAGGGCCATGGGGCACCCTGGGGACTCTACTGCAAGTCCAGGGAGAGAGTTGGAGCCCTGGGTAGCTTGCTGGGGTCAGAGGCCCCTAGGTGGAGGGCAAGGGAGCACCCTGTGGCCTATACTGCATGTCTAGGGAGTTAGGTGGACCACTGGGAAGCTTGCTGGTGTCAGAGGCCCCTAGGGGGAGGGCCACAGGGCACCCTGGGGCCTCTACTGCAAGTCCAGGGAGAGAGGTGGACCCCTCGGTAGCTTGCTGGGGTCAGAGGCCCCTAGGTGGAGGGCCAAGGGGCACCCTGGGGCCTCTACTGCAAGTCCAGGGAGAGAGGTGGAGCCCAGGGTAGCTTGCTGGGGTCAGAGGCCCCTAGGTGGAGGGCCACAGGGCACCCTGGGGCCTCTACAGCAAGTCCAGGGAGAAAGGTCGACCACTGGGTAGTTTGCTAGGCTCAGAGGCCCCCAGGTGGAGGGTCAGGGGGCACCCAGGGGCGTCTACTGCAAGTCCAGGGAGAGATGTGGACCCCTGGGTAGCTTACTGGGGTCAGAGGCCCCTAGGTGGAGGGCCACGGGGCACCCTGGGGCCTCTACTGCAAGTCCAGGGAGAGAAGTGGACCCCTGGGTAGCTTGCTGGGGTCAGTGGTCCTAAGGTGGAGGGCCACGGGGCACCCTGGGGCCTCTACTGCAAGTCCAGGGAGAGAGGTGGACCCCTGGGTAGCTTGCTGGGGTCAGAGGCCCCTAGGTGGAGGGCCACGGGGCACCCTGGGGCCTGTACAGCAAGTCCAGGGAGGGAGGTGGACCCCTGGGTAGCTTGCTGGGGTCAGAGGACCCTTGGTGGAGGGCAAGGGAGCACTCTGTGGCCTATACTGCAAGTCCAGGGAGAGATGTGGACCCCTGGGTAGCTTGCTGGGGTCAGAGGGCCCTAGGTGGAGGGCCATGGGGCACCCTGGGGACTCTACTGCAAGTCCAGGGAGATAGGCAGGCACCTGGGCAGCTTGCTGGGGTCAGAAGCCCCTAAGTGGAGGGTCAAGGGTCACACTGGGGCCTAGTCTGCAATTCTAGGGAGAGAGGTGGACCCCTGGGCAGCTTGCTTGGGTCAGGGGCCCCTAGGTGGAGGACAAGGGGGCATCTTGAGGCCTATGCTGCAAGTCCAGGGAGAGAGTTGGAGCCCTGGGTAGCTTGCTAATGTCAGAGGGCCCTAGGTGGAGGGCCATGGGGCACCCTGGGGACTCTACTGCAAGTCCAGGGAGATAGGCAGGCACCTGGGCAGCTTGCTGGGGTCAGAAGCCCCTAAGTGGAGGGTCAAGGGTCACACTGGGGCCTAGTCTGCAAGTCTAGGGAGAGAGGTGGACCCCTGGGTAGCTTGCTGGTGTCAGAGGCCCCTAGGTGGAGGGCCACGGGGCACCCTGGGGCCTCTACAGCAAGTCCAAGGAGAGAGGTGGACCGCTGGGTAGCTTGCTGGGGTCAGAGGCCCCTAGGTGGAGGGCCATGGGGCACCCTGGGGACTCTACTGCAAGTCCAGGGAGATAGGTAGGACCCTGGGTAGCTTGCTGGGGTCAGAGGCCCCTATGTGGAGGGGCAAGGGTCACCCTGGGGCCTCTACTACAAGTCTAGGGAGAGAGGTGGACCACTGGGAAGCTTGCTGGTGTCAGAGGCCCCTAAGGGGAGGGCCACTGGGCACCCTGGGGCCTCTACTGCAAGTCCAGGGAGAGAGGTGGACCCCTCGGTAGCTTGCTGGGGTCAGAGGCCCCTAGGTGGAGGGCCAAGGGGCACCCTGGGGCCTCTACTGAGAATCCAGGGAGAGAGGTTGAGCCCAGGGTAGTTTGCTGGGGTCAGAGGCCCCTAGGTGGAGGGCCACAGGGCACCCTGGGGCCTCTACAGCAAGTCCAGGGAGAGAGGTCGACCACTGGGTAAGTTGCTAGGGTCAGAGGCCCCTAGGTGGAGGGCCAGGGGGCACCCTGGGGCCTCTACTATAAGTCCAGGGAGAGAGGTGGACCCCTCGGTAGCTTGCTGGGATCAGAGGCCCCTAGGTGGAGGGCCAGAGGGCAGCCCAGGGCCTCTACTACAAGTCCAGGGAGAGAAGTGGAGCCCTGTGTAGCTTGCTGGGGTCAGTAGCCCTTGAGTGGAGGGCAAAGGGGTACCCTGGGGCCTCTACTGCAAGTCCAGGGAGAGAGGTGGAGCCGTGGGTAGCTTGCTGGGGTCAGTGGTCCTTAGGTGGAGGGCCACGGGGCACCCTGGGGCCTCTACTGCAAGTCCAGGGAGAGAGGTGGAGCCCTGGGTAGCTTGCTGGGGTCAGTAGCCCCTGGGTGGAGGGCAAGGGGGCACCCTGGGGCCTCTATTGCAAGTCCAGGGAGAGAAGTGGAGCCCTAGGTAGCTTGCTGGGGTCAGAGGGCCCTAGGTGGAGGGCCAAGGGGCACCCAAGGGACTCTACTGCAAGTCCAGGGAGATAGGCAGGCCCCTGGGCTGCTTGCTGGGGTCAAAAGCCCCTTGGTGGAGGGCCATGGGGCACCCTGGGGACTCTACTGCAAGTCCAGGGAGATAGGCAGGCCCCTGGGCAGCTTGCTGGGGTCAGAAGCTCCTAGGTGGAGGGCCAAGGGTCACCTTGGGGCCTAGTCTGCAAGTCCAGGGAGAGAGGTGGACCCCTGGGTAGCTTTCTGGGGTCAGAGGCCCCTAGGTGGAGGGCCAAGGGGCACCCTGGGGCCTCTATTGCAAGTCCAGGGAGAGAGGTGGACCCCTGGGCAGCTTGCTTGGGTCAGGGGCCCCTAGGTGGAGGACCAGGGGGCACCCTGAGGCCTATACTGCAAGTCCAGGGAGAGAGTTTTAGCCCTGGGTAGCTTGCTGGGGTCAGAGGGCCCTAGGTGGAGGGCCATGGGGCACCCTGGGGACTCTACTGCAAGTCCAGGGAGATAGGTAGGACCCTGGGTAGCTTGCTGGGGTCAGAGGCCCCTAGGTGGAGGGCCAAGGGTCACCCTGGGGCCTCTACTGCAAGTCTAGGGAGAGAGGTGGACCACTGGGAAGCTTGCTGGGGTCAGAGGCCCCTAGGTGGAGGGCCACGGGGCACCCTGGGGCCTCTACTGCAAGTCCAGGGAGAGAGGTGGACCCCTCGGTAGCTTGCTGGGGTCAGAGGCCCCTAGGTGGAGGGCCAGAGGGCACCCTGGGGCCTCTACTGCAAGTCCAGGGAGAGAGGTGAAGCCCTGGGTAGCTTGCTGGGGTCAGAGGCCCCTAGGTGGAGGGCCAGAGGGCAACCTAGGGCCTCTACTACAAGTCCAGGGAGAGAGTTGGAGCCCTGGGTAGCTTGCTGGGGTCAGTAGCCCCTGGGTGGAGGGCAAGGGGGCACCCTGGGGCCTCTATTGCAAGTCCAGGGAGAGAGCTGGACCCCGGGTAGCTTGCTGGGGTCAGAGGCCCCTAGGTGGAAGGCCAGGGGGCACCCAGGGGCCTCCACTGCAAGTCGAAGGAGAGACGTGGACCCCTGGGTAGCTTGCTGGGGTCAGAGGCCCCTAGGTGGAGGGCAAGGGGGCACCCTGGGGCCTCTACTGCAAGTCTAGGGAGAGAGGTGGAGCCCTGGGTAGCTTGCTGGGGTCAGAGGCACTTAGGTGGAGGGCAAAGGGGCACCCTGTGGCCTATACTGACAGTCCAGGGAGAGATGTGGACCCCTGGGTAGCTTGCTGGGGTCAGAGGGCCCTAGGTGGAGGGCCATGGGGCACCCTGGGGGCTCTACTGCAAGTCCAGGGAGATAGGCAGGCCCCCGGGAAGCTTGCTGGGGTCAGAAGCCCCTAGGTGGAGGCCCAAGGGTCACCCTGGAGCCTAGTCTGCAAGTCTAGGGAGAGAGGTGGACCCCTGGGTAGCTTTCTGGGGTCAGAGGCCCCTAGGTGGAGGGCCAAGGGGCACCCTGGGGCCTCTATTGCACGTCCAGGGAGAGAGGTGGACCCCTGGGCAGCTTGCTTGGGTCAGGGGCCCCTAGGTGGAGGACCAGAGGGCACCCTGACGGCTATACTGCAAGTCCAGCGAGAGAGATGGAGCCCTGGGTAGCTTGCTGGGGTCAGAGGGCCCTAGGTGGAGGGCCATGGGGCACCCTGGGGACTCTACTGCAAGTACAGGGAGAAAGGTAGGACCCTGGGTAGCTTGCTGGGGTCAGAGGCCCCTAGGTGGAGGGCCAAGGGTCACCCTGGGGCCTCTACTGCAAGTCTAGGGAGAGAGGTGGACCACTGGGAAGCTTGCTGTGGTCAGAGGCCCTTAGGTGGAGGGCCACGGGGCACCCTGGGGCCTCTACTGCAAGTCCAGGGAGAGAGGTGGACCCCTCGGTAGCTTGCTGGGGTCAGAGGCCCCTAGGTGGAGGGCCAATGGGCAGCCTGGGGCCTCTACTGCAAGTCCAGGGAGAGAGGTGAAGCCCTGGGTAGCTTGCTGGGGTCAGAGGCCCCTAGGTGGAGGGCCAGAGGGCAGCCTAGGGCCTCTACAACAAGTCCAGGGAGAGAGGTGGAGTCCTGAGTAGCATGCTGGGGTCAGTAGCCCCTGGGTGGAGGGCAAGGGGGCACCCTGGGGCCTCTATTGCAAGTCCTTGGAGAGATGTGGACCCCTGGGTAGCTTGCTGGGGTCAGAGGCCCCTAGGTGGAGGGTCACGGGGCACCCTGGGGCCTCTATTGCAAGTCCAGGGGGAGAGAGGTGGACCCCTCGGTAGCTTGCTGGGGTCAGAGACCCCTAGGTGTAGGGCCAATGGGCACCCTGGGGCCTCTACTGCAAGTCCAGGGAGAGAGGTGGAGCCCTGGGTAGCTTGCTGGGGTCAGAGGGCCCTAGGTGGAGGGCCATGGGGCATCCTGGGGACTCTACTGCAAGTCCAGGAAGAGAGGTGGACCCCTGGGTAGTTTGCTGGGGTCAGAGGCCCCTAGGTGGAGGGCCAGGGGCACCCTGGGGCCTCTTCTATGAGTCCAGGGAGAGAGGTGGACCCCTGGGTAGCTTGCTGGGGTCAGAGGCCCCTAGGTGGAGGGCCAGGGAGCACCCAGGGGCTTCTTCTCAAGTCCAGGGAGAGAGATGGACCCCTGGGTAGCTTGCTGGGGTCAGAGTTCCCTAGGTGGAGGGTCAGGGGGCACCCTGGGGCCTCTATTGCAAGTCCAGGGAGAGAGGTGGACCCCTCGATAGCTTGCTGGGGTCAGAGGCCCCTAGGTGGAGGGCCAGAGGGCAGCCTAGGGCCTCTAGTACAAGTCCAGGGAGAGAGGTGCAACCCTGGGCAGCTTGCTTGGGTCAGGGGCCCCTAGGTGGCAACCAGTGGGCACCCTGGGGCCTATACTGCAAGTCCAGGGAGAGAGCTGGACCCCTGGGTAGCTTGCTGGGTTCAGAGGCCCCTAGGGGGAGAGCCACGGGGCACCCTGGGGCCTCTACTGAAAGTCCTGGGAGAGAGGTGGACCCCTGGGCAGCTTGCTTGGGTCAGGGGCCCCTAGGTGGAGGACCAGGGGGCACCCTGGGGCCTATACTGCAAGTCCAGGGAGAGAGTTGGAGCCCTGGGTAGCTTGCTGGGGTCAGAGGGCCCTAGGTGGAGGGCCATGGGGCACCCTGGGGACTCTACTGCAAGTCCAGGGAAATAGGTAGGCCCCTGGGTAACTTGCTGGGGTCAGAAGCCCCTAGGTGGAGTGCCAAGGGTCACCCTGGGGCCTCTACTGAAAGTCTAGGGAGAGAGGTGGACCACTGGGAAGCTTGCTGGTGTCAGAGGCCCCTAGGGGGAGGGCTTGGGGGCACCGTAGGGCCTCTACTGCAAGTCCAGGAAGAGAGGTGGACCCCTGGATAGTTTGCTGGGGTCAGAGGCCCCTAGGTGGAGGGCCAGGGGCACCCTGGGGCCTCTAATAAAAGTCCAGGGAGAGAGGTGGACCCCTGGGTAGCTTACTGGGGTCAGAGGCCCTTAGGTGGAGGGCCAGGGGGCACCCAGCGGCGTCTACTGCAAGACAAGGGAGAGATGTGGACCCCTGGGTAGCTTGCTGGGGTCAGAGGCCCCTAGGTGGAGGTTCACGGGGCACCCTGGGGCCTCTATTGCAAGTCCAGGGAGAGAGGTGGACCCCTCGGTAGCTTGCTGGGGTCAGAGACCCCTAGGTGGAGGGCAAATGGGCACCCTGGGGCCTCTACTGCAAGTCCAGGGAGAAAGGTGGACCCCTGGGTAGCTTGCTGGGGTCAGAGGCCCCTAGGTGGAGGGCCAGAGGACAGCCTAGGGACTCTACTACAAGTCCAGGGAGAGAGGTGGAGTCCTGAGTAGCATGCTGGGGTCAATAGCCCCTGGGTGGAGGGCAAGGGGGCACCCTGGGGCCTCTATTGCAAGTCCTTGGAGAGATGTGGACCCCTGGGTAGCTTGCTGGGGTCAGAGGCCCCTAGGTGGAGGGTCACGGGGCACCCTGGGGCCTCTATTGCAAGTCCAGGGGGAGAGAGGTGGACCCCTCGGTAGCTTGCTGGGGTCAGAGACCCCTAGGTGTAGGGCCAATGGGCACCCTGGGGCCTCTACTGCAAGTCCAGGGAGAGAGGTGGAGCCCTGGGTAGCTTGCTGGGGTCAGAGGGCCCTAGGTGGAGGGCCATGGGGCATCCTGGGGACTCTACTGCAAGTCCAGGAAGAGAGGTGGACCCCTGGGTAGTTTGCTGGGGTCAGAGGCCCCTAGGTGGAGGGCCAGGGGCACCCTGGGGCCTCTACTATGAGTCCAGGGAGAGAGGTGGACCCCTGGGTAGCTTGCTGGGATCAGAGGCCCCTAGGTGGAGGGCCAGGGAGCACCCAGGGGCGTCTTCTCAAGTCCAGGGAGAGATGTGGACCCCTGGGTAGCTTGCTGGGGTCAGAGTTCCCTAGGTGGAGGGTCAGGGGGCACCCTGGGGCCTCTATTGCAAGTCCAGGGAGAGAGGTGGACCCCTCGATAGCTTGCTGGGATCAGAGGCCCCTAGGTGGAGGGCCAGAGGGCAGCCTAGGGCCTCTAGTACAAGTCCAGGGAGAGAGGTGCAACCCTGGGCAGCTTGCTTGGGTCAGGGGCCCCTAGGTGGCAACCAGTGGGCACCCTGGGGCCTATACTGCAAGTCCAGGGAGAGAGCTGGACCCCTGGGTAGCTTGCTGGGTTCAGAGGCCCCTAGGGGGAGGGCCACGGGGCACCCTGGGGCCTCTACTGAAAGTCCTGGGAGAGAGGTGGACCCCTGGGCAGCTTGCTTGGGTCAGGGGCCCCTAGGTGGAGGACCAGGGGGCACCCTGGGGCCTATACTGCAAGTCCAGGGAGAGAGTTGGAGCCCTGGGTAGCTTGCTGGGGTCAGAGGGCCCTAGGTGGAGGGCCATGGGGCACCCTGGGGACTCTACTGCAAGTCCAGGGAAATAGGTAGGCCCCTGGGTAACTTGCTGGGGTCAGAAGCCCCTAGGTGGAGTGCCAAGGGTCACCCTGGGGCCTCTACTGCAAGTCTAGGGAGAGAGGTGGACCACTGGGAAGCTTGCTGGTGTCAGAGGCCCCTAGGGGGAGGGCTTGGGGGCACCGTAGGGCCTCTACTGCAAGTCCAGGAAGAGAGGTGGACCCCTGGATAGTTTGCTGGGGTCAGAGGCCCCTAGGTGGAGGGCCAGGGGCACCCTGGGGCCTCTACTAAAAGTCCAGGGAGAGAGGTGGACCCCTGGGTAGCTTACTGGGGTCAGAGGCCCTTAGGTGGAGGGCCAGGGGGCACCCAGCGGCGTCTACTGCAAGACAAGGGAGAGATGTGGACCCCTGGGTAGCTTGCTGGGGTCAGAGGCCCCTAGGTGGAGGTTCACGGGGCACCCTGGGGCCTCTATTGCAAGTCCAGGGAGAGAGGTGGACCCCTCGGTAGCTTGCTGGGGTCAGAGACCCCTAGGTGGAGGGCAAATGGGCACCCTGGGGCCTCTACTGCAAGTCCAGGGAGAAAGGTGGACCCCTGGGTAGCTTGCTGGGGTCAGAGGCCCCTAGGTGGAGGGCCAGAGGACAGCCTAGGGCCTCTACTACAAGTCCAGGGAGAGAGGTGGAGCCCTAGGTAGCTTGCTGGTGTCAGAGGCCCCTAGGTGGAGGGCCAAGGGGCACCCTGGGGTCTCTACTGCAAGTCCAGGGAGAGAGTTGGAGCCCTGGGTAGCTTGCTGGGGTCAGAGTGCCCTAGGTGGAGGGCCATGGGGCACCCTTGGTACTCTACTGCAAGTCCAGGGAGATAATTAGGCCCATGGGTAGCTTGCAGGGGTAAGAGGCCCCTAGGCGGAGGGCAAAGGGTCACCCTGGGGCCTCTACTGCAAGTCCAGGAAGAGAGGTGGACCCCTGGGTAGTTTGCTGTGGTCAGAGGCCCCTAGGTGGAGGGCAAGGGGGCACCCTGGGGCCTCTATTGCAAGTCCAGGAAGAGAGCTGGACCCCTGGGTGGCTTGCTGGGTTCAGAGGCCCCTAGGTGGAGGGCCACGGGGTACCCTGGGGCCTCTACTGCAAGTCCAGGGAGAGATGTGGACCCCTGGGTAGCTTGCTGGGGTCAGAGGCCCCTAGGTGGAGGGCCAAGGGGCACCCTGGGGTCTCTACTGCAAGTCCAGGGAGAGAGTTGGAGCCCTGGGTAGCTTGCTGGGGTCAGAGTGCCCTAGGTATAGGGCCATGGGGCACCCTTGGTACTCTACTGCAAGTCCAGGGAGATAATTAGGCCCATGGGTAGCTTGCAGGGGTAAGAGGCCCCTAGGTGGAGGGCAAAGGGTCACCCTGGGGCCTCTACTGCAAGTCCAGGAAGAGAGGTGGACCCCTGGGTAGTTTGCTGGGGTCAGAGGCCCCTAGGTGGAGGGCCAGGGGGCACCCTGGGCCCTCTACTAAAAGTCCAGGGAGAGATGTGGACCCCTGGGTAGCTTGCTGGGGTCACAGACCCCTAGGTGGAGGGTTACGGGGAACCCTGGGGCCTCTACTGCAAGTCTAGGAATAGAGAGGGACCACTGGGAAGCTTGCTGGTGTCAGAGGCCCCTAGGTGGAGGGACAAGGGGCACCCTGGGGCCTCTACTGCAAGTCCAGGGAGAGAGGTGGACCCCAGGGTAGCTTGCTGGGGTCAGAGGCCCCTAGGTAGAGGGCCAGGGGGCACCCTGGGGCCTCTACTATGAGTCCAGGGAGAGAGGTGGACCCCTGGGTAGCTTGCTGGGGTCAGAGGGCCCAAGGTGGAGGGCCATGGGGCACCCTGGGGACTCTACTGCAAGTCCAGGGAGATAGGTAGGCCCCTGGGTAGCTTGCTGGGGTCAGAGGCCCCTAGGAGGAGGGCCAAGGGTCACCCTGGGGCCTCTACTGCAAGTCTAGGAAGAGAGAGGGACCACTGGGAAGCTTGCTGGTGTCAGAGGCCCCTAGGGGGAGGGCCAGGGGGCACCCTGGGGCATCTATTGCAAGTCCAGGGAGAAAGGTGGACCCCTGGGTAGCTTGCTGGGGTCAGAGGGCCCAAGGTGGAGGGCCATGGGGCACCCTGGGGACTCTACTGCAAGTCCAGGGAGATAGGTAGGCCCCTGGGTAGCTTGCTGGGGTCAGAGGCCCCTAGGAGGAGGGCCAAGGGTCACCCTGGGGCCTCTACTGCAAGTCTAGGAAGAGAGAGGGACCACTGGGAAGCTTGCTGGTGTCAGAGGCCCCTAGGGGGAGGACCAGGGGGCACCCTGGGGCCTATACTGCTAGTCCAGGGAGAGAGTTGGAGCCGTGGGTAGCTTGCTGGGATCAGAGGGCCCTAGGTGGAGGGCCATGGGGCACCCTGGGGACTCTACTGCAAGTCCAGCGAGATAGGTAGGCCCCTGGGTAGCTTGCTGGGGTCAGAGGCCCCTAGGTGGAGGGTCACGGGGCACCCTGGTGCCTCTACTGCAAGTCCAGAGAGAGATGGAGCCCTGGGTAGCTTGCTGGGGTCAGAAGCCCCTAGGTGGAGGGCCAGAGGGCAGCCTAGGGCCTCTACTACAAGTCCAGGGAGAGAGGTTGAGCCCTAGGTAGCTTGCTGGGGTCAGTAGCCCTTGAGTGGAGGGCAAAGGGGCACCCTGGGGCCTCTATTGCAAGTCCAGGGAGAGAGCTGGACCCCTGGGTAGCTTGCTGGGTTCAGAGGCCCCTATGTGGAGGGCCACGGGGTACCCTGGGGCCTCTACTGCAAGTCCAGGGAGAGATGTGGACCCCTGGGTAGCTTGCTGGACTCAGAGGCCACTAGGCGGAGGGCCACGGGGTACCCTGGGGCCTCTACTGCAAGTCCAGGGAGATAGGTGGAGCCCTGGGTAGCTTGCTGAGTGCAGAAACCCCTAGGTGGAGAGCCATTGGGCACCCTGGGGCCTCTACTGCAAGTCTAGGGAGAGAGGTGGACGACTGGGAAGCTTGCTGGTGTCAGAGGCCCCTAGGGGGAGGGCCACGGGGCACCCTGTGGAATCTAATGCAAGTCCAGGGAGAGAGGGGGACCCCTCGGTAGCTTGCTGGGGTCAGAGGCCCCTAGGTGGAGGGCCAAGGGGCACCCTGGGGCCTCTACTGCAAGTCCAGGGAGAGAGGTGGACCCCAGGGTAGCTTGCTGGGGTCAGAGGCCCCTAGGTGGAGGGCCAGGGGGCACCCTGGGGCCTCTACAGCAAGTACAGGAAGAGAGGTGGTCCCCTGGGTAGTTTGCTGGGGTCAGAGGCCCCTAGATGGAGGGCCAGGGGGCACCCTGGGGCCTCTACTATAAGTCCAGGGAGAGATGTGGACCCCTGGGTAGCTTGCTGGGGTCAGAGGCCCCTAGGTGGAGGGTCAGGGGGCACCCTGGGGCCTCTATTGCAAGTCCAGGGAGAGAGGTGGACCCCTCGGTAGCTTGCTGGGGTAAGAGACCCCTAGGTGGAGGGCCAATGGGCACCCAGGGGCCTCTACTGCAAGTCCAGGGAGAGAGGTGGAGCCCTGGGTAGCTTGCTGGGGTCAGAGGCCCCTAGGTGGAGGGCCAGAGGGCAGCCTAGGGCCTCTACTACAAGTCCAGGGAGAGAGGTGGAACCCTGCTTAGCTTGCTGGGGTCAGTAGCCCCTGGGTGGAGGGCAAGGGGGCACCCTAGGGCCTCTATTGCAAGTCCAGGGAGAGAGCTGGACCCCTGGGTAGCTTGCTGGGTTCAGAGGCCCCTACGTGGAGGGCCACGGGGTACCCTGGGGCCTCTACTGCAAGTCCAGGGAGAGAAGTGCAGCCCTGGGTAGTTTGCTGGGGTCAGAGGCCCCTAGGTGGAGGGCAAGGGGGCACCCTGTGGCCTATACTGCAAGTCCAGGGAGAGAGGTGGACCCCTGGGTAGCTTGCTGGGGTCAGAGGGCCCTACGTGGAGGGCCATGGAGCACCCTGGGGACTCTACTGCAAGTACAGGGAGATAGGCAGACACCTGGGCAGCTTGCTGGGGTCAGAGGCCCCTAGGTGGAGGGCCAAGGGTCACCCTGGGGCCTAGTCTGCCAGTCTAGGGAGAGAGGTGGACACCCTGGGTAGTTTTATGGGGTCAGATGCCCCTAGGTGGAGGGCCAAGTGGCACCCTGGGGCCTCTAATGCAAGTCCAGGGAGAGAGGTGGACCCCTGGGCAGCTTGCTGGGTCAGGGGCCCCTAGGTGGAGGACCAGTTGGCTCCCTGGGGCCTATACTGCAAGTCCAGGAAGAGAGGTGGACCCCTGGGTAGTTTGCTGGGGTCAGAGGCCCCTTGGTGGAGGGCCAGGGGGCACCCTGGGGCCTCTACTAAAAGTCCAGGGAGAGATGTGGACCCCTGGGTAGCTTGCTGGGGTCAGAGGCCCCTAGGTGGAGGGTCACGGGGCACCCTGGGGCCTCTATTGCAAGTCCAGGGAGAGAGGTGGACCCCTTGGTAGCTTGCTGGGGTCAGAGACCCCTAGGTGGAGGGCCAATGGGCACCCTGGGGCCTCTACTGCAAGTCCAGGGAGAGAGGTGTAGCCCTGGGTAGCTTGCTGGGGTCAGAGGCCCCTAGGTGGAGGGCCAATGGGTAGCCTAGGGCCTCTACTACAAGTCCAGGGAGAGAGGTGGAGGCCTGGGTAGCTTGCTGGGGTCAGTAGCCCCTGGCTGGAGGGCAAGGGGGCACCCTGGTGCCTGGACTGCAAGTCCAGGGAGAGAAGTGGAGCCCTGGGTAGCTTGCTGGGGTCAGAGGCCCCTAGGTGGTGGGCGAGGGGCACCCTGGGGCCACTACTGCAAGGCCAGGGAGAGAGGTGGACCCCTCGGTAGCTTGCTGGGGTCAGATGCCCCTAGGTGGAGGGCCAAGGGGTACCCTGGGGCCTCTACTGCAAGTCCAGGGAGAGAGGTGGACCCCAGGGTAGCTTGCTGGGGTCAGAGGCCCCTAGGTGGAGGGCCACGGGGCACCCTGGGGACTCTACAGCAAGTCCAGGGAGAGAGGTGGACCCCTGGGTAGCTTGCTGGTGTCAGATGCCCCTAGGTGGAAGGCTAGGGGGCACCCTGGGACCTATACTGCAAGTCCAGGGAGAGAGGTGGACACCTGGGTAGCTTGCTGGGGTCAGATGGCCCTAGGTGGAGGGCCAGGGGGCACCCTGGGTCCTATACTGCAAGTCCAGGGAGAGAGGTGGACCCCTGGGTAGCTTGCTGGGGTCAGATGCCCCTAGGTGGAGGGCCAGGGGGCACCCTGGGGCCTATACTGCAAGTCCAGGGAGAGAGGTGGACCCCTGGGAAGCTTGCTGGGGTCAGATGCCCCTAGGTGGAGGGCCAGGGGGCACCCTGGGGCCTATACTGCAAGTCCAAGGAGAGAGGTGGACTACTGGGTAGCTTGCTGGGGTCAAAGGGCCCTAGGTGGAGGGCCATGGGGCACCCTGGGGCCTCTACTGCAAGTCCAGGGAGAGATGTTGACCCCTGGGCAGCTTGCTGGGGTCAGAGGCCCCTAGGTGGAGGGTCACGGGGCACCCTGGGTCCTATACTGCAAGTCCAGGGAGAGAGGTGGACCCCTGGGTAGCTTGCTGGGGTCAGTAGCCCCTAGGTGGAGGGCAAGGGGGCACCATGGGGCCTCTACTGCAAGTCCAGGGAGAGAAGTGGAGCCCTGGGTAGCTTGCTGGGGTCAGAGGCCCCAAGGTGGAGGGCCAGGGGGCACCCTGGGGCCTCTACTATAAGTCCAGGGAGAGAGGTGGACCCCTGGGTAGCTTGCTGGGGTCAGAGGCCCCTAGGTGGAGGGCCAATGGGCACCCTGGGGCCTCTACTGCAAGTCCAGGGAGAGAGGTGGAGCCCTGGGTAGCTTGCTGGGTTCAGAGGCCCCTAGGTGGAGGGTCACGGGGCACCCTGGGGCCTCTATTGCAAGTCCAGGGAGAGAGGTGGACCCCTCGGTAGCTTGCTGGGGTCAGAGACCCCTAGGTGGAGGGCCAAAGGGCACCCTGGGGCCTCTACTGCAAGTCCAGGGAGAGATGTTGACCCCTGGGTAGCTTGCTGGGGTCAGAGGCCCCTAGGTAGAGGGCCACGTGGTACCCTGGGGCCTCTATTGCAAGTCCAGGGAGAGAGGTGGAGCCCTGGGTAGCTTGCTGGGGTCAGTAGCCCCTGGGTGGAGGGCCAGGGCGCACCCTGGGGCCTCTATTGCAAGTCCAGGGAGAGATGTGGACCCCTGGGTAGCTTGCTGGGGTCAGAGGCCCCTAGGTGGAAGGCAAGGGGGCACCCTGTGGCCTATACTGCAAGTCCAGGGAGAGAGGTGGACCACTGGGTAGCTTGCTGGGGTCAAAGGGCCCTAGGTGGAGGGCCATGGGGCACCCTGGGGACTCTACTGCAAGTCCAGGGAAAGAGGTGGACCCCTGGGTAGCTTGCTGGGGTCAAAGGGCCCTAGGTGGAGGGCCATGGGGCACCCTAGGGACTCTACTGCAAGTCCAAGGAGAGAGGTGGAGCCCTGGGTAGCTTGCTGGTGTCAGAGGCCCTTAGGGAGAGGGCCAGGGGGCACCATAGCGCCTCTACTATAAGTCCAGGGAGAGAGGTGGACCCCTGGGCAGCTTGCTGGGGTCAAAGGCCCCTAGGTGGAGGGCCAAGGGTCACCCCGGGGCCTAGTCTGCAAGTCTAGGGAGAGAGGTGGACCGCTGGATAGCTTTCTGGGGTCAGAGGCCCCTAGGTGGAGGGCCAAAGGGCACCCTGGGGCCTCTATTGCAAGTCCAGGGAGAGAGGTGGACCCCTGGGCAGCTTGCTTGGGTCAGGGGCCCCTAGGTGGAGGACCAGGGGGCACCCTGAGGCCTATACTGCAAGTCCAGGGAAAGAGTTGGAGCCCTGGGTAGCTTGCTGCGGTCAGAGGGCCCTAGGTGGAGGGCTATGGGGCACCCTGGGGACTCTACTGCAAATCTAGGGAGAGAGATGGACCACTAGGAAGCTTGCTGGTGTCAGAGTGCCCTAGGGGGAGGGCCACGGGGCACCCTGGGGCCTCTAATGCAAGTCCAGGGAGAGAGATGGACCCGTCGGTAGCTTGCTGTGGTCAGAGGCCCCCAGGTGGAGGGCCAAGGGGCACCCTGGGGCCTATACTGCAAGTCCAGGGAGAGAGGTGGACCCCTGGGTAGCTTGCTGGGGTCACAGGGCCCTACGTGGAGGGCCATGGGGCACCCTGGGGACTCTACTGCAAATCTAGGGAGAGAGATGGACCACTAGGAAGCTTGCTGGTGTCAGAGTGCCCTAGGGGGAGGGCCACGGGGCACCCTGGGGCCTCTAATTCGAGTCCAGGGAGAGAGGTGGACCCCTCGGTAGCTTGCTGTGGTCAGAGGCCCCCAGGTGGAGGGCCAAGGGGCACCCTGGGGCCTATACTGCAAGTCCAGGGAGAGAGGTGGAGGCCTGGGTAGCTTGCTGGGGTCAGTAGCCCCTGGGTGGAGGGCAAGGGGGCACCATGGGGCCTCTACTGCAAGTCCAGGGAGAGAAGTGGAGCCCTGGGTAGCTTGCTGGGGTCAGAGGCCCCAAGGTGGAGGGCCAGGGGGCACCCTGGGGCCTCTACTATAAGTTCAGGGAGAGAGGTGGACCCCTGGGTAGCTTGCTGGGGTCAGAGGCCCCTAGGTGGAGGGCCAATGGGCACCCTGGGGCCTCTACTGCAAGTCCAGGCAGAGAGGTGGACCCCTCGGTAGCTTGCTGGGGTCAGGGACCCCTAGGTGGAGGGCCAATGGGCACCCTGGGGCCTCTACTGCAAGTCCAGGTAGAGAAGTGGAGCCCTGGGTCGCTTGCTGGGGTCAGAGGCCCCTAGGTGGAGGGCCAGAGGGCAGCCTAGGGCCTCTACTACAAGTCCAGGGAGAGAGGTGGAGCCCTGGGTAGCTTGCTAGGGTCAGTAGCCCCTGGGTGGAGGGCAAGGGGGCACCATGGGGCCTCTACTGCAAGTCCAGGGAGAGAAGTGGAGCCCTGGGTAGCTTGCTGGGGTCAGAGGCCCCTAGGTGGAGGGCAAGGGGGCACCCTGTGGCCTATACTGCAAGTCCAGGGAGAGATGTGGACCCCTGGATAGCTTGCTGGGGTCAGAGGGCCCTAGGTGGAGGGCCATGGGGCACCATGGGGGCTCTACTGCAAGTCCAGGGAGATAGACAGGCCCCTGGGCAGCTTGCTGTGGTCAGAAGCCCCTAGGTGGAGGGCCAAGGGTCACCCTGGAGCCTAGTCTGCAAGTCTAGGGAGAGAGGTGGACCCCTGGGTAGCTTTCTGGGTCAGAGGCCCCTAGGTGGAGGGCCAAGGGGCACCCTGGGGCCTCTATTGCAAGTCCAGGGAGAGAGGTGGACCCCTGGGCAGCTTGCTTGGGTCAGGGGCCCCTAGGTGGAGGACCAGGGGGCACCCTGAGGCCTATACTGCAAGTCCAGGGAGAGAGATGGAGCCCTGGGTAGCTTGCTGGGGTCAGAGGGCCCTAGGTGGAGGGCCATGGGGCACCCTGGGGACTCTACTGCAAGTAAAGGGAGATAGGTAGGACCCTGGGTAGCTTGCTGGGGTCAGAGGCCCCTAGGTGGAGGGCCAAGGGTCACCCTGGGGCCTCTACTGCAAGTCTAGGGAGAGAGGTGGACCACTGGGAAGATTGGTGGGGTCAGAGGCCTCTAGGTGGAGGGCCAATGGGCACCCTGGGGCCTCTACTGCAAGTCCAGGGAGAGAGGTGAAGCCCTGGGTAGCTTGCTGGGGTCAGAGGCCCCTAGGTGGAGGGCCAAGTGGCACCCTGGGGCCTCGACTGCAAGTCCAGGAAGAGAGGTGGACTCCAGGGTAGCTTGCTGGAGTCAAAGGCCCCTAGGTGGAGGGCCAGAGGGCACCGTGGGGCCTATACTGCAAGTCCAGGGAGAGAGGTGGAGCCCTGGGTAGCTTGCTGGTGTCAGATGCCCCTAGGTGGAGGGCCAGGGGGCACCCTGGGTCCTATACTGCAAGTCCAGGGAGAGAGGTGGACCCCTTGGTAGCTTGCTGGGGTCAGATGCCCCTAGGTGGAGGGCCAGGGGGCACCCTGGGGCCTATACTGCAAGTCCAGGGAGAGAGGTGGACCCCTGGGTAGCTTGCTAGGGTCAGAGGCCCCTAGGTGGAGGGTCACGGGGCACCCTGGGGCCTCTATTGCAAGTCCAGGGAGAGAGGTGGACCACTCGGTAGCTTGCTGGGGTCAGAGGGCCCTAGGTGGAGGGCCATGGGGCACCCTGGGGGCTCTACTGCAAGTCCAGGAAGATAGGCAGGCCCCTGGGCAGCTTGCTGGGGTCAGAAGCCCCTAGGTGGAGGGCCAAGGGTCACCCTGGAGCCTAGTCTGCAAGTCTAGGGAGAGAGGTGGACCCCTGGGTAGCTTTCTGGGGTCAGAGGCCCCTAGGTGGAGGGCCAAGGGGCACCCTGGGGCCTCTATTGCACGTCCAGGGAGAGAAGTGGACCCCTGGGCAGCTTGCTTGGGTCAGGGGCCCCTAGGTGGAGGACCAGTGGGCACCCTGAGGCCTATACTGCAAGTCCAGGGAGAGAGATGGAGCCCTGGGTAGCTTGCTGGGGTCAGAGGCCCCTAGGTGGAGGAGCAGGGGGAACCCTGAGGCCTGTACTGCAAGTCCAGGGAGAGAGATGGAGCCCTGGGTAGCTTGCTGGGGTCAGAGGGCCCTAGGTGGAGGGCCATGGGGCACCCTGGGGACTCTACTGCAAGTACAGGGAGATAGGTAGGACCCTGGGTAGCTTGCTGGGGTCAGAGGCCCCTAGGTGGAGGGCCAAGGGTCAACCTGGGGCCTCTACTGCAAGTCTAGGGAGAGAGGTGGACCACTGGGAATCTTGCTGGGGTCAGTAGCCCCTGGGTGGAGGGCCAAGGGACAACCTGGGGCCTCTACTGCAAGTCCAGGGAGAGAGGTGGAGCCCTGGGTAGCTTGCTGGGGTCAGAGGCCCCTAGGTGGAGGGCCAGAGGGCAGCCTATGGCCTCTACTACAAGTCCAGGGAGAGAGGTGGAGCCCTGGGTAGCTTGCTGGGGTCAGTAGCCCCTGGGTGGAGGGCAAGGGGGCACCCTGGGGCCTCTATTGCAAGTCCAGGGAGAGAGCTGGACCCCCGGGTAGCTTGCTGGGGTCAGAGGCCCCTAGGTGGAGGGCCAGGGGGAACCCAGGGGCCTCTACTACAAGTCCAGGGAGAGAGGTGGACCCCTGGGTAGCTTGCTGGGGTCAGAGGCCCCTAGGTGGAGGGCCAGAGGGCAGCCTAGGGCCTCTACTACACGTCCAGGGAGAGAGGTGGAGCCCTGGGTAGCTTGCTGGGGTCAGTAGCCCATGGGCGGAGGGCAAGGGGGCACCCTGGGGCCTCTATTGCAAGTCCAGGGAGAGAGCTGGACCCCTGGGTAGCTTGCTGGGTTCAGAGGCCCCTAGGTGGAGGGCCACAAGGTACCCTGGGGCCCTTATTGCAAGTCCAGGGAGAGATGTGGACCCCTGGGTAGCTTGCTGGGGTCAGAGGCCCCTAGGTGGAGGGCCAGGAGGTACCCTGTGGCCTCTACTGCAAGTCCCGGGAGAGAGGTGGAGCCCTGGGTAGCTTGCTGGGGTCAGAGGCCCCTAGGTGGAGGGCAAAGAGGCAACCTGTGGCCTATACTGCAAGTCCAGGGAGAGAGGTGGACCCCTGGGTAGCTTGCTGGGGTCAAAGGGCCCTAGGTGGAGGGCCATGGGGCACCCTGGGGACACTACTGCAAGTCCAGGGAGATAGGCAGGCCCCTGGGCAGCTTGCTGGGGTAAGAGGCCCCTAGGTGGAGGGCCAAGGGTTACCCTGGGGCCTAGTCTGCAAGTCCAGGGAGAGAGGTGGACCCCTGGGCAGCTTGCTTGGGTCAGGGGCCCCTAGGTGGAGGACTAGGGGGCACCCAGGGGCCTATACTGCTAGTCCAGGGAGAGAGTTGGAGCCCTGGGTAGCTTGCTGGGGTCAGAGGGCCCTAGGTGGAGGGCAAGGGGGCACCCTGGGGACTCTACTGCAAGTCCAGGGAGATAGGTAGGCCCCTGGGTAGCTTACTGGGGTCAGAGGCCCCTAGGTGGAGGGCCAAGGGTCACACTGGGGCCTCTACTGCAAGTCCAGGGAGAGAGGTGGACCACTGGGAAGCTTGCTGGGGAAAGACGCCCCTAGGTGGAGGGCCAGGGGGCACCCAGCGGCCTCTATTGCAAGTCCAGGGAGAGAGGTGGACCACTCGGTAGCTTGCTGGGGTCAGAGGGCCCTAGGTGGAGGGCCATGGGGCACCCTGGGGGCTCTACTGCAAGTCCAGGAAGATAGGCAGGCCCCTGGGCAGCTTGCTGGGGTTAGAAGCCCCTAGGTGGAGGGCCAAGGGTCACCCTGGAGCCTAGTCTGCAAGTCTAGGGAGAGAGGTGGACCCCTGGGTAGCTTTCTGGGGTCAGAGGCCCCTAGGTGGAGGGCCAAGGGGCACCCTGGGGCCTCTATTGCACGTCCAGGGAGAGAGGTGGACCCCTGGGCAGCTTGCTTGGGTCAGGGGCCCCTAGGTGGAGGACCAGTGGGCACCCTGAGGCCTATACTGCAAGTCCAGGTAGAGAGATGGAGCCCTGGGTAGCTTGCTGGGGTCAGAGGCCCCTAGGTGGAGGAGCAGGGGGCACCCTGAGGCCTGTACTGCAAGTCCAGGGAGAGAGATGGAGCCCTGGGTAGCTTGCTGGGGTCAGAGGGCCCTAGGTGGAGGGCCATGGGGCACCGTGGGGACTCTACTGCAAGTACAGGGAGATAGGTAGGACCCTGGGTAGCTTGCTGGGGTCAGAGGCCCCTAGGTGGAGGGCCAAGGGTCACCCTGGGGCCTCTACTGCAAGTCTAGGGAGAGAGGTGGACCACTGGGAATCTTGCCAGGGGTCAGTAGCCCCTGGGTGGAGGGCCAAGGGACAACCTGGGGCCTCTACTGCAAGTCCAGGGAGAGAGGTGGAGCCCTGGGTAGCTTGCTGGGGTCAGAGGCCCCTAGGTGGAGGGCCAGAGGGCAGCCTAGGGCCTCTACTACAAGTCCAGGGAGAGAGGTGGAGCCCTGGGTAGCTTGCTGGGGTCAGTAGCCCCTGGGTGGAGGGCAAGGGGGCACCCTGGGGCCTCTATTGCAAGTCCAGGGAGAGAGCTGGACCCCCGGGTAGCTTGCTGGGGTCAGAGGCCCCTAGGTGGAGGGCCAGGGGGCACCCAGGGGCCTCTACTGCAAGTCCAGGGAGAGAGGTGGACCCCTGGGTAGCTTGCTGGGGTCAGAGGCCCCTAGGTGGAGGGCCAGAGGGCAGCCTAGGGCCTCTACTACACGTCCAGGGAGAGAGGTGAAGCCCTGGGTAGCTTGCTGGGGTCAGTAGCCCATGGGCCGGAGGGCAAGGGGGCACCCTGGGGCCTCTATTGCAAGTCCAGGGAGAGAGCTGGACCCCTGGGTAGCTTGCTGGGTTCAGAGGCCCCTAGGTGGAGGGCCAAGAGGTACCCTGGGGCCTCTACTGCAAGTCCTGGGAGAGAGGTGGAGCCCTGGGTAGCTTGCTGGGGTCAGTAGCCCCTGGGTGGAGGGCAAGGGGGCACCCTGGGGCCTCCACTGCAAGTCCAGGGAGAGAGGTGGAGCCCTGGGTAGCTTGCTGGGGTCAGAGGCCCCTAGGTGGAGGGCAAAGGGGCAACCTGTGGCCTATACTGCAAGTCCAGGGAGAGAGGTGGACCCCTGGGTAGCTTGCTGGGGTCAAAGGGCCCTAGGTGGAGGGCCATGGGGCACCCTGGGGACACTACTGCAAGTCCAGGGAGATAGGCAGGCCCCTGGGCAGCTTGCTGGGGTAAGAGGCCCCTAGGTGGAGGGCCAAGGGTCACCCTGGGGCCTAGTCTGCAAGTCCAGGGAGAGAGGTGGACCCCTGGGCAGCTTGCTTGGGTCAGGGGCCCCTAGGTGGAGGACCGGGGGCACCCTGGGGCCTATACTGCTAGTCCAGAGAGAGAGGGAGCCCTGGGTAGCTTACTGGGGTCAGACGCCCCTAGGTGGAGGGCCAAGGGTCACACTGGGGCCTCTACTGCAAGTCTAGGGAGAGAGGTGGACCACTGGGAAGCTTGCTGGGGACAGAAGCCCCTAGGTGGAGGGCCAGGGGGCACCCAGCGGCGTCTACTGCAAGTCCACGGAGAGATGTGGACCCCTGGGTAGCTTGCTGGGGTCAGAGGCCCCTAGGTGGAGGGCCAGGGGGCACCCAGCGGCGTCTACTGCAAGTCCACGGAGAGATGTGGACCCCTGGGTAGCTTGCTGGGGTCAGAGGCCCCTAGGTGGAGGGTCACGGGGCACCCTGGGGCCTCTATTGCAATTCCAGGGAGAGAGCTGGACCCCTGGGTAGCTTGCTGGGGTCAGAGGCCCCTTTGGTGGAGGGTCACGGGGCACCCTGGGGCCTCTATTGCAATTCCAGGGAGAGAGCTGGACCCCTGGGTAGCTTGCTGGGTTCAGAGGCCCCTAGGTGGAGGGCCTTGGGGTACCCAGGGGCCTCTACTGCAAGTCCAGGGAGAGATGTGGAACCCTGGGTAGCTTGCTGAGGTCAGAGGCCCCTAGGTGGAGGGCCACGGGGTACCGTGGGGCCTCTACTGCAAGTTCAGGGAGAGAGGTGAAGCCCTGGGTAGCTTGCTGGGGTCAGTAGCCCCTGGGTGGAGGGCAAGGGGGTACCCTGGGGCCTCTACTGCAAGTCCAGGGAGAGAGGTGGAGCCCTGGGTAGCTTGCTGGGGTCAGAGGCCCCTAGGTGGAGGGCCAATGGGCACCCTGGGGCCTCTACTGCAGTCCAGGGAGATAGGCAGGCACCTGGGCAGCTTGCTGGGGTCAGAGGCCCCAAGATGGAGGGCCAAGGGTCAACCTTGGGCCTCTACTGCAAGTCCAGTGAGAGAGGTGAATAACTGGGAAGCTTGCTGGTGTCAGAGGCCCCTAGGGGGAGGGACAGGGGGCACCGTAGGGCCTCTACTATAAGTCCAGGGAGAGATGTTGACCCCTGGGTAGCTTGCTGGGGTCAGAGGCCCCTAGGTGGAGGGCCAGGGGGCACCCTGGGGCCTCTACTGCAAGTCCAGGGAGAGATGTGGACCCCTGGGTAGCTTGCTGGGGTCAGAGGCCCCTAGGTGGAGGGCCAAGGGGCACCCTGCGGCCTCTACTGCAAGTCCAGGGAGAGAGGTGGACCCCTCGGTAGCTTGCTGGGGTCAGAGGCCCCTAGTTGGAGGGCCAATGGGCACCCTGGGGCCTCTATTGCAAGTCCAGGGAGAGAGGTGAAGCCCAGGGTAGCTTGCTGGAGTCAGAGTCCCCAAGGTGGAGGGCCAGAGGGCAGCCTAGGGCCTCTATTACAAGTCCAGGGAGAGAGGTGGAGCCCTGGGTAGCTTGCTGGGGTCAGTAGCCCCTGGGTGGAGGGCAAGGGGGCACCCTGGGGCCTCTATTGCAAGTCCAGGGAGAGAGTTGGACCCCCGGGTAGCTTGCTGGGGTCAGATGCCCCTAGGTGGAGGGTCACGGGGCACCCTGGGTCCTATACTGCAAGTCCAGGGAGAGAGGTGGAGCCCTGGGTAGCTTGCTGGGGTCAGTAGCCCCTGGGTGGAGGGCAAGGGGGCACCATGGGGCCTCTACTGCAAGTCCAGGGAGAGAAGTGGAGCCCTGGGTAGCTTGCTGGGGTCAGAGGCCCCAAGGTGGAGGGCCAGGGGGCACCCTGGGGCCTCTACTATGAGTCCAGGGAGAGAGGTGGACCCCTGGGTAGCTTGCTGGGGTCAGAGGCCCCTAGGTGGAGGGCCAATGGGCACCCTGGGGCCTCTACTGCAAGTCCAGGGAGAGAGGTGGAGCCCTGGGTAGCTTGCTGGGTTCAGAGTTCCCTAGGTGGAGGGTCACGGGGCACCCTGGGGCCTCTATTGCAAGTCCAGGGAGAGAGGTGGACCCCTCGGTAGCTTGCTGGGGTCAGAGACCCCTAGGTGGAGGGCCAAAGGGCACCCTGGGGCCTCTACTGCAAGTCCAGGGAGAGATGTTGACCCCTGGGTAGCTTGCTGGGGTAAGAGGCCCCTAGGTGGAGGGCCACGGGGTACCCTGGGGCCTCTATTGCAAGTCCAGGGAGAGAGGTGGAGCCCTGTGTAGCTTGCTGGGGTCAGTAGCCCCTGGGTGGAGGGCCAGGGCACACCCTGGGGCCTCTATTGCAAGTCCAGGGAGAGATGTGGACCCCTGGGTAGCTTGCTGGGGTCAGAGGCCCCTAGGTGGAGGGCAAGGGGGCACCCTGTGGCCTATACTGCAAGTCCAGGGAGAGAGGTGGACCACTGGGTAGCTTGCTGGGGTCAAAGGGCCCTAGGTGAAGGGCCATGGGGCACCCTGGGGACTCTACTGCAAGTCCAGGGAAAGAGGTGGACCCATGGGTAGCTTGCTGGGGTCAAAGGGCCCTAGGTGGAGGGCCATGGGGCACCCTAGAGACTCCACTGCAAGTCCAAGGAGAGAGGTGGAGCCCTGGGTAGCTTGCTGGTGTCAGAGGCCCCTAGGGAGAGGGCCAGGGGGCACCGTAGCGCCTCTACTATAAGTCCAGGGAGAGAGGTGGACCCCTGGGCAGCTTGCTGGGGTCAAAGGCCCCTAGGTGGAGGGCCAAGGGTCACCCCGGGGCCTAGTCTGCAAGTCTAGGGAGAGAGGTGGACCGCTGGATAGCTTTCTGGGGACAGAGGCCCCTAGGTGGAGGGCCAAAGGGCGCCCTGGGGCCTCTATTGCAAGTCCAGGGAGAGAGGTGGACCCCTGGGCAGCTTGCTTGGGTCAGGGGCCCCTAGGTGGAGGACCAGGGGGCACCCTGAGGCCTATACTGCAAGTCCAGGGAAAGAGTTGGAGCCCTGGGTAGCTTGCTGCGGTCAGAGGGCCCTAGGTGAAGGGCCATGGGGCACCCTGGGGACTCTACTGCAAATCTAGGGAGAGAGATGGACCACTAGGAAGCTTGCTGGTGTCAGAGTGCCCTAGGGGGAGGGCCACGGGGCACCCTGGGGCCTCTAATGCAAGTCCAGGGAGAGAGGTGGACCCCTCGGTAGCTTGCTGTGGTCAGAGGCCCCCAGGTGGAGGGCCAAGGGGCAACCTGGGGCCTATACTGCAAGTCCAGGGAGAGAGGTGGACCCCTGGGTAGCTTGCTGGGGTCAGAGGGCCCTAGGTGGAGGGCCATGGGGCACCCTGGGGACTCTACTGCAAGTCCAGGAAGAGAGGTGGACCCCTGGGTAGTTTGCTGGGGTCAGAGGCCCCAAGGTGGAGGGCCAGGGGGCACCCTGGGGCCTCTACTATAAGTCCAGGGAGAGAGGTGGACCCCTGGGTAGCTTACTGGGGTCAGAGGCCCCTAGGTGGAGGGCCAATGGGCACACTGGGGCCTCTACTGCAAGTCCAGGGAGAGAGATGGAGCCCTGGGTAGCTTGCTGGGTTCAGAGGCCCCTAGGTGGAGGGCCAGGGGGTACCCTGGGACCTCTACTGCAAGTCCAGGGAGAGATGTGGACACCTGGGTAGCTTGCTGGACTCAGAGGCCCCTAGGTGGAGGGCCACGGGGTACCCTGGAGCCTCTACTGCAAGTCCAGGGAGAGAGAAGGAGCCCTGGGTAGCTTGCTGGGGTCAGTAGCCCCTGGGTGGAGGGCAAGGGGGCACCATGGGGCCTCTACTGCAAGTCCAGGGAGAGAAGTGGAGCCCTGGGTAGCTTGCTGGGGTCAGAGGCCCCTAGGTGGAGGGCAAGGGGGCACCCTGTGGCCTATACTGAAAGTCCAGGGAGAGAGGTGGACCCCTGGGTAGCTTGCTGGGGTCAGAGGGCCCTACGTGGAGGGCCATGGAGCACCCTGGGGACTCTACTGCAAGTCCAGGGAGATAGGCAGGCCCCCGGGCAGCTTGCTGGGGTCAGAGGCCCCTAGGTGGAGGGCCAAGGGTCACCCTGGGGCCTAGTTTGCAAGTCTAGGGAGAGAGGTGGACCCCTCGGTAGCTTTCTGGGGTCAGAGGCCCCTAGGTGGAGGGCCAAAAGGCACCCTGGGGCCTCTATTGCAAGTCCAGGGAGAGAGGTGGACCCCTGGGTAGCTTGCTGGGGTCAGAGGCCCCTAGGTGGAGGGTCAAGGGGTACCCTGGGGCCTCTACTGCAAGTCCAGGGAGAGATGTGGACCCCCGGGTAGCTTGCTGGGGTCAGAAGGCCCTAGGTGGAGGGCCATGGGGCACCCAGGGGACTCTACTGCAAGTTCAGGGAGATAGGCAGGCCCCTGGGCAGCTTGCAGGGGTCAGAGGCCCCTAGGTGGAGGGCCAAGGGTCACCCTGGGGCCTAGTCTGCAAGTCTAGGGAGAGAGGTGGACCCCTGGGTAGCTTTCTGGGGTCAGAGGCCCCTAAGTGGAGGGCCAGGGGGCACCCAGGGGCCTAGTCTGCAAGTCCAGGGAGAGAAGTGGACCCCTGGGTAGCTTGCTGGGGTCAGAGGACCCTAGGTGGAGGGTCACGGGGCACCCTGGGGCCTCTATTGCAAGACCAGGGAGAGAGGTGGACCCCTCGGTAGCTTGCTGGGGTCAGAGACCCCTAGGTGGAGGGCCAATGGGCACCCTGGGGCCTCTACTGCAAGTCCAGGGAGAGAGGTGGAGCACTGGGTCGCTTGCTGGGGTCAGAAGCCCTTTGGTGGAGGGCCAGTGGGCAGCCTAGGGCCTCTACTACAAGTCCAGGGAGAGAGGTGGAGCCCTGCGTAGCTTGCTGGGGTAAGTAGCCCTTGGGTGGAGGGCAAGGGGGCACTTTGGGGCCTCTATTGCAAGTCCAGGGAGAGAGCTGGACCCCTGGGTAGCTTGCTGGGTTCAGAGGCCCCTAGGTGGAGGGCCACGGGGTACCCTGGGGCCTCTACTGCAAGTCCAGGAAGAGATGTGGACCCCTGGGTAGCTTGCTGAGGTCAGTAGCCCCTGGGTGGAGGGCAAGGGGGCACCCTGGGGCCTCTACTGCAAGTCCAGGGAGAGAAGTGGAGCCCTGGGTAGCTTGCTGGCGTCAGAGGGCCCTAGGTGGAGGGCAAGGATGTACCCTGGGGCCTCTACTGCAAGTCCAGGGAGAGATGTGAACCCCTGGGTAGCTTGCTGGTGTCAGATGCCCCTAGGTGGAGGGCCAGGGGGCACCCTGGGTCCTATACTGCAAGTCCAGGGAGAGAGGTGGACCCCTGGGTAGCTTGCTGGGGTCAGGTGCCCCTAGGTGGAGGGCCAGGGGGCACCCTGGGGCCTATACTGCAAGTCCAAGGAGAGAGGTGGACCCCTGGGCAGCTTGCTGGGGTCAGAGGCCCCTAGTTGGAGGGCCAGGGGGCACCCTGGGGCCTATACTGCAAGTCCAGGGAGAGAGGTGGACCCCTGGGTAGCTTGCTGGGGTCAGAGGCCCCTAGGTGGATGGTCACGGGGCACCCTGGGGCCTCTATTGCAAGTCCAGGGAGAGAGGTGGACCCCTCGGTAGCTTGCTGGGGTCAGAGACCCCTAGGTGGAGGGCCAATGGGCACCCTGGGGCCTCTACTGCAAGTCCAGGGAGAGAGGTGGAGCCCTGTGTAGCTTGCTGGGGTCAGAGGCCCCTATGTGGAGGGCCAGAGGGCAGCCTAGGGCCTCTACTACAAGTCCAGGGAGAGAGGTGGAGCCCTGGGTAGCTTGCTGGGGTCAGAGGCCCCTAGGTGGAGGGCCACGGGGTACCCTGGGGCCTCTACTGCAAGTCCAGGGAGAGATGTGGACCCCTGGGTAGCTTGCTGGACTCAGAGGCCCCTAGGTGGAGGGCCACGGGGTACCCTGGGGCCTCTACTGAGAGTCCAGGGAGAGAGGTGGAGCCCTGGGTAGCTTGCTGGGGTCAGTAGCCCCTGGGTGGAGGGAAAGGGGGCACCCTGGGGCTTCTACTGCAAGTCTAGGGAGAGAGGTGGAGCCCTGGGTAGCTTGCTGGGGTCAGTACCCCTGGGTGGAGGGTGAGGGGGCACCCTGGGGCCTCTACTGCAAGTCCAAGGAGAGATGTGGACCCCTGGGTAGCTTGCTGGGGTCAGATGCACCTAGGTGGAGGGCCAGGCCAGGGGGCACCCTGGGTCATATACTGCAAGTCCAGGGAGAGAGGTGGACCCCTGGGTAGTTTGCTAGGGTCAGAGGCCCCTGGGTGGAGGGCCAGAGGGCACCCTGGGGCCTATACTGCAAGTCCAGGGAGAGAGGTGGACCCTTGGGTAGCTTGCTGGTGTCAGAGACCCCTAGGTGGAGGGCCAGGGGGCACCCTGGGGCATATACTGCAAGTCCAAGGAGAGAGATGGACCCCTGGGTAGCTTGCTGGGGTCAGAGGCCCCTAGTTGGAGAGCCAGGGGCACCCTGGAGCCTATACTGCAAGTCCAGGGAGAGAGGTGGACCCCTGGGTAGCTTGCTGGGGTCAGAGGCCCCTAGGTGGAGGGTCACGGGGCACCCTGGGGCCTCTATTGCAAGTCCAGGGAGAGAGGTGGACCCCTCGGTAGCTTGCTGGGGTCAGAGACCCCTAGGTGGAGGGCCAATGGGCACCCTGGGGCCTTTACTGCAAGTCCAGGGAGAGATGTGGAGCCCAGGGTAGCTTGCTGGGGTCAGTAGCCGTTGGGTGGAGGGCAAGGGGGCACCCTGGGGCCTCTATTGCAAGTCCAGGGAGAGAGCTGGACCCCTGGGTAGCTTGCTGGACTCAGAGGCCCCTGGGTGGAGGGCCAGGGGGCACCCTGGGGCCTCTACTATAAGTCCATGGAGAGATGTGGACCCCTGGGTAGCTGGCTGGGGTCAACGGCCCCTAGGTGGAGGGCCAGTGGGCACCCAGGGGCGTCTACTGCAAGTCCAGGGAGAGATGTGGACCCCTGGGTAGCTTGCTGGGGTCAGAGGGCCCTAGGTGGAGGGCCATGGGGCACCCTGGGGACTCTACTGCAAGTCCAGGGAGATAGGCGGGCCCCTGGGCAGCATACTGGGGTCAGAGACCCCTAGGTGGAGGGCCAATGGGCACCCTGGGGCCTCTACTGCAAGTCCAGGGAGAGAGTTTTAGCCCTGGGTAGCTTGCTGGGGTCAGAGGGCCCTAGGTGGAGGGCCATGGGGAACCCTGGGGACTCTACTGCAAGTCCAGGGAGATAGGTAGGACATTGGGTAGCTTGCTGGGGTCAGATGCCCCTAGGTTGAGGGCCAAGGGTCACCCTGGGGCCTCTACTGCAAGTCCAGGGAGAGAAGTGGACCCCTGGGTAGCTTGCTGGGGTCAGAGGCCCCTAGGTGGAAGGAAAATGGGCACCCTGGGGCCTCTACTGCAAGTCCACGGAGAGAGGTGAACCCCTCGGTAGCTTGCTGGGGTCAGAGGCCCCTAGGTGGAGGGCCAAGGGGCACCCTGGGGCCTCTACTGCAAGTCCAGGGAGAGAGGTGGACTCCAGGGTAGCTTGCTGGGGTCAGAGGCCCCTAGGTGGAGGGCAAGGGGCACCCTGGGGCCTCTACAGCAAGTCCAGGGAGAGAGGTGGACCCCTGGGTAGTTTGCTAGGGTCAGAGGCCCCTAGGTGGAGGGCCAGAGGGCACCCTGGGTCCTATACTGCAAGTCCAGGGAGAGAGGTGGACCCCTGGGTAGCTTGCTGGGGTCAGATGCCCCTAGGTGGAGGGCCAGAGGGCACCCTGGGTCCTATACTGCAAGTCCAGGGAGAGAGGTGGACCCCTGGGTAGCTTGCTGGGGTCAGATGCCCCTAGGTGGAGGGCCAGGGGGCACCCTGGGGCCTATACTGCAAGTCCAAGGAGAGAGGTGGACCCCTGGGCAGCTTGCTGGGGTCAGAGGCCCCTAGTTGGAGGGCCAGGGGGCACCCTCGGGCCTATACTGCAAGTCCAGGGAGAGAGGTGGACCCCTGGGTAGCTTGCTGGGGTCAGAGGCCCCTAGGTGGATGGTCACGGGGCACCCTGGGGTCTCTATTGCAAGTCCAGGGAGAGAGGTGGACCCCTCGGTAGCTTGCTGGGGTCAGAGACCCCTAGGTAGAGGGCCAATGGGCACCCTGGGGCCTCTACTGCAAGTCCAGGGAGAGAGGTGGAGCCCTGTGTAGCTTGCTGGGGTCAGAGGCCCCTATGTGGAGGGCCAGAGGGCAGCCTAGGGCCTCTACTACAAGTCCAGGGAGAGAGGTGGAGCCCTGGGTAGCTTGCTGGGGTCAGTAGCCCTTGGGTGGAGGGCAAGGGGGCACCCTAGAGCCTCTATTGCAAGTCCAAGGAGAGAGCTGGACACTTGGGTAGCTTGCTGGGTTCAGAGGCCCCTAGGTGGAGGGCCACGGGGTACCCTGGGGCCTCTACTGCAAGTCCAGGGAGAGATGTGGACCCCTGGGTAGCTTGCTGGACTCAGAGGCCCCTAGGTGGAGGGCCAGGGGGCACCCTGGGGCCTCTACTATAAGTCCAGGGAGAGAGGTGGACCCCTGGGTAGCTTGCTGGGGTCAGAGGCCCCTAGGTGGAGGGCCAGGGGGCACCCAGGGTCCTCTACTGCAAGTCCAGGGAGAGATGTGGACCCCTGGGTAGCTTGCTGGGGTCAGAGGCCCCTAGGTTGAGGGTCACGGGGCACCCTGGGGCCTCTAATGCAAGTCCAGGGAGAGAGGTGGACCCCTCGGTAGCTTGCTGGGGTCAGAGACCCCTAGGTGGAGGGAAAATGGGCACCCTGGGGCCTCTACTGCAAGTCCAGGGAGAGAGGTGGAGCCCTGGGTAGCTTGCTGGGGTCAGAGGCCCATAGGTGGAGGGCCAGAGGGCAGCCTAGGGCCTCTACTACACGTCCAGGGAGAGAGGTGGAGCCCTGGGTAGCTTGCTGGGGTCAGTAGCCCATGGGCGGAGGGCAAGGGGGCACCCTGGGGCCTCTATTGCAAGTCCAGGGAGAGAGCTGGACCCCTGGGTAGCTTGCTGGGTTCAGAGGCCCCTAGGTGGAGGGCCAGGAGGTACCCTGGGGCCCTTACTGCAAGTCCAGGGAGAGATGTGGACCCCTGGGTAGCTTGCTGGGGTCAGTAGCCCCTGGGTGGAGGGCAAGGGGGCACCCTGGGGCCTCTACTGCAAGTCCAGGGAGAGAGGTGGAGCCCTGGGTAGCTTGCTGGGGTCAGAGGCCCCTAGGTGGAGGGCAAAGGGGCAACCTGTGGCCTATACTGCAAGTCCAGGGAGAGAGGTGGACCCCTGGGTAGCTTGCTGGGGTCAAAGGGCCCTAGGTGGAGGGCCATGGGGCACCCTGGGGACACTACTGCAAGTCCAGGGAGATAGGCAGGCCCCTGGGCAGCTTGCTGGGGTCAGAGGCCCCTAGGTGGAGGGCCAAGGGTCACCCTGGCGCCTAGTCTGCAAGTCCAGGGAGAGAGGTGGACCCCTGGGCAGCTTGCTTGGGTCAGGGGCCCCTAGGTGGAGGACCAGGGGGCACCCTGGGGCCTATACTGCTAGTCCAGGGAGAGAGTTGGAGCCCTGGGTAGCTTGCTGGGGTCAGAGGGCCCTAGGTGGAGGGCCAGGGGGCACCCTGGGGACTCTACTGCAAGTCCAGGGAGATAGGTAGGCCCCTGGGTAGCTTACTGGGGTCAGAGGCCCCTAGGTGGAGGGCCAAGGGTCACACTGGGGCCTCTACTGCAAGTCTAGGGAGAGAGGTGGACCACTGGAGAGCTTGCTGGGGACAGACGCCCCTAGGTGGAGGGCCAGGGGGCACCCAGCGGCGTCTACTGCAAGTCCACGGAGAGATGTGGACCCCTGGGTAGCTTGCTGGGGTCAGAGGCCCCTAGGTGGAGGGCCAGGGGGCACCCAGCGGCGTCTACTGCAAGTCCACGGAGAGATGTGGACCCCTGGGTAGCTTGCTGGGGTCAGAGGCCCCTAGGTGGAGGGTCACGGGGCACCCTGGGGCCTCTATTGCAAATCCAGGGAGAGAGCTGGACCCCTGGGTAGCTTGCTGGGGTCAGAGGCCCCTTTGGTGGAGGGTCACGGGGCACCCTGGGGCCTCTATTGCAATTCCAGGGAGAGAGCTGGACCCCTGGGTAGCTTGCTGGGTTCAGAGGCCCCTAGGTGGAGGGCCTTGGGGTACCCAGGGGCCTCTACTGCAAGTCCAGGGAGAGATGTGGAACCCTGGGTAGCTTGCTGGGGTCAGAGGCCCCTAGGTGGAGGGCCACGGGGTACCGTGGGGCCTCTACTGCAAGTTCAGGGAGAGAGGTGGAGCCCTGGGTAGCTTGCTGGGGTCAGTAGCCCCTGGGTGGAGGGCAAGGGGGCACCCTGGGGCCTCTACTGCAAGTCCAGGGAGAGAGGTGGAGCCCTGGGTAGCTTGCTGGGGTCAGAGGCCCCTAGGTGGAGGGCCAATGGGCACCCTGGGGCCTCTACTGCAGTCCAGGGAGATAGGCAGGTGCCTGGGCAGCTTGCTGGGGTCAGAGGCCCCAAGATGGAGGGCCAAGGGTCAACCTGGGGCCTCTACTGCAAGTCCAGTGAGAGAGGTGAATAACTGGGAAGCTTGCTGGTGTCAAAGGCCCCTAGGGGGAGGGACAGGGGGCACCGTAGGGCCTCTACTATAAGTCCAGGGAGAGATGTTGACCCCTGGGTAGCTTGCTGGGCTCAGAGGCCCCTAGGTGGAGGGCCAGGGGGCACCCTGGGGCGTCTACTGCAAGTCCAGGGAGAGATGTGGACCCCTGGGTAGCTTGCTGGGGTCAGAGGCCCCTAGGTGGAGGGCCAAGGGGCACCCTGGGGCCCCTACTGCAAGTCCAGGGAGAGAGGTGGACCCCTCGGTAGCTTGCTGGGGTCAGAGGCCCCTAGGTGGAGGGCCAATGGGCACCCTGGGGCCTCTACTGCAAGTCCAGGGAAAGAGGTGAAGCCCAGGGTAGCTTGCTGGGGTCAGAGTCCCCTAGGTGGAGGGCCAGAGGGCAGCCTAGGGCCTCTACTACAAGTCCAGGGAGAGAGGTGGAGCCCTGGGTAGCTTGCTGGGGTCAGTAGCCCCTGGGTGGAGGGCAAGGGGGCACCCTGGGGCCTCTATTGCAAGTCCAGGGAGAGAGTTGGACCCCCGGGTAGCTTGCTCGGGTCAGAGGCCCCTAAGTGGAGGGCCAGGGGGCACCCTGGGGCCTCCACTGCAAGTCCAAGGAGAGATGTGGACCCCTGGGTAGCTTGCTGGGGTCAGATGCACCTAGGTGGAGGGCCAGGCCAGGGGGCATCCTGGGTCATATACTGCAAGTCCAGGGAGAGAGGTGGACTCCTGGGTAGCTTGCTGGTGTCAGATGCACCTAGGTGTAGGGCCAGGGGGCACCCTGGGTCCTATACTGCAAGTCCAGGGAGAGAAGTGGACCCCTGGGTAGCTTGCTGGGGTCAGATGTCCCTAGGTGGAGGGCCAGGAGGCACCTTGGGGCCTCTACAGCAAGTCCAGGGAGAGAGGTGGACCCCTGGGTAGTTTGCTAGGGTCAGAGGCCTCTAGGTGGAGGGCCAGAGGGCACACTGGGGCCTATACTGCAAGTCCAGGGAGAGAGGTGGACCCCTGGGTAGCTTGCTGGTGTCAGATGCCCCTAGATGGAGGGCCAGGGGGCACCCTGGGGCCTCTACTGCAAGTCCAGGGAGAGATGTGGACCCCTGGGTAGCTTGCTGGACTCAGAGGCCCCTAGGTGGAGGGCCACAGGGTACCCTGGGGCCTCTACTGCAAGTCCAAGGAGAGAGGTGAAGCCCTGGGTAGCTTGCTGGGGTCAGTAGCCCCTGGGTGGAGGGCAAGGGGGCACCCTGGGGCCTCTACTGCAAGTCCAGGGAGAGAAGTGGAGCCCTGGGTAGCTTCTGGGGTCAGAGGCCCCTAGGTGGAGGGCAAGGGGGCACCCTGTGGCCTATACTGCAAGTCCAGGGAGAGAGGTGGAGCCCTGGGTAGCTTACTGGGGTCAGAGGCCCCTAGGTGGAGGGCCACGGGGTACCGTGGGGCCTCTACTGCAAGTTCAGGGAGAGAGGTGGAGCCCTGGGTAGCTTGCTGGGGTCAGTAGCCCCTGGGTGGAGGGCAAGGGGGCACCCTGGGGCCTCTACTGCAAGTCCAGGGAGAGAGGTGGAGCCCTGGGTAGCTTGCTGGGGTCAGAGGCCCCTAGGTGGAGGGCCAATGGGCACCCTGGGGCCTCTACTGCAGTCCAGGGAGATAGGCAGGTGCCTGGGCAGCTTGCTGGGGTCAGAGGCCCCAAGATGGAGGGCCAAGGGTCAACCTGGGGCCTCTACTGCAAGTCCAGTGAGAGAGGTGAATAACTGGGAAGCTTGCTGGTGTCAAAGGCCCCTAGGGGGAGGGACAGGGGGCACCGTAGGGCCTCTACTATAAGTCCAGGGAGAGATGTTGACCCCTGGGTAGCTTGCTGGGCTCAGAGGCCCCTAGGTGGAGGGCCAGGGGGCACCCTGGGGCGTCTACTGCAAGTCCAGGGAGAGATGTGGACCCCTGGGTAGCTTGCTGGGGTCAGAGGCCCCTAGGTGGAGGGCCAAGGGGCACCCTGGGGCCCCTACTGCAAGTCCAGGGAGAGAGGTGGACCCCTCGGTAGCTTGCTGGGGTCAGAGGCCCCTAGGTGGAGGGCCAATGGGCACCCTGGGGCCTCTACTGCAAGTCCAGGGAAAGAGGTGAAGCCCAGGGTAGCTTGCTGGGGTCAGAGTCCCCTAGGTGGAGGGCCAGAGGGCAGCCTAGGGCCTCTACTACAAGTCCAGGGAGAGAGGTGGAGCCCTGGGTAGCTTGCTGGGGTCAGTAGCCCCTGGGTGGAGGGCAAGGGGGCACCCTGGGGCCTCTATTGCAAGACCAGGGAGAGAGTTGGACCCCCGGGTAGCTTGCTCGGGTCAGAGGCCCCTAAGTGGAGGGCCAGGGGGCACCCTGGGGCCTCCACTGCAAGTCCAAGGAGAGATGTGGACCCCTGGGTAGCTTGCTGGGGTCAGATGCACCTAGGTGGAGGGCCAGGCCAGGGGGCATCCTGGGTCATATACTGCAAGTCCAGGGAGAGAGGTGGACTCCTGGGTAGCTTGCTGGTGTCAGATGCACCTAGGTGTAGGGCCAGGGGGCACCCTGGGTCCTATACTGCAAGTCCAGGGAGAGAGGTGGACCCCTGGGTAGCTTGCTGGGGTCAGATGCCCCTAGGTGGAGGGCCAGGAGGCACCTTGGGGCCTCTACAGCAAGTCCAGGGAGAGAGGTGGACCCCTGGGTAGTTTGCTAGGGTCAGAGGCCTCTAGGTGGAGGGCCAGAGGGCACACTGGGGCCTATACTGCAAGTCCAGGGAGAGAGGTGGACCCCTGGGTAGCTTGCTGGTGTCAGATGCCCCTAGGTGGAGGGCCAGGGGGCACCCTGGGGCCTCTACTGCAAGTCCAGGGAGAGATGTGGACCCCTGGGTAGCTTGCTGGACTCAGAGGCCCCTAGGTGGAGGGCCACAGGGTACCCTGGGGCCTCTACTGCAAGTCCAAGGAGAGAGGTAAAGCCCTGGGTAGCTTGCTGGGGTCAGTAGCCCCTGGGTGGAGGGCAAGGGGGCACCCTGGGGCCTCTACTGCAAGTCCAGGGAGAGAAGTGGAGCCCTGGGTAGCTTCTGGGGTCAGAGGCCCCTAGGTGGAGGGCAAGGGGGCACCCTGTGGCCTATACTGCAAGTCCAGGGAGAGAGGTGGAGCCCTGGGTAGCTTACTGGGGTCAGAGGGCCCTACGTGGAGGGCCATGGGGCACCCTGGGGACTCTACTGCAAGTCCAGGGAGATAGGCAGGCCCCTGGGCAGCTTGCTGGGGTCAGAGGCCCCTAGGTGGAGGGCCAAGGGTCACCCTTGGGCCTCTACAGCAAGTCCAGGGAGAGAGGTGGACCCCTGGGTAGTTTGCTAGGGTCAGAGGCCCCTGGGTGGAGGGCCAGAGGGCACCCTGGGGCCTATACTGCAAGTCCAAGGAGAGAGGTGGACCCCTGGGTAGCTTGCTGGGGTCAGATGCCCCTAGGTGGAGGGCCAGAGGGCACCCTGGGTCCTATACTGCAAGTCCAGGGAGAGAGGTGGACCCCTGGGTAGCTTGCTGGGGTCAGATGCCCCTAGGTGGAGGGCCAGGGGGCACCCTGGGGCCTATACTGCAAGTCCAAGGAGAGAGGTGGACCCCTGGGCAGCTTGCTGGGGTCAGAGGCCCCTAGTTGGAGGGCCAGGGGGCACCCTCGGGCCTATACTGCAAGTCCAGGGAGAGAGGTGGACCCCTGGGTAGCTTGCTGGGGTCAGAGGCCCCTAGGTGGATGGTCACGGGGCACCCTGGGGTCTCTATTGCAAGTCCAGGGAGAGAGGTGGACCCCTCGGTAGCTTGCTGGGGTCAGAGACCCCTAGGTAGAGGGCCAATGGGCACCCTGGGGCCTCTACTGCAAGTCCAGGGAGAGAGGTGGAGCCCTGTGTAGCTTGCTGGGGTCAGAGGCCCCTATGTGGAGGGCCAGAGGGCAGCCTAGGGCCTCTACTACAAGTCCAGGGAGAGAGGTGGAGCCCTGGGTAGCTTGCTGGGGTCAGTAGCCCTTGGGTGGAGGGCAAGGGGGCACCCTAGAGCCTCTATTGCAAGTCCAAGGAGAGAGCTGGACACTTGGGTAGCTTGCTGGGTTCAGAGGCCCCTAGGTGGAGGGCCACGGGGTACCCTGGGGCCTCTACTGCAAGTCCAGGGAGAGATGTGGACCCCTGGGTAGCTTGCTGGACTCAGAGGCCCCTAGGTGGAGGGCCAGGGGGCACCCTGGGGCCTCTACTATAAGTCCAGGGAGAGAGGTGGACCCCTGGGTAGCTTGCTGGGGTCAGAGGCCCCTAGGTGGAGGGCCAGGGGGCACCCAGGGTCCTCTACTGCAAGTCCAGGGAGAGATGTGGACCCCTGGGTAGCTTGCTGGGGTCAGAGGCCCCTAGGTTGAGGGTCACGGGGCACCCTGGGGCCTCTAATGCAAGTCCAGGGAGAGAGGTGGACCCCTCGGTAGCTTGCTGGGGTCAGAGACCCCTAGGTGGAGGGAAAATGGGCACCCTGGGGCCTCTACTGCAAGTCCAGGGAGAGAGGTGGAGCCCTGGGTAGCTTGCTGGGGTCAGAGGCCCATAGGTGGAGGGCCAGAGGGCAGCCTAGGGCCTCTACTACACGTCCAGGGAGAGAGGTGGAGCCCTGGGTAGCTTGCTGGGGTCAGTAGCCCATGGGCGGAGGGCAAGGGGGCACCCTGGGGCCTCTATTGCAAGTCCAGGGAGAGAGCTGGACCCCTGGGTAGCTTGCTGGGTTCAGAGGCCCCTAGGTGGAGGGCCAGGAGGTACCCTGGGGCCCTTACTGCAAGTCCAGGGAGAGATGTGGACCCCTGGGTAGCTTGCTGGGGTCAGTAGCCCCTGGGTGGAGGGCAAGGGGGCACCCTGGGGCCTCTACTGCAAGTCCAGGGAGAGAGGTGGAGCCCTGGGTAGCTTGCTGGGGTCAGAGGCCCCTAGGTGGAGGGCAAAGGGGCAACCTGTGGCCTATACTGCAAGTCCAGGGAGAGAGGTGGACCCCTGGGTAGCTTGCTGGGGTCAAAGGGCCCTAGGTGGAGGGCCATGGGGCACCCTGGGGACACTACTGCAAGTCCAGGGAGATAGGCAGGCCCCTGGGCAGCTTGCTGGGGTCAGAGGCCCCTAGGTGGAGGGCCAAGGGTCACCCTGGCGCCTAGTCTGCAAGTCCAGGGAGAGAGGTGGACCCCTGGGCAGCTTGCTTGGGTCAGGGGCCCCTAGGTGGAGGACCAGGGGGCACCCTGGGGCCTATACTGCTAGTCCAGGGAGAGAGTTGGAGCCCTGGGTAGCTTGCTGGGGTCAGAGGGCCCTAGGTGGAGGGCCAGGGGGCACCCTGGGGACTCTACTGCAAG
The DNA here is from genome assembly GCF_049306965.1 of Danio rerio. Classification (NCBI taxonomy): domain Eukaryota; kingdom Metazoa; phylum Chordata; class Actinopteri; order Cypriniformes; family Danionidae; genus Danio; species Danio rerio. The sequence continues at coordinate 20,357,998 of NC_133185.1, read as the reverse complement.
TCCAGGGAGATAGGTAGGCCCCTGGGTAGCTTACTGGGGTCAGAGGCCCCTAGGTGGAGGGCCAAGGGTCACACTGGGGCCTCTACTGCAAGTCTAGGGAGAGAGGTGGACCACTGGAGAGCTTGCTGGGGACAGACGCCCCTAGGTGGAGGGCCAGGGGGCACCCAGCGGCGTCTACTGCAAGTCCACGGAGAGATGTGGACCCCTGGGTAGCTTGCTGGGGTCAGAGGCCCCTAGGTGGAGGGCCAGGGGGCACCCAGCGGCGTCTACTGCAAGTCCGCAGAGAGATGTGGACCCCTGGGTAGCTTGCTGGGGTCAGAGGCCCCTAGGTGGAGGGTCACGGGGCACCCTGGGGCCTCTATTGCAAATCCAGGGAGAGAGCTGGACCCCTGGGTAGCTTGCTGGGGTCAGAGGCCCCTTTGGTGGAGGGTCACGGGGCACCCTGGGGCCTCTATTGCAATTCCAGGGAGAGAGCTGGACCCCTGGGTAGCTTGCTGGGTTCAGAGGCCCCTAGGTGGAGGGCCTTGGGGTACCCAGGGGCCTCTACTGCAAGTCCAGGGAGAGATGTGGAACCCTGGGTAGCTTGCTGGGGTCAGAGGCCCCTAGGTGGAGGGCCACGGGGTACCGTGGGGCCTCTACTGCAAGTTCAGGGAGAGAGGTGGAGCCCTGGGTAGCTTGCTGGGGTCAGTAGCCCCTGGGTGGAGGGCAAGGGGGCACCCTGGGGCCTCTACTGCAAGTCCAGGGAGAGAGGTGGAGCCCTGGGTAGCTTGCTGGGGTCAGAGGCCCCTAGGTGGAGGGCCAATGGGCACCCTGGGGCCTCTACTGCAGTCCAGGGAGATAGGCAGGTGCCTGGGCAGCTTGCTGGGGTCAGAGGCCCCAAGATGGAGGGCCAAGGGTCAACCTGGGGCCTCTACTGCAAGTCCAGTGAGAGAGGTGAATAACTGGGAAGCTTGCTGGTGTCAAAGGCCCCTAGGGGGAGGGACAGGGGGCACCGTAGGGCCTCTACTATAAGTCCAGGGAGAGATGTTGACCCCTGGGTAGCTTGCTGGGCTCAGAGGCCCCTAGGTGGAGGGCCAGGGGGCACCCTGGGGCGTCTACTGCAAGTCCAGGGAGAGATGTGGACCCCTGGGTAGCTTGCTGGGGTCAGAGGCCCCTAGGTGGAGGGCCAAGGGGCACCCTGGGGCCCCTACTGCAAGTCCAGGGAGAGAGGTGGACCCCTCGGTAGCTTGCTGGGGTCAGAGGCCCCTAGGTGGAGGGCCAATGGGCACCCTGGGGCCTCTACTGCAAGTCCAGGGAAAGAGGTGAAGCCCAGGGTAGCTTGCTGGGGTCAGAGTCCCCTAGGTGGAGGGCCAGAGGGCAGCCTAGGGCCTCTACTACAAGTCCAGGGAGAGAGGTGGAGCCCTGGGTAGCTTGCTGGGGTCAGTAGCCCCTGGGTGGAGGGCAAGGGGGCACCCTGGGGCCTCTATTGCAAGTCCAGGGAGAGAGTTGGACCCCCGGGTAGCTTGCTCGGGTCAGAGGCCCCTAAGTGGAGGGCCAGGGGGCACCCTGGGGCCTCCACTGCAAGTCCAAGGAGAGATGTGGACCCCTGGGTAGCTTGCTGGGGTCAGATGCACCTAGGTGGAGGGCCAGGCCAGGGGGCATCCTGGGTCATATACTGCAAGTCCAGGGAGAGAGGTGGACTCCTGGGTAGCTTGCTGGTGTCAGATGCACCTAGGTGTAGGGCCAGGGGGCACCCTGGGTCCTATACTGCAAGTCCAGGGAGAGAAGTGGACCCCTGGGTAGCTTGCTGGGGTCAGATGTCCCTAGGTGGAGGGCCAGGAGGCACCTTGGGGCCTCTACAGCAAGTCCAGGGAGAGAGGTGGACCCCTGGGTAGTTTGCTAGGGTCAGAGGCCTCTAGGTGGAGGGCCAGAGGGCACACTGGGGCCTATACTGCAAGTCCAGGGAGAGAGGTGGACCCCTGGGTAGCTTGCTGGTGTCAGATGCCCCTAGATGGAGGGCCAGGGGGCACCCTGGGGCCTCTACTGCAAGTCCAGGGAGAGATGTGGACCCCTGGGTAGCTTGCTGGACTCAGAGGCCCCTAGGTGGAGGGCCACAGGGTACCCTGGGGCCTCTACTGCAAGTCCAAGGAGAGAGGTGAAGCCCTGGGTAGCTTGCTGGGGTCAGTAGCCCCTGGGTGGAGGGCAAGGGGGCACCCTGGGGCCTCTACTGCAAGTCCAGGGAGAGAAGTGGAGCCCTGGGTAGCTTCTGGGGTCAGAGGCCCCTAGGTGGAGGGCAAGGGGGCACCCTGTGGCCTATACTGCAAGTCCAGGGAGAGAGGTGGAGCCCTGGGTAGCTTACTGGGGTCAGAGGCCCCTAGGTGGAGGGCCACGGGGTACCGTGGGGCCTCTACTGCAAGTTCAGGGAGAGAGGTGGAGCCCTGGGTAGCTTGCTGGGGTCAGTAGCCCCTGGGTGGAGGGCAAGGGGGCACCCTGGGGCCTCTACTGCAAGTCCAGGGAGAGAGGTGGAGCCCTGGGTAGCTTGCTGGGGTCAGAGGCCCCTAGGTGGAGGGCCAATGGGCACCCTGGGGCCTCTACTGCAGTCCAGGGAGATAGGCAGGTGCCTGGGCAGCTTGCTGGGGTCAGAGGCCCCAAGATGGAGGGCCAAGGGTCAACCTGGGGCCTCTACTGCAAGTCCAGTGAGAGAGGTGAATAACTGGGAAGCTTGCTGGTGTCAAAGGCCCCTAGGGGGAGGGACAGGGGGCACCGTAGGGCCTCTACTATAAGTCCAGGGAGAGATGTTGACCCCTGGGTAGCTTGCTGGGCTCAGAGGCCCCTAGGTGGAGGGCCAGGGGGCACCCTGGGGCGTCTACTGCAAGTCCAGGGAGAGATGTGGACCCCTGGGTAGCTTGCTGGGGTCAGAGGCCCCTAGGTGGAGGGCCAAGGGGCACCCTGGGGCCCCTACTGCAAGTCCAGGGAGAGAGGTGGACCCCTCGGTAGCTTGCTGGGGTCAGAGGCCCCTAGGTGGAGGGCCAATGGGCACCCTGGGGCCTCTACTGCAAGTCCAGGGAAAGAGGTGAAGCCCAGGGTAGCTTGCTGGGGTCAGAGTCCCCTAGGTGGAGGGCCAGAGGGCAGCCTAGGGCCTCTACTACAAGTCCAGGGAGAGAGGTGGAGCCCTGGGTAGCTTGCTGGGGTCAGTAGCCCCTGGGTGGAGGGCAAGGGGGCACCCTGGGGCCTCTATTGCAAGACCAGGGAGAGAGTTGGACCCCCGGGTAGCTTGCTCGGGTCAGAGGCCCCTAAGTGGAGGGCCAGGGGGCACCCTGGGGCCTCCACTGCAAGTCCAAGGAGAGATGTGGACCCCTGGGTAGCTTGCTGGGGTCAGATGCACCTAGGTGGAGGGCCAGGCCAGGGGGCATCCTGGGTCATATACTGCAAGTCCAGGGAGAGAGGTGGACTCCTGGGTAGCTTGCTGGTGTCAGATGCACCTAGGTGTAGGGCCAGGGGGCACCCTGGGTCCTATACTGCAAGTCCAGGGAGAGAGGTGGACCCCTGGGTAGCTTGCTGGGGTCAGATGCCCCTAGGTGGAGGGCCAGGAGGCACCTTGGGGCCTCTACAGCAAGTCCAGGGAGAGAGGTGGACCCCTGGGTAGTTTGCTAGGGTCAGAGGCCTCTAGGTGGAGGGCCAGAGGGCACACTGGGGCCTATACTGCAAGTCCAGGGAGAGAGGTGGACCCCTGGGTAGCTTGCTGGTGTCAGATGCCCCTAGGTGGAGGGCCAGGGGGCACCCTGGGGCCTCTACTGCAAGTCCAGGGAGAGATGTGGACCCCTGGGTAGCTTGCTGGACTCAGAGGCCCCTAGGTGGAGGGCCACAGGGTACCCTGGGGCCTCTACTGCAAGTCCAAGGAGAGAGGTAAAGCCCTGGGTAGCTTGCTGGGGTCAGTAGCCCCTGGGTGGAGGGCAAGGGGGCACCCTGGGGCCTCTACTGCAAGTCCAGGGAGAGAAGTGGAGCCCTGGGTAGCTTCTGGGGTCAGAGGCCCCTAGGTGGAGGGCAAGGGGGCACCCTGTGGCCTATACTGCAAGTCCAGGGAGAGAGGTGGAGCCCTGGGTAGCTTACTGGGGTCAGAGGGCCCTACGTGGAGGGCCATGGGGCACCCTGGGGACTCTACTGCAAGTCCAGGGAGATAGGCAGGCCCCTGGGCAGCTTGCTGGGGTCAGAGGCCCCTAGGTGGAGGGCCAAGGGTCACCCTGGGGCCTCTACAGCAAGTCCAGGGAGAGAGGTGGACCCCTGGGTAGTTTGCTAGGGTCAGAGGCCCCTGGGTGGAGGGCCAGAGGGCACCCTGGGGCCTATACTGCAAGTCCAAGGAGAGAGGTGGACCCTTGGGTAGCTTGCTGGTGTCAGAGACCCCTAGGTGGAGGGCCAGGGGGCACCCTGGGTCCTATACTGCAAGTCCAGGGAGAGAGGTGGAGCCCAGGGTAGCTTGCTGGGGTCAGTAGCCGTTGGGTGGAGGGCAAGGGGGCACCCTGGGGCCTCTATTGCAAGTCCAGGGAGAGAGCTGGACCCCTGGGTAGCTTGCTGGACTCAGAGGCCCCTAGGTGGAGGGCCAGGGGGCACCCTGGGGCCTCTACTATAAGTCCATGGAGAGATGTGGACCCCTGGGTAGCTGGCTGGGGTCAAAGGCCCCTAGGTGGAGGGCTAGTGGGCACCCAGGGGCGTCTACTGCAAGTCCAGGGAGAGATGTGGACCCCTGGGTAGCTTGCTGGGGTCAGAGGGCCCTACGTGGAGGGCCATGGACAACCTGGGGACTCTACTGCAAGTCCAGGGAGATAGGCAGGCCCCTGGGCAGCTTGCTGGGGTCAGAGGCGGACCCTTGGGTAGCTTGCTGGGGTCAGAGACCCCTAGGTGGAGGGCCAATGGGCACCCTGGGGCCTCTACTGCAAGTCCAGGGAGAGAGTTTTAGCCCTGGGTAGCTTGCTGGGGTCAGAGGGCCCTAGGTGGAGGGCCATGGGGAACCCTGGGGACTCTACTGCAAGTCCAGGGAGATAAGTAGGACATTGGGTAGCTTGCTGGGGTCAGATGCCCCTAGGTTGAGGGCCAAGGGGCACCCTGGGGCCTCTATTGCAAGTCCAGGGAGAGAGGTGGACCCCTCGGTAGCTTGCTGGGGTCAGAGGCCCCTAGGTGGAGGGCCAATGGGCACCCTGGGGCCTCTACTGCAAGTCCAGGGAGAGAGGTGAAGCCCAGGGTAGCTTGATGGGGTCAGAGTCCCCTAGGTGGAGGGCCAGAGGGCAGCGTAGGGCCTCTACTACAAGTCCAGGGAGATAGGTGGAGCCCTGGGTAGCTTGCTGGGGTCAGTAGCCCCTGGGTGGAGGGCAAGGGGGCACCCTGGGGCCTCTATTGCAAGTCCAGGGAGAGAGTTGGACCCCCGGGTAGCTTGCTCGGGTCAGAGGCCCCTAAGTGGAGGGCCAGGGGGCACCCTGGGGCCTCCACTGCAAGTCCAAGGAGAGATGTGGACCCCTGGGTAGCTTGCTGGGGTCAGATGCACCTAGGTGGAGGGCCAGGCCAGGGGGCACCCTGGGTCATATACTGCAAGTCCAGGGAGAGAGGTGGACTCCTGGGTAGCTTGCTGGTGTCAGATGCACCTAGGTGTAGGGCCAGGGGGCACCCTGGGTCCTATACTGCAAGTCCAGGGAGAGAGGTGGACCCCTGGGTAGCTTGCTGGGGTCAGATGCCCCTAGGTGGAGGGAAAATGGGCACCCTGGGGACTCTACTGCAAGTCCAGGAAGAGAGGTGAAGCCCTGGGTAGCTTGCTGGGGTCAGTAGCCCCTGGGTGGAGGGCAAGGGGGCACCCTGGGGCCTCTTCTGCAAGTCCAGGGAGAGAAGTGGAGCCCTGGGTAGCTTCTGGGGTCAGAGGCCCCTAGGTGGAGGGCAAGGGGGCACCCTGTGGCCTATACTGCAAGTCCAGGGAGAGAGGTGGAGCCCTGGGTAGCTTGCTGGGGTCAGAGGGCCCTACGTGGAGGGCCATGGGGCACCCTGGGGACTCTACTGCAAGTCTAGGGAGATAGGCAGGCCCCTGGGCAGCATGCTGGGGTCAGAGGCCCCTAGGTGGAGGGCCAAGGGTCACCCTGGGGCCTCTACAGCAAGTCCAGGGAGAGAGGTGGACCCCTGGGTAGCTTGCTGGGGTCAGATGCCCCTAGGTGGAGGGCCAGGGGGCACCCTGGGGCCTATACTGCAAGTCCAAGGAGAGAGATGGACCCCTGGGTAGCTTGCTGGGGTCAGAGGCCCCTAGTTGGAGAGCCAGGGGCACCCTGGGGCCTATACTGCAAGTCCAGGGAGAGAGGTGGACCCCTGGGTAGCTTGCTGGGGTCAGAGGCCCCTAGGTGGAGGGTCACGGGGCACCCTGGGGCCTCTATTGCAAGTCCAGGGAGAGATGTGGACCCCTCGGTAGCTTGCTGGGGTCAGAGACCCCTAGGTGGAGGGCCAATGGGCACCCTGGGGCCTTTACTGCAAGTCCAAGGAGAGAGCTGGAGCCCTGGGTAGCTTGCTGGGCTCAGAGGCCCCTAGGTGGAGGGCCAGGGGGCACCCTGGGGCGTCTACTGCAAGTCCAGGGAGAGATGTGGACCCCTGGGTAGCTTGCTGGGGTCAGAGGCCCCTAGGTGGAGGGCCAAGGGGCACCCTGGGGCCCCTACTGCAAGTCCAGGGAGAGAGGTGGACCCCTCGGTAGCTTGCTGGGGTCAGAGACCCCTAGGTGGAGGGCCAATGGGCACCCTGGGGCCTCTACTGCAAGTCCAGGGAAAGAGGTGAAGCCCAGGGTAGCTTGCTGGGGTCAGAGTCCCCTAGGTGGAGGGCCAGAGGGCAGCCTAGGGCCTCTACTACAAGTCCAGGGAGAGAGGTGGAGCCCTGGGTAGCTTGCTGGGGTCAGTAGCCCCTGGGTGGAGGGCAAGGGGGCACCCTGGGGCCTCTATTGCAAGTCCAGGGAGAGAGTTGGACCCCCGGGTAGCTTGCTCGGGTCAGAGGCCCCTAAGTGGAGGGCCAGGGGGCACCCTGGGGCCTCCACTGCAAGTCCAAGGAGAGATGTGGACCCCTGGGTAGCTTGCTGGGGTCAGATGCACCTAGGTGGAGGGCCAGGCCAGGGGGCATCCTGGGTCATATACTGCAAGTCCAGGGAGAGAGGTGGACTCCTGGGTAGCTTGCTGGTGTCAGATACACCTAGGTGTAGGGCCAGGGGGCACCCTGGGTCCTATACTGCAAGTCCAGGGAGAGAAGTGGACCCCTGGGTAGCTTGCTGGGGTCAGATGCCCCTAGGTGGAGGGCCAGGAGGCACCTTGGGGCCTCTACAGCAAGTCCAGGGAGAGAGGTGGACCCCTGGGTAGTTTGCTAGGGTCAGAGGCCTCTAGGTGGAGGGCCAGAGGGCACACTGGGGCCTATACTGCAAGTCCAGGGAGAGAGGTGGACCCCTGGGTAGCTTGCTGGTGTCAGATGCCCCTAGATGGAGGGCCAGGGGGCACCCTGGGGCCTCTACTGCAAGTCCAGGGAGAGATGTGGACCCCTGGGTAGCTTGCTGGACTCAGAGGCCCCTAGGTGGAGGGCCACAGGGTACCCTGGGGCCTCTACTGCAAGTCCAAGGAGAGAGGTGAAGCCCTGGGTAGCTTGCTGGGGTCAGTAGCCCCTGGGTGGAGGGCAAGGGGGCACCCTGGGGCCTCTACTGCAAGTCCAGGGAGAGAAGTGGAGCCCTGGGTAGCTTCTGGGGTCAGAGGCCCCTAGGTGGAGGGCAAGGGGGCACCCTGTGGCCTATACTGCAAGTCCAGGGAGAGAGGTGGAGCCCTGGGTAGCTTACTGGGGTCAGAGGCCCCTAGGTCGAGGGCCACGGGGTACCGTGGGGCCTCTACTGCAAGTTCAGGGAGAGAGGTGGAGCCCTGGGTAGCTTGCTGGGGTCAGTAGCCCCTGGGTGGAGGGCAAGGGGGCACCCTGGGGCCTCTACTGCAAGTCCAGGGAGAGAGGTGGAGCCCTGGGTAGCTTGCTGGGGTCAGAGGCCCCTAGGTGGAGGGCCAATGGGCACCCTGGGGCCTCTACTGCAGTCCAGGGAGATAGGCAGGTGCCTGGGCAGCTTGCTGGGGTCAGAGGCCCCAAGATGGAGGGCCAAGGGTCAACCTGGGGCCTCTACTGCAAGTCCAGTGAGAGAGGTGAATAACTGGGAAGCTTGCTGGTGTCAAAGGCCCCTAGGGGGAGGGACAGGGGGCACCGTAGGGCCTCTACTATAAGTCCAGGGAGAGATGTTGACGCCTGGGTAGCTTGCTGGGCTCAGAGGCCCCTAGGTGGAGGGCCAGGGGGCACCCTGGGGCGTCTACTGCAAGTCCAGGGAGAGATGTGGACCCCTGGGTAGCTTGCTGGGGTCAGAGGCCCCTAGGTGGAGGGCCAAGGGGCACCCTGGGGCCCCTACTGCAAGTCCAGGGAGAGAGGTGGACCCCTCGGTAGCTTGCTGGGGTCAGAGGCCCCTAGGTGGAGGGCCAATGGGCACCCTGGGGCCTCTACTGCAAGTCCAGGGAAAGAGGTAAAGCCCAGGGTAGCTTGCTGGGGTCAGAGTCCCCTAGGTGGAGGGCCAGAGGGCAGCCTAGGGCCTCTACTACAAGTCCAGGGAGAGAGGTGGAGCCCTGGGTAGCTTGCTGGGGTCAGTAGCCCCTGGGTGGAGGGCAAGGGGGCACCCTGGGGCCTCTATTGCAAGACCAGGGAGAGAGTTGGACCCCCGGGTAGCTTGCTCGGGTCAGAGGCCCCTAAGTGGAGGGCCAGGGGGCACCCTGGGGCCTCCACTGCAAGTCCAAGGAGAGATGTGGGCCCCTGGGTAGCTTGCTGGGGTCAGATGCACCTAGGTGGAGGGCCAGGCCAGGGGGCATCCTGGGTCATATACTGCAAGTCCAGGGAGAGAGGTGGACTCCTGGGTAGCTTGCTGGTGTCAGATACACCTAGGTGTAGGGCCAGGGGGCACCCTGGGTCCTATACTGCAAGTCCAGGGAGAGAGGTGGACCCCTGGGTAGCTTGCTGGGGTCAGATGCCCCTAGGTGGAGGGCCAGGAGGCACCTTGGGGCCTCTACAGCAAGTCCAGGGAGAGAGGTGGACCCCTGGGTAGTTTGCTAGGGTCAGAGGCCTCTAGGTGGAGGGCCAGAGGGCACACTGGGGCCTATACTTCAAGTCCAGGGAGAGAGGTGGACCCCTGGGTAGCTTGCTGGTGTCAGATGCCCCTAGGTGGAGGGCCAGGGGGCACCCTGGGGCCTCTACTGCAAGTCCAGGGAGAGATGTGGACCCCTGGGTAGCTTGCTGGACTCAGAGGCCCCTAGGTGGAGGGCCACAGGGTACCCTGGGGCCTCTACTGCAAGTCCAAGGAGAGAGGTGAAGCCCTGGGTAGCTTGCTGGGGTCAGTAGCCCCTGGGTGGAGGGCAAGGGGGCACCCTGGGGCCTCTACTGCAAGTCCAGGGAGAGAAGTGGAGCCCTGGGTAGCTTCTGGGGTCAGAGGCCCCTAGGTGGAGGGCAAGGGGGCACCCTGTGGCCTATACTGCAAGTCCAGGGAGAGAGGTGGAGCCCTGGGTAGCTTACTGGGGTCAGAGGGCCCTACGTGGAGGGCCATGGGGCACCCTGGGGACTCTACTGCAAGTCCAGGGAGATAGGCAGGCCCCTGGGCAGCTTGCTGGGGTCAGAGGCCCCTAGGTGGAGGGCCAAGGGTCACCCTGGGGCCTCTACAGCAAGTCCAGGGAGAGAGGTGGACCCCTGGGTAGTTTGCTAGGGTCAGAGGCCCCTGGGTGGAGGGCCAGAGGGCACCCTGGGGCCTATACTGCAAGTCCAAGGAGAGAGGTGGACCCTTGGGTAGCTTGCTGGTGTCAGAGACCCCTAGGTGGAGGGCCAGGGGGCACCCTGGGTCCTATACTGCAAGTCCAGGGAGAGAGGTGGAGCCCAGGGTAGCTTGCTGGGGTCAGTAGCCGTTGGGTGGAGGGCAAGGGGGCACCCTGGGGCCTCTATTGCAAGTCCAGGGAGAGAGCTGGACCCCTGGGTAGCTTGCTGGACTCAGAGGCCCCTAGGTGGAGGGCCAGGGGGCACCCTGGGGCCTCTACTATAAGTCCATGGAGAGATGTGGACCCCTGGGTAGCTGGCTGGGGTCAAAGGCCCCTAGGTGGAGGGCTAGTGGGCACCCAGGGGCGTCTACTGCAAGTCCAGGGAGAGATGTGGACCCCTGGGTAGCTTGCTGGGGTCAGAGGGCCCTACGTGGAGGGCCATGGACACCCTGGGGACTCTACTGCAAGTCCAGGGAGATAGGCAGGCCCCTGGGCAGCTTGCTGGGGTCAGAGGCGGACCCTTGGGTAGCTTGCTGGGGTCAGAGACCCCTAGGTGGAGGGCCAATGGGCACCCTGGGGCCTCTACTGCAAGTCCAGGGAGAGAGTTTTAGCCCTGGGTAGCTTGCTGGGGTCAGAGGGCCCTAGGTGGAGGGCCATGGGGAACCCTGGGGACTCTACTGCAAGTCCAGGGAGATAAGTAGGACATTGGGTAGCTTGCTGGGGTCAGATGCCCCTAGGTTGAGGGCCAAGGGTCACCCTGGGGCCTCTACTGCAAGTCCAGGGAGAGAAGTGGACCCCTGGGTAGCTTGCTGGGGTCAGAGGCCCCTAGGTGGAGGGAAAATGGGCACCCTGGGGCCTCTACTGCAAGTCCACGGAGAGAGGTGAACCCCTTTGTAGCTTGCTGGGGTCAGAGGCCCTTAGGTGGAGGGCCAAGGGGCACCCTGTGGCCTCTATTGCAAGTCCAGGGAGAGAGGTGGACCCCTCGGTAGCTTGCTTGGGTCAGAGGCCCCTAGGTGGAGGGCCAATGGGCACCCTGGGGCCTCTACTGCAAGTCCAGGGAGAGAGGTGAAGCCCAGGGTAGCTTGATGGGGTCAGAGTCCCCTAGGTGGAGGGCCAGAGGGCAGCCTAGGGCCTCTACTACAAGTCCAGGGAGATAGGTGGAGCCCTGGGTAGCTTGCTGGGGTCAGTAGCCCCTGGGTGGAGGGCAAGGGGGCACCCTGGGGCCTCTATTGCAAGTCCAGGGAGAGAGTTGGACCCCCGGGTAGCTTGCTCGGGTCAGAGGCCCCTAAGTGGAGGGCCAGGGGGCATCCTGGGGCCTCCACTGCAAGTCCAAGGAGAGATGTGGACCCCTGGGTAGCTTGCTGGGGTCAGATGCACCTAGGTGGAGGGCCAGGCCAGGGGGCACCCTGGGTCATATACTGCAAGTCCAGGGAGAGAGGTGGACTCCTGGGTAGCTTGCTGGTGTCAGATGCACCTAGGTGTAGGGCCAGGGGGCACCCTGGGTCCTATACTGCAAGTCCAGGGAGAGAGGTGGACCCCTGGGTAGCTTGCTGGGGTCAGATGCCCCTAGGTGGAGGGAAAATGGGCACCCTGGGGACTCTACTGCAAGTCCAGGAAGAGAGGTGAAGCCCTGGGTAGCTTGCTGGGGTCAGTAGCCCCTGGGTGGAGGGCAAGGGGGCACCCTGGGGCCTCTTCTGCAAGTCCAGGGAGAGAAGTGGAGCCCTGGGTAGCTTCTGGGGTCAGAGGCCCCTAGGTGGAGGGCAAGGGGGCACCCTGTGGCCTATACTGCAAGTCCAGGGAGAGAGGTGGAGCCCTGGGTAGCTTGCTGGGGTCAGAGGGCCCTAAGTGGAGGGCCATGGGGCACCCTGGGGACTCTACTGCAAGTCTAGGGAGATGGCAGGCCCCTGGGCAGCATGCTGGGGTCAGAGGCCCCTAGGTGGAGGGCCAAGGGTCACCCTGGGGCCTCTACAGCAAGTCCAGGGAGAGAGGTGGACCCCTGGGTAGCTTGCTGGGGTCAGATGCCCCTAGGTGGAGGGCCAGGGGGCACCCTGGGGCCTATACTGCAAGTCCAAGGAGAGAGATGGACCCCTGGGTAGCTTGCTGGGGTCAGAGGCCCCTAGTTGGAGAGCCAGGGGCACCCTGGGGCCTATACTGCAAGTCCAGGGAGAGAGGTGGACCCCTGGGTAGCTTGCTGGGGTCAGAGGCCCCTAGGTGGAGGGTCACGGGGCACCCTGGGGCCTCTATTGCAAGGCCAGGGAGAGAGGTGGACCCCTCGGTAGCTTGCTGGGGTCAGAGACCCCTAGGTGGAGGGCCAATGGGCACCCTGGGGCCTTTACTGCAAGTCCAGGGAGAGAGCTGGAGCCCTGGGTAGCTTGCTGGGATCAAAGGCCCCTAGGTGGAGGGCCAGAGGGCAGCCTAAGGCCTCTACTACAAGTCCAGGGAGAGAGGTGGAGCCCAGGGTAGCTTGCTGGGGTCAGTAGCCGTTGAGTGGAGGGCAAGGGGGCACCCTGGGGCCTCTATTGCAAGTCCAGGGAGAGAGCTGGACCCCTGGGTAGCTTGCTGGACTCAGAGGCCCCTAGGTGGAGGGCCAGGGGGCACCCTGGGGCCTCTACTATAAGTCCATGGAGAGATGTGGACCCCTGGGTAGCTGGCTGGGGTCAAAGGCCCCTAGGTGGAGGGCCAGTGGGCACCCAGGGGCGTCTACTGCAAGTCCAGGGAGAGATGTGGACCCCTGGGTAGCTTGCTGGGGTCAGAGGGCCCTACGTGGAGGGCCATGGGGCACCCTGGGGACTCTACTGCAAGTCCAGGGAGATAGGCGGGCCCCTGGGGAGCTTGCTGGGGTCAGAGGCGGACCCTTGGGTAGCTTGCTGGGGTCAGAGACCGCTAGGTGGAGGGCCAATGGGCACCCTGGGGCCTCTACTGCAAGTCCAGGGAGAGAGTTTTAGCCCTGGGTAGCTTGCTGGGGTCAGAGGGCCCTAGGTGGAGGGCCATGGGGAACCCTGGGGACTCAACTGCAAGTCCAGGGAGATAGGTAGGACATTGGGTAGCTTGCTGGGGTCAGATGCCCCTAGGTTGAGGGCCAAGGGTCACCCTGGGGCCTCTAATGCAAGTCCAGGGAGAGAAGTGGACCCCTGGGTAGCTTGCTGGGGTCAGAGGCCCCTAGGTGGAGAGAAAATGGGCACCCTGGGGACTCTACTGCAAGTCCACGGAGAGAGGTGAACCCCTCGGTAGCTTGCTGGGGTCAGAGGCCCCTAGGTGGAGGGCCAAGGGGCACCCTGGGGCCTCTACTGCAAGTCCAGGGAGAGAGGTGGACTCCAGGGTAGCTTGCTGGGGTCAGAGGCCCCTAGGTGGAGGGCAAGGGGCACCCTGGGGCCTCTACAGCAAGTCCAGGGAGAGAGGTGGACCCCTGGGTAGTTTGCTAGGGTCAGAGGCCCCTAGGTGGAAGGCCAGAGGGCACCCTGGGGCCTATACTGCAAGTCCAGGGAGAGAGGTGGACCCCTGGGTAGCTTGCTGGTGTCAGATGCCCCTAGGTGGAGGGCCAAGGGGCACCCTGGGTCCTATACTGCAAGTCCAGGGAGAGAGGTGGACCCCTGGGTAGCTTGCTGGGGTCAGATGCCCCTAGGTGGAGGGCCAGGGGGCACCCTGGGGCCTATACTGCAAGTCCAAGGAGAGAGGTGGACCCCTGGGCAGCTTGCTGGGGTCAGAGGCCCCTAGTTGGAGGGCCAGGGGGCACCCTGGGGCCTATACTGCAAGTCCAGGGAGAGAGGTGGACCCCTGGGTAGCTTGCTGGCGTCAGAGGCCCCTAGGTGGATGGTCACGGGGCACCCTGGGGCCTCTATTGCAAGTCCAGGGAGAGAGGTGGACCCCTGGGGAGCTTGCTGGGGTCAGAGGCGGACCCTTGGGTAGCTTGCTGGGGTCAGAGAACGCTAGGTGGAGGGCCAATGGGCACCCTGGGGCCTCTACTGCAAGTCCAGGGAGAGAGTTTTAGCCCTGGGTAGCTTGCTGGGTTCAGAGGGCCCTACGTGGAGGGCCATGGGGCACCCTGGGGACTCTACTGCAAGTCCAGGGAGATAGGCGGGCCCCTGGGGAGCTTGCTGGGGTCAGAGGCGGACCCTTGGGTAGCTTGCTGGGGTCAGAGACCGCTAGGTGGAGGGCCAATGGGCACCCTGGGGCCTCTACTGCAAGTCCAGGGAGAGAGTTTTAGCCCTGGGTAGCTTGCTGGGGTCAGAGGGCCCTAGGTGGAGGGCCATGGGGAACCCTGGGGACTCAACTGCAAGTCCAGGGAGATAGGTAGGACATTGGGTAGCTTGCTGGGGTCAGATGCCCCTAGGTTGAGGGCCAAGGGTCACCCTGGGGCCTCTAATGCAAGTCCAGGGAGAGAAGTGGACCCCTGGGTAGCTTGCTGGGGTCAGAGGCCCCTAGGTGGAGGGAAAATGGGCACCCTGGGGACTCTACTGCAAGTCCACGGAGAGAGGTGAACCCCTCGGTAGCTTGCTGGGGTCAGAGGCCCCTAGGTGGAGGGCCAAGGGGCACCCTGGGGCCTCTACTGCAAGTCCAGGGAGAGAGGTGGACTCCAGGGTAGCTTGCTGGGGTCAGAGGCCCCTAGGTGGAGGGCAAGGGGCACCCTGGGGCCTCTACAGCAAGTCCAGGGAGAGAGGTGGACCCCTGGGTAGTTTGCTAGGGTCAGAGGCCCCTAGGTGGAAGGCCAGAGGGCACCCTGGGGCCTATACTGCAAGTCCAGGGAGAGAGGTGGACCCCTGGGTAGCTTGCTGGTGTCAGATGCCCCTAGGTGGAGGGCCAAGGGGCACCCTGGGTCCTATACTGCAAGTCCAGGGAGAGAGGTGGACCCCTGGGTAGCTTGCTGGGGTCAGATGCCCCTAGGTGGACGGCCAGGGGGCACCCTGGTGCCTATACTGCAAGTCCAAGGAGAGAGGTGGACCCCTGGGCAGCTTGCTGGGGTCAGAGGCCCCTAGTTGGAGGGCCAGGGGGCACCCTGGGGCCTATACTGCAAGTCCAGGGAGAGAGGTGGACCCCTGGGTAGCTTGCTGGCGTCAGAGGCCCCTAGGTGGATGGTCACGGGGCACCCTGGGGCCTCTATTGCAAGTCCAGGGAGAGAGGTGGACCCCTCGGTAGCTTGCTGGGGTCAGAGACCCCTAGGTGGAGGGCCAATGGGCACCCTGGGGCCTCTACTGCAAGTCCAGGGAGAGAGGTGGAGCCCTGTGTAGCTTGCTGGGGTCAGAGGCCCCTATGTGGAGGGCCAGAGGGCAGCCTAGGGCCTCTACTACAAGTCCAGGGAGAGAGGTGGAGCCCTGGGTAGCTTGCTGGGGTCAGTAGCCCTTGGGTGGAGGGCAAGGGGGCACCCTAGAGCCTCTATTGCAAGTCCAGGGAGAGATGTGGACCCCTGGGTAGCTTGCTGGACTCAGAGGCCCCTAGGTGGAGGGCCACGGGGTACCCTGGGGCCTCTACTGAGAGTCCAGGGAGAGAGGTGGAGCCCTGGGTAGCTTGCTGGGGTCAGTAGCCCCTGGGTGGAGGGAAAGGGGGCACCCTGGGGCTTCTACTGCAAGTCTAGGGAGAGAGGTGGAGCCCTGGGTAGCTTGCTGGGGTCAGTAGCCCCTGGGTGGAGGGCAAGGGGGCACCCTGGGGCCTCTATTGCAAGTCCAGGGAGAGAGTTGGACCCCCGGGTAGCTTGCTCGGGTCAGAGGCCCCTAAGTGGAGGGCCAGGGGGCACCCTGGGTTCTCCACTGCAAGTCCAAGGAGAGATGTGGACCCCTGGGTAGCTTGCTGGGGTCAGATGCACCTAGGTGGAGGGCCAGGCCAGGGGGCACCCTGGGTCATATACTGCAAGTCCAGGGAGAGAGGTGGACTCCTGGGTAGCTTGCTGGTGTCAGATGCACCTAGGTGTAGGGCCAGGGGGCACCCTGGGTCCTATACTGCAAGTCCAGGGAGAGAGGTGGACCCCTGGGTAGCTTGCTGGGGTCAGATGCCCCTAGGTGGAGGGCCAGGAGGCACCTTGGGGCCTCTACAGCAAGTCCAGGGAGAGAGGTGGACCCCTGGGTAGTTTGCTAGGGTCAGAGGCCTCTAGGTGGAGGGCCAGAGGGCACACTGGGGCCTATACTGCAAGTCCAGGGAGAGAGGTGGACCCCTGGGTAGCTTGCTGGTGTCAGATGCCCCTAGGTGGAGGGCCAGGGGGCACCCTGGGGCCTCTACTGCAAGTCCAGGGAGAGATGTGGACCCCTGGGTAGCTTGCTGGACTCAGAGGCCCCTAGGTGGAGGGCCACAGGGTACCCTGGGGCCTCTACTGCAAGTCCAAGGAGAGAGGTGAAGCCCTGGGTAGCTTGCTGGGGTCAGTAGCCCCTGGGTGGAGGTCAAGGGGGCACCCTGGGGCCTCTACTGCAAGTCCAGGGAGAGAAGTGGAGCCCTGGGTAGCTTCTGGGGTCAGAGGCCCCTAGGTGGAGGGCAAGGGGGCACCCTGTGGCCTATACTGCAAGTCCAGGGAGAGAGGTGGAGCCCTGGGTAGCTTACTGGGGTCAGAGGGCCCTACGTGGAGGGCCATGGGGCACCCTGGGGACTCTACTGCAAGTCCAGGGAGATAGGCAGGCCCCTGGGCAGCTTGCTGGGGTCAGAGGCCCCTAGCTGGAGGGCCAAGGGTCACCCTGGGGCCTCTACAGCAAGTCCAGGGAGAGAGGTGGACCCCTGGGTAGTTTGCTAGGGTCAGAGGCCCCTGGTTGGAGGGCCAGAGGGCACCCTGGGGCCTATACTGCAAGTCCAAGGAGAGAGGTGGATTCTTGGGTAGCTTGCTGGTGTCAGAGACCCCTAGGTGGAGGGCCAGGGGGCACCCTGGGTCCTATACTGCAAGTCCAGGGAGAGAGGTGGAGCCCAGGGTAGCTTGCTGGGGTCAGTAGCCGTTGGGTGGAGGGCAAGGGGGCACCCTGGGGCCTCTATTGCAAGTCCAGGGAGAGAGCTGGACCCCTGGGTAGCTTGCTGGACTCAGAGGCCCCTAGGTGGAGGGCCAGGGGGCACCCTGCGGCCTCTACTATAAGTCCATGGAGAGATGTGGACCCCTGGGTAGCTGGCTGGGGTCAAAGGCCCCTAGGTGGAGGGCTAGTGGGCACCCAGGGGCGTCTATTGCAAGTCCAGGGAGAGATGTGGACCCCTGGGTAGCTTGCTGGGGTCAGAGGGCCCTACGTGGAGGGCCATGGACACCCTGGGGACTCTACTGCAAGTCCAGGGAGATAGGCAGGCCCCTGGGCAGCTTGCTGGGGTCAGAGGCGGACCCTTGGGTAGCTTGCTCGGGTCAGAGACCCCTAGGTGGAGGGCCAATGGGCACCCTGGGGCCTCTACTGCAAGTCCAGGGAGAGAGTTTTAGCCCTGGGTAGCTTGCTGGGGTCAGAGGGCCCTAGGTGGAGGGCCATGGGGAACCCTGGGGACTCTACTGCAAGTCCAGGGAGATAAGTAGGACATTGGGTAGCTTGCTGGGGTCAGATGCCCCTAGGTTGAGGGCCAAGGGTCACCCTGGGGCCTCTACTGCAAGTCCAGGGAGAGAAGTGGACCCCTGGGTAGCTTGCTGGGGTCAGAGGCCCCTAGGTGGAGGGAAAATGGGCACCCTGGGGCCTCTACTGCAAGTCCACGGAGAGAGGTGAACCCCTCGGTAGCTTGCTGGACTCAGAGGCCCCTAGGTGGAGGGCCACAGGGTACCCTGGGGCCTCTACTGCAAGTCCAAGGAGAGAGGAGAAGCCCTGGGTAGCTTGCTGGGGTCAGTAGCCCCTGGGTGGAGGGCAAGGGGGCACCCTGGGGCCTCTACTGCAAGTCCAGGGAGAGAAGTGGAGCCCTGGGTAGCTTCTGGGGTCAGAGGCCCCTAGGTGGAGGGCAAGGGGGCACCCTGTGTCCTATACTGCAAGTCCAGGGAGAGAGGTGGAGCCCTGGGTAGCTTACTGGGGTCAGAGGGCCCTACGTGGAGGGCCATGGGGCACCCTGGGGAGTCTACTGCAAGTCCAGGGAGATAGGCAGGCCCCTGGGCAGCTTGCTGGGGTCAGAGGCCCCTAGGTGGAGGGCCAAGGGTCACCCTGGGGCCTCTACAGCAAGTCCAGGGAGAGAGGTGGACCCCTGGGTAGTTTGCTAGGGTTAGAGGCCCCTGGTTGGAGGGCCAGAGGGCACCCTGGGGCCTATACTGCAAGTCCAAGGAGAGAGGTGGACCCTTGGGTAGCTTGCTGGTGTCAGAGACCCCTAGGTGGAGGGCCAGGGGGCACCCTGGGTCCTATACTGCAAGTCCAGGGAGAGAGGTGGAGCCCAGGGTAGCTTGCTGGGGTCAGTAGCCGTTGGGTGGAGGGCAAGGGGGCACCCTGGGGCCTCTATTGCAAGTCCAGTGAGAGAGCTGGACCCCTGGGTAGCTTGCTGGACTCAGAGGCCCCTAGGTGGAGGGCCAGGGGGCACCCTGGGGCCTCTACTATAAGTCCATGGAGAGATGTGGACCCCTGGGTAGCTGGCTGGGGTCAAAGGCCCCTAGGTGGAGGGCTAGTGGGCACCCAGGGGCGTCTACTGCAAGTCCAGGGAGAGATGTGGACCCCTGGGTAGCTTGCTGGGGTCAGAGGGCCCTACGTGGAGGGCCATGGACACCCTGGGGACTCTACTGCAAGTCCAGGGAGATAGGCAGGCCCCTGGGCAGCTTGCTGGGGTCAGAGGCGGACCCTTGGGTAGCTTGCTGGGGTCAGAGACCTCTAGGTGGAGGGCCAATGGGCACCCTGGGGCCTCTACTGCAAGTCCAGGGAGAGAGTTTTAGCCCTGGGTAGCTTGCTGGGGTCAGAGGGCCCTAGGTGGAGGGCCATGGGGAACCCTGGGGACTCTACTGCAAGTCCAGGGAGATAAGTAGGACATTGGGTAGCTTGCTGGGGTCAGATGCCCCTAGGTTGAGGGCCAAGGGTCACCCTGGGGCCTCTACTGCAAGTCCAGGGAGAGAAGTGGACCCCTGGGTAGCTTGCTGGGGTCAGAGGCCCCTAGGTGGAGGGAAAATGGGCACCCTGGGGCCTCTACTGCAAGTCCACGGAGAGAGGTGAACCCCTCGGTAGCTTGCTGGGGTCAGAGGCCCTTAGGTGGAGGGCCAAGGGGCACCCTGGGGCCTCTATTGCAAGTCCAGGGAGAGAGGTGGACCGATCAGTAGCTTGCTGGGGTCAGAGGCCCCTAGGTGGAGGGCCAATGGGCACCCTGGGGCCTCTACTGCAAGTCCAGGGAGAGAGGTAAAGCCCAGGGTAGCTTGATGGGGTCAGAGTCCCCTAGGTGGAGGGCAAGGGGGCACCCTGGGGCCTCTATTGCAAGTCCAGGGAGATAGGTGGAGCCCTGGGTAGCTTGCTGGGGTCAGTAGCCCCTGGGTGGAGGGCAAGGGGGCACCCTGGGGCCTCTATTGCAAGTCCAGGGAGAGAGTTGGACCCCCGGGTAGCTTGCTCGGGTCAGAGGCCCCTAAGTGGAGGGCCAGAGGGCACCCTGGGGCCTCCACTGCAAGTCCAAGGAGAGATGTGGACCCCTGGGTAGCTTGCTGGGGTCAGATGCACCTAGGTGGAGGGCCAGGCCAGGGGGCACCCTGGGTCATATACTGCAAGTCCAGGGAGAGAGGTGGACTCCTGGGTAGCTTGCTGGTGTCAGATGCACCTAGGTGTAGGGCCAGGGGGCACCCTGGGTCCTATACTGCAAGTCCAGGGAGAGAGGTGGACCCCTGGGTAGCTTGCTTGGGTCAGATGCCCCTAGGTGGAGGGCCAGGGGGCACCTTGGGGCCTCTACAGCAAGTCCAGGGAGAGAGGTGGACCCCTGGGTAGTTTGCTAGGGTCAGAGGCCTCTAGGTGGAGGGCCAGAGGGCACACTGGGGCCTATACTGCAAGTCCAGGGAGAGAGGTGGACTCCTGGGTAGCTTGCTGGTGTCAGATGCACCTAGGTGTAGGGCCAGGGGGCACCCTGGGTCCTATACTGCAAGTCCAGGGAGAGAGGTGGACCCCTGGGTAGCTTGCTGGGGTCAGATGCCCCTAGGTGGAGGGCCAGGGGGCACCTTGGGGCCTCTACAGCAAGTCCAGGGAGAGAGGTGGACCCCTGGGTAGTTTGCTAGGGTCAGAGGCCTCTAGGTGGAGGGCCAGAGGGCACACTGGGGCCTATTCTGCAAGTCCAGGGAGAGAGGAGGACTCCTGGGTAGCTTGCTGGTGTCAGATGCACCTAGGTGTAGGGCCAGGGGGCACCCTGGGTCCTATACTGCAAGTCCAGGGAGAGAGGTGGACCCCTGGGTAGCTTGCTGGGGTCAGATGCCCCTAGGTGGAGGGCCAGGAGGCACCTTGGGGCCTCTACAGCAAGTCCAGGGAGAGAAGTGGAGCCCTGGGTAGCTTCTGGGGTCAGAGGCCCCTAGGTGGAGGGCAAGGGGGCACCCTGTGGCCTATACTGCAAGTCCAGGGAGAGAGGTGGTAGCCCTGGGTAGCTTGCTGGGGTCAGAGGGCCCTACGTGGAGGGCCATGGGGCACCCTGGGGACTCTACTGCAAGTCTAGGGAGATAGGCGGGCCCCTGGGCAGCTTGCTGGGGTCAGAGGCCCCTAGGTCGAGGGCCAAGGGTCACCCTGGGGCCTCTACAGCAAGTCCAGGGAGAGAGGTGGACCCCTGGGTAGCTTGCTGGGGTCAGATGCCCCTAGGTGGAGGGCCAGGGGGCACCCTGGGGCCTATACTGCAAGTCCAAGGAGAGAGATGGACCCCTGGGTAGCTTGCTGGGGTCAGAGGCCCCTAGTTGGAGAGCCAGGGGCACCCTGGGGCCTATACTGCAAGTCCAGGGAGAGAGGTGGACCCCTGGGTAGCTTGCTGGGGTCAGAGGCCCCTAGGTGGAGGGTCACGGGGCACCCTGGGGCCTCTATTGCAAGTCCAGGGAGAGAGGTGGACCCCTCGGTAGCTTGCTGGGGTCAAAGGCCCCTAGGTGGAGGGCCAGAGGGCAGCCTAAGGCCTCTACTACAAGTCCAGGGAGAGAGGTGGAGCCCAGGGTAGCTTGCAGGGGTCAGTAGCCGTTGGGTGGAGGGCAAGGGGGCACCCTGGGGCCTCTATTGCAAGTCCAGGGAGAGAGCTGGACCCCTGGGTAGCTTGCTGGACTCAGAGGCCCCTAGGTGGAGGGCCAGGGGGCACCCTGGGGCCTCTACTATAGGTCCATGGAGAGATGTGGACCCCTGGGTAGCTGGCTGGGGTCAAAGGCCCCTAGGTGGAGGGCCAGTGGGCACCCAGGGGCGTCTACTGCAAGTCCAGGGAGAGATGTGGACCCCTGGGTAGCTTGCTGGGGTCAGAGGGCCCTACGTGGAGGGCCATGGGGCACCCTGGGGACTCTACTGCAAGTCCAGGGAGATAGGCGGGCCCCTGGGCAGCTTGCTGGGGTCAGAGGCGGACCCTTGGGTAGCTTGCTGGGGTCAGAGACCGCTAGGTGGAGGGCCAATGGGCACCCTGGGGCCTCTACTGCAAGTCCAGGGAGAGAGTTTTAGCCCTGGGTAGCTTGCTGGGGTCAGAGGGCCCTAGGTGGAGGGCCATGGGGAACCCTGGGGACTCTACTGCAAGTCCAGGGAGATAGGTAGGACATTGGGTAGCTTGCTGGGGTCAGATGCCCCTAGGTTGAAGGCCAAGGGTCACCCTGGGGCCTCTAATGCAAGTCCAGGGAGAGAAGTGGACCCCTGGGTAGCTTGCTGGGGTCAGAGGCCCCTAGGTGGAGGGAAAATGGGCACCCTGGGGACTCTACTGCAAGTCCACGGAGAGAGGTGAACCCCTCCGTAGCTTGCTGGGGTCAGAGTCCCCTAGGTGGAGGGCCAAGGGGCACCCTGGGGCCTATACTGCAAGTCCAGGGAGAGAGGTGGACCCCTGGGTAGCTTGCTGGGGTCAGAGACCCCTAGGTGGAGGGCCAATGGGCACCCTGGGGCCTTTACTGCAAGTCCAGGGAGAGAGCTGGAGCCCTGGGTAGCTTGCTGGGGTCAAAGGCCCCAGGTGGAGGGCCAGAGGGCAGCCTAAGGCCTCTACTACAAGTCCAGGGAGAGAGGTGGAGCCCAGGGTAGCTTGCTGGGGTCAGTAGCCGTTTGGTGGAGGGCAAGGGGCACCCTGGGGCCTCTATTGCAAGTCCAGGGAGAGAGGTGGAGCCCTGCGTAGCTTGCTGGGGTCAGTAGCCCTTGGGTGAAGGGCAAGGGGGCACCCTGGGGCCTCTACTGCAGTCCAGGGAGATAGGCAGGCACCTGGGCAGCTTGCTGGGGTCAGAGGCCCCAAGATGGAGGGCCAAGGGTCACCCTTGGGCCTCTACTGCATGTCCAGGGAGATAGGCAGGCCCCCGGGCAGCTTGCTGGGGTCAGAGGCCCCTAGGTGGAGGGCCAAGGGTGACCCTGGGGCCTAGTTTGCAAGTCTAGGGAGAGAGGTGGACCCCTCGGTAGCTTTCTGGGGTCAGAGGCCCCTAGGTGGAGGGCCAAAAGGCACCCTGGGGCCTCTATTGCAAGTCCAGGGAGAGAGGTGGACCCCTGGGTAGCTTGCTGGGGTCAGAGGCCCCTAGGTGGAGGGTCACGGGGTACCCTGGGGCCTCTACTGCAAGTCCAGGGAGAGATGTGGACCCCCGGGTAGCTTGCTGGGGTCAGAAGGCCCTAGGTGGAGGGCCATGGGGCACCCAGGGGACACTACTGCAAGTTCAGGGAGATAGGCAGGCCCCTGGGCAGCTTGCTGGGGTCAGAGGCCCCTAGGTGGAGGGCCAAGGGTCACCCTGGGGCCTAGTCTGCAAGTCTAGGGAGAGAGGTGGACCCCTGGGTAGCTTTCTGGGGTCAGAGGCCCCTAGGTGGAGGGCCAGGGGGCACCCAGGGGCCTAGTCTGCAAGTCCAGGGAGAGAAGTGGACCCCTCGGTAGCTTGCTGGGGTCAGAGGCCCTTAGGTGGAGGGTCACGGGGCACCCTGGGGCCTCTATTGCAAGACCAGGGAGAGAGGTGGACCCCTCGGTAGCTTGCTGGGGTCAGAGACCCCTAGGTGGAGGGCCAATGGGCACCCTGGGGCCTCTACTGCAAGTCCAGGGAGAGAGGTGGAGCACTGGGTCGCTTGCTGGGGTCAGAAGCCCATAGGTGGAGGGCCAGTGGGCAGCCTAGGGCCTCTACTACAAGTCCAGGGAGAGAGGTGGAGCCCTGCGTAGCTTGCTGGGGTCAGTAGCCCTTGGGTGAAGGGCAAGGGGGCACCCTGGGGCCTCTATTGCAAGTCCAGGGAGAGAGCTGGACCCCTGGGTAGCTTGCTGGGTTCAGAGGCCCCTAGGTGGAGGGCCACGGGGTACCCTGGGGCCTCTACTGCAAGTCCAGGAAGAGATGTGGACCCCTGGGTAGCTTGCTGAGGTCAGTAGCCCCTGGGTGGAGGGCAAGGGGGCACCCTGGGGCCTCTACTGCAAGTCCAGGGAGAGAAGTGGAGCCCTGGGTAGCTTGCTGGCGTCAGAGGCCCCTAGGTGGAGGGCAAGGGGGCACCCTGTGGCCTATACTGCAAGTCCAGGGAGAGATGTGGACCCCTGGATAGCTTGCTGGGGTCAGAGGGCCCTAGGTGGAGGGCCATGGGGCACCATGGGGGCTCTACTGCAAGTCCAGGGAGATAGACAGGCCCCTGGGCAGCTTGCTGTGGTCAGAAGCCCCTTGGTGGAGGGCCAAGGGTCACCCTGGAGCCTAGTCTGCAAGTCTAGGGAGAGAGGTGGACCCCTGGGTAGCTTTCTGGGTCAGAGGCCCCTAGGTGGAGGGCCAAGGGGCACCCTGGGGCCTCTATTGCAAGTCCAGGGAGAGAGGTGGACCCCTGGGCAGCTTGCTTGGGTCAGGGGCCCCTAGGTGGAGGACCAGGGGGCACCCTGAGGCCTATACTGCAAGTCCAGGGAGAGAGATGGAGCCCTGGGTAGCTTGCTGGGGTCAGAGGGCCCTAGGTGGAGGGCCATGGGGCACCCTGCTGACTCTACTGCAATTAAAGGGAGATAGGTAGGACCCTGGGTAGCTTGCTGGGGTCAGAGGCTCCTAGGTGGAGGGCCAAGGGTCACCCTGGGGCCTCTACTGCAAGTCTAGGGAGAGAGGTGGACCACTGGGAAGATTGGTGGGGTCAGAGGCCTCTAGGTGGAGGGCCAATGGGCACCCTGGGGCCTCTACTGCAAGTCCAGGGAGAGAGGTGAAGCCCTGGGTAGCTTGCTGGGGTCAGAGGCCCCTAGGTGGAGGGCCAAGTGGCACCCTGGGGCCTCGACTGCAAGTCCAGGAAGAGAGGTGGACTCCAGGGTAGCTTGCTGGAGTCAAAGGCCCCTAGGTGGAGGGCCAGAGGGCACCGTGGGGCCTATACTGCAAGTCCAGGGAGAGAGGTGGAGCCCTGGGTAGCTTGCTGGTGTCAGATGCCCCTAGGTGGAGGGCCAGGGGGCACCCTGGGTCCTATACTGCAAGTCCAGGGAGAGAGGTGGACCCCTGGGTAGCTTGCTGGGGTCAGATGCCCCTAGGTGGAGGGCCAGGGGGCACCCTGGGGCCTATACTGCAAGTCCAGGGAGAGAGGTGGACCCCTGGGTAGCTTGCTAGGGTCAGAGGCCCCTAGGTGGAGGGTCACGGGGCACCCTGGGGCCTCTATTGCAAGTCCAGGGAGAGAGGTGGACCACTCGGTAGCTTGCTGGGGTCAGAGGGCCCTAGGTGGAGGGCCATGGGGCACCCTGGGGGCTCTACTGCAAGTCCAGGAAGATAGGCAGGCCCCTGGGCAGCTTGCTGGGGTCAGAAGCCCCTAGGTGGAGGGCCAAGGGTCACCCTGGAGCCTAGTCTGCAAGTCTAGGGAGAGAGGTGGACCCCTGGGTAGCTTTCTGGGGTCAGAGGCCCCTAGGTGGAGGGCCAAGGGGCACCCTGGGGCCTCTATTGCACGTCCAGGGAGAGAGGTGGACCCCTGGGCAGCTTGCTTGGGTCAGGGGCCCCTAGGTGGAGGACCAGTGGGCACCCTGAGGCCTATACTGCAAGTCCAGGGAGAGAGATGGAGCCCTGGGTAGCTTGCTGGGGTCAGAGGCCCCTAGGTGGAGGAGCAGGGGGAACCCTGAGGCCTGTACTGCAAGTCCAGGGAGAGAGATGGAGCCCTGGGTAGCTTGCTGGGGTCAGAGGGCCCTTGGTGGAGGGCCATGGGGCACCCTGGGGACTCTACTGCAAGTCTAGGGAGAGAGGTGGACCATTGGGAATCTTGCTGGGGTCAGTAGCCCCTGGGTGGAGGGCCAAGGGACAACCTGGGGCCTCTACTGCAAGTCCAGGGAGAGAGGTGGAGCCCTGGGTAGCTTGCTGGGGTCAGAGGCCCCTAGGTGGAGGGCCAGAGGGCAGCCTAGGGCCTCTACTACAAGTCCAGGGAGAGAGGTGGAGCCCTGGGTAGCTGGCTGGGGTCAGTAGCCCCTGGGTGGAGGGCAAGGGGGCACCCTGGGGCCTCTATTGCAAGTCCAGGGAGAGAGCTGGACCCCCAGGTAGCTTGCTGGGGTCAGAGGCCCCTAGGTGGAGGGCCAGGGGGCACCCAGGGGCCTCTACTACAAGTCCAGGGAGAGAGGTGGACCCCTGGGTAGCTTGCTGGGGTCAGAGGCCCCTAGGTGGAGGGCCAGAGGGCAGCCTAGGGCCTCTACTACACGTCCAGGGAGAGAGGTGGAGCCCTGGGTAGCTTGCTGGGGTCAGTAGCCCATGGGCGGAGGGCAAGGGGGCACCCTGGGGCCTCTATTGCAAGTCCAGGGAGAGAGCTGGACCCCTGGGTAGCTTGCTGGGTTCAGAGGCCCCTAGGTGGAGGGCCACAAGGTACCCTGGGGCCCTTTTTGCAAGTCCAGGGAGAGATGTGGACCCCTGGGTAGCTTGCTGGGGTCAGAGGCCCCTAGGTGGAGGGCCAGGAGGTACCCTGTGGCCTCTACTGCAAGTCCCGGGAGAGAGGTGGAGCCCTGGGTAGCTTGCTGGGGTCAGAGGCCCCTAGGTGGAGGGCAAAGAGGCAACCTGTGGCCTATACTGCAAGTCCAGGGAGAGAGGTGGACCTCTGGGTAGCTTGCTGGGGTCAAAGGGCCCTAGGTGGAGGGCCATGGGGCACCCTGGGGACACTACTGCAAGTCCAGGGAGATAGGCAGGCCCCTGGGCAGCTTGCTGGGGTAAGAGGCCCCTAGGTGGAGGGCCAAGGGTCACCCTGGGGCCTAGTCTGCAAGTCCAGGGAGAGAGGTGGACCCCTGGGCAGCTTGCTTGGGTCAGGGGCCCCTAGGTGGAGGACTAGGGGGCACCCAGGGGCCTATACTGCTAGTCCAGGGAGAGAGTTGGAGCCCTGGGTAGCTTGCTGGGGTCAGAGGGCCCTAGGTGGAGGGCCAGGGGGCACCCTGGGGACTCTACTGCAAGTCCAGGGAGATAGGTAGGCCCCTGGGTAGCTTACTGGGGTCAGAGGCCCCTAGGTGGAGGGCCAAGGGTCACACTGGGGCCTCTACTGCAAGTCCAGGGAGAGAGGTGGACCACTGGGAAGCTTGCTGGGGACAGACGCCCCTAGGTGGAGGGCCAGGGGGCACCCAGCGGCCTCTATTGCAAGTCCAGGGAGAGAGGTGGACCACTCGGTAGCTTGCTGGGGTCAGAGGGCCCTAGGTGGAGGGCCATGGGGCACCCTGGGGGCTCTACTGCAAGTCCAGGAAGATAGGCAGGCCCCTGGGCAGCTTGCTGGGGTTAGAGGGCCCTAGGTGGAGGGCCATGGGGCACCGTGGGGACTCTACTGCAAGTACAGGGAGATAGGTAGGACCCTGGGTAGCTTGCTGGGGTCAGAGGCCCCTAGGTGGAGGGCCAAGGGTCACCCTGGGGCCTCTACTGCAAGTCTAGGGAGAGAGGTGGACCACTGGGAATCTTGCTGGGGTCAGTAGCCCCTGGGTGGAGGGCCAAGGGACAACCTGGGGCCTCTACTGCAAGTCCAGGGAGAGAGGTGGAGCCCTGGGTAGCTTGCTGGGGTCAGAGGCCCCTAGGTGGAGGGCCAGAGGGCAGCCTAGGGCCTCTACTACAAGTCCAGGGAGAGAGGTGGAGCCCTGGGTAGCTTGCTGGGGTCAGTAGCCCCTGGGTGGAGGGCAAGGGGGCACCCTGGGGCCTCTTTTGCAAGTCCAGGGAGAGAGCTGGACCCCCGGGTAGCTTGCTGGGGTCAGAGGCCCCTAGGTGGAGGGCCAGGGGGGAACCAAGGGGCCTCTACTGCAAGTCCAGGGAGAGAGGTGGACCCCTGGGTAGCTTGCTGGGGTCAGAGGCCCCTAGGTGGAGGGCCAGAGGGCAGCCTAGGGCCTCTACTACACGTCCAGGGAGAGAGGTGGAGCCCTGGGTAGCTTGCTGGGGTCAGTAGCCCATGGGCCGGAGGGCAAGGGGGCACCCTGGGGCCTCTATTGCAAGTCCAGGGAGAGAGCTGGACCCCTGGGTAGCTTGCTGGGTTCAGAGGCCCCTAGGTGGAGGGCCACGAGGTACCCTGGGGCCCTTACTGCAAGTCCAGGGAGAGATGTGGACCCCTGGGTAGCTTGCTGGGGTCAGAGGCCCCTAGGTGGAGGGCCAGGAGGTACCCTGTGGCCTCTACTGCAAGTCCCGGGAGAGAGGTGGAGCCCTGGGTAGCTTGCTGGGGTCAGAGGCCCCTAGGTGGAGGGCAAAGAGGCAACCTGTGGCCTATACTGCAAGTCCAGGGAGAGAGGTGGACCCCTGGGTAGCTTGCTGGGGTCAAAGGGCCCTAGGTGGAGGGCCATGGGGCACCCTGGGGACACTACTGCAAGTCCAGGGAGATAGGCAGGCCCCTGGGCAGCTTGCTGGGGTAAGAGGCCCCTAGGTGGAGGGCCAAGGATCACCCTGGGGCCTAGTCTGCAAGTCCAGGGAGAGAGGTGGACCCCTGGGCAGCTTGCTTGGGTCAGGGGCCCCTAGGTGGAGGACTAGGGGGCACCCAGGGGCCTATACTGCTAGTCCAGGGAGAGAGTTGGAGCCCTGGGTAGCTTGCTGGGGTCAGAGGGCCCTAGGTGGAGGGCCAGGGGGCACCCTGGGGACTCTACTGCAAGTCCAGGGAGATAGGTAGGCCCCTGGGTAGCTTACTGGGGTCAGAGGCCCCTAGGTGGAGGGCCAAGGGTCACACTGGGGCCTCTACTGCAAGTCCAGGGAGAGAGGTGGACCACTGGGAAGCTTGCTGGGGACAGACGCCCCTAGGTGGAGGGCCAGGGGGCACCCAGCGGCCTCTATTGCAAGTCCAGGGAGAGAGGTGGACCACTCGGTAGCTTGCTGGGGTCAGAGGGCCCTAGGTGGAGGGCCATGGGGCACCCTGGGGGCTCTACTGCAAGTCCAGGAAGATAGGCAGGCCCCTGGGCAGCTTGCTGGGGTTAGAGGGCCCTAGGTGGAGGGCCATGGGGCACCGTGGGGACTCTACTGCAAGTACAGGGAGATAGGTAGGACCCTGGGTAGCTTGCTGGGGTCAGAGGCCCCTAGGTGGAGGGCCAAGGGTCACCCTGGGGCCTCTACTGCAAGTCTAGGGAGAGAGGTGGACCACTGGGAATCTTGCTGGGGTCAGTAGCCCCTGGGTGGAGGGCCAAGGGACAACCTGGGGCCTCTACTGCAAGTCCAGGGAGAGAGGTGGAGCCCTGGGTAGCTTGCTGGGGTCAGAGGCCCCTAGGTGGAGGGCCAGAGGGCAGCCTAGGGCCTCTACTACAAGTCCAGGGAGAGAGGTGGAGCCCTGGGTAGCTTGCTGGGGTCAGTAGCCCCTGGGTGGAGGGCAAGGGGGCACCCTGGGGCCTCTTTTGCAAGTCCAGGGAGAGAGCTGGACCCCCGGGTAGCTTGCTGGGGTCAGAGGCCCCTAGGTGGAGGGCCAGGGGGCACCCAGGGGCCTCTACTGCAAGTCCAGGGAGAGAGGTGGACCCCTGGGTAGCTTGCTGGGGTCAGAGGCCCCTAGGTGGAGGGCCAGAGGGCAGCCTAGGGCCTCTACTACACGTCCAGGGAGAGAGGTGGAGCCCTGGGTAGCTTGCTGGGGTCAGTAGCCCATGGGCCGGAGGGCAAGGGGGCACCCTGGGGCCTCTATTGCAAGTCCAGGGAGAGAGCTGGACCCCTGGGTAGCTTGCTGGGTTCAGAGGCCCCTAGGTGGAGGGCCACGAGGTACCCTGGGGCCCTTACTGCAAGTCCAGGGAGAGATGTGGACCCCTGGGTAGCTTGCTGGGGTCAGAGGCCCCTAGGTGGAGGGCCAAGAGGTACACTGGGGCCTCTACTGCAAGTCCTGGGAGAGAGGTGGAGCCCTGGGTAGCTTGCTGGGGTCAGTAGCCCCTGGGTGGAGGGCAAGGGGGCACCCTGGGGCCTCCACTGCAAGTCCAGGGAGAGAGGTGGAGCCCTGGGTAGCTTGCTGGGGTCAGAGGCCCCTAGGTGGAGGGCAAAGGGGCAACCTGTGGCCTATACTGCAAGTCCAGGGAGAGAGGTGGACCCCTGGGTAGCTTGCTGGGGTCAAAGGGCCCTAGGTGGAGGGTCACGGGGCACCCTGGGGCCTCTATTGCAAGTCCAGGGAGAGAGGTGGACCCCTCGGTAGCTTGCTGGGGTCAAAGGCCCCTAGGTGGAGGGCCAGAGGGCAGCCTAAGGCCTCTACTACAAGTCCAGGGAGAGAGGTGGAGCCCAGGGTAGCTTGCAGGGGTCAGTAGCCGTTGGGTGGAGGGCAAGGGGGCACCCTGGGGCCTCTATTGCAAGTCCAGGGAGAGAGCTGGACCCCTGGGTAGCTTGCTGGACTCAGAGGCCCCTAGGTGGAGGGCCAGGGGGCACCCTGGGGCCTCTACTATAGGTCCATGGAGAGATGTGGACCCCTGGGTAGCTGGCTGGGGTCAAAGGCCCCTAGGTGGAGGGCCAGTGGGCACCCAGGGGCGTCTACTGCAAGTCCAGGGAGAGATGTGGACCCCTGGGTAGCTTGCTGGGGTCAGAGGGCCCTACGTGGAGGGCCATGGGGCACCCTGGGGACTCTACTGCAAGTCCAGGGAGATAGGCGGGCCCCTGGGCAGCTTGCTGGGGTCAGAGGCGGACCCTTGGGTAGCTTGCTGGGGTCAGAGACCGCTAGGTGGAGGGCCAATGGGCACCCTGGGGCCTCTACTGCAAGTCCAGGGAGAGAGTTTTAGCCCTGGGTAGCTTGCTGGGGTCAGAGGGCCCTAGGTGGAGGGCCATGGGGAACCCTGGGGACTCTACTGCAAGTCCAGGGAGATAGGTAGGACATTGGGTAGCTTGCTGGGGTCAGATGCCCCTAGGTTGAAGGCCAAGGGTCACCCTGGGGCCTCTAATGCAAGTCCAGGGAGAGAAGTGGACCCCTGGGTAGCTTGCTGGGGTCAGAGGCCCCTAGGTGGAGGGAAAATGGGCACCCTGGGGACTCTACTGCAAGTCCACGGAGAGAGGTGAACCCCTCCGTAGCTTGCTGGGGTCAGAGTCCCCTAGGTGGAGGGCCAAGGGGCACCCTGGGGCCTATACTGCAAGTCCAGGGAGAGAGGTGGACCCCTGGGTAGCTTGCTGGGGTCAGAGACCCCTAGGTGGAGGGCCAATGGGCACCCTGGGGCCTTTACTGCAAGTCCAGGGAGAGAGCTGGAGCCCTGGGTAGCTTGCTGGGGTCAAAGGCCCCAGGTGGAGGGCCAGAGGGCAGCCTAAGGCCTCTACTACAAGTCCAGGGAGAGAGGTGGAGCCCAGGGTAGCTTGCTGGGGTCAGTAGCCGTTTGGTGGAGGGCAAGGGGGCACCCTGGGGCCTCTATTGCAAGTCCAGGGAGAGAGGTGGAGCCCTGCGTAGCTTGCTGGGGTCAGTAGCCCTTGGGTGAAGGGCAAGGGGGCACCCTGGGGCCTCTACTGCAGTCCAGGGAGATAGGCAGGCACCTGGGCAGCTTGCTGGGGTCAGAGGCCCCAAGATGGAGGGCCAAGGGTCACCCTTGGGCCTCTACTGCATGTCCAGGGAGATAGGCAGGCCCCCGGGCAGCTTGCTGGGGTCAGAGGCCCCTAGGTGGAGGGCCAAGGGTGACCCTGGGGCCTAGTTTGCAAGTCTAGGGAGAGAGGTGGACCCCTCGGTAGCTTTCTGGGGTCAGAGGCCCCTAGGTGGAGGGCCAAAAGGCACCCTGGGGCCTCTATTGCAAGTCCAGGGAGAGAGGTGGACCCCTGGGTAGCTTGCTGGGGTCAGAGGCCCCTAGGTGGAGGGTCACGGGGTACCCTGGGGCCTCTACTGCAAGTCCAGGGAGAGATGTGGACCCCCGGGTAGCTTGCTGGGGTCAGAAGGCCCTAGGTGGAGGGCCATGGGGCACCCAGGGGACACTACTGCAAGTTCAGGGAGATAGGCAGGCCCCTGGGCAGCTTGCTGGGGTCAGAGGCCCCTAGGTGGAGGGCCAAGGGTCACCCTGGGGCCTAGTCTGCAAGTCTAGGGAGAGAGGTGGACCCCTGGGTAGCTTTCTGGGGTCAGAGGCCCCTAGGTGGAGGGCCAGGGGGCACCCAGGGGCCTAGTCTGCAAGTCCAGGGAGAGAAGTGGACCCCTCGGTAGCTTGCTGGGGTCAGAGGCCCTTAGGTGGAGGGTCACGGGGCACCCTGGGGCCTCTATTGCAAGACCAGGGAGAGAGGTGGACCCCTCGGTAGCTTGCTGGGGTCAGAGACCCCTAGGTGGAGGGCCAATGGGCACCCTGGGGCCTCTACTGCAAGTCCAGGGAGAGAGGTGGAGCACTGGGTCGCTTGCTGGGGTCAGAAGCCCATAGGTGGAGGGCCAGTGGGCAGCCTAGGGCCTCTACTACAAGTCCAGGGAGAGAGGTGGAGCCCTGCGTAGCTTGCTGGGGTCAGTAGCCCTTGGGTGAAGGGCAAGGGGGCACCCTGGGGCCTCTATTGCAAGTCCAGGGAGAGAGCTGGACCCCTGGGTAGCTTGCTGGGTTCAGAGGCCCCTAGGTGGAGGGCCACGGGGTACCCTGGGGCCTCTACTGCAAGTCCAGGAAGAGATGTGGACCCCTGGGTAGCTTGCTGAGGTCAGTAGCCCCTGGGTGGAGGGCAAGGGGGCACCCTGGGGCCTCTACTGCAAGTCCAGGGAGAGAAGTGGAGCCCTGGGTAGCTTGCTGGCGTCAGAGGCCCCTAGGTGGAGGGCAAGGGGGCACCCTGTGGCCTATACTGCAAGTCCAGGGAGAGATGTGGACCCCTGGATAGCTTGCTGGGGTCAGAGGGCCCTAGGTGGAGGGCCATGGGGCACCATGGGGGCTCTACTGCAAGTCCAGGGAGATAGACAGGCCCCTGGGCAGCTTGCTGTGGTCAGAAGCCCCTTGGTGGAGGGCCAAGGGTCACCCTGGAGCCTAGTCTGCAAGTCTAGGGAGAGAGGTGGACCCCTGGGTAGCTTTCTGGGTCAGAGGCCCCTAGGTGGAGGGCCAAGGGGCACCCTGGGGCCTCTATTGCAAGTCCAGGGAGAGAGGTGGACCCCTGGGCAGCTTGCTTGGGTCAGGGGCCCCTAGGTGGAGGACCAGGGGGCACCCTGAGGCCTATACTGCAAGTCCAGGGAGAGAGATGGAGCCCTGGGTAGCTTGCTGGGGTCAGAGGGCCCTAGGTGGAGGGCCATGGGGCACCCTGCTGACTCTACTGCAATTAAAGGGAGATAGGTAGGACCCTGGGTAGCTTGCTGGGGTCAGAGGCTCCTAGGTGGAGGGCCAAGGGTCACCCTGGGGCCTCTACTGCAAGTCTAGGGAGAGAGGTGGACCACTGGGAAGATTGGTGGGGTCAGAGGCCTCTAGGTGGAGGGCCAATGGGCACCCTGGGGCCTCTACTGCAAGTCCAGGGAGAGAGGTGAAGCCCTGGGTAGCTTGCTGGGGTCAGAGGCCCCTAGGTGGAGGGCCAAGTGGCACCCTGGGGCCTCGACTGCAAGTCCAGGAAGAGAGGTGGACTCCAGGGTAGCTTGCTGGAGTCAAAGGCCCCTAGGTGGAGGGCCAGAGGGCACCGTGGGGCCTATACTGCAAGTCCAGGGAGAGAGGTGGAGCCCTGGGTAGCTTGCTGGTGTCAGATGCCCCTAGGTGGAGGGCCAGGGGGCACCCTGGGTCCTATACTGCAAGTCCAGGGAGAGAGGTGGACCCCTGGGTAGCTTGCTGGGGTCAGATGCCCCTAGGTGGAGGGCCAGGGGGCACCCTGGGGCCTATACTGCAAGTCCAGGGAGAGAGGTGGACCCCTGGGTAGCTTGCTAGGGTCAGAGGCCCCTAGGTGGAGGGTCACGGGGCACCCTGGGGCCTCTATTGCAAGTCCAGGGAGAGAGGTGGACCACTCGGTAGCTTGCTGGGGTCAGAGGGCCCTAGGTGGAGGGCCATGGGGCACCCTGGGGGCTCTACTGCAAGTCCAGGAAGATAGGCAGGCCCCTGGGCAGCTTGCTGGGGTCAGAAG
This sequence comes from Danio rerio, assembly GCF_049306965.1. Lineage (NCBI taxonomy): Eukaryota > Metazoa > Chordata > Actinopteri > Cypriniformes > Danionidae > Danio > Danio rerio. Next base: position 20,324,896 of record NC_133185.1, on the reverse strand, counting down.
CCCCTAGGTGGAGGGCCAAGGGTCACCCTGGAGCCTAGTCTGCAAGTCTAGGGAGAGAGGTGGACCCCTGGGTAGCTTTCTGGGGTCAGAGGCCCCTAGGTGGAGGGCCAAGGGGCACCCTGGGGCCTCTATTGCACGTCCAGGGAGAGAGGTGGACCCCTGGGCAGCTTGCTTGGGTCAGGGGCCCCTAGGTGGAGGACCAGTGGGCACCCTGAGGCCTATACTGCAAGTCCAGGGAGAGAGATGGAGCCCTGGGTAGCTTGCTGGGGTCAGAGGCCCCTAGGTGGAGGAGCAGGGGGAACCCTGAGGCCTGTACTGCAAGTCCAGGGAGAGAGATGGAGCCCTGGGTAGCTTGCTGGGGTCAGAGGGCCCTTGGTGGAGGGCCATGGGGCACCCTGGGGACTCTACTGCAAGTCTAGGGAGAGAGGTGGACCATTGGGAATCTTGCTGGGGTCAGTAGCCCCTGGGTGGAGGGCCAAGGGACAACCTGGGGCCTCTACTGCAAGTCCAGGGAGAGAGGTGGAGCCCTGGGTAGCTTGCTGGGGTCAGAGGCCCCTAGGTGGAGGGCCAGAGGGCAGCCTAGGGCCTCTACTACAAGTCCAGGGAGAGAGGTGGAGCCCTGGGTAGCTGGCTGGGGTCAGTAGCCCCTGGGTGGAGGGCAAGGGGGCACCCTGGGGCCTCTATTGCAAGTCCAGGGAGAGAGCTGGACCCCCAGGTAGCTTGCTGGGGTCAGAGGCCCCTAGGTGGAGGGCCAGGGGGCACCCAGGGGCCTCTACTACAAGTCCAGGGAGAGAGGTGGACCCCTGGGTAGCTTGCTGGGGTCAGAGGCCCCTAGGTGGAGGGCCAGAGGGCAGCCTAGGGCCTCTACTACACGTCCAGGGAGAGAGGTGGAGCCCTGGGTAGCTTGCTGGGGTCAGTAGCCCATGGGCGGAGGGCAAGGGGGCACCCTGGGGCCTCTATTGCAAGTCCAGGGAGAGAGCTGGACCCCTGGGTAGCTTGCTGGGTTCAGAGGCCCCTAGGTGGAGGGCCACAAGGTACCCTGGGGCCCTTTTTGCAAGTCCAGGGAGAGATGTGGACCCCTGGGTAGCTTGCTGGGGTCAGAGGCCCCTAGGTGGAGGGCCAGGAGGTACCCTGTGGCCTCTACTGCAAGTCCCGGGAGAGAGGTGGAGCCCTGGGTAGCTTGCTGGGGTCAGAGGCCCCTAGGTGGAGGGCAAAGAGGCAACCTGTGGCCTATACTGCAAGTCCAGGGAGAGAGGTGGACCTCTGGGTAGCTTGCTGGGGTCAAAGGGCCCTAGGTGGAGGGCCATGGGGCACCCTGGGGACACTACTGCAAGTCCAGGGAGATAGGCAGGCCCCTGGGCAGCTTGCTGGGGTAAGAGGCCCCTAGGTGGAGGGCCAAGGGTCACCCTGGGGCCTAGTCTGCAAGTCCAGGGAGAGAGGTGGACCCCTGGGCAGCTTGCTTGGGTCAGGGGCCCCTAGGTGGAGGACTAGGGGGCACCCAGGGGCCTATACTGCTAGTCCAGGGAGAGAGTTGGAGCCCTGGGTAGCTTGCTGGGGTCAGAGGGCCCTAGGTGGAGGGCCAGGGGGCACCCTGGGGACTCTACTGCAAGTCCAGGGAGATAGGTAGGCCCCTGGGTAGCTTACTGGGGTCAGAGGCCCCTAGGTGGAGGGCCAAGGGTCACACTGGGGCCTCTACTGCAAGTCCAGGGAGAGAGGTGGACCACTGGGAAGCTTGCTGGGGACAGACGCCCCTAGGTGGAGGGCCAGGGGGCACCCAGCGGCCTCTATTGCAAGTCCAGGGAGAGAGGTGGACCACTCGGTAGCTTGCTGGGGTCAGAGGGCCCTAGGTGGAGGGCCATGGGGCACCCTGGGGGCTCTACTGCAAGTCCAGGAAGATAGGCAGGCCCCTGGGCAGCTTGCTGGGGTTAGAGGGCCCTAGGTGGAGGGCCATGGGGCACCGTGGGGACTCTACTGCAAGTACAGGGAGATAGGTAGGACCCTGGGTAGCTTGCTGGGGTCAGAGGCCCCTAGGTGGAGGGCCAAGGGTCACCCTGGGGCCTCTACTGCAAGTCTAGGGAGAGAGGTGGACCACTGGGAATCTTGCTGGGGTCAGTAGCCCCTGGGTGGAGGGCCAAGGGACAACCTGGGGCCTCTACTGCAAGTCCAGGGAGAGAGGTGGAGCCCTGGGTAGCTTGCTGGGGTCAGAGGCCCCTAGGTGGAGGGCCAGAGGGCAGCCTAGGGCCTCTACTACAAGTCCAGGGAGAGAGGTGGAGCCCTGGGTAGCTTGCTGGGGTCAGTAGCCCCTGGGTGGAGGGCAAGGGGGCACCCTGGGGCCTCTTTTGCAAGTCCAGGGAGAGAGCTGGACCCCCGGGTAGCTTGCTGGGGTCAGAGGCCCCTAGGTGGAGGGCCAGGGGGGAACCAAGGGGCCTCTACTGCAAGTCCAGGGAGAGAGGTGGACCCCTGGGTAGCTTGCTGGGGTCAGAGGCCCCTAGGTGGAGGGCCAGAGGGCAGCCTAGGGCCTCTACTACACGTCCAGGGAGAGAGGTGGAGCCCTGGGTAGCTTGCTGGGGTCAGTAGCCCATGGGCCGGAGGGCAAGGGGGCACCCTGGGGCCTCTATTGCAAGTCCAGGGAGAGAGCTGGACCCCTGGGTAGCTTGCTGGGTTCAGAGGCCCCTAGGTGGAGGGCCACGAGGTACCCTGGGGCCCTTACTGCAAGTCCAGGGAGAGATGTGGACCCCTGGGTAGCTTGCTGGGGTCAGAGGCCCCTAGGTGGAGGGCCAGGAGGTACCCTGTGGCCTCTACTGCAAGTCCCGGGAGAGAGGTGGAGCCCTGGGTAGCTTGCTGGGGTCAGAGGCCCCTAGGTGGAGGGCAAAGAGGCAACCTGTGGCCTATACTGCAAGTCCAGGGAGAGAGGTGGACCCCTGGGTAGCTTGCTGGGGTCAAAGGGCCCTAGGTGGAGGGCCATGGGGCACCCTGGGGACACTACTGCAAGTCCAGGGAGATAGGCAGGCCCCTGGGCAGCTTGCTGGGGTAAGAGGCCCCTAGGTGGAGGGCCAAGGATCACCCTGGGGCCTAGTCTGCAAGTCCAGGGAGAGAGGTGGACCCCTGGGCAGCTTGCTTGGGTCAGGGGCCCCTAGGTGGAGGACTAGGGGGCACCCAGGGGCCTATACTGCTAGTCCAGGGAGAGAGTTGGAGCCCTGGGTAGCTTGCTGGGGTCAGAGGGCCCTAGGTGGAGGGCCAGGGGGCACCCTGGGGACTCTACTGCAAGTCCAGGGAGATAGGTAGGCCCCTGGGTAGCTTACTGGGGTCAGAGGCCCCTAGGTGGAGGGCCAAGGGTCACACTGGGGCCTCTACTGCAAGTCCAGGGAGAGAGGTGGACCACTGGGAAGCTTGCTGGGGACAGACGCCCCTAGGTGGAGGGCCAGGGGGCACCCAGCGGCCTCTATTGCAAGTCCAGGGAGAGAGGTGGACCACTCGGTAGCTTGCTGGGGTCAGAGGGCCCTAGGTGGAGGGCCATGGGGCACCCTGGGGGCTCTACTGCAAGTCCAGGAAGATAGGCAGGCCCCTGGGCAGCTTGCTGGGGTTAGAGGGCCCTAGGTGGAGGGCCATGGGGCACCGTGGGGACTCTACTGCAAGTACAGGGAGATAGGTAGGACCCTGGGTAGCTTGCTGGGGTCAGAGGCCCCTAGGTGGAGGGCCAAGGGTCACCCTGGGGCCTCTACTGCAAGTCTAGGGAGAGAGGTGGACCACTGGGAATCTTGCTGGGGTCAGTAGCCCCTGGGTGGAGGGCCAAGGGACAACCTGGGGCCTCTACTGCAAGTCCAGGGAGAGAGGTGGAGCCCTGGGTAGCTTGCTGGGGTCAGAGGCCCCTAGGTGGAGGGCCAGAGGGCAGCCTAGGGCCTCTACTACAAGTCCAGGGAGAGAGGTGGAGCCCTGGGTAGCTTGCTGGGGTCAGTAGCCCCTGGGTGGAGGGCAAGGGGGCACCCTGGGGCCTCTTTTGCAAGTCCAGGGAGAGAGCTGGACCCCCGGGTAGCTTGCTGGGGTCAGAGGCCCCTAGGTGGAGGGCCAGGGGGCACCCAGGGGCCTCTACTGCAAGTCCAGGGAGAGAGGTGGACCCCTGGGTAGCTTGCTGGGGTCAGAGGCCCCTAGGTGGAGGGCCAGAGGGCAGCCTAGGGCCTCTACTACACGTCCAGGGAGAGAGGTGGAGCCCTGGGTAGCTTGCTGGGGTCAGTAGCCCATGGGCCGGAGGGCAAGGGGGCACCCTGGGGCCTCTATTGCAAGTCCAGGGAGAGAGCTGGACCCCTGGGTAGCTTGCTGGGTTCAGAGGCCCCTAGGTGGAGGGCCACGAGGTACCCTGGGGCCCTTACTGCAAGTCCAGGGAGAGATGTGGACCCCTGGGTAGCTTGCTGGGGTCAGAGGCCCCTAGGTGGAGGGCCAAGAGGTACACTGGGGCCTCTACTGCAAGTCCTGGGAGAGAGGTGGAGCCCTGGGTAGCTTGCTGGGGTCAGTAGCCCCTGGGTGGAGGGCAAGGGGGCACCCTGGGGCCTCCACTGCAAGTCCAGGGAGAGAGGTGGAGCCCTGGGTAGCTTGCTGGGGTCAGAGGCCCCTAGGTGGAGGGCAAAGGGGCAACCTGTGGCCTATACTGCAAGTCCAGGGAGAGAGGTGGACCCCTGGGTAGCTTGCTGGGGTCAAAGGGCCCTAGGTGGAGGGCCATGGGGCACCCTGGGGACACTACTGCAAGTCCAGGGAGATAGGCAGGCCCCTGGGCAGCTTGCTGGGGTAAGAGGCCCCTAGGTGGAGGGCCAAGGGTCACCCTGGGGCCTAGTCTGCAAGTCCAGGGAGAGAGGTGGACCCCTGGGCAGCTTGCTTGGGTCAGGGGCCCCTAGGTGGAGGACCGGGGGCACCCTGGGGCCTATACTGCTAGTCCAGAGAGAGAGGGAGCCCTGGGTAGCTTACTGGGGTCAGAGGCCCCTAGGTGGAGGGCCAAGGGTCACACTGGGGCCTCTACTGCAAGTCTAGGGAGAGAGGTGGACCACTGGGAAGCTTGCTGGGGACAGAAGCCCCTAGGTGGAGGGCCAGGGGGCACCCAGCGGCGTCTACTGCAAGTCCACAGAGAGATGTGGACCCCTGGGTAGCTTGCTGGGGTCAGAGGCCCCTAGGTGGAGGGCCAGGGGGCACCCAGCGGCGTCTACTGCAAGTCCACGGAGAGATGTGGACCCCTGGGTAGCTTGCTGGGGTCAGAGGCCCCTAGGTGGAGGGTCACGGGGCACCCTGGGGCCTCTATTGCAATTCCAGGGAGAGAGCTGGACCCCTGGGTAGCTTGCTGGGGTCAGAGGCCCCTTTGGTGGAGGGTCACGGGGCACCCTGGGGCCTCTATTGCAATTCCAGGGAGAGAGCTGGACCCCTGGGTAGCTTGCTGGGTTCAGAGGCCCCTAGGTGGAGGGCCTTGGGGTACCCAGGGGCCTCTACTGCAAGTCCAGGGAGAGATGTGGAACCCTGGGTAGCTTGCTGAGGTCAGAGGCCCCTAGGTGGAGGGCCACGGGGTACCGTGGGGCCTCTACTGCAAGTTCAGGGAGAGAGGTGGAGCCCTGGGTAGCTTGCTGGGGTCAGTAGCCCCTGGGTGGAGGGCAAGGGGGTACCCTGGGGCCTCTACTGCAAGTCCAGGGAGAGAGGTGGAGCCCTGGGTAGCTTGCTGGGGTCAGAGGCCCCTAGGTGGAGGGCCAATGGGCACCCTGGGGCCTCTACTGCAGTCCAGGGAGATAGGCAGGCACCTGGGCAGCTTGCTGGGGTCAGAGGCCCCAAGATGGAGGGCCAAGGGTCAACCTTGGGCCTCTACTGCAAGTCCAGTGAGAGAGGTGAATAACTGGGAAGCTTGCTGGTGTCAGAGGCCCCTAGGGGGAGGGACAGGGGGCACCGTAGGGCCTCTACTATAAGTCCAGGGAGAGATGTTGACCCCTGGGTAGCTTGCTGGGGTCAGAGGCCCCTAGGTGGAGGGCCAGGGGGCACCCTGGGGCCTCTACTGCAAGTCCAGGGAGAGATGTGGACCCCTGGGTAGCTTGCTGGGGTCAGAGGCTCCTAGGTGGAGGGCCAAGGGGCACCCTGGGGCCTCTACTGCAAGTCCAGGGAGAGAGGTGGACCCCTCGGTAGCTTGCTGGGGTCAGAGGCCCCTAGTTGGAGGGCCAATGGGCACCCTGGGGCCTCTACTGCAAGTCCAGGGAGAAAGGTGAAGCCCAGGGTAGCTTGCTGGAGTCAGAGTCCCCAAGGTGGAGGGCCAGAGGGCAGCCTAGGGCCTCTATTACAAGTCCAGGGAGAGAGGTGGAGCCCTGGGTAGCTTGCTGGGGTCAGTAGCCCCTGGGTGGAGGGCAAGGGGGCACCCTGGGGCCTCTATTGCAAGTCCAGGGAGAGAGTTGGACCCCCGGGTAGCTTGCTGGGGTCAGAGGCCCCTAGGTGGAGGGTCACGGGGCACCCTGGGTCCTATACTGCAAGTCCAGGGAGAGAGGTGGAGCCCTGGGTAGCTTGCTGGGGTCAGTAGCCCCTGGGTGGAGGGCAAGGGGGCACCATGGGGCCTCTACTGCAAGTCCAGGGAGAGAAGTGGAGCCCTGGGTAGCTTGCTGGGGTCAGAGGCCCCAAGGTGGAGGGCCAGGGGGCACCCTGGGGCCTCTACTATGAGTCCAGGGAGAGAGGTGGACCCCTGGGTAGCTTGCTGGGGTCAGAGGCCCCTAGGTGGAGGGCCAATGGGCACCCTGGGGCCTCTACTGCAAGTCCAGGGAGAGAGGTGGAGCCCTGGGTAGCTTGCTGGGTTCAGAGGCCCCTAGGTGGAGGGTCACGGGGCACCCTGGGGCCTCTATTGCAAGTCCAGGGAGAGAGGTGGACCCCTCGGTAGCTTGCTGGGGTCAGAGACCCCTAGGTGGAGGGCCAAAGGGCACCCTGGGGCCTCTACTGCAAGTCCAGGGAGAGATGTTGACCCCTGGGTAGCTTGCTGGGGTAAGAGGCCCCTAGGTGGAGGGCCACGGGGTACCCTGGGGCCTCTATTGCAAGTCCAGGGAGAGAGGTGGAGCCCTGTGTAGCTTGCTGGGGTCAGTAGCCCCTGGGTGGGGGGCCAGGGCGCACCCTGGGGCCTCTATTGCAAGTCCAGGGAGAGATGTGGACCCCTGGGTAGCTTGCTGGGGTCAGAGGCCCCTAGGTGGAGGGCAAGGGGGCACCCTGTGGCCTATACTGCAAGTCCAGGGAGAGAGGTGGACCACTGGGTAGCTTGCTGGGGTCAAAGGGCCCTAGGTGGAGGGCCATGGGGCACCCTGGGGACTCTACTGCAAGTCCAGGGAAAGAGGTGGACCCATGGGTAGCTTGCTGGGGTCAAAGGGCCCTAGGTGGAGGGTCATGGGGCACCCTAGAGACTCCACTGCAAGTCCAAGGAGAGAGGTGGAGCCCTGGGTAGCTTGCTGGTGTCAGAGGCCCCTAGGGAGAGGGCCAGGGGGCACCGTAGCGCCTCTACTATAAGTCCAGGGAGAGAGGTGGACCCCTGGGCAGCTTGCTGGGGTCAAAGGCCCCTAGGTGGAGGGCCAAGGGTCACCCCGGGGCCTAGTCTGCAAGTCTAGGGAGAGAGGTGGACCGCTGGATAGCTTTCTGGGGACAGAGGCCCCTAGGTGGAGGGCCAAAGGGCACCCTGGGGCCTCTATTGCAAGTCCAGGGAGAGAGGTGGACCCCTGGGCAGCTTGCTTGGGTCAGGGGCCCCTAGGTGGAGGACCAGGGGGCACCCTGAGGCCTATACTGCAAGTCCAGGGAAAGAGTTGGAGCCCTGGGTAGCTTGCTGCGGTCAGAGGGCCCTAGGTGAAGGGCCATGGGGCACCCTGGGGACGCTACTGCAAATCTAGGGAGAGAGATGGACCACTAGGAAGCTTGCTGGTGTCAGAGTGCCCTAGGGGGAGGGCCACGGGGCACCCTGGGGCCTCTAATGCAAGTCCAGGGAGAGAGGTGGACCCCTCGGTAGCTTGCTGTGGTCAAAGGCCCCCAGGTGGAGGGCCAAGGGGCACCCTGGGGCCTATACTGCAAGTCCAGGGAGAGAGGTGGACCCCTGGGTAGCTTGGGGTCAGAGGGCCCTAGGTGGAGGGCCATGGGGCACCCTGGGGACTCTACTGCAAGTCCAGGAAGAGAGGTGGACCCCTGGGTAGTTTGCTGGGGTCAGAGGCCCCAAGGTGGAGGGCCAGGGGGCACCCTGGGGCCTCTACTATAAGTCCAGGGAGAGAGGTGGACCCCTGGGTAGCTTACTGGGGTCAGAGGCCCCTAGGTGGAGGGCCAATGGGCACACTGGGGCCTCTACTGCAAGTCCAGGGAGAGAGGTGGAGCCCTGGGTAGCTTGCTGGGTTCAGAGGCCCCTAGGTGGAGGGCCACGGGGTACCCTGGGGCCTCTACTGCAAGTCCAGGGAGAGATGTGGACACCTGGGTAGCTTGCTGGACTCAGAGGCCCCTAGGTGGAGGGCCACGGGGTACCCTGGAGCCTCTACTGCAAGTCCAGGGAGAGAGAAGGAGCCCTGGGTAGCTTGCTGGGGTCAGTAGCCCCTGGGTGGAGGGCAAGGGGGCACCATGGGGCCTCTACTGCAAGTCCAGGGAGAGAAGTGGAGCCCTGGGTAGCTTGCTGGGGTCAGAGGCCCCTAGGTGGAGGGCAAGGGGGCACCCTGTGGCCTATACTGAAAGTCCAGGGAGAGAGGTGGACCCCTGGGTAGCTTGCTGGGGTCAGAGGGCCCTACGTGGAGGGCCATGGAGCACCCTGGGGACTCTACTGCAAGTCCAGGGAGATAGGCAGGCCCCCGGGCAGCTTGCTGGGGTCAGAGGCCCCTAGGTGGAGGGCCAAGGGTCACCCTGGGGCCTAGTTTGCAAGTCTAGGGAGAGAGGTGGACCCCTCGGTAGCTTTCTGGGGTCAGAGGCCCCTAGGTGGAGGGCCAAAAGGCACCCTGGGGCCTCTATTGCAAGTCCAGGGAGAGAGGTGGACCCCTGGGTAGCTTGCTGGGGTCAGAGGCCCCTAGGTGGAGGGTCACGGGGTACCCTGGGGCCTCTACTGCAAGTCCAGGGAGAGATGTGGACCCCCGGGTAGCTTGCTGGGGTCAGAAGGCCCTAGGTGGAGGGCCATGGGGCACCCAGGGGACTCTACTGCAAGTTCAGGGAGATAGGCAGGCCCCTGGGCAGCTTGCAGGGGTCAGAGGCCCCTAGGTGGAGGGCCAAGGGTCACCCTGGGGCCTAGTCTGCAAGTCTAGGGAGAGAGGTGGACCCCTGGGTAGCTTTCTGGGGTCAGAGGCCCCTAGGTGGAGGGCCAGGGGGCACCCAGGGGCCTAGTCTGCAAGTCCAGGGAGAGAAGTGGACCCCTGGGTAGCTTGCTGGGGTCAGAGGACCCTAGGTGGAGGGTCACGGGGCACCCTGGGGCCTCTATTGCAAGACCAGGGAGAGAGGTGGACCCCTCGGTAGCTTGCTGGGGTCAGAGACCCCTAGGTGGAGGGCCAATGGGCACCCTGGGGCCTCTACTGCAAGTCCAGGGAGAGAGGTGGAGCACTGGGTCGCTTGCTGGGGTCAGAAGCCCTTTGGTGAGGGCCAGTGGGCAGCCTAGGGCCTCTACTACAAGTCCAGGGAGAGAGGTGGAGCCCTGCGTAGCTTGCTGGGGTCAGTAGCCCTTGGGTGGAGGGCAAGGGGGCACCCTGGGGCCTCTATTGCAAGTCCAGGGAGAGAGCTGGACCCCTGGGTAGCTTGCTGGGGTCAGAGGCCCCTAGGTGGAGGGCCACGGGGTACCCTGGGGCCTCTACTGCTAGTCCAGGAAGAGATGTGGACCCCTGGGTAGCTTGCTGAGGTCAGTAGCCCCTGGGTGGAGGGCAAGGGGGCACCCTGGGGCCTATACTGCAAGTCCAGGGAGAGAGGTGGACCCCTGGGTAGCTTGCTGGTGTCAGATGCCCCTAGGTGGAGGGCCAGGGGGCACCCTGGGGCCTCTATTGCAAGTCCAGGGAGAGAGGTGGACCCCTCGGTAGCTTGCTGGGGTCAGAGACCCCTAGGTGGAGGGCCAATGGGCACCCTGGGGCCTCTACTGCAAGTCCAGGGAGAGAGGTGGAGCCCTGTGTAGCTTGCTGGGGTCAGAGGCCCCTATGTGGAGGGCCAGAGGGCAGCCTAGGGCCTCTACTACAAGTCCAGGGAGAGAGGTGGAGCCCAGGGTAGCTTGCTGGGGTCAGAGGCCCCTAGGTGGAGGGCCACGGGGTACCCTGGGGCCTCTACTGCAAGTCCAGGGAGAGATGTGGACCCCTGGGTAGCTTGCTGGACTCAGAGGCCCCTAGGTGGAGGGCCACGGGGTACCCTGGGGCCTCTACTGAGAGTCCAGGGAGAGAGGTGGAGCCCTGGGTAGCTTGCTGGGGTCAGTAGCCCCTGGGTGGAGGGAAAGGGGGCACCCTGGGGCTTCTACTGCAAGTCTAGGGAGAGAGGTGGAGCCCTGGGTAGCTTGCTGGGGTCAGTACCCCTGGGTGGAGGGTGAGGGGGCACCCTGGGGCCTCTACTGCAAGTCCAAGGAGAGATGTGGACCCCTGGGTAGCTTGCTGGGGTCAGATGCACCTAGGTGGAGGGCCAGGCCAGGGGGCACCCTGGGTCATATACTGCAAGTCCAGGGAGAGAGGTGGACCCCTGGGTAGTTTGCTAGGGTCAGAGGCCCCTGGGTGGAGGGCCAGAGGGCACCCTGGGGCCTATACTGCAAGTCCAGGGAGAGAGGTGGACCCTTGGGTAGCTTGCTGGTGTCAGAGACCCCTAGGTGGAGGGCCAGGGGGCACCCTGGGGCCTATACTGCAAGTCCAAGGAGAGAGATGGACCCCTGGGTAGCTTGCTGGGGTCAGAGGCCCCTAGTTGGAGAGCCAGGGGCACCCTGGGGCCTATACTGCAAGTCCAGGGAGAGAGGTGGACCCCTCGGTAGCTTGCTGGGGTCAGAGACCCCTAGGTGGAGGGCCAATGGGCACCCTGGGGCCTTTACTGCAAGTCCAGGGAGAGATGTGGAGCCCAGGGTAGCTTGCTGGGGTCAGTAGCCGTTGGGTGGAGGGCAAGGGGGCACCCTGGGGCCTCTATTGCAAGTCCAGGGAGAGAGCTGGACCCCTGGGTAGCTTGCTGGACTCAGAGGCCCCTAGGTGGAGGGCCAGGGGGCACCCTGGGGCCTCTACTATAAGTCCATGGAGAGATGTGGACCCCTGGGTAGCTGGCTGGGGTCAACGGCCCCTAGGTGGAGGGCCAGTGGGCACCCAGGGGCGTCTACTGCAAGTCCAGGGAGAGATGTGGACCCCTGGGTAGCTTGCTGGGGTCAGAGGGCCCTAGGTGGAGGGCCATGGGGCACCCTGGGGACTCTACTGCAAGTCCAGGGAGATAGGCGGGCCCCTGGGCAGCTTGCTGGGGTCAGAGACCCCTAGGTGGAGGGCCAATGGGCACCCTGGGGCCTCTACTGCAAGTCCAGGGAGAGAGTTTTAGCCCTGGGTAGCTTGCTGGGGTCAGAGGGCCCTAGGTGGAGGGCCATGGGGAACCCTGGGGACTCTACTGCAAGTCCAGGGAGATAGGTAGGACATTGGGTAGCTTGCTGGGGTCAGATGCCCCTAGGTTGAGGGCCAAGGGTCACCCTGGGGCCTCTACTGCAAGTCCAGGGAGAGAAGTGGACCCCTGGGTAGCTTGCTGGGGTCAGAGGCCCCTAGGTGGAAGGAAAATGGGCACCCTGGGGCCTCTACTGCAAGTCCACGGAGAGAGGTGAACCCCTCGGTAGCTTGCTGGGGTCAGAGGCCCCTAGGTGGAGGGCCAAGGGGAACCCTGGGGCCTCTACTGCAAGTCCAGGGAGAGAGGTGGACTCCAGGGTAGCTTGCTGGGGTCAGAGGCCCCAAGGTGGAGGGCAAGGGGCACCCTGGGGCCTCTACAGCAAGTCCAGGGAGAGAGGTGGACCCCTGGGTAGTTTGCTAGGGTCAGAGGCCCCTAGGTGGAAGGCCAGAGGGCACCCTGGGGCCTATACTGCAAGTCCAGGGAGAGAGGTGGACCCCTGGGTAGCTTGCTGGTGTCAGATGCCCCTAGGTGGAGGGCCAGGGGGCACCCTGGGTCCTATACTGCAAGTCCAGGGAGAGAGGTGGACCCCTGGGTAGCTTGCTGGGGTCAGATGCCCCTAGGTGGAGGGCCAGGGGGCACCCTGGGGCCTATACTGCAAGTCCAAGGAGAGAGGTGGACCCCTGGGCAGCTTGCTGGGGTCAGAGGCCCCTAGTTGGAGGGCCAGGGGGCACCCTCGGGCCTATACTGCAAGTCCAGGGAGAGAGGTGGACCCCTGGGTAGCTTGCTGGGGTCAGAGGCCCCTAGGTGGATGGTCACGGGGCACCCTGGGGCCTCTATTGCAAGTCCAGGGAGAGAGGTGGACCCCTCGGTAGCTTGCTGGGGTCAGAGACCCCTAGGTAGAGGGCCAATGGGCACCCTGGGGCCTCTACTGCAAGTCCAGGGAGAGAGGTGGAGCCCTGTGTAGCTTGCTGGGGTCAGAGGCCCCTATGTGGAGGGCCAGAGGGCAGCCTAGGGCCTCTACTACAAGTCCAGGGAGAGAGGTGGAGCCCTGGGTAGCTTGCTGGGGTCAGTAGCTCTTGGGTGGAGGGCAAGGGGGCACCCTAGAGCCTCTATTGCAAGTCCAGGGAGAGAGCTGGACACTTGGGTAGCTTGCTGGGTTCAGAGGCCCCTAGGTGGAGGGCCACGGGGTACCCTGGGGCCTCTACTGCAAGTCCAGGGAGAGATGTGGACCCCTGGGTAGCTTGCTGGACTCAGAGGCCCCTAGGTGGAGGGCCAGGGGGCACCCTGGGGCCTCTACTATAAGTCCAGGGAGAGAGGTGGACCCCTGGGTAGCTTGCTGGGGTCAGAGGCCCCTAGGTGGAGGGCCAGGGGGCACCCAGGGTCCTCTACTGCAAGTCCAGGGAGAGATGTGGACCCCTGGGTAGCTTGCTGGGGTCAGAGGCCCCTAGGTTGAGGGTCACGGGGCAACCTGGGGCCTCTAATGCAAGTCCAGGGAGAGAGGTGGACCCCTCGGTAGCTTGCTGGGGTCAGAGACCCCTAGGTGGAGGGAAAATGGGCACCCTGGGGCCTCTACTGCAAGTCCAGGGAGAGAGGTGGAGCCCTGGGTAGCTTGCTGGGGTCAGAGGCCCATAGGTGGAGGGCCAGAGGGCAGCCTAGGGCCTCTACTACACGTCCAGGGAGAGAGGTGGAGCCCTGGGTAGCTTGCTGGGGTCAGTAGCCCATGGGCGGAGGGCAAGGGGGCACCCTGGGGCCTCTATTGCAAGTCCAGGGAGAGAGCTGGACCCCTGGGTAGCTTGCTGGGTTCAGAGGCCCCTAGGTGGAGGGCCAGGAGGTACCCTGGGGCCCTTACTGCAAGTCCAGGGAGAGATGTGGACCCCTGGGTAGCTTGCTGGGGTCAGTAGCCCCTGGGTGGAGGGCAAGGGGGCACCCTGGGGCCTCTACTGCAAGTCCAGGGAGAGAGGTGGAGCCCTGGGTAGCTTGCTGGGGTCAGAGGCCCCTAGGTGGAGGGCAAAGGGGCAACCTGTGGCCTATACTGCAAGTCCAGGGAGAGAGGTGGACCCCTGGGTAGCTTGCTGGGGTCAAAGGGCCCTAGGTGGAGGGCCATGGGGCACCCTGGGGACACTACTGCAAGTCCAGGGAGATAGGCAGGCCCCTGGGCTGCTTGCTGGGGTCAGAGGCCCCTAGGTGGAGGGCCAAGGGTCACCCTGGCGCCTAGTCTGCAAGTCCAGGGAGAGAGGTGGACCCCTGGGCAGCTTGCTTGGGTCAGGGGCCCCTAGGTGGAGGACCAGGGGGCACCCTGGGGCCTATACTGCTAGTCCAGGGAGAGAGTTGGAGCCCTGGGTAGCTTGCTGGGGTCAGAGGGCCCTAGGTGGAGGGCCAGGGGGCACCCTGGGGACTCTACTGCAAGTCCAGGGAGATAGGTAGGCCCCTGGGTAGCTTACTGGGGTCAGAGGCCCCTAGGTGGAGGGCCAAGGGTCACACTGGGGCCTCTACTGCAAGTCTAGGGAGAGAGGTGGACCACTGGAGAGCTTGCTGGGGACAGACGCCCCTAGGTGGAGGGCCAGGGGGCACCCAGCGTCGTCTACTGCAAGTCCACGGAGAGATGTGGACCCCTGGGTAGCTTGCTGGGGTCAGAGGCCCCTAGGTGGAGGGCCAGGGGGCACCCAGCGGCGTCTACTGCAAGTCCACGGAGAGATGTGGACCCCTGGGTAGCTTGCTGGGGTCAGAGGCCCCTAGGTGGAGGGTCACGGGGCACCCTGGGGCCTCTATTGCAAATCCAGGGAGAGAGCTGGACCCCTGGGTAGCTTGCTGGGGTCAGAGGCCCCTTTGGTGGAGGGTCACGGGGCACCCTGGGGCCTCTATTGCAATTCCAGGGAGAGAGCTGGACCCCTGGGTAGCTTGCTGGGTTCAGAGGCCCCTAGGTGGAGGGCCTTGGGGTACCCAGGGGCCTCTACTGCAAGTCCAGGGAGAGATGTGGAACCCTGGGTAGCTTGCTGGGGTCAGAGGCCCCTAGGTGGAGGGCCACGGGGTACCGTGGGGCCTCTACTGCAAGTTCAGGGAGAGAGGTGGAGCCCTGGGTAGCTTGCTGGGGTCAGTAGCCCCTGGGTGGAGGGCAAGGGGGCACCCTGGGGCCTCTACTGCAAGTCCAGGGAGAGAGGTGGAGCCCTGGGTAGCTTGCTGGGGTCAGAGGCCCCTAGGTGGAGGGCCAATGGGCACCCTGGGGCCTCTACTGCAGTCCAGGGAGATAGGCAGGTGCCTGGGCAGCTTGCTGGGGTCAGAGGCCCCAAGATGGAGGGCCAAGGGTCAACCTGGGGCCTCTACTGCAAGTCCAGTGAGAGAGGTGAATAACTGGGAAGCTTGCTGGTGTCAAAGGCCCCTAGGGGGAGGGACAGGGGGCACCGTAGGGCCTCTACTATAAGTCCAGGGAGAGATGTTGACCCCTGGGTAGCTTGCTGGGCTCAGAGGCCCCTAGGTGGAGGGCCAGGGGGCACCCTGGGGCGTCTACTGCAAGTCCAGGGAGAGATGTGGACCCCTGGGTAGCTTGCTGGGGTCAGAGGCCCCTAGGTGGAGGGCCAAGGGGCACCCTGGGGCCCCTACTGCAAGTCCAGGGAGAGAGGTGGACCCCTCGGTAGCTTGCTGGGGTCAGAGGCCCCTAGGTGGAGGGCCAATGGGCACCCTGGGGCCTCTACTGCAAGTCAAGGGAAAGAGGTGAAGCCCAGGGTAGCTTGCTGGGGTCAGAGTCCCCTAGGTGGAGGGCCAGAGGGCAGCCTATGGCCTCTACTACAAGTCCAGGGAGAGAGGTGGAGCCCTGGGTAGCTTGCTGGGGTCAGTAGCCCCTGGGTGGAGGGCAAGGGGGCACCCTGGGGCCTCTATTGCAAGTCCAGGGAGAGAGTTGGACCCCCGGGTAGCTTGCTCGGGTCAGAGGCCCCTAAGTGGAGGGCCAGGGGGCACCCTAGGGCCTCCACTGCAAGTCCAAGGAGAGATGTGGACCCCTGGGTAGCTTGCTGGGGTCAGATGCACCTAGGTGGAGGGCCAGGCCAGGGGGCATCCTGGGTCATATACTGCAAGTCCAGGGAGAGAGGTGGACTCCTGGGTAGCTTGCTGGTGTCAGATGCACCTAGGTGTAGGGCCAGGGGGCACCCTGGGTCCTATACTGCAAGTCCAGGGAGAGAAGTGGACCCCTGGGTAGCTTGCTGGGGTCAGATGCCCCTAGGTGGAGGTCCAGGAGGCACCTTGGGGCCTCTACAGCAAGTCCAGGGAGAGAGGTGGACCCCTGGGTAGTTTGCTAGGGTCAGAGGCCTCTAGGTGGAGGGCCAGAGGGCACACTGGGGCCTATACTGCAAGTCCAGGGAGAGAGGTGGACCCCTGGGTAGCTTGCTGGTGTCAGATGCCCCTAGGTGGAGGGCCAGGGGGCACCCTGGGGCCTCTACTGCAAGTCCAGGGAGAGATGTGGACCCCTGGGTAGCTTGCTGGACTCAGAGGCCCCTAGGTGGAGGGCCACAGGGTACCCTGGGGCCTCTACTGCAAGTCCAAGGAGAGAGGTGAAGCCCTGGGTAGCTTGCTGGGGTCAGTAGCCCCTGGGTGGAGGGCAAGGGGGCACCCTGGGGCCTCTACTGCAAGTCCAGGGAGAGAAGTGGAGCCCTGGGTAGCTTCTGGGGTCAGAGGCCCCTAGGTGGAGGGCAAGGGGGCACCCTGTGGCCTATACTGCAAGTCCAGGGAGAGAGGTGGAGCCCTGGGTAGCTTACTGGGGTCAGAGGCCCCTAGGTGGAGGGCCACGGGGTACCGTGGGGCCTCTACTGCAAGTTCAGGGAGAGAGGTGGAGCCCTGGGTAGCTTGCTGGGGTCAGTAGCCCCTGGGTGGAGGGCAAGGGGGCACCCTGGGGCCTCTACTGCAAGTCCAGGGAGAGAGGTGGAGCCCTGGGTAGCTTGCTGGGGTCAGAGGCCCCTAGGTGGAGGGCCAATGGGCACCCTGGGGCCTCTACTGCAGTCCAGGGAGATAGGCAGGTGCCTGGGCAGCTTGCTGGGGTCAGAGGCCCCAAGATGGAGGGCCAAGGGTCAACCTGGGGCCTCTACTGCAAGTCCAGTGAGAGAGGTGAATAACTGGGAAGCTTGCTGGTGTCAAAGGCCCCTAGGGGGAGGGACAGGGGGCACCGTAGGGCCTCTACTATAAGTCCAGGGAGAGATGTTGACCCCTGGGTAGCTTGCTGGGCTCAGAGGCCCCTAGGTGGAGGGCCAGGGGGCACCCTGGGGCGTCTACTGCAAGTCCAGGGAGAGATGTGGACCCCTGGGTAGCTTGCTGGGGTCAGAGGCCCCTAGGTGGAGGGCCAAGGGGCACCCTGGGGCCCCTACTGCAAGTCCAGGGAGAGAGGTGGACCCCTCGGTAGCTTGCTGGGGTCAGAGGCCCCTAGGTGGAGGGCCAATGGGCACCCTGGGGCCTCTACTGCAAGTCCAGGGAAAGAGGTGAAGCCCAGGGTAGCTTGCTGGGGTCAGAGTCCCCTAGGTGGAGGGCCAGAGGGCAGCCTAGGGCCTCTACTACAAGTCCAGGGAGAGAGGTGGAGCCCTGGGTAGCTTGCTGGGGTCAGTAGCCCCTGGGTGGAGGGCAAGGGGGCACCCTGGGGCCTCTATTGCAAGTCCAGGGAGAGAGTTGGACCCCCGGGTAGCTTGCTCGGGTCAGAGGCCCCTAAGTGGAGGGCCAGGGGGCACCCTGGGGCCTCCACTGCAAGTCCAAGGAGAGATGTGGACCCCTGGGTAGCTTGCTGGGGTCAGATGCACCTAGGTGGAGGGCCAGGCCAGGGGGCATCCTGGGTCATATACTGCAAGTCCAGGGAGAGAGGTGGACTCCTGGGTAGCTTGCTCTTGTCAGATGCACCTAGGTGTAGGGCCAGGGGGCACCCTGGGTCCTATACTGCAAGTCCAGGGAGAGAGGTGGACCCCTGGGTAGCTTGCTGGGGTCAGATGCCCCTAGGTGGAGGGCCAGGAGGCACCTTGGGGCCTCTACAGCAAGTCCAGGGAGAGAGGTGGACCCCTGGGTAGTTTGCTAGGGTCAGAGGCCTCTAGGTGGAGGGCCAGAGGGCACACTGGGGCCTATACTGCAAGTCCAGGGAGAGAGGTGGACCCCTGGGTAGCTTGCTGGTGTCAGATGCCCCTAGGTGGAGGGCCAGGGGGCACCCTGGGGCCTCTACTGCAAGTCCAGGGAGAGATGTGGACCCCTGGGTAGCTTGCAGGACTCAGAGGCCCCTAGGTGGAGGGCCACAGGGTACCCTGGGGCCTCTACTGCAAGTCCAAGGAGAGAGGTGAAGCCCTGGGTAGCTTGCTGGGGTCAGTAGCCCCTGGGTGGAGGGCAAGGGGGCACCCTGGGGCCTCTACTGCAAGTCCAGGGAGAGAAGTGGAGCCCTGGGTAGCTTCTGGGGTCAGAGGCCCCTAGGTGGAGGGCAAGGGGGCACCCTGTGGCCTATACTGCAAGTCCAGGGAGAGAGGTGGAGCCCTGGGTAGCTTACTGGGGTCAGAGGGCCCTACGTGGAGGGCCATGGGGCACCCTGGGGACTCTACTGCAAGTCCAGGGAGATAGGCAGGCCCCTGGGCAGCTTGCTGGGGTCAGAGGCCCCTAGGTGGAGGGCCAAGGGTCACCCTGGGGCCTCTACAGCAAGTCCAGGGAGAGAGGTGGACCCCTGGGTAGCTTGCTAGTGTCAGAGGCCCCTGGGTGGAGGGCCAGAGGGCACCCTGGGGCCTATACTGCAAGTCCAAGGAGAGAGGTGGACCCTTGGGTAGCTTGCTGGTGTCAGAGACCCCTAGGTGGAGGGCCAGGGGGCACCCTGGGTCCTATACTGCAAGTCCAGGGAGAGAGGTGGAGCCCAGGGTAGCTTGCTGGGGTCAGTAGCCGTTGGGTGGAGGGCAAGGGGGCACCCTGGGGCCTCTATTGCAAGTCCAGGGAGAGAGCTGGACCCCTGGGTAGCTTGCTGGACTCAGAGGCCCCTAGGTGGAGGGCCAGGGGGCACCCTGGGGCCTCTACTATAAGTCCATGGAGAGATGTGGACCCCTGGGTAGCTGGCTGGGGTCAAAGGCCCCTAGGTGGAGGGCTAGTGGGCACCCAGGGGCGTCTACTGCAAGTCCAGGGAGAGATGTGGACCCCTGGGTAGCTTGCTGGGGTCAGAGGGCCCTACGTGGAGGGCCATGGACACCCTGGGGACTCTACTGCAAGTCCAGGGAGATAGGCAGGCCCCTGGGCAGCTTGCTGGGGTCAGAGGCGGACCCTTGGGTAGCTTGCTGGGGTCAGAGACCCCTGGGTGGAGGGCCAATGGGCACCCTGGGGCCTCTACTGCAAGTCCAGGGAGAGAGTTTTAGCCCTGGGTAGCTTGCTGGGGTCAGAGGGCCCTAGGTGGAGGGCCATGGGGAACCCTGGGGACTCTACTGCAAGTCCAGGGAGATAAGTAGGACATTGGGTAGCTTGCTGGGGTCAGATGCCCCTAGGTTGAGGGCCAAGGGTCACGCTGGGGCCTCTACTGCAAGTCCAGGGAGAGAAGTGGACCCCTGGGTAGCTTGCTGGGGTCAGAGGCCCCTAGGTGGAGGGAAAATGGGCACCCTGGGGCCTCTACTGCAAGTCCACGGAGAGAGGTGAACCCCTCGGTAGCTTGCTGGGGTCAGAGGCCCTTAGGTGGAGGGCCAAGGGGCACCCTGGGGCCTCTATTGCAAGTCCAGGGAGAGAGGTGGACCCCTCGGTAGCTTGCTGGGGTCAGGGGCCCCTAGGTGGAGGGCCAATGGGCACCCTGGGGCCTCTACTGCAAGTCCAGGGAGAGAGGTGAAGCCCAGGGTAGCTTGATGGGGTCAGAGTCCCCTAGGTGGAGGGCCAGAGGGCAGCCTAGGGCCTCTACTACAAGTCCAGGGAGATAGGTGGAGCCCTGGGTAGCTTGCTGGGGTCAGTAGCCCCTGGGTGGAGGGCAAGGGGGCACCCTGGGGCCTCTATTGCAAGTCCAGGGAGAGAGTTGGACCCCCGGGTAGCTTGCTCGGGTCAGAGGCCCCTAAGTGGAGGGCCAGGGGGCACCCTGGGGCCTCCACTGCAAGTCCAAGGAGAGATGTGGACCCCTGGGTAGCTTGCTGGGGTCAGATGCACCTAGGTGGAGGGCCAGGCCAGGGGGCACCCTGGGTCATATACTGCAAGTCCAGGGAGAGAGGTGGACTCCTGGGTAGCTTGCTGGTGTCAGATGCACCTAGGTGTAGGGCCAGGGGGCACCCTGGGTCCTATACTGCAAGTCCAGGGAGAGAAGTGGAGCCCTGGGTAGCTTCTGGGGTCAGAGGCCCCTAGGTGGAGGGCAAGGGGGCACCCTGTGGCCTATACTGCAAGTCCAGGGAGAGAGGTGGAGCCCTGGGTAGCTTGCTGGGGTCAGAGGGCCCTACGTGGAGGGCCATGGGGCACCCTTGGACTCTACTGCAAGTCTAGGGAGATAGGCAGGCCCCTGGGCAGCATGCTGGGGTCAGAGGCCCCTAGGTGGAGGGCCAAGGGTCACCCTGGGGCCTCTACAGCAAGTCCAGGGAGAGAGGTGGACCCCTGGGTAGCTTGCTGGGGTCAGATGCCCCTAGGTGGAGGGCCAGGGGGCACCCTGGGGCCTATACTGCAAGTCCAAGGAGAGAGATGGACCCCTGGGTAGCTTGCTGGGGTCAGAGGCCCCTAGTTGGAGAGCCAGGGGCACCCTGGGGCCTATACTGCAAGTCCAGGGAGAGAGGTGGACCCCTGGGTAGCTTGCTGGGGTCAGAGGCCCCTAGGTGGAGGGTCACGGGGCACCCTGGGGCCTCTATTGCAAGTCCAGGGAGAGAGGTGGACCCCTCGGTAGCTTGCTGGGGTCAGAGACCCCTAGGTGGAGGGCCAATGGGCACCCTGGGGCCTTTACTGCAAGTCCAGGGAGAGAGCTGGAGCCCTGGGTAGCTTGCTGGGGTCAAAGGCCCCTAGGTGGAGGGCCAGAGGGCAGCCTAAGGCCTCTACTACAAGTCCAGGGAGAGAGGTGGAGCCCAGGGTAGCTTGCTGGGGTCAGTAGCCGTTGGGTGGAGGGCAAGGGGGCACCCTGGGGCCTCTATTGCAAGTCCAGGGAGAGAGCTGGACCCCTGGGTAGCTTGCTGGACTCAGAGGCCCCTAGGTAGAGGGCCAGGGGGCACCCTGGGGCCTCTACTATAAGTCCATGGAGAGATGTGGACCCCTGGGTAGCTGGCTGGGGTCAAAGGCCCCTAGGTGGAGGGCCAGTGGGCACCCAGGGGCGTCTACTGCAACTCCAGGGAGAGATGTGGACCCCTGGGTAGCTTGCTGGGGTCAGAGGGCCCTACGTGGAGGGCCATGGGGCACCCTGGGGACTCTACTGCAAGTCCAGGGAGATAGGCGGGCCCCTGGGCAGCTTGCTGGGGTCAGAGGCGGACCCTTGGGTAGCTTGCTGAGGTCAGAGACCGCTAGGTGGAGGGCCAATGGGCACCCTGGGGCCTCTACTGCAAGTCCAGGGAGAGAGTTTTAGCCCTGGGTAGCTTGCTGGGGTCAGAGGACCCTAGGTGGAGGGCCATGGGGAACCCTGGGGACTCTACTGCAAGTCCAGGGAGATAGGTAGGACATTGGGTAGCTTGCTGGGGTCAGATGCCCCTAGGTTGAGGGCCAAGGGTCACCCTGGGGCCTCTAATGCAAGTCCAGGGAGAGAAGTGGACCCCTGGGTAGCTTGCTGGGGTCAGAGGCCCCTAGGTGGAGGGAAAATGGGCACCCTGGGGACTCTACTGCAAGTCCACAGAGAGAGGTGAACCCCTCGGTAGCTTGCTGGGGTCAGAGGCCCCTAGGTGGAGGGCCAAGGGGCACCCTGGGGCCTCTACTGCAAGTCCAGGGAGAGAGGTGGACTCCAGGGTAGCTTGCTGGGGTCAGAGGCCCCTAGGTGGAGGGCAAGGGGCACCCTGGGGCCTCTACAGCAAGTCCAGGGAGAGAGGTGGACCCCTGGGTAGTTTGCTAGGGTCAGAGGCCCCTAGGTGGAAGGCCAGAGGGCACCCTGGGGCCTATACTGCAAGTCCAGGGAGAGAGGTGGACCCCTGGGTAGCTTGCTGGTGTCAGATGCCCCTAGGTGGAGGGCCAAGGGGCACCCTGGGTCCTATACTGCAAGTCCAGGGAGAGAGGTGGACCCCTGGGTAGCTTGCTGGGGTCAGATGCCCCTAGGTGGAGGGCCAGGGGGCACCCTGGGGCCTATACTGCAAGTCCAAGGAGAGAGGTGGACCCCTGGGCAGCTTGCTGGGGTCAGAGGCCCCTAGTTGGAGGGCCAGGGGGCACCCTGGGGCCTATACTGCAAGTCCAGGGAGAGAGGTGGACCCCTGGGTAGCTTGCTGGCGTCAGAGGCCCCTAGGTGGATGGTCACGGGGCACCCTGGGGCCTCTATTGCAAGTCCAGGGAGAGAGGTGGACCCCATCGGTAGCTTGCTGGGGTCAGAGACCCCTAGGTGGAGGGCCAATGGGCACCCTGGGGCCTCTACTTCAAGTCCAGGGAGAGAGGTGGAGCCCTGTGTAGCTTGCTGGGGTCAGAGGCCCCTATGTGGAGGGCCAGAGGGCAGCCTAGGGCCTCTACTACAAGTCCAGGGAGAGAGGTGGAGCCCTGGGTAGCTTGCTGGGGTCAGTAGCCCTTGGGTGGAGGGCAAGGGGGCACCCTAGAGCCTCTATTGCAAGTCCAGGGAGAGATGTGGACCCCTGGGTAGCTTGCTGGACTCAGAGGCCCCTAGGTGGAGGGCCACGGGGTACCCTGGGGCCTCTACTGAGAGTCCAGGGAGAGAGGTGGAGCCCTGGGTAGCTTGCTGGGGTCAGTAGCCCCGGGGAGGAGGGAAAGGGGGCACCCTGGGGCTTCTACTGCAAGTCTAGGGAGAGAGGTGGAGCCCTGGGTAGCTTGCTGGGGTCAGTAGCCCCTGGGTGGAGGGCAAGGGGGCACCCTGGGGCCTCTATTGCAAGTCCAGGGAGAGAGTTGGACCCCCGGGTAGCTTGCTCGGGTCAGAGGCCCCTAAGTGGAGGGCCAGGGGGCACCCTGGGGCCTCCACTGCAAGTCCAAGGAGAGATGTGGACCCCTGGGTAGCTTGCTGGGGTCAGATGCACCTAGGTGGAGGGCCAGGCCAGGGGGCACCCTGGGTCATATACTGCAAGTCCAGGGAGAGAGGTGGACTCCTGGGTAGCTTGCTGGTGTCAGATGCACCTAGGTGTAGGGCCAGGGGGCACCCTGGGTCCTATACTGCAAGTCCAGGGAGAGAGGTGGACCCCTGGGTAGCTTGCTGGGGTCAGATGCCCCTAGGTGGAGGGCCAGGAGGCACCTTGGGGCCTCTACAGCAAGTCCAGGGAGAGAGGTGGACCCCTGGGTAGTTTGCTAGGGTCAGAGGCCTCTAGGTGGAGGGCCAGAGGGCACACTGGGGCCTATACTGCAAGTCCAGGGAGAGAGGTGGACCCCTGGGTAGCTTGCTGGTGTCAGATGCCCCTAGGTGGAGGGCCAGGGGGCACCCTGGGGCTTCTACTGCAAGTCCAGGGAGAGATGTGGACCCCTGGGTAGCTTGCTGGACTCAGAGGCCCCTAGGTGGAGGGCCACAGGGTACCCTGGGGCCTCTACTGCAAGTCCAAGGAGAGAGGTGAAGCCCTGGGTAGCTTGCTGGGGTCAGTAGCCCCTGGGTGGAGGGCAAGGGGGCACCCTGGGGCCTCTACTGCAAGTCCAGGGAGAGAATTGGAGCCCTGGGTAGCTTCTGGGGTCAGAGGCCCCTAGGTGGAGGGCAAGGGGGCACCCTGTGGCCTATACTGCAAGTCCAGGGAGAGAGGTGGAGCCCTGGGTAGCTTACTGGGGTCAGAGGGCCCTACGTGGAGGGCCATGGGGCACCCTGGGGACTCTACTGCAAGTCCAGGGAGATAGGCAGGCCCCTGGGCAGCTTGCTGGGGTCAGAGGCCCCTAGCTGGAGGGCCAAGGGTCACCCTGGGGCCTCTACAGCAAGTCCAGGGAGAGAGGTGGACCCCTGGGTAGTTTGCTAAGGTCAGAGGCCCCTGGTTGGAGGGCCAGAGGGCACCCTGGGGCCTATACTGCAAGTCCAAGGAGAGAGGTGGACCCTTGGGTAGCTTGCTGGTGTCAGAGACCCCTAGGTGGAGGGCCAGGGGGCACCCTGGGTCCTATACTGCAAGTCCAAGGAGAGAGGTGGAGCCCAGGGTAGCTTGCTGGGGTCAGTAGCCGTTGGGTGGAGGGCAAGGGGGCACCCTGGGGCCTCTATTGCAAGTCCAGGGAGAGAGCTGGACCCCTGGGTAGCTTGCTGGACTCAGAGGCCCCTAGGTGGAGGGCCAGGGGGCACCCTGGGGCCTCTACTATAAGTCCATGGAGAGATGTGGACCCCTGGGTAGCTGGCTGGGGTCAAAGGCCCCTAGGTGGAGGGCTAGTGGGCACCCAGGGGCGTCTACTGCAAGTCCAGGGAGAGATGTGGACCCCTGGGTAGCTTGCTGGGGTCAGAGGGCCCTACGTGGAGGGCCATGGACACCCTGGGGACTCTACTGCAAGTCCAGGGAGATAGGCAGGCCCCTGGGCAGCTTGGTGGGGTCAGAGGCGGACCCTTGGGTAGCTTGCTGGGGTCAGAGACCCCTAGGTGGAGGGCTAATGGGCACCCTGGGGCCTCTACTGCATGTCCAGGGAGAGAGTTTTAGCCCTGGGTAGCTTGCTGGGGTCAGAGGGCCCTAGGTGGAGGGCCATGGGGAACCCTGGGGACTCTACTGCAAGTCCAGGGAGATAAGTAGGACATTGGGTAGCTTGCTGGGGTCAGATGCCCCTAGGTTGAGGGCCAAGGGTCACCCTGGGGCCTCTACTGCAAGTCCAGGGAGAGAAGTGGACCCCTGGGTAGCTTGCTGGGGTCAGAGGCCCCTAGGTGGAGGGAAAATGGGCACCCTGGGGCCTCTACTGCAAGTCCACGGAGAGAGGTGAACCCCTCGGTAGCTTGCTGGACTCAGAGGCCCCTAGGTGGAGGGCCACAGGGTACCCTGGGGCCTCTACTGCAAGTCCAAGGAGAGAGGTGAAGCCCTGGGTAGCTTGCTGGGGTCAGTAGCCCCTGGGTGGAGGGCAAGGGGGCACCCTGGGGCCTCTACTGCAAGTCCAGGGAGAGAAGTGGAGCCCTGGGTAGCTTCTGGGGTCAGAGGCCCCTAGGTGGAGGGCAAGGGGGCACCCTGTGTCCTATACTGCAAGTCCAGGGAGAGAGGTGGAGCCCTGGGTAGCTTGCTGGGGTCAGAGGGCCCTACGTGGAGGGCCATGGGGCACCCTGGGGACTCTACTGCAAGTCCAGGGAGATAGGCAGGCCCCTGGGCAGCTTGCTGGGGTCAGAGGCCCCTAGCTGGAGGGCCAAGGGTCACCCTGGGGCCTCTACAGCAAGTCCAGGGAGAGAGGTGGACCCCTGGGTAGTTTGCTAAGGTCAGAGGCCCCTGGTTGGAGGGCCAGAGGGCACCCTGGGGCCTATACTGCAAGTCCAAGGAGAGAGGTGGACCCTTGGGTAGCTTGCTGGTGTCAGAGACCCCTAGGTGGAGGGCCAGGGGGCACCCTGGGTCCTATACTGCAAGTCCAAGGAGAGAGGTGGAGCCCAGGGTAGCTTGCTGGGGTCAGTAGCCGTTGGGTGGAGGGCAAGGGGGCACCCTGGGGCCTCTATTGCAAGTCCAGGGAGAGAGCTGGACCCCTGGGTAGCTTGCTGGACTCAGAGGCCCCTAGGTGGAGGGCCAGGGGGCACCCTGGGGCCTCTACTATAAGTCCATGGAGAGATGTGGACCCCTGGGTAGCTGGCTGGGGTCAAAGGCCCCTAGGTGGAGGGCTAGTGGGCACCCAGGGGCGTCTACTGCAAGTCCAGGGAGAGATGTGGACCCCTGGGTAGCTTGCTGGGGTCAGAGGGCCCTACGTGGAGGGCCATGGACACCCTGGGGACTCTACTGCAAGTCCAGGGAGATAGGCAGGCCCCTGGGCAGCTTGCTGGGGTCAGAGGCGGACCCTTGGGTAGCTTGCTGGGGTCAGAGACCCCTAGGTGGAGGGCTAATGGGCACCCTGGGGCCTCTACTGCAAGTCCAGGGAGAGAGTTTTAGCCCTGGGTAGCTTGCTGGGGTCAGAGGGCCCTAGGTGGAGGGCCATGGGGAACCCTGGGGACTCTACTGCAAGTCCAGGGAGATAAGTAGGACATTGGGTAGCTTGCTGGGGTCAGATGCCCCTAGGTTGAGGGCCAAGGGTCACCCTGGGGCCTCTACTGCAAGTCCAGGGAGAGAAGTGGACCCCTGGGTAGCTTGCTGGGGTCAGAGGCCCCTAGGTGGAGGGAAAATGGGCACCCTGGGGCCTCTACTGCAAGTCCACGGAGAGAGGTGAACCCCTCGGTAGCTTGCTGGACTCAGAGGCCCCTAGGTGGAGGGCCACAGGGTACCCTGGGGCCTCTACTGCAAGTCCAAGGAGAGAGGTGAAGCCCTGGGTAGCTTGCTGGGGTCAGTAGCCCCTGGGTGGAGGGCAAGGGGGCACCCTGGGGCCTCTACTGCAAGTCCAGGGAGAGAAGTGGAGCCCTGGGTAGCTTCTGGGGTCAGAGGCCCCTAGGTGGAGGGCAAGGGGGCACCCTGTGTCCTATACTGCAAGTCCAGGGAGAGAGGTGGAGCCCTGGGTAGCTTGCTGGGGTCAGAGGGCCCTACGTGGAGGGCCATGGGGCACCCTGGGGACTCTACTGCAAGTCCAGGGAGATAGGCAGGCCCCTGGGCAGCTTGCTGGGGTCAGAGGCCCCTAGGTGGAGGGCCAAGGGTCACCCTGGGGCCTCTACAGCAAGTCCAGGGAGAGAGGTGGACCCCTGGGTAGTTTGCTAGGGTCAGAGGCCCCTGGTTGGAGGGCCAGAGGGCACCCTGGGGCCTATACTGCAAGTCCAAGGAGAGAGGTGGACCCTTGGGTAGCTTGCTGGTGTCAGAGACCCCTAGGTGGAGGGCCAGGGGGCACCCTGGGTCCTATACTGCAAGTCCAGGGAGAGAGGTGGAGCCCAGGGTAGCTTGCTGGGGTCAGTAGCCGTTGGGTGGAGGGCAAGGGGGCACCCTGGGGCCTCTATTGCAAGTCCAGGGAGAGAGCTGGACCCCTGGGTAGCTTGCTGGACTCAGAGGCCCCTAGGTGGAGGGCCAGGGGGCACCCTGGGGCCTCTACTATAAGTCCATGGAGAGATGTGGACCCCTGGGTAGCTGGCTGGGGTCAAAGGCCCCTAGGTGGAGGGCTAGTGGGCACCCAGGGGCGTCTACTGCAAGTCCAGGGAGAGATGTGGACCCCTGGGTAGCTTGCTGGGGTCAGAGGGCCCTACGTGGAGGGCCATGGACACCCTGGGGACTCTACTGCAAGTCCAGGGAGATAGGCAGGCCCCTGGGCAGCTTGCTGGGGTCAGAGGCGGACCCTTGGGTAGCTTGCTAGGGTCAGAGACCCCTAGGTGGAGGGCCAATGGGCACCCTGGGGCCTCTACTGCAAGTCCAGGGAGAGAGTTTTAGCCCTGGGTAGCTTGCTGGGGTCAGAGGGCCCTAGGTGGAGGGCCATGGGGAACCCTGGGGACTCTACTGCAAGTCCAGGGAGATAAGTAGGACATTGGGTAGCTTGCTGGGGTCAGATGCCCCTAGGTTGAGGGCCAAGGGTCACCCTGGGGCCTCTACTGCAAGTCCAGGGAGAGAAGTGGACCCCTGGGTAGCTTGCTGGGGTCAGAGGCCCCTAGGTGGAGGGAAAATGGGCACCCTGGGGCCTCTACTGCAAGTCCACGGAGAGAGGTGAACCCCTCGGTAGCTTGCTGGGGTCAGAGGCCCTTAGGTGGAGGGCCAAGGGGCACCCTGGGGCCTCTATTGCAAGTCCAGGGAGAGAGGTGGACCCCTCAGTAGCTTGCTGGGGTCAGAGGCCCCTAGGTGGAGGGCCAATGGGCACCCTGGGGCCTCTACTGCAAGTCCAGGGAGAGAGGTGAAGCCCAGGGTAGCTTGATGGGGTCAGAGTCCCCTAGGTGGAGGGCCAGAGGGCAGCCTAGGGCCTCTACTACAAGTCCAGGGAGATAGGTGGAGCCCTGGGTAGCTTGCTGGGGTCAGTAGCCCCTGGGTGGAGGGCAAGGGGGCACCCTGGGGCCTCTATTGCAAGTCCAGGGAGAGAGTTGGACCCCCGGGTAGCTTGCTCGGGTCAGAGGCCCCTAAGTGGAGGGCCAGGGGGCACCCTGGGGCCTCCACTGCAAGTCCAAGGAGAGATGTGGACCCCTGGGTAGCTTGCTGGGGTCAGATGCACCTAGGTGGAGGGCCAGGCCAGGGGGCACCCTGGGTCATATACTGCAAGTCCAGGGAGAGAGGTGGACTCCTGGGTAGCTTGCTGGTGTCAGATGCACCTAGGTGTAGGGCCAGGGGGCACCCTGGGTCCTATACTGCAAGTCCAGGGAGAGAGGTGGACCCCTGGGTAGCTTGCTGGGGTCAGATGCCCCTAGGTGGAGGGCCAGGGGGCACCTTGGGGCCTCTACAGCAAGTCCAGGGAGAGAGGTGGACCCCTGGGTAGTTTGCTAGGGTCAGAGGCCTCTAGGTGGAGGGCCAGAGGGCACACTGGGGCCTATACTGCAAGTCCAGGGAGAGAGATGGACTCCTGGGTAGCTTGCTGGTGTCAGATGCACCTAGGTGTAGGGCCAGGGGGCACCCTGGGTCCTATACTGCAAGTCCAGGGAGAGAGGTGGACCCCTGGGTAGCTTGCTGGGGTCAGATGCCCCTAGGTGGAGGGCCAGGGGGCACCTTGGGGCCTCTACAGCAAGTCCAGGGAGAGAGGTGGACCCCTGGGTAGTTTGCTAGGGTCAGAGGCCTCTAGGTGGAGGGCCAGATGGCACACTGGGGCTTATACTGCAAGTCCAGGGAGAGAGGTGGACTCCTGGGTAGCTTGCTGGTGTCAGATGCACCTAGGTGTAGGGCCAGGGGGCACCCTCGGTCCTATACTGCAAGTCCAGGGAGAGAGGTGGACCCCTGGGTAGCTTGCTGGTGTCAGATGCCCCTAGGTGCAGGCCAGGGGGCACCCTGGGGCCTCTACTGCAAGTCCAGGGAGAGAGGTGAAGCCCTGGGTAGCTTGCTGGGGTCAGTAGCCCCTGGGTGGAGGGCAAGGGGGCACCCTGGGGCCTCTTCTGCAAGTCCAGGGAGAGAAGTGGAGCCCTGGGTAGCTTCTGGGGTCAGAGGCCCCTAGGTGGAGGGCAAGGGGGCACCCTGTGGCCTATACTGCAAGTCCAGGGAGAGAGGTGGAGCCTTGGGTAGCTTGCTGGGGTCAGAGGGCCCTACGTGGAGGGCCATGGGGCACCCTGGGGACTCTACTGCAAGTCTAGGGAGATAGGCAGGCCCCTGGGCAGCTTGCTGGGGTCAGAGGCCCCTAGGTGGAGGGCCAAGGGTCACCCTGGGGCCTCTACAGCAAGTCCAGGGAGAGAGGTGGACCCCTGGGTAGCTTGCTGGGGTCAGATGCCCCTAGGTGGAGGGCCAGGGGGCACCCTGGGGCCTATACTGCAAGTCCAAGGAGAGAGATGGACCCCTGGGTAGCTTGCTGGGGTCAGAGGCCCCTAGTTGGAGAGCCAGGGGCACCCTGGGGCCTATACTGCAAGTCCAGGGAGAGAGGTGGACCCCTGGGTAGCTTGCTGGTGTCAGAGGCCACTAGGTGGAGGGTCACGGGGCACCCTGGGGCCTCTATTGCAAGTCCAGGGAGAGAGCTGGAGCCCTGGGTAGCTTGCTGGGGTCAAAGGCCCCTAGGTGGAGGGCCAGAGGGCAGCCTAAGGCCTCTACTACAAGTCCAGGGAGAGAGGTGGAGCCCAGGGTAGCTTGCTGGGGTCAGTAGCCGTTGGGTGGAGGGCAAGGGGTCACCCTGGGGCCTCTATTGCAAGTCCAGGGAGAGAGCTGGACCCCTGGGTAGCTTGCTGGACTCAGAGGCCCCTAGGTGGAGGGCCAGGGGGCACCCTGGGGCCTCTACTATAGGTCCATGGAGAGATGTGGACCCCTGGGTAGCTGGCTGGGGTCAAAGGCCCCTAGGTGGAGGGCCAGTGGGCACCCAGGGGCGTCTACTGCAAGTCCAGGGAGAGATGTGGACCCCTGGGTAGCTTGCTGGGGTCAGAGGGCCCTACGTGGAGGGCCATGGGGCACCCTGGGGACTCTACTGCAAGTCCAGGGAGATAGGCGGGCCCCTGGGCAGCTTGCTGGGGTCAGAGGCGGACCCTTGGGTAGCTTGCTGGGGTCAGAGACCGCTAGGTGGAGGGCCAATGGGCACCCTGGGGCCTCTACTGCAAGTCCAGGGAGAGAGTTTTAGCCCTGGGTAGCTTGCTGGGGTCAGAGGGCCCTAGGTGGAGGGCCATGGGGAACCCTGGGGACTCTACTGCAAGTCCAGGGAGATAGGTAGGACATTGGGTAGCTTGCTGGGGTCAGATGCCCCTAGGTTGAGGGCCAAGGGTCACCCTGGGGCCTCTAATGCAAGTCCAGGGAGAGATGTGGACCCCTGGGTAGCTTGCTGGGGTCAGAGGCCCCTAGGTGGAGGGAAAATGGGCACCCTGGGGACTCTACTGCAAGTCCACGGAGAGAGGTGAACCCCTCCGTAGCTTGCTGGGGTCAGAGGCCCCTAGGTGGAGGGCCAAGGGGCACCCTGGGGCCTCTACTGCAAGTCCAGGGAGAGAGGTGGACTCCAGGGTAGCTTGCTGGGGTCAGAGGCCCCTAGGTGGAGGGCAAGGGGCACCCTGGGGCCTCTACAGCAAGTCTAGGGAGAGAGGTGGACCCCTGGGTAGTTTGCTAGGGTCAGAGGCCCCTAGGTGGAAGGCCAGAGGGCACCCTGGGGCCTATACTGCAAGTCCAGGGAGAGAGGTGGACCCCTGGGTAGCTTGCTGGTGTCAGATGCCCCTAGGTGGAGGGCCAGGGGGCACCCTGGGTCCTATACTGCAAGTCCAGGGAGAGAGGTGGACCCCTGGGTAGCTTGCTGGGGTCAGATGCCCCTAGGTGGAGGGCCAGGGGGCACCCTGGGGCCTATACTGCAAGTCCAAGGAGAGAGGTGGACCCCTGGGCAGCTTGCTGGGGTCAGAGGCCCCTAGTTGGAGGGCCAGGGGGCACCCTGGGGCCTATACTGCAAGTCCAGGGAGAGAGGTGGACCCCTGGGTAGCTTGCTGGCGTCAGAGACCCCTAGGTGGAGGGCCAATGGGCACCCTGGGGCCTCTACTTCAAGTCCAGGGAGAGAGGTGGAGCCCTGTGTAGCTTGCTGGGGTCAGAGGCCCCTATGTGGAGGGCCAGAGGGCAGCCTAGGGCCTCTACTACAAGTCCAGGGAGAGAGGTGGAGCCCTGGGTAGCTTGCTGGGGTCAGTAGCCCTTGTGTGGAGGGCAAGGGGGCACCCTAGAGCCTCTATTGCAAGTCCAGGGAGAGATGTGGACCCCTGGGTAGCTTGCTGGACTCAGAGGCCCCTAGGTGGAGGGCCACGGGGTACCCTGGGGCCTCTACTGAGAGTCCAGGGAGAGAGGTGGAGCCCTGGGTAGCTTGCTGGGGTCAGTAGCCCCGGGGAGGAGGGAAAGGGGGCACCCTGGGGCTTCTACTGCAAGTCTAGGGAGAGAGGTGGAGCCCTGGGTAGCTTGCTGGGGTCAGTAGCCCCTGGGTGGAGGGCAAGGGGGCACCCTGGGGCCTCTATTGCAAGTCCAGGGAGAGAGTTGGACCCCCGGGTAGCTTGCTCGGGTCAGAGGCCCCTAAGTGGAGGGCCAGGGGGCACCCTGGGGCCTCCACTGCAAGTCCAAGGAGAGATGTGGACCCCTGGGTAGCTTGCTGGGGTCAGATGCACCTAGGTGGAGGGCCAGGCCAGGGGGCACCCTGGGTCATATACTGCAAGTCCAGGGAGAGAGGTGGACTCCTGGGTAGCTTGCTGGTGTCAGATGCACCTAGGTGTAGGGCCAGGGGGCACCCTGGGTCCTATACTGCAAGTCCAGGGAGAGAGGTGGACCCCTGGGTAGCTTGCTGGGGTCAGATGCCCCTAGGTGGAGGGCCAGGAGGCACCTTGGGGCCTCTACAGCAAGTCCAGGGAGAGAGGTGGACCCCTGGGTAGTTTGCTAGGGTCAGAGGCCTCTAGGTGGAGGGCCAGAGGGCACACTGGGGCCTATACTGCAAGTCCAGGGAGAGAGGTGGACCCCTGGGTAGCTTGCTGGTGTCAGATGCCCCTAGGTGGAGGGCCAGGGGGCACCCTGGGGCCTCTACTGCAAGTCCAGGGAGAGATGTGGACCCCTGGGTAGCTTGCTGGACTCAGAGGCCCCTAGGTGGAGGGCCACAGGGTACCCTGGGGCCTCTACTGCAAGTCCAAGGAGAGAGGTGAAGCCCTGGGTAGCTTGCTGGGGTCAGTAGCCCCTGGGTGGAGGGCAAGGGGGCACCCTGGGGCCTCTACTGCAAGTCCAGGGAGAGAATTGGAGCCCTGGGTAGCTTCTGGGGTCAGAGGCCCCTAGGTGGAGGGCAAGGGGGCACCCTGTGGCCTATACTGCAAGTCCAGGGAGAGAGGTGGAGCCCTGGGTAGCTTACTGGGGTCAGAGGGCCCTACGTGGAGGGCCATGGGGCACCCTGGGGACTCTACTGCAAGTCCAGG
Source organism: Danio rerio (assembly GCF_049306965.1). Taxonomy (NCBI): domain Eukaryota; kingdom Metazoa; phylum Chordata; class Actinopteri; order Cypriniformes; family Danionidae; genus Danio; species Danio rerio. Next base: position 20,292,810 of record NC_133185.1, on the reverse strand, counting down.
GAGATAGGCAGGCCCCTGGGCAGCTTGCTGGGGTCAGAGGCCCCTAGCTGGAGGGCCAAGGGTCACCCTGGGGCCTCTACAGCAAGTCCAGGGAGAGAGGTGGACCCCTGGGTAGTTTGCTAAGGTCAGAGGCCCCTGGTTGGAGGGCCAGAGGGCACCCTGGGGCCTATACTGCAAGTCCAAGGAGAGAGGTGGACCCTTGGGTAGCTTGCTGGTGTCAGAGACCCCTAGGTGGAGGGCCAGGGGGCACCCTGGGTCCTATACTGCAAGTCCAAGGAGAGAGGTGGAGCCCAGGGTAGCTTGCTGGGGTCAGTAGCCGTTGGGTGGAGGGCAAGGGGGCACCCTGGGGCCTCTATTGCAAGTCCAGGGAGAGAGCTGGACCCCTGGGTAGCTTGCTGGACTCAGAGGCCCCTAGGTGGAGGGCCAGGGGGCACCCTGGGGCCTCTACTATAAGTCCATGGAGAGATGTGGACCCCTGGGTAGCTGGCTGGGGTCAAAGGCCCCTAGGTGGAGGGCTAGTGGGCACCCAGGGGCGTCTACTGCAAGTCCAGGGAGAGATGTGGACCCCTGGGTAGCTTGCTGGGGTCAGAGGGCCCTACGTGGAGGGCCATGGACACCCTGGGGACTCTACTGCAAGTCCAGGGAGATAGGCAGGCCCCTGGGCAGCTTGCTGGGGTCAGAGGCGGACCCTTGGGTAGCTTGCTGGGGTCAGAGACCCCTAGGTGGAGGGCTAATGGGCACCCTGGGGCCTCTACTGCAAGTCCAGGGAGAGAGTTTTAGCCCTGGGTAGCTTGCTGGGGTCAGAGGGCCCTAGGTGGAGGGCCATGGGGAACCCTGGGGACTCTACTGCAAGTCCAGGGAGATAAGTAGGACATTGGGTAGCTTGCTGGGGTCAGATGCCCCTAGGTTGAGGGCCAAGGGTCACCCTGGGGCCTCTACTGCAAGTCCAGGGAGAGAAGTGGACCCCTGGGTAGCTTGCTGGGGTCAGAGGCCCCTAGGTGGAGGGAAAATGGGCACCCTGGGGCCTCTACTGCAAGTCCACGGAGAGAGGTGAACCCCTCGGTAGCTTGCTGGACTCAGAGGCCCCTAGGTGGAGGGCCACAGGGTACCCTGGGGCCTCTACTGCAAGTCCAAGGAGAGAGGTGAAGCCCTGGGTAGCTTGCTGGGGTCAGTAGCCCCTGGGTGGAGGGCAAGGGGGCACCCTGGGGCCTCTACTGCAAGTCCAGGGAGAGAAGTGGAGCCCTGGGTAGCTTCTGGGGTCAGAGGCCCCTAGGTGGAGGGCAAGGGGGCACCCTGTGTCCTATACTGCAAGTCCAGGGAGAGAGGTGGAGCCCTGGGTAGCTTGCTGGGGTCAGAGGGCCCTACGTGGAGGGCCATGGGGCACCCTGGGGACTCTACTGCAAGTCCAGGGAGATAGGCAGGCCCCTGGGCAGCTTGCTGGGGTCAGAGGCCCCTAGCTGGAGGGCCAAGGGTCACCCTGGGGCCTCTACAGCAAGTCCAGGGAGAGAGGTGGACCCCTGGGTAGTTTGCTAAGGTCAGAGGCCCCTGGTTGGAGGGCCAGAGGGCACCCTGGGGCCTATACTGCAAGTCCAAGGAGAGAGGTGGACCCTTGGGTAGCTTGCTGGTGTCAGAGACCCCTAGGTGGAGGGCCAGGGGGCACCCTGGGTCCTATACTGCAAGTCCAAGGAGAGAGGTGGAGCCCAGGGTAGCTTGCTGGGGTCAGTAGCCGTTGGGTGGAGGGCAAGGGGGCACCCTGGGGCCTCTATTGCAAGTCCAGGGAGAGAGCTGGACCCCTGGGTAGCTTGCTGGACTCAGAGGCCCCTAGGTGGAGGGCCAGGGGGCACCCTGGGGCCTCTACTATAAGTCCATGGAGAGATGTGGACCCCTGGGTAGCTGGCTGGGGTCAAAGGCCCCTAGGTGGAGGGCTAGTGGGCACCCAGGGGCGTCTACTGCAAGTCCAGGGAGAGATGTGGACCCCTGGGTAGCTTGCTGGGGTCAGAGGGCCCTACGTGGAGGGCCATGGACACCCTGGGGACTCTACTGCAAGTCCAGGGAGATAGGCAGGCCCCTGGGCAGCTTGCTGGGGTCAGAGGCGGACCCTTGGGTAGCTTGCTGGGGTCAGAGACCCCTAGGTGGAGGGCTAATGGGCACCCTGGGGCCTCTACTGCAAGTCCAGGGAGAGAGTTTTAGCCCTGGGTAGCTTGCTGGGGTCAGAGGGCCCTAGGTGGAGGGCCATGGGGAACCCTGGGGACTCTACTGCAAGTCCAGGGAGATAAGTAGGACATTGGGTAGCTTGCTGGGGTCAGATGCCCCTAGGTTGAGGGCCAAGGGTCACCCTGGGGCCTCTACTGCAAGTCCAGGGAGAGAAGTGGACCCCTGGGTAGCTTGCTGGGGTCAGAGGCCCCTAGGTGGAGGGAAAATGGGCACCCTGGGGCCTCTACTGCAAGTCCACGGAGAGAGGTGAACCCCTCGGTAGCTTGCTGGACTCAGAGGCCCCTAGGTGGAGGGCCACAGGGTACCCTGGGGCCTCTACTGCAAGTCCAAGGAGAGAGGTGAAGCCCTGGGTAGCTTGCTGGGGTCAGTAGCCCCTGGGTGGAGGGCAAGGGGGCACCCTGGGGCCTCTACTGCAAGTCCAGGGAGAGAAGTGGAGCCCTGGGTAGCTTCTGGGGTCAGAGGCCCCTAGGTGGAGGGCAAGGGGGCACCCTGTGTCCTATACTGCAAGTCCAGGGAGAGAGGTGGAGCCCTGGGTAGCTTGCTGGGGTCAGAGGGCCCTACGTGGAGGGCCATGGGGCACCCTGGGGACTCTACTGCAAGTCCAGGGAGATAGGCAGGCCCCTGGGCAGCTTGCTGGGGTCAGAGGCCCCTAGGTGGAGGGCCAAGGGTCACCCTGGGGCCTCTACAGCAAGTCCAGGGAGAGAGGTGGACCCCTGGGTAGTTTGCTAGGGTCAGAGGCCCCTGGTTGGAGGGCCAGAGGGCACCCTGGGGCCTATACTGCAAGTCCAAGGAGAGAGGTGGACCCTTGGGTAGCTTGCTGGTGTCAGAGACCCCTAGGTGGAGGGCCAGGGGGCACCCTGGGTCCTATACTGCAAGTCCAGGGAGAGAGGTGGAGCCCAGGGTAGCTTGCTGGGGTCAGTAGCCGTTGGGTGGAGGGCAAGGGGGCACCCTGGGGCCTCTATTGCAAGTCCAGGGAGAGAGCTGGACCCCTGGGTAGCTTGCTGGACTCAGAGGCCCCTAGGTGGAGGGCCAGGGGGCACCCTGGGGCCTCTACTATAAGTCCATGGAGAGATGTGGACCCCTGGGTAGCTGGCTGGGGTCAAAGGCCCCTAGGTGGAGGGCTAGTGGGCACCCAGGGGCGTCTACTGCAAGTCCAGGGAGAGATGTGGACCCCTGGGTAGCTTGCTGGGGTCAGAGGGCCCTACGTGGAGGGCCATGGACACCCTGGGGACTCTACTGCAAGTCCAGGGAGATAGGCAGGCCCCTGGGCAGCTTGCTGGGGTCAGAGGCGGACCCTTGGGTAGCTTGCTAGGGTCAGAGACCCCTAGGTGGAGGGCCAATGGGCACCCTGGGGCCTCTACTGCAAGTCCAGGGAGAGAGTTTTAGCCCTGGGTAGCTTGCTGGGGTCAGAGGGCCCTAGGTGGAGGGCCATGGGGAACCCTGGGGACTCTACTGCAAGTCCAGGGAGATAAGTAGGACATTGGGTAGCTTGCTGGGGTCAGATGCCCCTAGGTTGAGGGCCAAGGGTCACCCTGGGGCCTCTACTGCAAGTCCAGGGAGAGAAGTGGACCCCTGGGTAGCTTGCTGGGGTCAGAGGCCCCTAGGTGGAGGGAAAATGGGCACCCTGGGGCCTCTACTGCAAGTCCACGGAGAGAGGTGAACCCCTCGGTAGCTTGCTGGGGTCAGAGGCCCTTAGGTGGAGGGCCAAGGGGCACCCTGGGGCCTCTATTGCAAGTCCAGGGAGAGAGGTGGACCCCTCAGTAGCTTGCTGGGGTCAGAGGCCCCTAGGTGGAGGGCCAATGGGCACCCTGGGGCCTCTACTGCAAGTCCAGGGAGAGAGGTGAAGCCCAGGGTAGCTTGATGGGGTCAGAGTCCCCTATGTGGAGGGCCAGAGGGCAGCCTAGGGCCTCTACTACAAGTCCAGGGAGATAGGTGGAGCCCTGGGTAGCTTGCTGGGGTCAGTAGCCCCTGGGTGGAGGGCAAGGGGGCACCCTGGGGCCTCTATTGCAAGTCCAGGGAGAGAGTTGGACCCCCGGGTAGCTTGCTCGGGTCAGAGGCCCCTAAGTGGAGGGCCAGGGGGCACCCTGGGGCCTCCACTGCAAGTCCAAGGAGAGATGTGGACCCCTGGGTAGCTTGCTGGGGTCAGATGCACCTAGGTGGAGGGCCAGGCCAGGGGGCACCCTGGGTCATATACTGCAAGTCCAGGGAGAGAGGTGGACTCCTGGGTAGCTTGCTGGTGTCAGATGCACCTAGGTGTAGGGCCAGGGGGCACCCTGGGTCCTATACTGCAAGTCCAGGGAGAGAGGTGGACCCCTGGGTAGCTTGCTGGGGTCAGATGCCCCTAGGTGGAGGGCCAGGGGGCACCTTGGGGCCTCTACAGCAAGTCCAGGGAGAGAGGTGGACCCCTGGGTAGTTTGCTAGGGTCAGAGGCCTCTAGGTGGAGGGCCAGAGGGCACACTGGGGCCTATACTGCAAGTCCAGGGAGAGAGATGGACTCCTGGATAGCTTGCTGGTGTCAGATGCACCTAGGTGTAGGGCCAGGGGGCACCCTGGGTCCTATACTGCAAGTCCAGGGAGAGAGGTGGACCCCTGGGTAGCTTGCTGGGGTCAGATGCCCCTAGGTGGAGGGCCAGGGGGCACCTTGGGGCCTCTACAGCAAGTCCAGGGAGAGAGGTGGACCCCTGGGTAGTTTGCTAGGGTCAGAGGCCTCTAGGTGGAGGGCCAGATGGCACACTGGGGCTTATACTGCAAGTCCAGGGAGAGAGGTGGACTCCTGGGTAGCTTGCTGGTGTCAGATGCACCTAGGTGTAGGGCCAGGGGGCACCCTCGGTCCTATACTGCAAGTCCAGGGAGAGAGGTGGACCCCTGGGTAGCTTGCTGGTGTCAGATGCCCCTAGGTGCAGGCCAGGGGGCACCCTGGGGCCTCTACTGCAAGTCCAGGGAGAGAGGTGAAGCCCTGGGTAGCTTGCTGGGGTCAGTAGCCCCTGGGTGGAGGGCAAGGGGGCACCCTGGGGCCTCTTCTGCAAGTCCAGGGAGAGAAGTGGAGCCCTGGGTAGCTTCTGGGGTCAGAGGCCCCTAGGTGGAGGGCAAGGGGGCACCCTGTGGCCTATACTGCAAGTCCAGGGAGAGAGGTGGAGCCTTGGGTAGCTTGCTGGGGTCAGAGGGCCCTACGTGGAGGGCCATGGGGCACCCTGGGGACTCTACTGCAAGTCTAGGGAGATAGGCAGGCCCCTGGGCAGCTTGCTGGGGTCAGAGGCCCCTAGGTGGAGGGCCAAGGGTCACCCTGGGGCCTCTACAGCAAGTCCAGGGAGAGAGGTGGACCCCTGGGTAGCTTGCTGGGGTCAGATGCCCCTAGGTGGAGGGCCAGGGGGCACCCTGGGGCCTATACTGCAAGTCCAAGGAGAGAGATGGACCCCTGGGTAGCTTGCTGGGGTCAGAGGCCCCTAGTTGGAGAGCCAGGGGCACCCTGGGGCCTATACTGCAAGTCCAGGGAGAGAGGTGGACCCCTGGGTAGCTTGCTGGTGTCAGAGGCCACTAGGTGGAGGGTCACGGGGCACCCTGGGGCCTCTATTGCAAGTCCAGGGAGAGAGCTGGAGCCCTGGGTAGCTTGCTGGGGTCAAAGGCCCCTAGGTGGAGGGCCAGAGGGCAGCCTAAGGCCTCTACTACAAGTCCAGGGAGAGAGGTGGAGCCCAGGGTAGCTTGCTGGGGTCAGTAGCCGTTGGGTGGAGGGCAAGGGGTCACCCTGGGGCCTCTATTGCAAGTCCAGGGAGAGAGCTGGACCCCTGGGTAGCTTGCTGGACTCAGAGGCCCCTAGGTGGAGGGCCAGGGGGCACCCTGGGGCCTCTACTATAGGTCCATGGAGAGATGTGGACCCCTGGGTAGCTGGCTGGGGTCAAAGGCCCCTAGGTGGAGGGCCAGTGGGCACCCAGGGGCGTCTACTGCAAGTCCAGGGAGAGATGTGGACCCCTGGGTAGCTTGCTGGGGTCAGAGGGCCCTACGTGGAGGGCCATGGGGCACCCTGGGGACTCTACTGCAAGTCCAGGGAGATAGGCGGGCCCCTGGGCAGCTTGCTGGGGTCAGAGGCGGACCCTTGGGTAGCTTGCTGGGGTCAGAGACCGCTAGGTGGAGGGCCAATGGGCACCCTGGGGCCTCTACTGCAAGTCCAGGGAGAGAGTTTTAGCCCTGGGTAGCTTGCTGGGGTCAGAGGGCCCTAGGTGGAGGGCCATGGGGAACCCTGGGGACTCTACTGCAAGTCCAGGGAGATAGGTAGGACATTGGGTAGCTTGCTGGGGTCAGATGCCCCTAGGTTGAGGGCCAAGGGTCACCCTGGGGCCTCTAATGCAAGTCCAGGGAGAGATGTGGACCCCTGGGTAGCTTGCTGGGGTCAGAGGCCCCTAGGTGGAGGGAAAATGGGCACCCTGGGGACTCTACTGCAAGTCCACGGAGAGAGGTGAACCCCTCCGTAGCTTGCTGGGGTCAGAGGCCCCTAGGTGGAGTGCCAAGGGGCACCCTGGGGCCTCTACTGCAAGTCCAGGGAGAGAGGTGGACTCCAGGGTAGCTTGCTGGGGTCAGAGGCCCCTAGGTGGAGGGCAAGGGGCACCCTGGGGCCTCTACAGCAAGTCTAGGGAGAGAGGTGGACCCCTGGGTAGTTTGCTAGGGTCAGAGGCCCCTAGGTGGAAGGCCAGAGGGCACCCTGGGGCCTATACTGCAAGTCCAGGGAGAGAGGTGGACCCCTGGGTAGCTTGCTGGTGTCAGATGCCCCTAGGTGGAGGGCCAGGGGGCACCCTGGGTCCTATACTGCAAGTCCAGGGAGAGAGGTGGACCCCTGGGTAGCTTGCTGGGGTCAGATGCCCCTAGGTGGAGGGCCAGGGGGCACCCTGGGGCCTATACTGCAAGTCCAAGGAGAGAGGTGGACCCCTGGGCAGCTTGCTGGGGTCAGAGGCCCCTAGTTGGAGGGCCAGGGGGCACCCTGGGGCCTATACTGCAAGTCCAGGGAGAGAGGTGGACCCCTGGGTAGCTTGCTGGCGTCAGAGGCCCCTAGGTGGATGGTCACGGGGCACCCTGGGGCCTCTATTGCAAGTCCAGGGAGAGAGGTGGACCCCTCGGTAGCTTGCTGGGGTCAGAGACCCCTGGGTGGAGGGCCAATGGGCACCCTGGGGCCTCTACTGCAAGTCCAGGGAGAGAGGTGGAGCCCTGTGTAGCTTGCTGGGGTCAGAGGCCCCTATGTGGAGGGCCAGAGGGCAGCCTAGGGCCTCTACTACAAGTCCAGGGAGAGAGGTGGAGCCCTGGGTAGCTTGCTGGGGTCAGTAGCCCTTGGGTGGAGGGCAAGGGGGCACCCTAGAGCCTCTATTGCAAGTCCAGGGAGAGATGTGGACCCCTGGGTAGCTTGCTGGACTCAGAGGCCCCTAGGTGGAGGGCCACGGGGTACCCTGGGGCCTCTACTGAGAGTCCAGGGAGAGAGGTGGAGCCCTGGGTAGCTTGCTGGGGTCAGTAGCCCCTGGGTGGAGGGAAAGGGGGCACCCTGGGGCTTCTACTGCAAGTCTAGGGAGAGAGGTGGAGCCCTGGGTAGCTTGCTGGGGTCAGTAGCCCCTGGGTGGAGGGCAAGGGGGCACCCTGGGGCCTCTATTGCAAGTCCAGGGAGAGAGTTGGACCCCCGGGTAGCTTGCTCGGGTCAGAGGCCCCTAAGTGGAGGGCCAGGGGGCACCCTGGGGCCTCCACTGCAAGTCCAAGGAGAGATGTGGACCCCTGGGTAGCTTGCTGGGGTCAGATGCACCTAGGTGGAGGGCCAGGCCAGGGGGCACCCTGGGTCATATACTGCAAGTCCAGGGAGAGAGGTGGACTCCTGGGTAGCTTGCTGGTGTCAGATGCACCTAGGTGTAGGGCCAGGGGGCACCCTGGGTCCTATACTGCAAGTCCAGGGAGAGAGGTGGACCCCTGGGTAGCTTGCTGGGGTCAGATGCCCCTAGGTGGAGGGCCAGGAGGCACCTTGGGGCCTCTACAGCATGTCCAGGGAGAGAGGTGGACCCCTGGGTAGTTTGCTAGGGTCAGAGGCCTCTAGGTGGAGGGCCAGAGGGCACACTGGGGCCTATACTGCAAGTCCAGGGAGAGAGGTGGACCCCTGGGTAGCTTGCTGGTGTCAGATGCCCCTAGGTGGAGGGCCAGGGGGCACCCTGGGGCCTCTACTGCAAGTCCAGGGAGAGATGTGGACCCCTGGGTAGCTTGCTGGACTCAGAGGCCCCTAGGTGGAGGGCCACAGGGTACCCTGGGGCCTCTACTGCAAGTCCAAGGAGAGAGGTGAAGCCTGGGTAGCTTGCTGGGGTCAGTAGCCCCTGGGTGGAGGGCAAGGGGGCACCCTGGGGCCTCTACTGCAAGTCCAGGGAGAGAAGTGGAGCCCTGGGTAGCTTCTGGGGTCAGAGGCCCCTAGGTGGAGGGCAAGGGGGCACCCTGTGGCCTATACTGCAAGTCCAGGGAGAGAGGTGTAGCCCTGGGTAGCTTACTGGGGTCAGAGGGCCCTACGTGGAGGGCCATGGGGCACCCTGGGGACTCTACTGCAAGTCCAGGGAGATAGGCAGGCCCCTGGGCAGCTTGCTGGAGTCAGAGGCCCCTAGGTGGAGGGCCAAGGGTCACCCTGGGGCCTCTACAGCAAGTCCAGGGAGAGAGGTGGACCCCTGGGTAGTTTGCTAGGGTCAGAGGCCCCTGGTTGGAGGGCCAGAGGGCACCCTGGGGCCTATACTGCAAGTCCAAGGAGAGAGGTGGACCCTTGGGTAGCTTGCTGGTGTCAGAGACCCCTAGGTGGAGGGCCAGGGGGCACCCTGGGTCCTAAACTGCAAGTCCAGGGAGAGAGGTGGAGCCCAGGGTAGCTTGCTGGGGTCAGTAGCCGTTGGGTGGAGGGCAAGGGGGCACCCTGGGGCCTCTATTGCAAGTCCAGGGAGAGAGCTGGACCCCTGGGTAGCTTGCTGGACTCAGAGGCCCCTAGGTGGAGGGCCAGGGGGCACCCTGGGGCCTCTACTATAAGTCCATGGAGAGATGTGGACCCCTGGGTAGCTGGCTGGGGTCAAAGGCCCCTAGGTGGAGGGCTAGTGGGCACCCAGGGGCGTCTACTGCAAGTCCAGGGAGAGATGTGGACCCCTGGGTAGCTTGCTGGGGTCAGAGGGCCCTACGTGGAGGGCCATGGACACCCTGGGGACTCTACTGCAAGTCCAGGGAGATAGGCAGGCCCCTGGGCAGCTTGCTGGGGTCAGAGGCGGACCCTTGGGTAGCTTGCTGGGTTCAGAGACCCCTAGGTGGAGGGCCAATGGGCACCCTGGGGCCTCTACTGCAAGTCCAGGGAGAGAGTTTTAGCCCTGGGTAGCTTGCTGGGGTCAGAGGGCCCTAGGTGGAGGGCCATGGGGAACCCTGGGGACTCTACTGCAAGTCCAGGGAGATAAGTAGGAAATTGGGTAGCTTGCTGGGGTCAGATGCCCCTAGGTTGAGGGCCAAGGGTCACCCTGGGGCCTCTACTGCAAGTCCAGGGAGAGAAGTGGACCCCTGGGTAGCTTGCTGGGGTCAGAGGCCCCTAGGTGGAAGGAAAATGGGCACCCTGGGGCCTCTACTGCAAGTCCACGGAGAGAAGTGAACCCCTCGGTAGCTTGCTGGGGTCAGAGGCCCTTAGGTGGAGGGCCAAGGGGCACCCTGGGGCCTCTATTGCAAGTCCAGGGAGAGAGGTGGACCCCTCGGTAGCTTGCTGGGGTCAGAGGCCCCTAGGTGGAGGGCCAATGGGCACCCTGGGGCCTCTACTGCAAGTCCAGGGAGAGAGGTGAAGCCCAGGGTAGCTTGATGGGGTCAGAGTCCCCTAGGTGGAGGGCCAGAGGGCAGCCTAGGGCCTCTACTACAAGTCCAGGGAGATAGGTGGAGCCCTGGGTAGCTTGCTGGGGTCAGTAGCCCCTGGGTGGAGGGCAAGGGGGCACCCTGGGGCCTCTATTGCAAGTCCAGGGAGAGAGTTGGACCCCCGGGTAGCTTGCTCGGGTCAGAGGCCCCTAAGTGGAGGGCCAGGGGGCACCCTGGGGCCTCCACTGCAAGTCCAAGGAGAAATGTGGACCCCTGGGTAGCTTGCTGGGGTCAGATGCACCTAGGTGGAGGGCCAGGCCAGGGGGCACCCTGGGTCATATACTGCAAGTCCAGGGAGAGAGGTGGACTCCTGGGTAGCTTGCTGGTGTCAGATGCACCTAGGTGTAGGGCCAGGGGGCACCCTGGGTCCTATACTGCAAGTCCAGGGAGAGAGGTGGACCCCTGGGTAGCTTGCTGGGGTCAGATGCCCCTAGGTGGAGGGCCAGGGGGCACCTTGGGGCCTCTACTGCAAGTCCAGGGAGAGAGGTGGACCCCTGGGTAGTTTGCTAGGGTCAGAGGCCTCTAGGTGGAGGGCCAGAGGGCACACTGGGGCCTATACTGCAAGTCCAGGGAGAGAGGTGGACTCCTGGGTAGCTTGCTGGTGTCAGATGCACCTAGGTGTAGGGCCAGGGGGCACCCTGGGTCCTATACTGCAAGTCCAGGGAGAGAGGTGGACCCCTGGGTAGCTTGCTGGTGTCAGATGCCCCTAGGTGGAGGGCCAGGGGGCACCCTGGGGCCTCTACTGCAAGTCCAGGGAGAGAGGTGAAGCCCTGGGTAGCTTGCTGGGGTCAGTAGCCCCTGGGTGGAGGGCAAGGGGGCACCCTGGGGCCTCTACTGCAAGTCCAGGGAGAGAGGTGGAGCCCAGGGTAGCTTGCTGGGGTCAGAGGGCCCTACTTGGAGGGCCATGGGGCACCCTGGGGACTCTACTGCAAGTCTAGGGAGATAGGCAGGCCCCTGGGCAGCTTGCTGGGGTCAGAGGCCCCTAGGTGGAGGGCCAAGGGTCACCCTGGGGCCTCTACAGCAAGTCCAGGGAGAGAGGTGGACCCCTGGGTAGCTTGCTGGGGTCAGAGGCCCCTAGGTGGAGGGTCACGGGGCACCCTGGGGCCTCTATTGCAAGTCCAGGGAGAGAGGTGGACCCCTCGGTAGCTTGCTGGGGTCAGAGACCCCTAGGTGGAGGGCCAATGGGCACCCTGGGGCCTTTACTGCAAGTCCAGGGAGAGAGCTGGAGCCCTGGGTAGCTTGCTGGGGTCAGAGGCCCCTAGTTGGAGAGCCAGGGGCACCCTGGGGCCTATACTGCAAGTCCAGGGAGAGAGGTGGACCCCTGGGTAGCTTGCTGGGGTCAGAGGCCCCTAGGTGGAGGGTCACGGGGCACCCTGGGGCCTCTATTGCAAGTCCAGGGAGAGAGGTGGACCCCTCGGTAGCTTGCTGGGGTCAGAGACCCCTAGGTGGAGGGCCAATGGGCACCCTGGGGCCTTTACTGCAAGTCCAGGGAGAGAGCTGGAGCCCTGGGTAGCTTGCTGGGGTCAAAGGCCCCTAGTTGGAGGGCCAGAGGGCAGCCTAAGGCCTCTATTACAAGTCCAGGGAGAGAGGTGGAGCCCAGGGTAGCTTGCTGGGGTCAGTAGCCGTTGGGTGGAGGGCAAGGGGGCACCCTGGGGCCTCTATTGCAAGTCCAGGGAGAGAGCTGGACCCCTGGGTAGCTTGCTGTACTCAGAGGCCCCTAGGTGGAGGGCCAGGGGGCACCCTGGGGCCTCTACTATAAGTCCATGGAGAGATGTTGACCCCTGGGTAGCTGGCTGGGGTCAAAGGCCCCTAGGTGGAGGGCCAGTGGGCACCCAGGGGCGTCTACTGCAAGTCCAGGGAGAGATGTGGACCCCTGGGTAGCTTGCTGGGGTCAGAGGGCCCTACGTGGAGGGCCATGGGGCACCCTGGGGACTCTACTGCAAGTCCAGGGAGATAGGCGGGCCCCTGGGCAGCTTGCTGGGGTCAGAGGCGGACCCTTGGGTAGCTTGCTGGGGTCAGAGACCGCTAGGTGGAGGGCCAATGGGCACCCTAGGGCCTCTACTGCAAGTCCAGGGAGAGAGTTTTAGCCCTGGGTAGCTTGCTGGGGTCAGAGGGCCCTAGGTGGAGGGCCATGGGGAACCCTGGGGACTCTACTGCAAGTCCAGGGAGATAGGTAGGACATTGGGTAGCTTGCTGGGGTCAGATGCCCCTAGGTTGAGGGCCAAGGGTCACCCTGGGGCCTCTAATGCAAGTCCAGGGAGAGAAGTGGACCCCTGGGTAGCTTGCTGGGGTCAGAGGCCCCTAGGTGGAGGGAAAATGGGCACCCTGGGGACTCTACTGCAAGTCCACGGAGAGAGGTGAACCCCTCGGTAGCTTGCTGGGGTCAGAGGCCCCTAGGTGGAGGGCCAAGGGGCACCCTGGGGCCTCTACTGCAAGTCCAGGGAGAGAGGTGGACTCCAGGGTAGCTTGCTGGGGTCATAGGCCCCTAGGTGGAGGGCAAGGGGCACCCTGGGGCCTCTACAGCAAGTCCAGGGAGTGAGGTGGACCCCTGGGTAGTTTGCTAGGGTCAGAGGCCCCTAGGTGGAAGGCCAGAGGGCACCCTGGGGCCTATACTGCAAGTCCAGGGAGAGAGGTGGACCCCTGGGTAGCTTGCTGGTGTCAGATGCCCCTAGGTGGAGGGCCAGGGGGCACCCTGGGTCCTATACTGCAAGTCCAGGGAGAGAGGTGGACCCCTGGGTAGCTTGCTGGGGTCAGATGCCCCTAGGTGGAGGGCCAGGGGGCACCCTGGGGCCTATACTGCAAGTCCAAGGAGAGAGGTGGACCCCTGGGCAGCTTGCTGGGGTCAGAGGCCCCTAGTTGGAGGGCCAGGGGGCACCCTGGGGCCTATACTGCAAGTCCAGGGAGAGAGGTGGACCCCTGGGTAGCTTGCTGGCGTCAGAGGCCCCTAGGTGGATGGTCACGGGGCACCCTGGGGCCTCTATTGCAAGTCCAGGGAGAGAGGTGGACCCCTCGGTAGCTTGCTGGGGTCAGAGACCCCTAGGTGGAGGGCCAATGGGCACCCTGGGGCCTCTACTGCAAGTCCAGGGAGAGAGGTGGAGCCCTGTGTAGCTTGCTGGGGTCAGAGGCCCCTATGTGGAGGGCCAGAGGGCAGCCTAGGGCCTCTACTACAAGTCCAGGGAGAGAGGTGGAGCCCTGGGTAGCTTGCTGGGGTCAGTAGCCCTTGGGTGGAGGGCAAGGGGGCACCCTAGAGCCTCTATTGCAAGTCCAGGGAGAGATGTGGACCCCTGGGTAGCTTGCTGGACTCAGAGGCCCCTAGGTGGAGGGCCACGGGGTACCCTGGGGCCTCTACTGAGAGTCCAGGGAGAGAGGTGGAGCCCTGGGTAGCTTGCTGGGGTCAGTAGCCCCTGGGTGGAGGGAAAGGGGGCACCCTGGGGCTTCTACTGCAAGTCTAGGGAGAGAGGTGGAGCCCTGGGTAGCTTGCTGGGGTCAGTAGCCCCTGGGTGGAGGGCAAGGGGGCACCCTGGGGCCTCTATTGCAAGTCCAGGGAGAGAGTTGGACCCCCGGGTAGCTTGCTCGGGTCAGAGGCCCCTAAGTGGAGGGCCAGCGGGCACCCTGGGGCCTCCACTGCAAGTCCAAGGAGAGATGTGGACCCCTGGGTAGCTTGCTGGGGTCAGATGCACCTAGGTGGAGGGCCAGGCCAGGGGGCACCCTGGGTCATATACTGCAAGTCCAGGGAGAGAGGTGGACTCCTGGGTAGCTTGCTGGTGTCAGATGCACCTAGGTGTAGGGCCAGGGGGCACCCTGGGTCGTATACTGCAAGTCCAGGGAGAGAGGTGGACCCCTGGGTAGCTTGCTGGGGTCAGATGCCCCTAGGTGGAGGGCCAGGAGGCACCTTGGGGCCTCTACAGCAAGTCCAGGGAGAGAGGTGGACCCCTGGGTAGTTTGCTAGGGTCAGAGGCCTCTAGGTGGAGGGCCAGAGGGCACACTGGGGCCTATACTGCAAGTCCAGGGAGAGAGGTGGACCCCTGGGTAGCTTGCTGGTGTCAGATGCCCCTAGGTGGAGGGCCAGGGGGCACCCTGGGGCCTCTACTGCAAGTCCAGGGAGAGATGTGGACCCCTGGGTAGCTTGCTGGACTCAGAGGCCCCTAGGTGGAGGGCCACAGGGTACCCTGGGGCCTCTACTGCAAGTCCAGGGAGAGAGGTGAAGCCCTGGGTAGCTTGCTGGGGTCAGTAGCCCCTGGGTGGAGGGCAAGGGGGCACCCTGGGGCCTCTACTGCAAGTCCAGGGAGAGAAGTGGAGCCCTGGGTAGCTTCTGGGGTCAGAGGCCCCTAGGTGGAGGGCAAGGGGGCACCCTGTGGCCTATACTGCAAGTCCAGGGAGAGAGGTGGAGCCCTGGGTAGCTTACTGGGGTCAGAGGGCCCTACGTGGAGGGCCATGGGGCACCCTGGGGACTCTACTGCAAGTCCAGGGAGATAGGCAGGCCCCTGGGCAGCTTGCTGGGGTCAGAGGCCCCTAGGTGGAGGGCCAAGGGTCACCCTGGGGCCTCTACAGCAAGTCCAGGGAGAGAGGTGGACCCCTGGGTAGTTTGCTAGGGTCAGAGGCCCCTGGTTGGAGGGCAAGAGGGCACCCTGGGGCCTATACTGCAAGTCCAAGGAGAGAGGTGGACCCTTGGGTAGCTTGCTGGTGTCAGAGACCCCTAGGTGGAGGGCCAGGGGGCACCCTGGGTCCTATACTGCAAGTCCAGGGAGAGAGGTGGAGCCCAGGGTAGCTTGCTGGGGTCAGTAGCCGTTGGGTGGAGGGCAAGGGGGCACCCTGGGGCCTCTATTGCAAGTCCAGGGAGAGAGCTGGAACCCTGGGTAGCTTGCTGGACTCAGAGGCACCTAGGTGGAGGGCCAGGGGGCACCCTGGGGCCTCTACTATAAGTCCATGGAGAGATGTGGACCCCTGGGTAGCTGGCTGGGGTCAGAGGGCCCTACGTGGAGGGCCATGGACACCCTGGGGACTCTACTGCAAGTCCAGGGAGATAGGCAGGCCCCTGGGCAGCTTGCTGGGGTCAGAGGCGGACCCTTGGGTAGCTTGCTGGGGTCAGAGACCCCTAGGTGGAGGGCCAATGGGCACCCTGGGGCCTCTACTGCAAGTCCAGGGAGAGAGTTTTAGCCCTGGGTAGCTTGCTGGGGTCAGAGGGCCCTAGGTGGAGGGCCATGGGGAACCCTGGGGACTCTACTGCAAGTCCAGGGAGATAAGTAGGACATTGGGTAGCTTGCTGGGGTCAGATGCCCCTAGGTTGAGGGCCAAGGGTCACCCTGGGGCCTCTACTGCAAGTCCAGGGAGAGAAGTGGACCCCTGGGTAGCTTGCTGGGGTCAGAGTTCCCTAGGTGGAGGGAAAATGGGCACCCTGGGGCCTCTACTGCAAGTCCACGGAGAGAGGTGAACCCCTCGGTAGCTTGCTGGGGTCAGAGGCCCTTAGGTGGAGGGCCAAGGGGCACCCTGGGGCCTCTATTGCAAGTCCAGGGAGAGAGGTGGACCCCTCGGTAGCTTGCTGGGGTCAGAGGCCCCTAGGTGGAGGGCCAATGGGCACCCTGGGGCCTCTACTGCAAGTCCAGGGAGAGAGGTGAAGCCCAGGGTAGCTTGATGGGGTCAGAGTCCCCTAGGTGGAGGGCCAGAGGGCAGCCTAGTGCCTCTACTACAAGTCCAGGGAGATAGGTGGAGCCCTGGGTAGCTTGCTGGGGTCAGTAGCCCCTGGGTGGAGGGCAAGGGGGCACCCTGGGGCCTCTATTGCAAGTCCAGGGAGAGAGTTGGACCCCCGGGTAGCTTGCTCGGGTCAGAGGCCCCTAAGTCTAGGGCCAGGGGGCACCCTGGGGCCTCCACTGCAAGTCCAAGGAGAGATGTGGACCCCTGGGTAGCTTGCTGGGGTCAGATGCACCTAGGTGGAGGGCCAGGCCAGGGGGCACCCTGGGTCATATACTGCAAGTCCAGGGAGAGAGGTGGACTCCTGGGTAGCTTGCTGGTGTCAGATGCACCTAGGTGTAGGGCCAGGGGGCACCCTGGGTCCTATACTGCAAGTCCAGGGAGAGAGGTGGACCCCTGGGTAGCTTGCTGGGGTCAGATGCCCCTAGGTGGAGGGCCAGGGGGCACCTTGGGGCCTCTACTGCAAGTCCAGGGAGAGAGGTGGACCCCTGGGTAGTTTGCTAGGGTCAGAGGCCTCTAGGTGGAGGGCCAGAGGGCACACTGGGGCCTATACTGCAAGTCCAGGGAGAGAGGTGGACTCCTGGGTAGCTTGCTGGTGTCAGATGCACCTAGGTGTAGGGCCAGGGGGCACCCTGGGTCCTATACTGCAAGTCCAGGGAGAGAGGTGGACCCCTGGGTAGCTTGCTGGGGTCAGATGCCCCTAGGTGGAGGGCCAGGGGGCACCTTGGGGCCTCTACAGCAAGTCCAGGGAGAGAGGTGGACCCCTGGGTAGTTTGCTAGGGTCAGAGGCCTCTAGGTGGAGGGCCAGAGGGCACACTGGGGCCTATACTGCAAGTCCAGGGAGAGAAGTGGACTCCTGGGTAGCTTGCTGGTGTCAGATGCACCTAGGTGTAGGGCCAGGGGGCACCCTCGGTCCTATACTGCAAGTCCAGGGAGAGAGGTGGACCCCTGGGTAGCTTGCTGGTGTCAGATGCCCCTAGGTGGAGGGCCAGGGCGCACCCTGGGGCCTCTACTGCAAGTCCAGGGAGAGAGGTGAAGCCCTGGGTAGCTTGCTGGGGTCAGTAGCCCCTGGGTGGAGGGCAAGGGGGCACCCTGGGGCCTCTACTGCAAGTCCAGGGAGAGAAGTGGAGCCCTGGGTAGCTTCTGGGGTCAGAGGCCCCTAGGTGGAGGGCAAGGGGGCACCCTGTGGCCTATACTGCAAGTCCAGGGAGAGAGGTGGAGCCCTGGGTAGCTTGCTGGGGTCAAAGGGCCCTACGTGGAGGGCCATGGGGCACCCTGGGGACTCTACTGCAAGTCTAGGGAGATAGGCAGGCCCCTGGGCAGCTTGCTGGGGTCAGAGGCCCCTAGGTGGAGGGCCAAGGGTCACCCTGGGGCTTCTACAGCAAGTCCAGGGAGAGAGGTTGACCCCTGGGTAGCTTGCTGGGGTCAGATGCCCCTAGGTGGAGGGCCAGGGGGCACCCTGGGGCCTATACTGCAAGTCCAAGGAGAGAGATGGACCCCTGGGTAGCTTGCTGGGGTCAGAGGCCCCTAGTTGGAGAGCCAGGGGCACCCTGGGGCCTATACTGCAAGTCCAGGGAGAGAGGTGGACCCCTGGGTAGCTTGCTGGGGTCAGAGGCCCCTAGGTGGAGGGTCACGGGGCACCCTGGGGCCTCTATTGCAAGTCCAGGGAGAGAGGTGGACCCCTCGGTAGCTTGCTGGGGTCAGAGACCCCTAGGTGGAGGGCCAATGGGCACCCTGGGGCCTTTACTGCAAGTCCAGGGAGAGAGCTGGAGCCCTGGGTAGCTTGCTGGGGTCAAAGGCCCCTAGGTGGAGGGCCAGAGGGCAGCCTAAGGCCTCTACTACAAGTCCAGGGAGAGAGAGGTGGAGCCCAGGGTAGCTTGCTGGGGTCAGTAGCCGTTGGGTGGAGGGCAAGGGGGCACCCTGGGGCCTCTATTGCAAGTCCAGGGAGAGAGCTGGACCCCTGGGTAGCTTGCTGGACTCAGAGGCCCCTAGGTGGAGGGCCAGGGGGCACCCTGGGGCCTCTACTATAAGTCCATGGAGAGATGTGGACCCCTGGGTAGCTGGCTGGGGTCAAAGGCCCCTAGGTGGAGGGCCAGTGGGCACCCAGGGGCGTCTACTGCAAGTCCAGGGAGAGATGTGGACCCCTGGGTAGCTTGCTGGGGTCAGAGGGCCCTAGGTGGAGGGCCATGGGGAACCCTGGGGACTCTACTGCAAGTCCAGGGAGATAGGTAGGACATAGGGTAGCTTGCTGGGGTCAGAGGCCCCTAGGTGGAGGGAAAATGGGCACCCTGGGGACTCTACTGCAAGTCCACGGAGAGAGGTGAACCCCTCGGTAGCTTGCTGGGGTCAGAGGCCCCTAGGTGGAGGGCCAAGTGGCACCCTGGGGCCTCTACTGCAAGTCCAGGGAGAGAGGTGGACTCCAGGGTAGCTTGCTGGGGTCAGAGGCCCCTAGGTGGAGGGCAAGGGGCACCCTGGGGCCTCTACAGCAAGTCCAGGGAGAGAGGTGGACCCCTGGGTAGTTTGCTAGGGTCAGAGGCCCCTAGGTGGAAGGCCAGAGGGCACCCTGGGGCCTATACTGCAAGTCCAGGGAGAGAGGTGGACCCCTGGGTAGCTTGCTGGTGTCAGATGCCCCTAGGTGGAGGGCCAGGGGGCACCCTGGGTCCTATACTGCAAGTCCAGGGAGAGAGGTGGACCCCTGGGTAGCTTGCTGGGGTCAGATGCCCCTACGTGGAGGGCCAGGGGGCACCCTGGGGCCTATACTGCAAGTCCAGGGAGAGAGGTGGACCCCTGGGTAGCTTGCTGGCGTCAGAGGCCCCTAGGTGGATGGTCACGGGGCACCCTGGGGCCTCTATTGCAAGTCCAGGGAGAGAGGTGGACCCCTCGGTAGCTTGCTGGGGTCAGAGACCCCTAGGTGGAGGGCCAATGGGCACCCTGGGGCCTCTACTGCAAGTCCAGGGAGAGAGGTGGAGCCCTGTGTAGCTTGCTGGGGTCAGAGGCCCCTATGTGGAGGGCCAGAGGGCAGCCTAGGGCCTCTACTACAAGTCCAGGGAGAGAGGTGGAGCCCTGGGTAGCTTGCTGGGGTCAGTAGCCCTTGGGTGGAGGGCAAGGGGGCACCCTAGAGCCTCTATTGCAAGTCCAGGGAGAGATGTGGACCCCTGGGTAGCTTGCTGGACTCAGAGGCCCCTAGGTGGAGGGCCACGGGGTACCCTGGGGCCTCTACTGAGAGTCCAGGGAGAGAGGTGGAGCCCTGGGTAGCTTGCTGGGGTCAGTAGCCCTCTTGGTGGAGGGAAAGGGGGCACCCTGGGGCTTCTACTGCAAGTCTAGGGAGAGAGGTGGAGCCCTGGGTAGCTTGCTGGGGTCAGTACCCCTGGGTGGAGGGTGAGGGGGCACCCTGGGGCCTCTACTGCAAGTCCAGGGAGAGAAGTGGAGCCCTGGGTAGCTTGCTGGGGTCAGTAGCCCCTGGGTGGAGGGCAAGGGGGCACCCTGGGGCCTCTACTGCAAGTCCAGGGAGAGAGGTGGAGCCCTGGGTAGCTTGCTGGGGTCAGAGGCCCCTAGGTGGAGGGCCAATGGGCACCCTGGGGCCTCTACTGCAGTCCAGGGAGATAGGCAGGCGCCTGGGCAGCTTGCTGGGATCAGAGGCCCCAAGTAGGAGGGCCAAGGGTCAACCTGGGGCCTCTACTGCAAGTCCAGTGAGAGAGGTGAATAACTGGGAAGCTTGCTGGTGTCAGAGGCCCCTAGGGGGAGGGACAGGGGGCACCGTAGGGCCTCTACTATAAGTCCAGGGAGAGATGTTGACCCCTGGGTAGCTTGCTGGGGTCAGAGGCCCCTAGGTGGAGGGCCAGGGGGCACCCTGGGGCCTCTACTGCAAGTCCAGGGAGAGATGTGGACCCCTGGGTAGCTTGCTGGGGTCAGAGGCCCCTAGGTGTAGGGCCAAGGGGCACCCTGGGGCCTCTACTGCAAGTCCAGTGAGAGAGGTGGACCCCTCGGTAGCTTGCTGGGGTCAGAGGCCCCTAGATGGAGGGAAAATGGGCACCCTGGGACCTCTACTGCAAGTCCAGGGAGAGAGGTGAAGCCCAGGGTAGCTTGGTGGGGTCAGAGTCCCCTAGGTGGAGGGCCAGAGGCCAGCCTAGGGCCTCTACTACAAGTCCAGGGAGAGAGGTGGAGCCCTGGGTAGCTTGCTGGGGTCAGTAGCCCCTGGGTGGAGGGCAAGGGGGCACCCTGGGGCCTCTATTGCAAGTCCAGGGAGAGAGTTGGACCCCCGGGTAGCTTGCTCGGGTCAGAGGCCCCTAAGTGGAGGGCCAAGGGGCACCCTGGGGCCTCCACTGCAAGTCCAAGTAGAGATGTGGACCCCTGGGTAGCTTGCTGGGGTCAGATGCACCTAGGTGGAGGGCCAGGCCAGGGGGCACCCTGGGTCATATACTACAAGTCCAGGGAGAGAGGTGGACTCCTGGGTAGCTTGCTGGTGTCAGATGCACCTAGGTGTAGGGCCAGGGGGCACCCTGGGTCCTATACTGCAAGTCCAGGGAGAGAGGTGGACCCCTGGGTAGCTTGCTGGGGTCAGATGCCCCTAGGTGGAGGGCCAGGGGGCACCTTGGGGCCTCTACAGCAAGTCCAGGGAGAGAGGTGGACCCCTGGGTAGTTTGCTAGGGTCAGAGGCCTCTAGGTGGAGGGCCAGAGGGCACACTGGGGCCTATACTGCAAGTCCAGGGAGAGAGGTGGACTCCTGGGTAGCTTGCTGGTGTCAGATGCACCTAGGTGTAGGGCCAGGGGGCACCCTGGGTCCTATACTGCAAGTCCAGGGAGAGAGGTGGACCCCTGGGTAGCTTGCTGGGGTCAGATGCCCCTAGGTGGAGGGCCAGGGGGCACCTTGGGGCCTCTACAGCAAGTCCAGGGAGAGAGGTGGACCCCTGGGTAGTTTGCTAGGGTCAGAGGCCTCTAGGTGAAGGGCCAGAGGGCACACTGGGGCCTATACTGCAAGTCCAGGGAGAGAGGTGGACCCCTGGGTAGCTTGCTGGGGTCAGATGCCCCTACGTGGAGGGCCAGGGGGCACCCTGGGGCCTATACTGCAAGTCCAGGGAGAGAGGTGGACCCCTGGGTAGCTTGCTGGCGTCAGAGGCCCCTAGGTGGATGGTCACGGGGCACCCTGGGGCCTCTATTGCAAGTCCAGGGAGAGAGGTGGACCCCTCGGTAGCTTGCTGGGGTCAGAGACCCCTAGGTGGAGGGCCAATGGGCACCCTGGGGCCTCTACTGCAAGTCCAGGGAGAGAGGTGGAGCCCTGTGTAGCTTGCTGGGGTCAGAGGCCCCTATGTGGAGGGCCAGAGGGCAGCCTAGGGCCTCTACTACAAGTCCAGGGAGAGAGGTGGAGCCCTGGGTAGCTTGCTGGGGTCAGTAGCCCTTGGGTGGAGGGCAAGGGGGCACCCTAGAGCCTCTATTGCAAGTCCAGGGAGAGATGTGGACCCCTGGGTAGCTTGCTGGACTCAGAGGCCCCTAGGTGGAGGGCCACGGGGTACCCTGGGGCCTCTACTGAGAGTCCAGGGAGAGAGGTGGAGCCCTGGGTAGCTTGCTGGGGTCAGTAGCCCCTGGGTGGAGGGAAAGGGGGCACCCTGGGGCTTCTACTGCAAGTCTAGGGAGAGAGGTGGAGCCCTGGGTAGCTTGCTGGGGTCAGTACCCCTGGGTGGAGGGTGAGGGGGCACCCTGGGGCCTCTACTGCAAGTCCAGGGAGAGAAGTGGAGCCCTGGGTAGCTTGCTGGGGTCAGTAGCCCCTGGGTGGAGGGCAAGGGGGCACCCTGGGGCCTCTACTGCAAGTCCAGGGAGAGAGGTGGAGCCCTGGGTAGCTTGCTGGGGTCAGAGGCCCCTAGGTGGAGGGCCAATGGGCACCCTGGGGCCTCTACTGCAGTCCAGGGAGATAGGCAGGCGCCTGGGCAGCTTGCTGGGGTCAGAGGCCCCAAGTAGGTGGGCCAAGGGTCAACCTGGGGCCTCTACTGCAAGTCCAGTGAGAGAGGTGAATAACTGGGAAGCTTGCTGGTGTCAGAGGCCCTTAGGGGGAGGGACAGGGGGCACCGTAGGGCCTCTACTATAAGTCCAGGGAGAGATGTTGACCCCTGGGTAGCTTGCTGGGGTCAGAGGCCCCTAGGTGGAGGGCCAGGGGGCACCCTGGGGCCTCTACTGCAAGTCCAGGAAGAGATGTGGACCCCTGGGTAGCTTGCTGGGGTCAGAGGCCCCTAGGTGTAGGGCCAAGGGGCACCCTGGGGCCTCTACTGCAAGTCCAGGGAGAGAGGTGGACCCCTCGGTAGCTTGCTGGGGTCAGAGGCCCCTAGATGGAGGGCCAATGGGCACCCTGGGACCTCTACTGCAAGTCCAGGGAGAGAGGTGAAGCCCAGGGTAGCTTGGTGGGGTCAGAGTCCCCTAGGTGGAGGGCCAGAGGCCAGCCTAGGGCCTCTACTACAAGTCCAGGGAGAGAGGTGGAGCCCTGGGTAGCTTGCTGGGGTCAGTAGCCCCTGGGTGGAGGGCAAGGGGGCACCCTGGGGCCTCTATTGCAAGTCCAGGGAGAGAGTTGGACCCCCGGGTAGCTTGCTCGGGTCAGAGGCCCCTAAGTGGAGGGCCAAGGGGCACCCTGGGGCCTCCACTGCAAGTCCAAGGAGAGATGTGGACCCCTGGGTAGCTTGCTGGGGTCAGATGCACCTAGGTGGAGGGCAAGGCCAGGGGGCACCCTGGGTCATATACTACAAGTCCAGGGAGAGAGGTGGACTCCTGGGTAGCTTGCTGGTGTCAGATGCACCTAGGTGTAGGGCCAGGGGGCACCCTGGGTCCTATACTGCAAGTCCAGGGAGAGAGGTGGACCCCTGGGTAGCTTGCTGGGGTCAGATGCCCCTAGGTGGAGGGCCAGGGGGCACCTTGGGGCCTCTACAGCAAGTCCAGGGAGAGAGGTGGACCCCTGAGTAGTTTGCTAGGGTCAGAGGCCTCTAGGTGGAGGGCCAGAGGGCACACTGGGGCCTATACTGCAAGTCCAGGGAGAGAGGTGGACTCCTGGGTAGCTTGCTGGTGTCAGATGCACCTAGGTGTAGGGCCAGGGGGCACCCTGGGTCCTATACTGCAAGTCCAGGGAGAGAGGTGGACCCCTGGGTAGCTTGCTGGGGTCAGATGCCCCTAGGTGGAGGGCCAGGGGGCACCTTGGGGCCTCTACAGCAAGTCCAGGGAGAGAGGTGGACCCCTGGGTAGTTTGCTAGGGTCAGAGGCCTCTAGGTGAAGGGCCAGAGGGCACACTGGGGCCTATACTGCAAGTCCAGGGAGAGAGGTGGACTCCTGGGTAGCTTGCTGGTGTCAGATGCACCTAGGTGTAGGGCCAGGGGGCACCCTGGGTCCTATACTGCAAGTCCAGGGAGAGAGGTGGACCCCTGGGTAGCTTGCTGGTGTCAGATGCCCCTAGGTGGAGGGCCAGGGGGCACCCTGGGGCCTCTACTGCAAGTCCAGGGAGAGAGGTGAAGCCCTGGGTAGCTTGCTGGGGTCAGTAGCCCCTGGGTGGAGGGCAAGGGGGCACCCTGGGGCCTCTACTGCAAGTCCAGGGAGAGAAGTGGAGCCCTGGGTAGCTTCTGGGGTCAGAGGCCCCTAGGTGGAGGGCAAGGGGGCACCCTGTGGCCTATACTGCAAGTCCAGGCAGAGAGGTGGAGCCCTGGGTAGCTTGCTGGGGTCAGAGGGCCCTACGCGGAGGGCCATGGGGCACCCTGGGGCCTCTATTGCAAGTCCAGGGAGAGAGGTGGACCCCTCGGTAGCTTGCTGGGGTCAGAGACCCCTAGGTGGAGGGCCAATGGGCACCCTGGGGCCTCTACTGCAAGTCCAGGGAGAGAGGTGGAGCCCTGTGTAGCTTGCTGGGGTCAGAGGCCCCTATGTGGAGGGCCAGAGGGCAGCCTAGGGCCTCTACTACAAGTCCAGGGAGAGAGGTGGAGCCCTGGGTAGCTTGCTGGGGTCAGTAGCCCTTGGGTGGAGGGCAAGGGGGCACCCTAGAGCCTCTATTGCAAGTCCAGGGAGAGATGTGGACCCCTGGGTAGCTTGCTGGACTCAGAGGCCCCTAGGTGGAGGGCCACGGGGTACCCTGGGGCCTCTACTGGGAGTCCAGGGAGAGAGGTGGAGCCCTGGGTAGCTTGCTGGGGTCAGTAGCCCCTGGGTGGAGGGAAAGGGGGCACCCTGGGGCTTCTACTGCAAGTCTAGGGAGAGAGGTGGAGCCCTGGGTAGCTTGCTGGGGTCAGTACCCCTGGGTGGAGGGTGAGGGGGCACCCTGGGGCCTCTACTGCAAGTCCAGGGAGAGAAGTGGAGCCCTGGGTAGCTTGCTGGGGTCAGTAGCCCCTGGGTGGAGGGCAAGGGGGCACCCTGGGGCCTCTACTGCAAGTCCAGGGAGAGAGGTGGAGCCCTTGGTAGCTTGCTGGGGTCAGAGGCCCCTAGGTGGAGGGCCAATGGGCACCCTGGGGCCTCTACTGCAGTCCAGGGAGATAGGCAGGCGCCTGGGCAGCTTGCTGGGGTCAGAGGCCCCAAGTAGGAGGGCCAAGGGTCAACCTGGGGCCTCTACTGCAAGTCCAGTGAGAGAGGTGAATAACTGGGAAGCTTGCTGGTGTCAGAGGCCCCTAGGGGGAGGGACAGTGGGCACTGTAGGGCCTCTACTATAAGTCCAGGGAGAGATGTTGACCCCTGGGTAGCTTGCTGGGGTCAGAGGCCCCTAGGTGGAGGGCCAGGGGGCACCCTGGGGCCTCTACTGCAAGTCCAGGGAGAGATGTGGACCCCTGGGTAGCTTGCTGGGGTCAGAGGCCCCTAGGTGTAGGGCCAAGGGGCACCCTGGGGCCTCTACTGCAAGTCCAGGGAGAGAGGTGGACCCCTCGGTAGCTTGCTAGGGTCAGAGGCCCCTAGATGGAGGGCCAATGGGCACCCTGGGGCCTCTACTGCAAGTCCAGGGAGAGAGGTGAAGCCCAGGGTAGCTTGGTGGGGTCAGAGTCCCCTAGGTGGAGGGCCAGAGGACAGCCTAGGGCCTCTACTACAAGTCCAGGGAGAGAGGTGGAGCCCTGGGTAGCTTGCTGGGGTCAGTAGCCCCTGAGTGGAGGGCAAGGGGGCACCCTGGGGCCTCTATTGCAAGTCCAGGGAGAGAGTTGGACCCCCGGGTAGCTTGCTCGGGTCAGAGGCCCCTAAGTGGAGGGCCAAGGGGCACCCTGGGGCCTCCACTGCAAGTCCAAGGAGAGATGTGGACCCCTGGTTAGCTTGCTGGGGTCAGATGCACCTAGGTGGAGGGCCAGGCCAGGGGGCACCCTGGGTCATATACTACAAGTCCAGGGAGAGAGGTGGACTCCTGGGTAGCTTGCTGGTGTCAGATGCACCTAGGTGTAGGGCCAGGGGGCACCCTGGGTCCTATACTGCAAGTCCAAGGAGAGAGGTGGACCCCTGGGTAGCTTGCTGGGGTCAGATGCCCCAAGGTGGAGGGCCAGGGGGCACCTTGGGGCCTCTACAGCAAGTCCAGGGAGAGAGGTGGACCCCTGGGTAGTTTGCTAGGGTCAGAGGCCTCTAGGTGGAGGGCCAGAGGGCACACTGGGGCCTATACTGCAAGTCCAGGGAGAGAGGTGGACTCCTGGGTAGCTTGCTGGTGTCAGATGCACCTAGGTAGAGGGCCAGGGGGCACCCTGGGTCCTATACTGCAAGTCCAGGGAGAGAGGTGGACCCCTGGGTAGCTTGCTGGGGTCAGATGCCCCTAGGTGGAGGGCCAGGGGGCACCTTGGGGCCTCTACAGCAAGTCCAGGGAGAGAGGTGGACCCCTGGGTAGTTTGCTAGGGTCAGAGGCCTCTAGGTGGAGGGCCAGAGGGCACACTGGGGCCTATACTGCAAGTCCAGGGAGAGAGGTGGACTCCTGGGTAGCTTGCTGGTGTCAGATGCACCTAGGTGTAGGGCCAGGGGGCACCCTGGGTCCTATACTGCAAGTCCAGGGAGAGAGGTGGACCCCTGGGTAGCTTGCTGGTGTCAGATGCCCCTAGGTGGAGGGCCAGGGGGCACCCTGGGGCCTCTACTGCAAGTCCAGGGAGAGAGGTGAAGCCCTGGGTAGCTTGCTGGGGTCAGTAGCCCCTGGGTGGAGGGCAAGGGGGCACCCTGGGGCCTCTACTGCAAGTCCAGGGAGAGAAGTGGAGCCCTGGGTAGCTTCTGGGGTCAGAGGCCCCTAGGTGGAGGGCAAGGGGGCACCCTGTGGCCTATACTGCAAGTCCAGGGAGAGAGGTGGAGCCCTGGGTAGCTTGCTGGGGTCAGAGGGCCCTACGTGGAGGGCCATGGGGCACCCCGGGGACTCTACTGCAAGTCCAGGGAGATAGGCAGGCCCCTGGGCAGCTTGCTGGGGTCAGAGGCCCCTAGGTGGAGGGCCAAGGGTCACCCTGGGGCCTCTACAGCAAGTCCAGGGAGAGAGGTGGACCCCTGGGTAGCTTGCTGGGGTCAGATGCCCCTAGGTGGAGGGCCAGGGGGCACCCTGGGGCCTATACTGCAAGTCCAAGGAGAGAGATGGACCCCTGGGTAGCTTGCTGGGGTCAGAGGCCCCTAGTTGGAGAGCCAGGGGCACCCTGGGGCCTATACTGCAAGTCCAGGGAGAGAGGTGGACCCCTGAGTAGCTTGCTGGGGTCAGAGGCCCCTAGGTGGAGGGTCACGGGGCACCCTGGGGCCTCTATTGCAAGTCCAGGGAGAGAGGTGGACCCCTCGGTAGCTTGCTGGGGTCAGAGACCCCTAGGTGGAGGGCCAATGGGCACCCTGGGGCCTTTACTGCAAGTCCAGGGAGAGAGCTGGAGCCCTGGGTAGCTTGCTGGGGTCAAAGGCCCCTAGGTGGAGGGCCAGAGGGCAGCCTAAGGCCTCTACTACAAGTCCAGGGAGAGAGGTGGAGCCCAGGGTAGCTTGCTGGGGTCAGTAGCCGTTGGGTGGAGGGCAAGGGGGCACCCTGGGGCCTCTATTGCAAGTCCAGGGAGAGAGCTGGACCCCTGGGTAGCTTGCTGGACTCAGAGGCCCCTAGGTGGAGGGCCAGGGGGCACCCTGGGGCCTCTACTATAAGTCCATGGAGAGATGTGGACCCCTGGGTAGCTGGCTGGGGTCAAAGGCCCCTAGGTGGAGGGCCAGTGGGCACCCAGGGGCGTCTACTGCAAGTCCAGGGAGAGATGTGGACCCCTGGGTAGCTTGCTGGGGTCAGAGGGCCCTACGTGGAGGGCCATGGGGCACCCTGGGGACTCTACTGCAAGTCCAGGGAGATAGGCGGGCCCCTGGGCAGCTTGCTGGGGTCAGAGGCGGACCCTTGGGTAGCTTGCTGGGGTCAGAGACCCCTAGGTGGAGGGCCAATGGGCACCCTGGGGCCTCTACTGCAAGTCCAGGGAGAGAAGTGGACCCCTGGGTAGCTTGCTGGGGTCAGAGGCCCCTAGGTGGAGGGAAAATGGGCACCCTGGGGACTCTACTGCAAGTCCACGGAGAGAGGTGAACCCCTCGGTAGCTTGCTGGGGTCAGAGGCCCCTAGGTGGAGGGCCAAGGGGCACCCTGGGGCCTCTACTGCAAGTCCAGGGAGAGAGGTGGACTCCAGGGTAGCTTGCTGGGGTCAGAGGCCCCTAGGTGGAGGGCAAGGGGCACCCTGGGGCCTCTACTGCAAGTCCAGGGAGAGAGGTGGACCCCTGGGTAGTTTGCTAGGGTCAGAGGCCCCTAGGTGGAAGGCCAGAGGGCACCCTGGGGCCTATACTGCAAGTCCAGGGAGAGAGGTGGACCCCTGGGTAGCTTGCTGGTGTCAGATGCCCCTAGGTGGAGGGCCAGGGGGCACCCTGGGTCCTATACTGCAAGTCCAGGGAGAGAGGTGGACCCCTGGGTAGCTTGCTGGGGTCAGATGCCCCTAGGTGGAGGGCCAGGGGGCACCCTGGGGCCTATACTGCAAGTCCAGGGAGAGAGGTGGAAACCTGGGTAGCTTGCTAGGGTCAGAGGCCCCTAGGTGGAGGGTCACGGGGCACCCTGGGGCCTCTATTGCAAGTCCAGGGAGAGAGGTGGACCACTCGGTAGCTTGCTGGGGTCAGAGGGCCCTAGGTGGAGGGCCAAGGGGCACCCTGGGGCCTCTATTGCACGTCCAGGGAGAGAGGTGGACCCCTGGGCAGCTTGCTTGGGTCAGGGGCCCCTAGGTGGAGGGCCATGGGGCACCCTGGGCACTCTACTGCAAGTACAGGGAGATAGGTAGGACCCTGGGTAGCTTGCTGGGGTCAGAGGCCCCTAGGTGGAGGGCCAAGGGTCACCCTGGGGCCTCTACTGCAAGTCTAGGGAGAGAGGTGGACCACTGGGAATCTTGCTGGGGTCAGTAGCCCCTTGGTGGAGGGCCAAGGGACAACCTGGGGCCTCTACTGCAAGTACAGGGAGAGAGGTGGAGCCCTGGGTAGCTTGCTGGGGTCAGAGGCCCCTAGGTGGAGGGCCAGAGGGCAGCCTAGGGCCTCTACTACAAGTCCAGTGAGAGAGGTGGAGCCCTGGGTAGCTTGCTGGGGTCAGTAGCCCCTGGGTGGAGGGCAAGGGGGCACCCTGGGGCCTCTATTGCAAGTCCAGGGAGAGAGCTGGACCCCCGGGTAGCTTGCTGGGGTCAGAGGCCCCTAGGTGGAGGGCCAGGGGGCACCCAGGAGCCTCTACTGCAAGTCCAGGGAGAGAGGTGGACCCCTGGGTAGCTTGCTGGGGTCAGAGGCACCTAGGTGGAGGGTCACGGGGCAGCCTGGGGCCTCTATTGCAAGTCCAGGGAGAGAGGTGGACCCCTCGGTAGCTTGCTGGGATCAGAGACCCCTAGGTGGAGGGCCAATGGGCACCCTGGGGCCTCTACTGCAAGTCCAGGGAGAGAGGTGGAGCCCTGGGTAGCTTGCTGGGGTCAGTAGCCCCTGGGTGGAGGGCCAGGGGGCACCCTGGGGCCTCTATTGCAAGTCCAGGGAGAGAGGTGGACCACTCGGTAGCTTGCTGGGGTCAGAGGGCCCTAGGTGGAGGGCCAAGGGGCACCCTGGGGCCTCTATTGCACGTCCAGGGAGAGAGGTGGACCCCTGGGCAGCTTGCTTGGGTCAGGGGCCCCTAGGTGGAGGACCAGGGGGCACCCTGAGGCCTATACTGCAAGTCCAGGGAGAGAGATGGAGCCCTGGGTAGCTTGCTGGGGTCAGAGGGCCCTAGGTGGAGGGCCATGGGGCACCCTGGGCACTCTACTGCAAGTACAGGGAGATAGGTAGGACCCTGGGTAGCTTGCTGGGGTCAGAGGCCCCTAGGTGGAGGGCCAAGGGTCACCCTGGGGCCTCTACTGCAAGTCTAGGGAGAGAGGTGGACCACTGGGAATCTTGCTGGGGTCAGTAGCCCCTTGGTGGAGGGCAAAGGGACAACCTGGGGCCTCTACTGCAAGTACAGGGAGAGAGGTGGAGCCCTGGGTAGCTTGCTGGGGTCAGAGGCCCCTAGGTGGAGGGCCAGAGGGCAGCCTAGGGCCTCTACTACAAGTCCAGTGAGAGAGGTGGAGCCCTGGGTAGCTTGCTGGGGTCAGTAGCCCCTGGGTGGAGGGCAAGGGGGCACCCTGGGGCCTCTATTGCAAGTCCAGGGAGAGAGCTGGACCCCCGGGTAGCTTGCTGGGGTCAGAGGCCCCTAGGTGGAGGGCCAGGGGGCACCCAGGGGCCTCTACTGCAAGTCCAGGGAGAGAGGTGGACCCCTGGGTAGCTTGCTGGGGTCAGAGGCCCCTAGGTGGAGGGTCACGGGGCAGCCTGGGGCCTCTATTGCAAGTCCAGGGAGAGAGGTGGACCCCTCGGTAGCTTGCTGGGATCAGAGACCCCTAGGTGGAGGGCCAATGGGCACCCTGGGGCCTCTACTGCAAGTCCAGGGAGAGAGGTGGAGCCCTGGGTAGCTTGCTGGGGTCAGTAGCCCCTGGGTGGAGGGCCAGGGGGCACCCTGGGGCCTATACTGCAAGTCCAAGGAGAGAGGTAGACCCTTGGGTAGCTTGCTGGGGTCAGAGGCCCCTAATTGGAGGGCCAGGGGGCACCCTGGGGCCTATACTGCAAGTCCAGGGAGAGAGGTGGACCCCTGGGTAGCTTGCTGGGGTCAGAGGCCCCTAGGTGGAGGGTCACGAGGCACCCTGGGGCCTCTATTGCAAGTCCAGGGAGAGATGTGGACCCCTGGGTAGCTTGCTGGACTCAGAGGCCCCTAGGTGGAGGGCCAGGGGGCACCCTGGGGCCTCTTTTGCAAGTCCAGGGAGAGATGTGGACCCCTGGGTAGCTTGCTGGACTCAGAGGCCCCTAGGTGGAGGGCCAGGGGGCACCCTGGGGCCTCTATTGCAAGTCTAGGGAGAGAGCTGGACCCCTGGGTAGCTTGCTGGGTTCAGAGGCCCCTAGGTGGAGGGCCACGGGGTACCCTGGGGCCTCTACTGCAAGTCCAGGGAGAGAGGTGGAGCCCTGGGTAGCTTGCTGGGGTAAGTAGCCCCTGGGTGGAGGGCAAGGGGGCACCCTGGGGCCTCTACTGCAAGTCCAGGGAGAGAAGTGGAGCCCTAGGTAGCTTGCTGGGGTCAGAGGGCCCTAGGTGGAGGGCCATGGGGCACCCTGGGGACTCTACTGCAAGTCCAGGGAGATAGGCAGGCCCCTGGGCAGCTTGCTGGGGTCAGAAGCCCCTAGGTGGAGGGCCATGGGGCACCCTGGGGCCTCTACTGCAAGTCCAGGGAGATAGGCAGGCCCCTGGGCAGATTGCTGGGGTCAGAAGCCCCTAGGTGGAGATCAAGGGTCACCCTGGGGCCTAGTCTGCAAGTCTAGGGAGAGAGGTGGACCCCTGGGTAGCTTTCTGGGGTCAGAGGCCCCTAGGTGGAGGGCCAAGGGTCACCCTGGGGCCTCTACTGCAAGTCCAGGGAGAGAGGTGGACCCCTCGGTAGCTTGCTGGGGTCAGAGGCCCCTAGGTGGAGGGCCAATGGGCACCCTGGGGCCTCTACTGCAAGTCCAGAGAGAGAGGTGAAGCCCTGGGTAGCTTGCTGGGGTCAGAGGCCAATAGGTGGAGGGCCAGAGGGTAGCCTAGGGCCTCTACTACAAGTCCAGGGAGAGAGGTGGAGCCCTGGGTAGCTTGCTGGGGTCAGTAGCCCCTGGGTGGAGGGCAAGGGGGCACCCTGGGGCCTCTATTGCAAGTCCAGGGAGAGAGCTGGACCCCGGGGTAGCTTGCTGGGGTCAGAGGCCCCTAGGTGGAGGGCCAGGGGGCACCCTGGGGCCTCTACAGCAAGTCCAGGGAGAGAGGTGGACCCCTGGGTAGCTTGCTGGTGTCAGATGCCCCTAGGTGGAGGGCCAGGGGGCACCCTGGGTCCTATACTGCAAGTCCAGGGAGAGAGGAGGACCCCTGGGTAGCTTGCTGGGGTCAGATGCCCCTAGTGGAGGGCCATGGGGCACCCTGGGGCCTATACTGCAAGTCCAAGGAGAGAGGTGGACCCCTGGGTAGCTTGCTGGGGTCAGAGGCCCCTAGTTGGAGGGCCAGGGGGCACCCTGGGGCCTATACTGCAAGTCCAGGGAGAGAGGTGGACCCCTGGGTAGCTTGCTGGGGTCAGAGGCCCCTAGGTGGAGGGTCACGGGGCACCCTTGGGCCTCTATCTCAAGTCCAGGGGGAGAGAGGTGGACCCCTCGGTAACTTGCTGGGGTCAGTAGCCCCTGGGTGGAGGGCAAGGGGGCACCCTGGGGCCTCTATTGCAAGTCCAGGGAGAGAGGTGGAGCCCTGGGTAGCTTGCTGGGGTCAGTAGCCCCTGGGTGGAGGGCAAGGGGGCACCCTGGGTCCTATACTGCAAGTCCAGGGAGAGAGGTGGACCCCTGGGTAGCTTGCTGGGGTCAGATGCCCCTAGTGGAGGGCCAGGGGGCACCCTGGGGCCTATACTGCAAGTCCAAGGAGAGAGGTGGAGCCCTGGGTAGCTTGCTGGGGTCAGCAGCCCCTGGATGGAGGGCAAGGGGGCACCCTGGGGCCTCTACTGCAAGTCCAGGGAGAGAGGTGGAGCCCTGGGTAGCTTGCTGTGGTCAGAGGCCCCTAGGTGGAGGGCAAGGGGGCACCCTGTGGCCTATACTGCAAGTCCAGGGAGAGAGGTGGACCCCTGGGTAGCTTGCTGGGGTCAAAGGGCCCTAGGTGGAGGGCCATGGGGCACCCTGGGGACTCTACTGCAAGTCCAGGGAGATAGCAAACCCCTCGGTAGCTTGCTGGGGTCAGAGGCCCCTAGGTGGAGGGCCAAGGGTCAACCTGGGGCCTCTACTGCAAGCCCAGGGAGAGAGGTGGAGCCCTGGGTAGCTTGCTGGGGTCAGAGGCCCCTAGGTGGAGGGCCAGAGGGCAGCCTAGGACCTCTACCACAAGTCCAGGGAGAGAGGTGGAGCCCTGGGTAGCTTGCTGGGGTCAGTAGCCCCTGGGTGGAGGGCAAGGGGGCACCCTGGGGCCTCTATTGCAAGTCCAGGGAGAGAGCTGGACCCCCGGGTAGCTTGCTGGGGTCAGAGGCCCCTAGGTGGAGGGCCAAGGGTCAACCTGGGGCCTCTACAGCAAGTCCAGGGAGAGAGGTGGACCCCTGGGTAGTTTGCTAGGGTCAGAGGCCCCTAGGTGGAAGGCCAGAGGGCACCCTGGGGCCTATACTGCAAGTCCAGGGAGAGAAGTGGACCCCTGGGTAGCTTGCTGGTGTCAGATGCCCCTAGGTGGAGGGCCAGGGGGCACCCTGGGTCCTACACTGCAAGTCCAGGGAGAGAGGAGGACCCCTGGGTAGCTTGCTGGGGTCAGATGCCCCTAGTGGAGGGCCATGGGGCACCCTGGGGCCTATACTGCAAGTCCAAGGAGAGAGGTGGACCCCTGGGTAGCTTGCTGGGGTCAGAGGCCCCTAGTTGGAGGGCCAGGGGGCACCCTGGGGCCTATACTGCAAGTCCAGGTAGAGAGGTGGACCCCTGGGTAGCTTGCTGGGGTCAGAGGCCCCTAGGTGGAGGGTCACGGGGCACCCTTTGGCCTCTATCTCAAGTCCAGGGGGAGAGAGGTGGACCCCTCGGTAACTTGCTGGGGTCAGTAGCCCCTGGGTGGAGGGCAAGGGGGCACCCTGGGGCCTCTATTGCAAGTCTAGGGAGAGAGGTGGAGCCCCGGGTAGCTTGCTGGGGTCAGTAGCCCCTGGGTGGAGGGCAAGGGGGCACCCTGGGTCCTATACTGCAAGTCCAGGGAGAGAGGTGGACCCCTGGGTAGCTTGCTGGGGTCAGATGCCCCTAGTGGAGGGCCAGGGGGCACCCTGGGGCCTATACTGCAAGTCCAAGGAGAGAGGTGGAGCCCTGGGTAGCTTGCTGGGGTCAGTAGCCCCTGGATGGAGGGCAAGGGGGCACCCTGGGGCCTCTACTGCAAGTCCAGGGAGAGAGGTGGAGCCCTGGGTAGCTTGCTGTGGTCAGAGGCCCCTAGGTGGAGGGCAAGGGGGCACCCTGTGGCCTATACTGCAAGTCCAGGGAGAGAGGTGGACCCCTGGGTAGCTTGCTGGGGTCAAAGGGCCCTAGGTGGAGGGCCATGGGGCACCCTGGGGACTCTACTGCAAGTCCAGGGAGATAGGCAGACCCCTCGGTAGCTTGCTGGGGTCAGAGGCCCCTAGGTGGAGGGCCAAGGGTCAACCTGGGGCCTCTACTGCAAGTCCAGGGAGAGAGGTGGAGCCCTGGGTAGCTTGCTGGGGTCAGAGGCCCCTAGGTGGAGGGCCAGAGGGCAGCCTAGGGCCTCTACCACAAGTCCAGGGAGAGAGGTGGAGCCCTGGGTAGCTTGCTGGGGTCAGTAGCCCCTGGGTGGAGGGCAAGGGGGCACCCTGGGGCCTCTATTGCAAGTCCAGGGAGAGAGCTGGACCCCCGGGTAGCTTGCTGGGGTCAGAGGCCCCTAGGTCGAGGGCCAGGGTGCACCCAGGGGTTTATACTGCAAGTCCAGGGAGAGAGGTGGACCCCTCGGTAGCTTGCTGGGGTCAGAGACCCATAGGTGGAGGGCCAATGGGCACCCTGGGGCCTCTACTGCAAGTCCAGGGAGAAATGTGGACCCCTGGGTAGCTTGCTGGGGTCAGAGGCCCCTAGGTGGAGGGCCACGGGTTACCGTGGGGCCTCTACTGCAAGTTCAGGGAGAGAGGTGGAGCCCTGGGTAGCTTGCTGGGGTCAGTAGCCCTTGGGTGGAGGGCAAGGGGGCACCCTGGGGCCTCTACTGCAAGTCCAGGGAGAGACATGGAGCCCTGGGTAGCTTGCTGGGGTCAGAGGCCCCTAGGTGGAGGGCCAATGGGCACCCTGGGGCCTCTACTGCAGTCCCGGGAGATAGGCAGGCCCCTGGGCAGCTTGCTGGGGTCAGAGGCCCCAAGATGGAGGGCCAAGGGTCAACCTGGGGCCTCTACTGCAAGTCCAGTGATAGAGGTGAATAACTGGGAAGCTTGCTGGTGTCAGAGGCCCCTAGGGGGAGGGCCAGGGGGCACCGTAGGGCCTCTACTATAAGTCCAGGGAGAGATGTGGACCCCTGGGTAGCTTGCTGGGGTCAGAGGCCCCTAGGTGGAGGGCCAGGGGGCACCCTGGGGTGTCTACTGCAAGTCCAGGGAGAGATGTGGACCCCTGGGTAGCTTGCTGGGGTCAGAGGCCCCTAGGTGGAGGGCCAAGGGGCACCCTGGGGCCTCTACTGCAAGTCCAGGGAGAGAGGTGGACCCCTCGGTAGCTTGCTGGGGTCAGAGGCCCCTAGGTGGAGGGCCAATGGGCACCCTGGGGCCTCTACTGCAAGTCCAGGGAGAGAGGTGAAGCCCAGGGTAACTTGCTGGGGTCAGAGTCCCCTAGGTGGAGGGCCAGAGGGCAGCCTAGGGCCTCTACTGCAAGTCCAGGGAGAGAGGTGGAGCCCTGGGTAGCTTGCTGGGGTCAGTAGCCCCTGGGTGGAGGGCAAGGGGGCACCCTGGGGCCTCTATTGCAAGTCCAGGGAGAGAGTTGGACCCCCGGGTAGCTTGCTCGGGTCAGAGGCCCCTAAGTGGAGGGCCAGGGGGCACCCTGGGGCCTCCACTGCAAGTCCAAGGAGAGATGTGGACCCCTGGGTAGCTTGCTGGGGTCAGATGCACCTAGGTGGAGGGCCAGGCCAGGGGGCACCCTGGGTCATATACTGCAAGTCCAGGGAGAGAGGTGGACTCCTGGGTAGCTTGCTGGTGTCAGATGCACCTAGGTGTAGGGCCAGGGGGCACCCTGGGTCCTATACTGCAAGTCCAGGGAGAGAGGTGGACCCCTGGGTAGCTTGCTGGGGTCAGATGCCCCTAGGTGGAGGGCCAGGGGGAACCTTGGGGCCTCTACAGCAAGTCCAGGGAGAGAGGTGGACCCCTGTGTAGTTTGCTAGGGTCAGAGGCCTCTAGGTGGAGGGCCAGAGGGCACACTGGGGCCTATACTGCAAGTCCAGGGAGAGAGGTGGACCCCTTGGTAGCTTGCTGGTGTCAGATGCCCCTAGGTGGAGGGCCAGGGGGCAATCTGGGGCCTCTACTGCAAGTCCAGGGAGAGATGTGGACCCCTGGGTAGCTTGCTGGACTCAGAGGCCCCTAGGTGGAGGGAAACAGGGTACCTTGGGGCCTCTACTGCAAGTCCAAGGAGAGAGGTGAAGCCCTGGGTAGCTTGCTGGGGTCAGTAGCCCCTGGGTGGAGGGCAAGGGGGCACCCTGGGGCCTCTACTGCAAGTCCAGGGAGAGAAGTGGAGCCCTGGGTAGCTTCTGGGGTCAGAGGCCTCTAGGTGGAGGGCAAGGGGGCACCCTGTGGCCTATACTGCAAGTCCAGGGAGAGAGGTGGACCCCTGGGTAGTTTGCTAGGGTCAGAGGCCCCTGGGTGGAGGGCCAGAGGGCACACTGGGGCCTATACTGCAAGTCCAGGGAGAGAGGTGGACCCCTTGGTAGCTTGCTGGTGTCAGATGCCCCTAGGTGGAGGGCCAGGGGGCAATCTGGGGCCTCTACTGCAAGTCCAGGGAGAGATGTGGACCCCTGGGTAGCTTGCTGGACTCAGAGGCCCCTAGGTGGAGGGAAACAGGGTACCTTGGGGCCTCTACTGCAAGTCCAAGGAGAGAGGTGGAGCCCTGGGTAGCTTGCTGGGGTCAGAGGGCCCTACATGGAGGGCCATGGGGCACCCTGGGGACTCTACTGCAAGTCCAGGGAGATAGGCAGGCCCCTGGGCAGCTTGTTGGGGTCAGAGGCCCCTAGGTGGAGGGCCAAGGGTCACCCTGGGGCCTCTACAGCAAGTCCAGGGAGAGAGGTGGACCCCTGGGTAGTTTGCTAGGGTCAGAGGACCCTGGGTGGAGGGCCAGAGGGCACCCTGGGGCCTATACTGCAAGTCCAGGGAGAGAGGTGGACCCTTGGGTAGCTTGCTGGTGTCAGAGACCCCTAGGTGGAGGGCCAGGGGGCACCCTGGGTCCTATACTGCAAGTCCAGGGAGAGAGGTGGACCCCTGGGTAGCTTGCTGGGGTCAGATGCCCCTAGGTAGAGGGCCAGGGGGCACCCTGGGGCCTATACTGCAAGTCCAAGGAGAGAGGTGGACCCCTGGGTAGCTTGCTGGGGTCAGAGGCCCCTAGTTGGAGAGCCAGGGGCACCCTGGGGCCTATACTGCAAGTCCAGGGAGAGAGGTGGACCCCTGGGTAGCTTGCTGGGGTCAGAGGCCCCTAGTTGGAGGGCCAGGGGGCACCCTGGGGCCTATACTGCAAGTCCAGGGAGAGAGGTGGACCCCTGGGTAGCTTGCTGGGGTCAGAGGCCCCTAGGTGGAGGGTCACGGGGCACCCTTGGGCCTCTATCTCAAGTCCAGGGGGAGAGATTTGGACCCCTCGGTAACTTGCTGGGGTCAGTAGCCCCTGGGTGGAGGGCAAGGGGGCACCCTGGGGCCTCTATTGCAAGTCCAGGGAGAGAGGTGGAGCCCTGGGTAGCTTGCTGGGGTCAGTAGCCCCTGGGTTGAGGGCAAGGGGGCACCCTGGGTCCTATACTGCAAGTCCAGGGAGAGAGGTGGACCCCTGGGTAGCTTGCTGGGGTCAGATGCCCCTAGTGGAGGGCCAGGGGGCACCCTGGGGCCTATACTGCAAGTCCAAGGAGAGAGGTGGAGCCCTGGGTAGCTTGCTGGGGTCAGTAGCCCCTGGATGGAGGGCAAGGGGGCACCCTGGGGCCTCTACTGCAAGTCCAGGGAGAGAGGTGGAGCCCTGGGTAGCTTGCTGTGGTCAGAGGCCCCTAGGTGGAGGGCAAGGGGGCACCCTGTGGCCTATACTGCAAGTCCAGGGAGAGAGGTGGACCCCTGGGTAGCTTGCTGGGGTCAGAGGCCCCTAGGTGGAGGGCCAATGGGCACCCTGGGGCCTCTACTGCAAGTCCAGGGAGAGAGGTGAAGCCCTGGGTAGCTTGCTGGGGTCAGAGGCCCCTAGGTGGAGGGCCACGGGGTACCCTGGGGCCTCTACTGCAAGTCCAGGGAGATAGGCAGGCCCCTGCGCAGCTTTCTGGGGTCAGAAGCCACTAGGTGGAGGGTCAAGGGTCACCCTGGGGCCTAGTCTGCAAGTCTAGGGAGAGAGGTGGACCCCTGGGTAGCTTTCTGGGGTCAGAGGCCCCTAGGTGGAGGGCCAAGGGGCACCCTGGGGCCTCTATTGCAAGCCCAGGGAGAGAGGTGGACCCCTGGGCAGCTTGCTGGGGTCAGAGGCCCCTAGGTGGAGGGCCAGAGGGTAGCCTAGGGCCTCTACTACAAGTCCAGGGAGAGAGGTGGAGCCCTGGGTAGCTTGCTGGGGTCAGTAGCCCCTGGGTGGAGGGCAAGCGGGCACCCTGGGGCCTCTATTGCAAGTCCAGGGAGAGAGCTGGACCCCTGGGTAGCTTGCTGGGTTCAGAGGCCCCTAGGTGGAGGGCCACGGGGTACCCTGTGCCCTCTACTGCAAGTCCAGGGAGAGATGTGGACCCCTGAGTAGCTTGCTGGGGTCAGAGGCCTCTAGGTGGAGGGCCATGGGGTACCCTGGGGCCTCTACTGCAAGTCCAGGGAGAGAGGTTGAGCCCTGGGTAGCTTGCTGGGGTAAGTAGCCCCTGGGTGGAGGGCAAGGGGGCACCCTTGGGCCTCTACTGCAAGTCCAGGGAGAGAAGTGGAGCCCTAGGTAGCTGGGTCGGGTCAGAGGGCCCTAGGTGGAGAGCCATGGGGCACCCTGGGGACTCTACTGCAAGTCCAGGGAGATAGGCAGGCCCCTGGGCAGCTTGCTGGGTTCAGAAGCCCCTAGGTGGAGGGTCAAGGGTCACCCTGGGGCCTAGTCTGCAAGTCTAGGGAGAGAAGTGGACCCCTGGGTAGCTTTCTGGGATCAGAGGCCCCTAGGTGGAGGGCCAAGGGGCACCCTGGGGCCTCTATTGCAAGTCCAGGGAGAGAGGTGGACCCCTGGGCAGCTTGCTTGGGTCAGGGGCCCCTAGGTGGAGGACCAGGGGGCACCCTGAGGCCTATACTGCAAGTCCAGGGAGAGAGTTTTAGCCCTGGGTAGCTTGCTGGGGTCAGAGGGCCCTAGGTGGAGGGCCATGGGGCACCCTGGGGACTCTACTGCAAGTCCAGGAAGAGAGGTGGACCGCTGGGTAGTTTGCTGGGGTCAGAGGCCCCTAGGTGGAGGGCCAATGGGCACCCTGGGGCCTCTACTGCAAGTCCAGGGAGAGAGGTGGAGCCCTGGGTAGCTTGCTGGGGTCAGTAGCCTCTGGGTGGAGGGCAAGGGGGCACCCTGGGGCCTCTTTTGCAAGTCCAGGGAGAGAGCTGGACCCCCGGTTAGCTTGCTGGGGTCAGAGGCCCCTAGGTGGACGGCCACGGGGCACCCTGGGGCCTCTACTGCAAGTCCAGTGAGAGATGTGGACCCCTGGGTAGCTTGCTGGGGTCAGAGGCCCCTAGGTGGAGGGCCACGGGGTACCCTGGGGCCTCTACTGCAAGTCCAGGGAGAGAGGTGGAGCCCTGGGTAGCTTGCTGGGGTCAGTAGCCCCTGGGTGGAGGGCCAGGGGGCACCCTGGGGCCTCTACTGCAAGTCCAGGGAGAGAGGTGAAGCCCAGGGTAACTTGCTGGGGTCAGAGTCCCCTAGGTGGAGGGCCAGAGGGCACCCTGGGTCCTATACTGCAAGTCCAGGGAGAGAGGTGGACCCCTGGGTAGCTTGCTGGGGTCAGATGCCCCTAGTGGAGGGCCAGGGGGCACCCTGGGGCCTATACTGCAAGTCCAAGGAGAGAGGTGGAGCCCTGGGTAGCTTGCTGGGGTCAGTAGCCCCTGGGTGGAGGGCAAGGGGGCACCCTGGGGCCTCTACTGCAAGTCCAGGGAGAGAGGTGGAGCCCTGGGTAGCTTGCTGTGGTCAGAGGCCCCTAGGTGGAGGGCAAGGGGGCACCCTGTGGCCTATACTGCAAGTCCAGGGAGAGAGGTGGACCCCTGGGTAGCTTGCTGGGGTCAAAGGGCCCTAGGTGGAGGGCCATGGGGCACCCTGGGGACTCTACTGCAAGTCCAGGGAGATAGGCAGACCCCTCGGTAGCTTGCTGGGGTCAGAGGCCCCTAGGTGGAGGGCCAAGGGTCAACCTGGGGCCTCTACTGCAAGTCCAGGGGGAGAGGTGGAGCCCTGGGTAGCTTGCTGGGGTCAGAGGCCCCTAGGTGGAGGGCCAGAGGGCAGCCTAGGGCCTCTATTACAAGTCCAGGGAGAGAGGTGGAGCCTTGGGTAGCTTGCTGGGGTCAGTAGCCCCTGGGTGGAGGGCAAGGGGGCACCCTGGGGCCTCTATTGCAAGTCCAGGGAGAGAGCTGGACCCCCGGGTAGCTTGCTGGGGTCAGAGGCCCCTAGGTCGAGGGCCAGGGGGCACCCAGGGGTTTATACTGCAAGTCCAGGGAGAAAGGTGGACCCCTTGGTAGCTTGCTGGGGTCAGAGACCCATAGGTGGAGGGCCAATGGGCACCCTGGGTTCTCTACTGCAAGTCCAGGGAGAGATGTGGACCCCTGGGTAGCTTGCTGGACTCAGAGGCCCCTAGGTGGAGGGCCAGGGGGCACCCTGGGGCCTCTATTGCAAGTCCAGGGAGAGAGCTGGACCCCTGGGTAGCTTGCTGGGTTCAGAGGCCCCTAGGTGGAGGGCCACGGGGTACCCTGGGGCCTCTACTGCAAGTCCAGGGAGAGATGTGGACCCCTGAGTAGCTTGCTGGGGTCAGAGGCCCCTAATTGGAGGGCCACGGGGTACCCTGGGGCCTCTACTGCAAGTCCAGGGAGAGAGGTTGAGCCCTGGGTAGCTTGCTGGGGTCAGAGACCCCTAGGTGGAGGGCCATTGGGCACCCTGGGGCCTCTACTGCAAGTCCAGGGAGAGAGCTGGACCCCTGGGTAGCTTGCTGGGTTCAGAGGCCCCTAGGTGGAGGGCCACGGGGTACCCTGGGGCCTCTACTGCAAGTCCAGGGAGAGATGTGGACCCCTGAGTAGCTTGCTGGGGTCAGAGGCCCCTAGGTGTAGGGCCACGGGGTACCCTGGGGCCTCTACTGCAAGTCCAGGGAGAGAGGTTGAGCCCTGGGTAGCTTGCTGGGGTAAGTAGCCCCTGGGTGGAGGGCAAGGGGGCACCCTTGGGCCTCTACTGCAAGTCCAGGGAGAGAAGTGGAGCCCTAGGTAGCTTGGTGGGGTCAGAGGGCCCTAGGTGGAGGGCCAAGGGGCACCCTGGGGCCTAGTCTGCAAGTCTAGGGAGAGAGGTGGACCCCTGGGTAGCTTTCTGGGGTCAGAGGCCCCTAGGTGGAGGGCCACGGGGTACCCTGGGGCCTCTATTGCAAGTCCAGGGAGAGAGCTGGACCCCTGGGTAGCTTGCTGGGTTCAGAGGCCCCTAGGTGGAGGGCCACGGGGTACCCTGGGGCCTCTACTGCAAGACCAGGGAGAGAGGTGGAGCCCTGGGTAGCTTGCTGGGGTTAGTAGCCCCTGGGTGGAGGGCAAGGGGGCACCCTGGGGCCTCTACTGCAAGTCCAGGGAGAGAAGTGGAGCCCTAGGTAGCTTGCTGGGGTCAGAGGGCCCTAGGTGGAGGGCCTTGGGGCACCCTGGGGACTCTACTGCAAGTCCAGGGAGATAGGCAGGCCCCTGGGCAGCTTGCTGGGGCCAGAGGGCCCTAGGTGGAGGGCCATGGGGCACCCTGGGGACTCTACTGCAAGTCCAGGGAGATAGGTAGGACCCTGGGTAGCTTGCTGGGGTCAGAGGCCCCTAGGTGGAGGGCCAACGGGCACCCTGGGGCCTCTACTGCAAGTCCAGGGAGAGAGGTGAAGCCCTGGGTAGCTTGCTGGGGTCAGAGGCCCCTAGGTGGAGGGCCAGAGGGTAGCCTAGGGCCTCTACTACAAGTCCAGGGAGAGAGGTGGAGCCCTGGGTAGCTTGCTGGGGTCAGTAGCCTCTGGGTGGAGGGCAAGGGGGCACCCTGGGGCCTCTTTTGCAAGTCCAGGGAGAGAGCTGGACCCCCGGGTAGCTTGCTGGGGTCAGAGGCCCCTAGGTGGACGACCACGGGGCACCATGGGGCCTCTACTGCAAGTCCACGGAGAGAGGTGGATCCCTCGGTAGCTTGCTGGGGTCAGAGGCCCCTAGGTGGAGGTCCAAGGGGCACCCTGGGGCCTCTACTGCAAGTCCAGGGAGAGAGGTGGACTCCAGGGAAGCTTGCTGGGGTCAAAGGCCCCTAGGTGGAGGGCCAATGGGCACCCTGGGGCCTCTACTGCAAGTCCAGGGATATAGGCAGGCCCCTGCGCAGCTTGCTGGGGTCAGAAGCCACTAGGTGGAGGGCCACGGGGTACCCTGGGGCC
This sequence comes from Danio rerio, assembly GCF_049306965.1. Taxonomy (NCBI): domain Eukaryota; kingdom Metazoa; phylum Chordata; class Actinopteri; order Cypriniformes; family Danionidae; genus Danio; species Danio rerio. The sequence goes on along the minus strand of NC_133185.1, from coordinate 20,251,341 downwards.
TCTACTGCAAGTCCAGGGAGATAGGCAGGCCCCTGCGCAGCTTGCTGGGGTCAGAAGCCACTAGGTGGAGGGTCAAGGGTCAACCTGGGGCCTAGTCTGCAAGTCTAGGGAGAGAGGTGGACCCATGGGTAGCTTTCTGGGGTCAGAGGCCCCTAGGTGGAGGGCCAAGGGGCACCCTGGGGCCTCTATTGCAAGCCCAGGGAGAGAGGTGGACCCCTGGGCAGCTTGCTGGGGTCAGAGGCCCCTACGTGGAGGGCCAGAGGGTAGCCTAGGGCCTCTACTACAAGTCCAGGGAGAGAGGTGGAGCCCTGGGTAGCTTGCTGGGGTCAGTAGCCCCTGGGTGGAGGGCAAGCGGGCACCCTGGGGCCTCTATTGCAAGTCCAGGGAGAGAGCTGGACCCCTGGGTAGCTTGCTGGGTTCAGAGGCCCCTAGGTGGAGGGCCACGGGGTACCCTGGGCCCTCTACTGCAAGTCCAGGGAGAGATGTGGACCCCTGAGTAGCTTGCTGGGGTCAGAGGCCCCTAGGTGGAGGGCCATGGGGTACCCTGGGGCCTCTACTGCAAGTCCAGGGAGAGAGGTTGAGCCCTGGGTAGCTTGCTGGGGTAAGTAGCCCCTGGGTGGAGGGCAAGGGGGCACCCTTGGGCCTCTACTGCAAGTCCAGGGAGAGAAGTGGAGCCCTAGGTAGCTTGGTGGGGTCAGAGGGCCCTAGGTGGAGGGCCATGGGGCACCCTGGGGACTCTACTGCAAGTCCAGGGAGATAGGCAGGCCCCTGGGCAGCTTGCTGGGTTCAGAAGCCCCTAGGTGGAGGGTCAAGGGTCACCCTGGGGCCTAGTCTGCAAGTCTAGGGAGAGAAGTGGACCCCTGGGTAGCTTTCTGGGATCAGAGGCCCCTAGGTGGAGGGCCAAGGGGCACCCTGGGGCCTCTATTGCAAGTCCAGGGAGAGAGGTGGACCCCTGGGCAGCTTGCTTGGGTCAGGGGCCCCTAGGTGGAGGACCAGGGGGCACCCTGAGGCCTATACTGCAAGTCCAGGGAGAGAGTTTTAGCCCTAGGTAGCTTGCTGGGGTCAGAGGGCCCTAGGTGGAGGGCCATGGGGCACCCTGGGGACTCTACTGCAAGTCCAGGGAGATAGGTAGGACCCTGGGTAGCTTGCTGGGGTCAGAGGCCCCTAGGTGGAGGGCCAATGGGCACCCTGGGGCCTCTACTGCAAGTCCAGGGAGAGAGGTAGAGCCCTGGGTAGCTTGCTGGGGTCAGTAGCCTCTGGGTGGAGGGCAAGGGGGCACCCTGGGGCCTCTTTTGCAAGTCCAGGGAGAGAGCTGGACCCCCGGGTAGCTTGCTGGGGTCAGAGGCCCCTAGGTGGACGGCCACGGGGCACCCTGGGGCCTCTACTGCAAGTCCAGGGAGAGATGTGGACCCCTGGGTAGCTTGCTGGGGTCAGAGGCCCCTAGGTGGAGGGCCACGGGGTACCCTGGGGCCTCTATTGCAAGTCCAGGGAGAGAGCTGGACCCCTGGGTAGCTTGCTGGGTTCAGAGGCCCCTAGGTGGAGGGCCACGGGGTACCCTGGGGCCTCTACTGCAAGACCAGGGAGAGAGGTGGAGCCCTGGGTAGCTTGCTGGGGTTAGTAGCCCCTGGGTGGAGGGCAAGGGGGCACCCTGGGGCCTCTACTGCAAGTCCAGGGAGAGAAGTGGAGCCCTAGGTAGCTTGCTGGGGTCAGAGGGCCCTAGGTGGAGGGCCTTGGGGCACCCTGGGGACTCTACTGCAAGTCCAGGGAGATAGGCAGGCCCCTGGGCAGCTTGCTGGGGCCAGAGGGCCCTAGGTGGAGGGCCATGGGGCACCCTGGGGACTCTACTGCAAGTCCAGGGAGATAGGTAGGACCCTGGGTAGCTTGCTGGGGTCAGAGGCCCCTAGGTGGAGGGCCAACGGGCACCCTGGGGCCTCTACTGCAAGTCCAGGGAGAGAGGTGAAGCCCTGGGTAGCTTGCTGGGGTCAGAGGCCCCTAGGTGGAGGGCCAGAGGGTAGCCTAGGGCCTCTACTACAAGTCCAGGGAGAGAGGTGGAGCCCTGGGTAGCTTGCTGGGGTCAGTAGCCTCTGGGTGGAGGGCAAGGGGGCACCCTGGGGCCTCTTTTGCAAGTCCAGGGAGAGAGCTGGACCCCCGGGTAGCTTGCTGGGGTCAGAGGCCCCTAGGTGGACGACCACGGGGCACCATGGGGCCTCTACTGCAAGTCCACGGAGAGAGGTGGATCCCTCGGTAGCTTGCTGGGGTCAGAGGCCCCTAGGTGGAGGTCCAAGGGGCACCCTGGGGCCTCTACTGCAAGTCCAGGGAGAGAGGTGGACTCCAGGGAAGCTTGCTGGGGTCAAAGGCCCCTAGGTGGAGGGCCAATGGGCACCCTGGGGCCTCTACTGCAAGTCCAGGGATATAGGCAGGCCCCTGCGCAGCTTGCTGGGGTCAGAAGCCACTAGGTGGAGGGCCACGGGGTACCCTGGGGCCTCTACTGCAAGTCCAGGGAGATAGGCAGGCCCCTGCGCAGCTTGCTGGGGTCAGAAGCCACTAGGTGGAGGGTCAAGGGTCAACCTGGGGCCTAGTCTGCAAGTCTAGGGAGAGAGGTGGACCCATGGGTAGCTTTCTGGGGTCAGAGGCCCCTAGGTGGAGGGCCAAGGGGCACCCTGGGGCCTCTATTGCAAGCCCAGGGAGAGAGGTGGACCCCTGGGCAGCTTGCTGGGGTCAGAGGCCCCTACGTGGAGGGCCAGAGGGTAGCCTAGGGCCTCTACTACAAGTCCAGGGAGAGAGGTGGAGCCCTGGGTAGCTTGCTGGGGTCAGTAGCCCCTGGGTGGAGGGCAAGCGGGCACCCTGGGGCCTCTATTGCAAGTCCAGGGAGAGAGCTGGACCCCTGGGTAGCTTGCTGGGTTCAGAGGCCCCTAGGTGGAGGGCCACGGGGTACCCTGGGCCCTCTACTGCAAGTCCAGGGAGAGATGTGGACCCCTGAGTAGCTTGCTGGGGTCAGAGGCCCCTAGGTGGAGGGCCATGGGGTACCCTGGGGCCTCTACTGCAAGTCCAGGGAGAGAGGTTGAGCCCTGGGTAGCTTGCTGGGGTAAGTAGCCCCTGGGTGGAGGGCAAGGGGGCACCCTTGGGCCTCTACTGCAAGTCCAGGGAGAGAAGTGGAGCCCTAGGTAGCTTGGTGGGGTCAGAGGGCCCTAGGTGGAGGGCCATGGGGCACCCTGGGGACTCTACTGCAAGTCCAGGGAGATAGGCAGGCCCCTGGGCAGCTTGCTGGGTTCAGAAGCCCCTAGGTGGAGGGTCAAGGGTCACCCTGGGGCCTAGTCTGCAAGTCTAGGGAGAGAAGTGGACCCCTGGGTAGCTTTCTGGGATCAGAGGCCCCTAGGTGGAGGGCCAAGGGGCACCCTGGGGCCTCTATTGCAAGTCCAGGGAGAGAGGTGGACCCCTGGGCAGCTTGCTTGGGTCAGGGGCCCCTAGGTGGAGGACCAGGGGGCACCCTGAGGCCTATACTGCAAGTCCAGGGAGAGAGTTTTAGCCCTAGGTAGCTTGCTGGGGTCAGAGGGCCCTAGGTGGAGGGCCATGGGGCACCCTGGGGACTCTACTGCAAGTCCAGGGAGATAGGTAGGACCCTGGGTAGCTTGCTGGGGTCAGAGGCCCCTAGGTGGAGGGCCAATGGGCACCCTGGGGCCTCTACTGCAAGTCCAGGGAGAGAGGTAGAGCCCTGGGTAGCTTGCTGGGGTCAGTAGCCTCTGGGTGGAGGGCAAGGGGGCACCCTGGGGCCTCTTTTGCAAGTCCAGGGAGAGAGCTGGACCCCCGGGTAGCTTGCTGGGGTCAGAGGCCCCTAGGTGGACGGCCACGGGGCACCCTGGGGCCTCTACTGCAAGTCCAGGGAGAGATGTGGACCCCTGGGTAGCTTGCTGGGGTCAGAGGCCCCTAGGTGGAGGGCCACGGGGTACCCTGGGGCCTCTATTGCAAGTCCAGGGAGAGAGCTGGACCCCTGGGTAGCTTGCTGGGTTCAGAGGCCCCTAGGTGGAGGGCCACGGGGTACCCTGGGGCCTCTACTGCAAGTCCAGGGAGAGAGGTGGAGCCCTGGGTAGCTTGCTGGGGTAAGTAGCCCCTGGGTGGAGGGCAAGGGGGCACCCTGGGGCCTCTACTGCAAGTTCAGGGAGAGAAGTGGAGCCCTAGGTAGCTTGCTGGGGTCAGAGGGCCCTAGGTGGAGGGCCTTGGGGCACCCTGGGGACTCTACTGCAAGTCCAGGGAGATAGGCAGGCCCCTGGGCAGCTTGCTGGGGTCAGAGGGCCCTAGGTGGAGGGCCATGGGGCACCCTGGGGACTCTACTGCAAGTCCAGGGAGATAGGTAGGACCCTGGGTAGCTTGCTGGGGTCAGAGGCCCCTAGGTGGAGGGCCAACGGGCACCCTGGGGCCTCTACTGCAAGTCCAGGGAGAGAGGTGAAGCCCTGGGTAGCTTGCTGGGGTCAGAGGCCCCTAGGTGGAGGGCCAGAGGGTAGCCTAGGGCCTCTACTACAAGTCCAGGGAGAGAGGTGGAGCCCTGGGTAGCTTGCTGGGGTCAGTAGCCTCTGGGTGGAGGGCAAGGGGGCACCCTGGGGCCTCTTTTGCAAGTCCAGGGAGAGAGCTGGACCCCCGGGTAGCTTGCTGGGGTCAGAGGCCCCTAGGTGGACGGCCACGGGGCACCCTGGGGCCTCTACTGCAAGTCCACGGAGAGAGGTGGACCCCTCGGTAGCTTGCTGGGGTCAGAGGCCCCTAGGTGGAGGTCCAAGGGGCACCCTGGGGCCTCTACTGCAAGTCCAGGGAGAGAGGTGGACTCCAGGGAAGCTTGCTGGGGTCAAAGGCCCCTAGGTGGAGGGCAAGGGGCACCCTGGGGCCTCTACAGCAAGTCCAGGGAGAGAGGTGGACCCCTGGGTAGTTTGCTAGGGTCAGAGGCCCCTAGGTGGAGGGCCACGGGGTACCCTGGGGCCTCTATTGCAAGTCCAGGGAGAGAGCTGGACCCCTGGGTAGCTTGCTGGGTTCAGAGGCCCCTAGGTGGAGGGCCACGGGGTACCCTGGGGCCTCTACTGCAAGTCCAGGGAGAGAGGTGGAGCCCTGGGTAGCTTGCTGGGGTAAGTAGCCCCTGGGTGGAGGGCAAGGGGGCACCCTGGGGCCTCTACTGCAAGTTCAGGGAGAGAAGTGGAGCCCTAGGTAGCTTGCTGGGGTCAGAGGGCCCTAGGTGGAGGGCCTTGGGGCACCCTGGGGACTCTACTGCAAGTCCAGGGAGATAGGCAGGCCCCTGGGCAGCTTGCTGGGGTCAGAGGGCCCTAGGTGGAGGGCCATGGGGCACCCTGGGGACTCTACTGCAAGTCCAGGGAGATAGGTAGGACCCTGGGTAGCTTGCTGGGGTCAGAGGCCCCTAGGTGGAGGGCCAACGGGCACCCTGGGGCCTCTACTGCAAGTCCAGGGAGAGAGGTGAAGCCCTGGGTAGCTTGCTGGGGTCAGAGGCCCCTAGGTGGAGGGCCAGAGGGTAGCCTAGGGCCTCTACTACAAGTCCAGGGAGAGAGGTGGAGCCCTGGGTAGCTTGCTGGGGTCAGTAGCCTCTGGGTGGAGGGCAAGGGGGCACCCTGGGGCCTCTTTTGCAAGTCCAGGGAGAGAGCTGGACCCCCGGGTAGCTTGCTGGGGTCAGAGGCCCCTAGGTGGACGGCCACGGGGCACCCTGGGGCCTCTACTGCAAGTCCACGGAGAGAGGTGGAGCCCTCGGTAGCTTGCTGGGGTCAGAGGCCCCTAGGTGGAGGTCCAAGGGGCACCCTGGGGCCTCTACTGCAAGTCCAGGGAGAGAGGTGGACTCCAGGGAAGCTTGCTGGGGTCAAAGGCCCCTAGGTGGAGGGCAAGGGGCACCCTGGGGCCTCTACAGCAAGTCCAGGGAGAGAGGTGGACCCCTGGGTAGTTTGCTAGGGTCAGAGGCCCCTAGGTGGAAGGCCAGAGGGCACCCTGGGGCCTATACTGCAAGTCCAGGGAGAGAGGTGGACCCCTGGGTAGCTTGCTGGTGTCAGATGCCCCTAGTATAGGGCCAGGGGGCACCCTGGGTCCTATACTGCAAGTCCAGGGAGAGAGGTGGACACCTGGGTAGCTTGCTAGGGTCAGATGCCCCTAGTGGAGGACCAGGGGGCATCCTGGGGCCTATACTGCAAGTCCAAGAAGAGAGGTGGACCACTGGGTAGCTTGCTGGGGTCAGAGGCCCCTAGTTGGATGGCCAGGGGGAACCCTGGGGCCTCTACTGCAAGTCCAGGGAGAGAGGTGGACCCCTGGGTAGCTTGCTGGGGTCAGAGGCCCCTAGGTGGAGGGTCACGGGGCACTCTGGGGCCTCTATTGCAAGTCCAGGGAGAGAGGTGGACCCCTCGGTAGCTTGCTGGGATCAGAGGCCCCTAGGTGGAGGGCCAGGGGGCACCCTGGGGCCTCTATTGCAAGTCTAGGGAGAGAGCTGGACCCCTGGGTAGCTTGCTGGACTCAGAGGCCCCTAGGTGGAGGGCCAGGGGGCACCCTGGGGCCTCTATTGCAAGTCCAGGGAGAGAGGTGGAGCCCTGGGTAGCTTGGTGGGGTCAGTAGCCCCTGGGTGGAGGGCCAGGGGGCACCCTGGGGCCTATACTGCAAGTCCAAGGAGAGAGGTGGACCCTTGGGTAGCTTGCTGGGGTCAGAGGCCCCTAGTTGGAGGGCCAGGGGGCACCCTGGGGCCTATACTGCAAGTCCAGGGAGAGAGGTGGACCCCTGGGTAGCTTGCTGGGGTCAGAGGCCCCTAGGTGGAGGGTCACGGGGCACCCTGGGGCCTCTATTGCAAGTCCAGGGAGAGATGTGGACCCCTGGGTAGCTTGCTGGACTCAGAGGCCCCTAGGTGGAGGGCCAGGGGGCACCCTGGGGCCTCTATTGCAAGTCTAGGGAGAGAGCTGGACCCCTGGGTAGCTTGCTGGGTTCAGAGGCCCCTAGGTGGAGGGCCACGGGGTACCCTGGGGCCTCTATTGCAAGTACAAGGAGAGAGCTGGACCCCTGGGTAGCTTGCTGGGTTCAGAGGCCCCTAGGTGGAGGGCCACGGGGTACCCTGGGGCCTCTACTGCAAGTCCAGGGAGAGAGGTGGAGCCCTGGGTAGCTTGCTGGGGTAAGTAGCCCCTGGGTGGAGGGTTAGGGGGCACCCTGGGGCCTCTACTGCAAGTCCAGGGAGAGAAGTGGAGCCCTAGGTAGCTTGCTGGGGTCAGAGGGCCCTAGGTGGAGGGCCATGGGGCACCCTGGGGACTCTACTGCAAGTCCAGGGAGATAGGCAGGCCCCTGGGCAGCTTGCTGGGGTCAGAAGCCCCTAGGTGGAGAGCCATGGGGCACCCTGGGGCCTCTACTGCAAGTCCAGGGAGATAGGCAGGCCCCTGGGCAGCTTGCTGGGGTCAGAAGCCCGTAGGTGGAGATCAAGGGTCACCCTGGGGCCTAGTCTGCAAGTCTAGGGAGAGAGGTGGACCCCTGGGTAGCTTTCTGGGGTCAGAGGCCCCTAGGTGGAGGGCCAAGGGTCACCCTGGGGCCTCTACTGCAAGTCCAGGGAGAGAGGTGAAGCCCTGGGTAGCTTGCTGGGGTCAGAGGCCACTAGTGGAGGACCAGGGGGCATCCTGGGGCCTATACTGCAAGTCCAAGAAGAGAGGTGGACCACTGGGTAGCTTGCTGGGGTCAGAGGCCCCTAGTTGGATGGCCAGGGGGAACCCTGGGGCCTCTACTGCAAGTCCAGGGAGAGAGGTGGACCCCTGGGTAGCTTGCTGGGGTCAGAGGCCCCTAGGTGGAGGGTCACGGGGCACCCTGGGGCCTCTATTGCAAGTCCAGGGAGAGAGGTGGACCCCTCGGTAGCTTGCTGGGATCAGAGACCCCTAGGTGGAGGGCCAATGGGCACCCTGGGGCCTCTACTGCAAGTCCAGGGAGAGATGTGGACCCCTGGGTAGCTTGCTGGGGTCAGAGGCCCCAAGGTGGAGGGCCACGGGGTACCCTGGGGCCTCTATTGCAAGTCCAGGGAGAGAGGTGGAGCCCTGGGTAGCTTGCTGGGGTCAGTAGCCCCTGGGTGGAGGGCCAGGGGGCACCCTGGGGCCTATACTGCAAGTCCAAGGAGAGAGGTGGACCCTTGGGTAGCTTGCTGGGGTAAGTAGCCCCTGGGTGGAGGGTTAGGGGGCACCCTGGGGCCTCTACTGCAAGTCCAGGGAGAGAAGTGGAGCCCTAGGTAGCTTGCTGGGGTCAGAGGGCCCTAGGTGGAGGGCCATGGGGCACCCTGGGGACTCTACTGCAAGTCCAGGGAGATAGGCAGGCCCCTGGGCAGCTTGCTGGGGTCAGAAGCCCCTAGGTGGAGGGCCATGGGGCACCCTGGGGCCTCTACTGCAAGTCCAGGGAGATAGGCAGGCCCCTGGGCAGCTTGCTGGGGTCAGAAGCCCGTAGGTGGAGATCAAGGGTCACCCTGGGGCCTAGTTTGCAAGTCTAGGGAGAGAGGTGGACCCCTGGGTAGCTTTCTGGGGTCAGAGGCCCCTAGGTGGAGGGCCAAGGGTCACCCTGGGGCCTCTACTGCAAGTCCAGGGAGAGAGGTGGACCCCTCGGTAACTTGCTGGGGTCAGTAGCCCCTAGGTGGAGGGCCAATGGGCACCCTGGGGCCTCTACTGCAAGTCCAGGGAGAGAGGTGAAGCCCTGGGTAGCTTGCTGGGGTCAGAGGCCACTAGGTGGAGGGCCAGAGGGTAGCCTAGGGCCTCTACTACAAGTCCAGGGAGAGAGGTGGAGCCCTGGGTAGCTTGCTGGGGTCAGTAGCCCCTGGGTGGAGGGCAAGGGGGCACCCTGGGGCTTCTATTGCAAGTCCAGGGAGAGAGCTGGACCCCCGGGTAGCTTGCTGGGGTCAGAGGCCCCTAGGTGGAGGGCCAGGGGGCACCCAGGAGCCTCCACTGCAAGTCCAAGGAGAGATGTGGACCCCTGGGTAGCTTGCTGGGGTCAGAGGCCCCTAGGTGGAGGGCAAGGGGCACCCTGGGGCCTCTAGAGCAAGTCCAGGGAGAGAGGTGGACCCCTGGGTAGTTTGCTAGGGTCAGAGCCCCCTAGGTGGAAGGCCAGAGGGCACCCTGGGGCCTATACTGCAAGTCCAGGGAGAGAAGTGGACCCCTGGGTAGCTTGCTGGTGTCAGATGCCCCTAGGTGGAGGGCCAGGGGGCACCCTGGGGCCTCTACTGCAAGTCCAGGGAGAGAGGTGGAGCCCTGGGTAGCTTGCTGTGGTCAGAGGCCCCTAGGTGGAGGGCAAGGGGGCACCCTGTGGCCTATACTGCAAGTCCAGGGAGAGAGGTGGACCCCTGGGTAGCTTGCTGGGGTCAAAGGGCCCTAAGTGGAGGGCCATGGGGCACCCTGGGGACTCTACTGCAAGTCCAGGGAGAGATGTGGACCCCTGAGTAGCTTGCTGGGGTCAGTAGCCCCTGGGTGGAGGGCAAGGGGGCACCCTGGGTCCTATACTGCAAGTCCAGGGAGAGAGGTGGACCCCTGGGTAGCTTGCTGGGGTCAGATGCCCCTAGTGGAGGGCCAGGGGGCACCCTGGGGCCTATACTGCAAGTCCAAGGAGAGAGGTGGAGCCCTGGGTAGCTTGCTGTTGTCAGTAGCCCCTGGGTGGAGGGCAAGGGGGCACCCTGGGGCCTCTACTGCAAGTCCAGGGAGAGAGGTGGAGCTGTGGGGAGCTTGCTGTGGTCAGAGGCCCCTAGGTGGAGGGCAAGGGGGCACCCTGTGGCCTATACTGCAAGTCCAGGGAGAGAGGTGGAACCCTGGGTAGCTTGCTGGGGTCAAAGGGCCCTAGGTGGAGGGCCATGGGGCACCCTGGGGACTCTACTGCAAGTCCAGGGAGATAGGCAGACCCCTCGGTAGCTTGCTGGGGTCAGAGGCCCCTAGGTGGAGGGCCAAGGGTCAACCTGGGGCCTCTACTGCAAGTCCAGGGAGAGAGGTGGAGCCCTGGGTAGCTTGCTGGGGTCAGAGGCCCCTAGGTGGAGGGCCAGAGGGCAGCCTAGGGCCTCTATTACAAGTCCAGGGAGAGAGGTGGAGCCCTGGGTAGCTTGCTGGGGTCAGTAGCCCCTGGGTGGAGGGCAAGGGGGCACCCTGGGGCCTCTATTGCAAGTCCAGGGAAAGAGCTGGACCCCCGGGTAGCTTGCTGGGGTCAGAGGCCCCTAGGTCGAGGGCCAGGGGGCACCCAGGGGTTTGTACTGCAAGTCCAGGGAGAGAGGTGGACCTCCGGTAGCTTGCTGGGGTCAGAGACCCATAGGTGGAGGGCCAATGGGCACCCTGGGGCCTCTACTGCAAGTCCAGGGAGAGATGTGGACCCCTGGGTAGCTTGCTGGACTCAGAGGCCCCTAGGTGGAAGGCCAGGGGGCACCCTGTGGCCTCTATTGCAAGTCCAGGGAGAGAGCTGGACCCCTGGGTAGCTTGCCGGGTTCAGAGGCCCCTAGGTGGAGGGCCACGGGGTACCCTGGGGCCTCTACTGCAAGTCCAGGGAAAGATGTGGACCCCTGAGTAGCTTGCTGGGGTCAGAGGCCCCTAGGTGGAGGGCCACGGGGTACCCTGGGGCCTCTACTGCAAGTCCAGGGAGAGAGGTTGAGCCCTGGGTAGCTTGCTGGGGTCAGAGACCCCTAGGTGGAGGGCCAATGGGCACCCTGGGGCCTCTACTGCAAGTCCAGGGAGAGAGCTGGACCCCTGGGTAGCTTGCTGGGTTCAGAGGCCCCTAGGTGGAGGGCCACAGGGTACCCTGGGGCCTCTACTGCAAGTCCAGGGAGAGATGTGGACCCCTGAGTAGCTTGCTGGGGTCAGAGGCCCCTAGGTGGAGGGCCACGGGGTACCCTGGGGCCTCTACTGCAAGTCCAGGGAGAGAGGTTGAGCCCTGGGTAGCTTGCTGGGGTCAGAGGGCCCTAAGTAGAGGGCCATGGGGCACGCTGGGGACTCTACTGCAAGTCCAGGGAGATAGGCAGGCCCCTGGGCAGCTTGCTGGGGTCAGAAGCCCCTAGGTGGAGGGTCAAGGGTCACCCTGGGGCCTAGTCTGCAAGTCTAGGGAGAGAGGTGGACCCCTGGGTAGCTTTCTGGGGTCAGAGGCCCCTAGGTGGAGGGCCAAGGGGCACCCTGGGCCTCTATTGCAAGTCCAGGGAGAGAGTTTTAGCCCTGGGTAGCTTGCTGGGGTCAGAGGGCCCTAGGTGGAGGGCCATGGGGCACCCTGGGGACTCTACTGCAAGTCCAGGGAGATAGGTAGGACCCTGGGTAGCTTGCTGGGGTCAGAGGCCCCTAGGTGGAGGGCCAATGGGCACCCTGGGGCCTCTACTGCAAGTCCAGGGAGAGAGGTGAAGCCCTGGGTAGCTTGCTGGGGTCAGAGGCCCCTAGGTGGAGGGCCAGAGGGTAGCCTAGGGCCTTTACTACAAGTCCAGGGAGAGAGGTGGAGCCCTGGGTAGCTTGCTGGGGTCAGTAGCCCCTGGGTGGAGGGCAAGGGGGCACCCTGGGGCCTCTATTGCAAGTCCAGGGAGAGAGCTGGACCCCTGGGTAGCTTGCTGGGTTCAGAGGCCCCTAGGTGGAGGGCCACGGGGTACCCTGGGGCCTCTACTGCAAGTCCAGGGAGAGATGTGGACCCCTGAGTAGATTGCTGGGGTCAGAGGCCCCTAGGTGGAGGGCCACGGGGTACCCTGGGGCCTCTACTGCAAGTCCAGGGAGATAGGCAGGCCCCTGGGCAGCTTGCTGGGGTCAGAAGCCACTAGGTGGAGGGTCAAGGGTCACCCTGGGGCCTAGTCTGCAAGTCTAGGGAGAGAGGTGGACCCCTGGGTAGCTTTCTGGGGTCAGAGGCCCCTAGGTGGAGGGCCAAGGGGCACCCTGGGGCCTCTATTGCAAGCCCAGGGAGAGAGGTGGACCCCTGGGCAGCTTGCTTGGGTCAGGGGCCCCTAGGTGGAGGACCAGGGGGCACCCTGAGGCCTATACTGCAAGTACAGGGAGAGAGTTTTAGCCCTGGGTAGCTTGCTGGGGTCAGAGGGCCCTAGGTGGAGGGCCATGGGGCACCCTGGGGACTCTACTGCAAGTCCAGGGAGATAGGTAGGACCCTGGGTAGCTTGCTGGGGTCAGAGGCCCCTAGGTGGAGGGCCAATGGGCACCCTGGGGCCTCTACTGCAAGTCCAGGGAGAGAGGTGAAGCCCTGAGTAGCTTGCTGGGGTCAGAGGCCCCTAGGTGGAGGGCCAGAGGGTAGCCTAGGGCCTCTACTGCAAGTCCAGGGAGAGAGGTGGAGCCCTGGGTAGCTTGCTGGGGTCAGTAGCCCCTGGGTGGAGGGCAAGCGGGCACCCTGGGGCCTCTATTGCAAGTCCAGGGAGAGAGGTGGACCCCTGGGTAGCTTGCTGGGTTCAGAGGCCCCTAGGTGGAGGGCCACGGGGTACCCTGGGCCCTCTACTGCAAGTCCAGGGAGAGATGTGGACCCCTGAGTAGCTTGCTGGGGTCAGAGGCCCCTAGGTGGAGGGCCATGGGGTACCCTGGGGCCTCTACTGCAAGTCCAGGGAGAGAGGTTGAGCCCTGGGTAGCTTGCTGGGGTAAGTAGCCCCTGGGTGGAGGGCAAGGGGGCACCCTTGGGCCTCTACTGCAAGTCCAGGGAGAGAAGTGGAGCCCTAGGTAGCTTGGTGGGGTCAGAGGGCCCTAGGTGGAGGGCCATGGGGCACCCTGGGGACTCTACTGCAAGTCCAGGGAGATAGGCAGGCCCCTGGGCAGCTTGCTGGGGTCAGAAGCCCCTAGGTGGAGGGTCAAGGGTCAACCTGGGACCTAGTCTGCAAGTCTAGGGAGAGAGGTGGACCCCTGGGTAGCTTTCTGGGGTCAGAGGCCCCTAGGTGGAGGGCCAAGGGGCACCCTGGGGCCTCTATTGCAAGTCCAGGGAGAGAGGTGGATCCCTGGGTAGCTTGCTTGGGTCAGGGGCCCCTAGGTGGAGGACCAGGGGGCACCCTGAGGCCTATACTGCAAGTCCAGGGAGAGAGTTTTAGCCCTGGGTAGCTTGCTGGGGTCAGAGGGCCCTAGGTGGAGGGCCATGGGGCACCCTGGGGACTCTACTGCAAGTCCAGGGAGATAGGTAGGACCCTGGGTAGCTTGCTGGGGCCAGAGGCCCCTAGGTGGAGGGCCAACGGGCACCCTGGGGCCTCTACTGCAAGTCCAGGGAGAGAGGTGAAGCCCTGGGTAGCTTGCTGGGGTCAGAGGCCCCTAGGTGGAGGGCCAGAGGGTAGCCTAGGGCCTCTACTACAAGTCAAGGGAGAGAGGTGGAGCCCTGGGTAGCTTGCTGGGGTCAGTAGCCTCTGGGTGGAGAGCAAGGGGGCACCCTGGGGCCTCTTTTGCAAGTCCAGGGAGAGAGCTGGACCCCCGGGTAGCTTGCTGGGGTCAGAGGCCCCTAGGTGGACGGCCACGGGGCACCCTGGGGCCTCTACTGCAAGTCCACGGAGAGAGGTGGACCCCTCGGTAGCTTGCTGGGGTTAGAGGCCCCTAGGTGGAGGTCCAAGGGGCACCCTGGGGCCTCTACTGCAAGTCCAGGGAGAGAGGTGGACTCCAGGGAAGCTTGCTGGGGTCAAAGGCCCCTAGGTGGAGGGCAAGGGGCACCCTGGGGCCTCTACAGCAAGTCCAGGGAGAGAGAGGTGGACCCCTGGGTAGTTTGCTAGGGTCAGAGGCCCCTAGGTGGAAGGCCAGAGGGCACCCTGGGGCCTATACTGCAAGTCCAGGGAGAGAGGTGGACCCCTGGGTAGCTTGCTGGTGTCAGATACCCCTAGTATAGGGCCAGGGGGCACCCTGGGTCCTATACTGCAAGTCCAGGGAGAGAGGTGGACACCTGGGTAGTTTGCTGGGGTCAGATGCCCCTAGTGGAGGACCAGGGGGCATCCTGGGGCCTATACTGCAAGTCCAAGGAGAGAGGTGGACCACTGGGTAGCTTGCTGGGTTCAGAGGCCCCTAGTTGGAGGGCCAGGGGGCACCCTGGGGCCTATACTGCAAGTCCAGGGAGAGAGGTGGACCCCTGGGTAGCTTGCTGGGGTCAGAGGCCCCTAGTTGGAGGGCCAGGGGCCACCCTGGGGCCTATACTGCAAGTCCAGGGAGAGAGGTGGACCCCTGGGTAGCTTGCTGGGGTCAGAGGCCCCTAGGTGGAGGGCCAGGGGGCACCCTGGGGCCTCTATTGCAAGTCTAGGGAGAGAGCTGGACCCCTGGGTAGCTTGCTGGGTTCAGAGGCCCCTAGGTGGAGGGCCACGGGGTACCCTGGGGCCTCTATTGCAAGTCCAGGGAGAGAGCTGGACCCCTGGGTAGCTTGCTGGGTTCAGAGGCCCCTAGGTGGAGGGCCACGGGGTACCCTGGGGCCTCTACTGCAAGTCCAGGGAGAGAGGTGGAGCCCTGGGTAGCTTGCTGGGGTAAGTAGCCCCTGGGTGGAGGGCAAGGGGGCACCCTGGGGCCTCTACTGCAAGTCCAGGGAGAGAAGTGGAGCCCTAGGTAGCTTGCATGGGTCAGAGGGCCCTAGGTGGAAGGCCATGGGGCACCCTGGGGACTCTACTGCAAGTCCAGGGAGATAGGCAGGCCCCTGGGCAGCTTGCTGGGGTCAGAAGCCCCTAGGTGGAGGGCCATGGGGCACCCCGGGGCCTCTACTACAAGTCCAGGGAGATAGGCAGGCCCCTGGGCAGCTTGCTGGGGTCAGAAGCCCCTAGGTGGAGATCAAGGGTCACCCTGGGGCCTAGTCTGCAAGTCTAGGGAGAGAGGTGGACCCCTGGGTAGCTTTCTGGGGTCAGAGGCCCCTAGGTGGAGGGCCAAGGGTCACCCTGGGGCCTCTACTGCAAGTCCAGGGAGAGAGGTGGACCCCTCAGTAGCTTGCTGGGGTCAGAGGCCCCTAGGTGGAGGGCCAATGGGCACCCTGGGGCCTCTACTGCAAGTCCAGGGAGAGAGGTGAAGCCCTGGGTAGCTTGCTGGGGTCAGAGGCCACTAGGTGGAGGGCCAGAGGGTAGCCTAGGGCCTCTACTACAAGTCCAGGGAGAGAGGTGGAGCCCTGGGTAGCTTGCTGGGGTCAGTAGCCCCTGGGTGGAGGGCAAGGGGGCACCCTGGGGCCTCTATTGCAAGTCCAGGGAGAGAGCTGGACCCCCGGGTAGCTTGCTGGGGTCAGAGGCCCCTAGGTGGAGGGCCAGGGGGCACCCAGGGGCCTCCACTGCAAGTCCAAGGAGAGATGTGGACCCCTGGGTAGCTTGCTGGGGTCAGAGGCCCCTAGGTGGAGGGCAAGGGGCACCCTGGGGCCTCTACAGCAAGTCCAGGGAGAGAAGTGGACCCCTGGGTAGTTTGCTAGGGTCAAAGGCCCCTAGGTGGAAGGCCAGAGGGCACCCTGGGGCCTATACTGCAAGTCCAGGGAGAGAAGTGGACCCCTGGGTAGCTTGCTGGTGTCAGATGCCCCTAGGTGGAGGGCCAGGGGGCGCCCTGGGTCCTATACTGCAAGTCCAGGGAGAGAGGTGGACCCCTGGGTAGCTTGCTGGGGTCAGAGGCCCCTAGGTGGAGGGTCACGGGGCACCCTTGGGCCTCTATCTCAAGTCCAGGGGGAGAGAGGTGGACCCCTCGGTAACTTGCTGGGGTCAGTAGCCCCTGGGTGGAGGGCAAGGAGGCACCCTGGGGCCTCTATTGCAAGTCCAGGGAGAGAGGTGGAGCCCTGGGTAGCTTGCTGGGGTCAGTAGCCCCTGGGTGGAGGGCAAGGGGGCACCCTGGGTCCTATACTGCAAGTCCAGGGAGAGAGGTGGACCCCTGGTAGCTTGCTGGGGTCAGATGCCCCTAGTGGAGGGCCAGGGGGCACCCTGGGGCCTATACTGCAAGTCCAAGGAGAGAGGTGGAGCCCTGGGTAGCTTGCTGGGGTCAGTAGCCCCTGGGTGGAGGGCAAGGGGGCACCCTGGGGCCTCTACTGCAAGTCCAGGGAGAGAGGTGGAGCCCTGGGTAGCTTGCTGTGGTCAGAGGCCCCTAGGTGGAGGGCAAGGGGGCACCCTGTGGCCTATACTGCAAGTCCAGGGAGAGAGGTGGACACCTGGGTAGCTTGCTGGGGTCAAAGGGCCCTAGGTGGAGGGCCATGGGGCACCCTGGGGACTCTACTGCAAGTCCAGGGAGATAGGCAGACCCCTCGGTAGCTTGCTGGGGTCAGAGGCCCCTAGGTGGAGGGCCAAGGGTCAACCTGGGGCCTCTACTGCAAGTCCAGGGAGAGAGGTGGAGCCCTGGGTAGCTTGCTGGGGTCAGAGGCCCCTGGTGGAGGGCCAGAGGGCAGCCTAGGGCCTCTATTACAAGTCCAGGGAGAGAGGTGGAGCCCTGGGTAGCTTGCTGGGGTCATTAGCCCCTCGGTGGAGGGCAAGGGGTTACCCTGGGGCCTCTATTGCAAGTCCAGGGAGAGAGCTGGACCCCCGGGTAGCTTGCTGGGGTCAGAGGCCCCTAGGTCGAGGGCCAGGGGGCACCCAGGGGTTTATACTGCAAGTCCAGGGAGAGAGGTTGACCCCTCGGTAGCTTGCTGGGGTCAGAGACCCATAGGTGGAGGGCCAATGGGCACCCTGGGGCCTCTACTGCAAGTCCAGGGAGAGATGTGGACCCCTGGGTAGCTTGCTGGATTTAGAGGCCCCTAGGTGGAGGGCCAGGGGGCACCCTGGGGCCTCTATTGCAAGTCCAGGGAGAGAGCTGGACCCCTGGGTAGCTTGCTGGGTTCAGAGGCCCCTAGGTGGAGGGCCACGGGGTACCCTGGGGCCTCTACTGCAAGTCCAGGGAGAGATGTGGACCCCTGAGTAGCTTGCTGGGGTCAGAGGCCCCTAGGTGGAGGGCCACGGGGTACCCTGGGGCCTCTACTGCACGTCCAGGGAGAGAGGTTGAGCCCTGGGTAGCTTGCTGGGGTCAGAGACCCCTAGGTGGAGGGCCAATGGGCACCCTGGGGCCTCTACTGCAAGTCCAGGGAGAGAGCTGGACCCCTGGGTAGCTTGCTGGGGTCAGAGGGCCCTAGGTAGAGGGCCATGGGGCACGCTGGGGACTCTACTGCAAGTCCAGGGAGATAGGCAGGCCCCTGGGCAGCTTGCTGGGGTCAGAAGCCCCTAGGTGGAGGGTCAAGGGTCACCCTGGGGCCTAGTCTGCAAGTCTAGGGAGAGAGGTGGACCCCTGGGTAGCTTTCTGGGGTCAGAGGCCCCTAGGTGGAGGGCCAAGGGGCACCCTGGGCCTCTATTGCAAGTCCAGGGAGAGAGTTTTAGCCCTGGGTAGCTTGCTGGGGTCAGAGGGCCCTAGGTGGAGGGCCATGGGGCACCCTGGGGACTCTACTGCAAGTCCAGGGAGATAGGTAGGACCCTGGGTAGCTTGCTGGGGTCAGAGGCCCCTAGGTGGAGGGCCAATGGGCACACTGGGGCCTCTACTGCAAGTCCAGGGAGAGAGGTGAAGCCCTGGGTAGCTTGCTGGGGTCAGAGGCCCCTAGGTGGAGGGCTAGAGGGTAGCCTAGGGCCTCTACTGCAAGTCCAGGGAGAGAGGTGGAGCCCTGGGTAGCTTGCTGGGGTCAGTAGCCCCTGGGTGGAGGGCAAGGGGGCACCCTGGGGCCTCTATTGCAAGTCCAGGGAGAGAGCTGGACCCCTGGGTAGCTTGCTGGGTTCAGAGGCCCCTAGGTGGAGGGCCACGGGGTACCCTGGGGCCTCTACTGCAAGTTTAGGGAGAGATGTGGACCCCTGAGTAGCTTGCTGGGGTCAGAGGCCCCTAGGTGGAGGGCCACGGGGTACCCTGGGGCCTCTACTGCAAGTCCAGGGAGAGATGTGGACCCCTGAGTAGCTTGCTGGGGTCAGAGGCCCCTAGGTGGAGGGCCATGGGGTACCCTGGGGCATCTACTGCAAGTCCAAGGAGAGAGGTTGAGCCCTGGGTAGCTTGCTGGGGTAAGTAGCCCCTGGGTGGAGGGCAAGGGGGCACTCTTGGGCCTCTACTGCAAGTCCAGGGAGAGAAGTGGAGCCCTAGGTAGCTTGGTGGGGTCAGAGGGCCCTAGGTGGAGGGCCATGGGGCACCCTGGGGACTCTACTGCAAGTCCAAGGAGAGAGGTGGACCCCTGGGTAGCTTGCTGGGGTCAGAGGGCCCTACGTGGAGGGCCATGGGGAACCCTGGGGACTCTACTGCAAGTACAGGGAGATAGGCAGGCCCCTGGGCAGCTTGCTGGGGTCAGAGGCCCCTAGGTGGAGGGCCATGGGGGTCACCTAGGGGTCAGAGGCCCCTAGGTGGAGGGTCACGGGGCACCCTGGGGCCTCTATAGTAAGTCTAGGGAGAGAGATGGACCCCTCGGTAGCTTGCTGGGGTCAGAGACCCCTAGGTGGAGGGCCAGGGGGCACCCAGGGGCGTCTACTGCAAGTCCAGGGAGAGATGTGGACCCCTGAGTAGCTTGCTGGGGTCAGAGGCCCCTAGGTGGAGGGCCACGGGGCACCCTGGGCCTCTATTGCAAGTCCAGGGAGAGAGTTTTAGCCCTGGGTAGCTTGCTGGGGTCAGAGGGCCCTAGGTGGAGGGCCATGGGGCACCCTGGGGACTCTACTGCAAGTCCAGGGAGATAGGTAGGACCCTGGGTAGCTTGCTGGGGTCAGAGGCCCCTAGGTGGAGGGCCAATGGGCACCCTGGGGCCTCTACTGCAAGTCCAGGGAGAGAGGTGAAGCCCTGGGTAGCTTGCTGGGGTCAGAGGCCCCTAGGTGGAGGGCTAGAGGGTAGCCTAGGGCCTCTACTACAAGTCCAGGGAGAGAGGTGGAGCCCTGGGTAGCTTGCTGGGGTCAGTAGCCCCTGGGTGGAGGGCAAGGGGGCACCCTGGGGCCTCTATTGCAAGTCCAGGGAGAGAGCTGGACCCCTGGGTAGCTTGCTGGGTTCAGAGGCCCCTAGGTGGAGGGCCACGGGGTACCCTGGGGCCTCTACTGCAAGTCTAGGGAGAGAGGTGAAGCCCTGGGTAGCTTTCTATGGTCAGAGGCCCCTAGGTGGAGGGAGAGGGGGCACCCTGTGGCCTATACTGCAAGTCCAGGGAGAGAGGCGGACCCCTGGGTAGCTTGCTGGGGTCAAAGGGCCCTAGGGGGAGGGCCAGGGGGCACCGTAGGGCCTCTACTATAAGTCCAGGGAGAGATGTGGACCCCTGGGTAGCTTGCTGGGGTCAGAGGCCCCTATGTGGAGGGCCAGGGGGCACCCAGGGGCGTCTACTGCAAGTCCAGGGAGAAAGGTGGACCCCTCGGTAGCTTGCTGGGGTCAGAGGCCCCTAGGTGGAGGGCCACGGGGCACCCTGAGGCCTCTACAGCAAGTCCAGGGAGAGAGGTGGACCCCTGGTTAGTTTGCTAGGGTCAGAGGCCCCTAGGTGGAGGACCAGGGGGCACCCTGGGGCCTATAGTGCAAGTCCAGGGAGGGAGTTGGAGCCCTGGGTAGCTTGCTGGGGTCAGAGGGCCCTAGGTGGAGGGCCATGGGGCACCCTGGGGACTCTACTGTAAGTCCAGGAAAAGAGGTGGACCCCTGGGTAGTTTGCTGGGGTCAGAGGCCCCTAGGTGGAGGGCCAGGGGGCACCCTGGACTTCACCTATAAGCCAGGGAGAGAAGTGGACCCCTGGGTAGCTTGCTGGGGTCAGAGGCCCCTAGGTGGAGGGCCAGAGGGCAGCTTAGGGTCTCTACTACAAGTCCAGGGAGAGAGGTGGAGCCCTGGGTAGCTTGCTGGGGTCAGTAGCCCTTGGTTGGAGGGCAAGGGGGCACCCTGGGGCCTCTATTGCAAGTCCAGGGAGAGATCTGGATCCCTGGGTAGCTTGCTGGGTTCAGAGGCCCCTAGGTGGAGGGCCACGGGGTACCCTGGGGCCTCTACTGCAAGTCCAGGGAGAGATGTGGACCCCTGGGTAGCTTGCTGGACTCAGAGGCCCCTAGGCGGAGGGCCACGGGGTACCCTGGGGACTCTACTGCAAGTACAGGGAGATAGGCAGGCCCAAGGGCAGCTTGCTGGGGTCAGAGGCCCCTAGGTGGAAGGCCAAGGGTCACCCTGGGGCCTAGTTTGCAAGTCTAGAGAGAGAGGTGGACCCCTGGGTAGCTTTCTGGGGTCAGAGGCCCCTAGGTGGAGGGCCAAGGGGCACCCTGGGGCCTCTATTGCAAGTCCAGGGACAGAGGTGGACCCCTGGGCAGGTTGCTTGGGTCAGGGGCCCCTAGGTGGAGGACCAGGGGGCACCCTGGGGCCTATACTGCAAGTCCAGGGAGAGAGTTGGAGCCCTGGGTAGCTTGCTGGGGTCAGAGGGCCCTAGGTGGAGGGCCATGGGGCACCCTGGGGACTCTACTGCAAGTCCAGGGAGATAGGTAGGCCCCTGGGTAGCTTGCTTGGGTCAGAGGCCCCTAGGTGGAGGGCCAAGGGTCACCCTGGGGCCTCTACTGCAAGTCTAGGGAGAGAGGTGGACCACTGGGAAGCTTGCTGGTGTCAGAGGCCCCTAGGGGGAGGGCCAGGGGGCACCGTAGGGCCTCTACTGCAAGTCCAGGAAGAGAGGTGGACCCCTGGGAAGTTTGCTGGGATCAGAGGCCCCTAGGTGGAGGGAAAGGGGGCAACCTGTGGCCTATACTGCAAGTCCAGGGAGAGAGGCGGACCCCTGGGTAGCTTGCTGGGGTCAGAGGCCCCTAGTTGGAGGGTCACAGGGCACCCTGGGGCCTCTATAGTAAGTCTAGGGAGAGAGAAGGTCCCCTCGGTAGCTTGCTGGGGTCAGAGACCCCTAGGTGGAGGGCCAGGGGGCACCCAGGGGCGTCTACTGCAAGTCCAGGGAGAGATGTGGACCCCTGGGTAGCTTGCTGGGGTCAGAGGCCCCTAGTTGGAGGGTCACGGGGCACCCTGGGGCCTCTATTGCAAGTCCAGGGAGAGAGGTGGACCCCTCGGTAGCTTGCTGGGGTCAGAGACCCCTAGGTGGAGGGCCAATGGGCACCCTGGGTCCTCTACTGCAAGTCCAGGGAGAGAGGTGGAGCCCTGGGTTGCTTGCTGGGGTCAGAGGGCCCTAGGTGGAGGGCCAGAGGGCAGCCTAGGGCCTCTACTACAAGTCCAGGGAGAGAGGTGGAGCCCTGGGTAGCTTGCTGGGGTCAGAGGCCCCTAGGTGGAGGGCCAGGGGGTACCCTGGGGCCTCTACTGCAAGTTCAGAGAGAGAGGGAGCCCTGGGTAGCTTGCTGGGGTCAGTAGCCCATGGATGGAGGGCAAGGGGCACCCTGGGGCCTCTACTGCAAGTCCAGGGAGAGAGGTGGAGCCCTGGGTAGCTTGCTGGGATCAGAGGCCCCTAGGTGGAGGGCAAGGGGTTACCCTGTGGCCTATACTGCAAGTCCAGGGAGAGAGGCGGACCCCTGGGTAGCTTGCTGGGGTCAAAGGGCCCTAGGGGGAGGGCCAGGGGGCACCGTAGGGCCTCTACTATAAGTCCAGGGAGAGATGTGGACCCCTGGGTAGCTTGCTGGGGTCAGAGGCCCCTAGGTGGAGGGCCAGGGGGCACCCAGGGGCGTCTACTGCAAGTCCAGGGAGAGAAGTGGACCCCTGGGTAGTTTGCTGGGGTCAGAAGCCCCTAGGTGGAGGGCCTAGGGGCACCCTGGGGCCTCTACTGCAAGTCCAGGGAGAGAGGTGGACCCCTCGGTAGCTTGCTGGGGTCAGAGGCCCCTAGGTGGAGGGCCACAGGGCACCCTGAGGCCTCTACAGCAAGTCCAGGGAGAGAGGTGGACCCCTGGGTAGTTTGCTAGGGTCAGAGGCCCCTAGGTGGAGGACCAGGGGGCACCCTGGGGCCTATAGTGCAAGTCCAGGGAGGGAGTTGGAGCCCTGGGTAGCTTGCTGGGGTCAGAGGGCCCTAGGTGGAGGGCCATGGGGCACCCTGGGGACTCTACTGTAAGTCCAGGAAAAGAGGTGGACCCCTGGGTAGTTTGCTGGGGTCAGAGGCCCCTAGGTGGAGGGCCAGGGGGCACCCTGGACCTCACCTATAAGCCAGGGAAAGAGGTGGACCCCTGGGTAGCTTGCTGGGGTCAGAGGCCCCTAGGTAGAGGGCCAGAGGGCAGCCTAGGGCCTCTACTACAAGTCCAGGGAGAGAGTTGGAGCCCTGGGTAGCTTGCTGGGGTCAGTAGCCCTTGGGTGGAGGGCAAGGGGGCACCCTGGGGCCTCTATTGCAAGTCCAGGGAGAGAGCTGTATCCCTGGGTAGCTTGCTGGGTTCAGAGGCCCCTAGGTGGAGGGCCACGGGGTACCCTGGAGCCTCTACTGCAAGTCCAGGGAGAGAGGTGGAGCCCCGGGTAGCTTGCTGGGGTCAGAGGCCCCTAGGTGGAGGGCAAGGGAGCACCCTGTGGCCTATACTGCAAGTCCAAGGAGAGAGGTGGACCCCTGGGTAGCTTGCTGGGGTCAGAGGGCCCTACGTGGAGGGCCATGGGGAACCCTGGGGACTATACTGCAAGTACAGGGAGATAGGCAGGCCCCTGGGCAGCTTGCTGGGGTCAGAGGCCCCTAGGTGGAGGGCCAAGGGTCACCCTGGGGCCTAGTTTGCAAGTCTAGGGAGAGAGGTGGACCCCTGGGTAGCTTTCTGGGGTCAGAGGCCCCTATGTGGAGGGCCAAGGGGCACCCTGGGGCCTCTATTGCAAGTCCAGGGACAGAGGTGGACCCCTGGGCAGGTTGCTTGGGTCAGGGGCCCCTAGGTGGAGGACCAGGGGGCACCCTGGGGCCTATACTGCAAGTCCAGGGAGAGAGTTGGAGCCCTGGGTAGCTTGCTGGGGTCAGATGGCCCTAGGTGGAGGGCCATGGGGGTCACCTAGGGGTCAGAGGCCCCTAGGTGGAGGGTCACGGGGCACCCTGGGGCCTCTATAGTAAGTCTAGGGAGAGAGATGGACCCCTCGGTAGCTTGCTGGGGTCAGAGACCCCTAGGTGGAGGGCCAGGGGGCACCCAGGGGCGTCTACTGCAAGTCCAGGGAGAGATGTGGACCCCTGGGTAGCTTGCTGGGGTCAGAGGCCCCTAGTTGGAGGGTCACGGGGCACCCTGGGGCCTCTATTGCAAGTCCAGGGAGAGAGGTGGACCCTTCGGTAGCTTGCTGGGGTCAGAGAATATTGCAAGTCCAGGGACAGTGGTGGACCTCTGGGCAGGTTGCTTGGGTCAGGGGCCCCTAGGTGGAGGACCAGGGGGCACCCTGGGGCCTCTACTGCAAGTCCAGGGAGAGAGGTGGAGCCCTGGGTAGCTTGCTGGGGTCAGTAGCCCCTGGGTGGAGGGCAAGCGGGCACCCTGGGGCCTCTATTGCAAGTCCAGGGAGAGAGGTGGACCCCTGGGTAGCTTGCTGGGTTCAGAGGCCCCTAGGTGGAGGGCCACGGGGTACCCTGGGCCCTCTACTGCAAGTCCAGGGAGAGATGTGGACCCCTGAGTAGCTTGCTGGGGTCAGAGGCCCCTAGGTGGAGGGCCATGGGATTCCCTGGGGCCTCTACTGCAAGTCCAGGGAGAGAGGTTGAGCCCTGGGTAGCTTGCTGGGGTAAGTAGCCCCTGGGTGGAGGGCAAGGGGGCACCCTTGGGCCTCTACTGCAAGTCCAGGGAGAGAAGTGGAGCCCTAGGTAGCTTGGTGGGGTCAGAGGGCCCTAGGTGGAGGGCCATGGGGCACCCTGGGGACTCTACTGCAAGTCCAGGGAGATAGGCAGGCCCCTGGGCAGCTTGCTGGGGTCAGAAGCCCCTAGGTGGAGGGTCAAGGGTCACCCTGGGACCTAGTCTGCAAGTCTAGGGAGAGAGATGAACCCCTGGGTAGCTTTCTGGGGTCAGAGGCCCCTAGGTGGAGGGCCAAGGGGCACCCTGGGGCCTCTATTGCAAGTCCAGGGAGAGAGGTGGACCCCTGGGCAGCTTGCTTGGGTCAGGGGCCCCTAGGTGGAGGACCAGGGGGCACCCTGAGGCCTATACTGCAAGTCCAGGGAGAGAGTTTTAGCCCTGGGTAGCTTGCTGGGGTCAGAGGGCCCTAGGTGGAGGGCCATGGGGCACCCTGGGGACTCTACTGCAAGTCCAGGGAGATAGGTAGGACCCTGGGTAGCTTGCTGGGGCCAGAGGCCCCTAGGTAGAGGGCCAACGGGCACCCTGGGGCCTCTACTGCAAGTCCAGGGAGAGAGGTGAAGCCCTGGGTAGCTTGCTGGGGTCAGAGGCCCCTAGGTGGAGGGCCAGAGGGTAGCCTAGGGCCTCTACTACAAGTCCAGGGAGAGAGGTGGAGCCCTGGGTAGCTTGCTGGGGTCAGTAGCCTCTGGGTGGAGGGCAAGGGGGCACCCTGGGGCCTCTTTTGCAAGTCCAGGGAGAGAGCTGGACCCCCGGGTAGCTTGCTGGGGTCAGAGGCCCCTAGGTGGACGGCCACGGGGCACCCTGGGGCCTCTACTGCAAGTCCACGGAGAGAGGTGGACCCCTCGGTAGCTTGCTGGGGTTAGAGGCCCCTAGGTGGAGGTCCAAGGGGCACCCTGGGGCCTCTACTACAAGTCCAGGGAGAGAGGTGGACTCCAGGGAAGCTTGCTGGGGTCAAAGGCCCCTAGGTGGAGGGCAAGGGGCACCCTGGGGCCTCTACAGCAAGTCCAGGGAGAGAGGTGGACCCCTGGGTAGCTTGCTGGTGTCAGATGCCCCTAGTATAGGGCCAGGGGGCACCCTGGGTCCTATACTGCAAGTCCAGGGAGAGAGGTGGACACCTGGGTAGTTTGCTGGGGTCAGATGCCCCTAGTGGAGGACCAGGGGGCATCCTGGGGCCTATACTGCAAGTCCAAGGAGAGAGGTGGACCACTGGGTAGCTTGCTGGGTTCAGAGGCCCCTAGTTGGAGGGCCAGGGGGCACCCTGGGGCCTATACTGCAAGTCCAGGGAGAGAGGTGGACCCCTGGGTAGCTTGCTGGGGTCAGAGGCCCCTAGTTGGAGGGCCAGGGGCCACCCTGGGGCCTATACTGCAAGTCCAGGGAGAGAGGTGGACCCCTGGGTAGCTTGCTGGGGTCAGAGGCCCCTAGGTGGAGGGCCAGGGGGCACCCTGGGGCCTCTATTGCAAGTCTAGGGAGAGAGCTGGACCCCTGGGTAGCTTGCTGGGTTCAGAGGCCCCTAGGTGGAGGGCCACGGGGTACCCTGGGGCCTCTATTGCAAGTCCAGGGAGAGAGCTGGACCCCTGGGTAGCTTGCTGGGTTCAGAGGCCCCTAGGTGGAGGGCCACGGGGTACCCTGGGGCCTCTACTGCAAGTCCAGGGAGAGAGGTGGAGCCCTGGGTAGCTTGCTGGGGTAAGCAGCCCCTGGGTGGAGGGCAAGGGGGCACCCTGGGGCCTCTACTGCAAGTCCAGGGAGAGAAGTGGAGCCCTAGGTAGCTTGCTGGGGTCAGAGGGCCCTAGGTGGAAGGCCATGGGGCACCCTGGGGACTCTACTGCAAGTCCAGGGAGATAGGCAGGCCCCTGGGCAGCTTGCTGGGGTCAGAAGCCCCTAGGTGGAGGGCCATGGGGCACCCCGGGGCCTCTACTACAAGTCCAGGGAGATAGGCAGGCCCCTGGGCAGCTTGCTGGGGTCAGAAGCCCCTAGGTGGAGATCAAGGGTCACCCTGGGGCCTAGTCTGCAAGTCTAGGGAGAGAGGTGGACCCCTGGGTAGCTTTCTGGGGTCAGAGGGCTCTAGGTGGAGGGCCAAGGGTCACCCTGGGGCCTCTACTGCAAGTCCAGGGAGAGAGGTGGACCCCTCAGTAGCTTGCTGGGGTCAGAGGCCCCTAGGTGGAGGGCCAATGGGCACCCTGGGGCCTCTACTGCAAGTCCAGGGAGAGAGGTGAAGCCCTGGGTAGCTTGCTGGGGTCAGAGGCCACTAGGTGGAGGGCCAGAGGGTAGCCTAGGGCCTCTACTACAAGTCCAGGGAGAGAGGTGGAGCCCTGGGTAGCTTGCTGGGGTCAGTAGCCCCTGGGTGGAGGGCAAGGGGGCACCCTGGGGCCTCTATTGCAAGTCCAGGGAGAGAGCTGGACCCCCGGGTAGCTTGCTGGGGTCAGAGGCCCCTAGGTGGAGGGCCAGGGGGCACCCAGGGGCCTCCACTGCAAGTCCAAGGAGAGATGTGGACCCCTGGGTAGCTTGCTGGGGTCAGAGGCCCCTAGGTGGAGGGCAAGGGGCACCCTGGGGCCTCTACAGCAAGTCCAGGGAGAGAGGTGGACCCCTGGGTAGTTTGCTAGGGTCAGAGGCCTTTAGGTGGAAGGCCAGAGGGCACCCTGGGGCCTATACTGCAAGTCCAGGGAGAGAAGTGGACCCCTGGGTAGCTTGCTGGTGTCAGATGCCCCTAGGTGGAGGGCCAGGGGGCACCCTGGGTCCTATACTGCAAGTCCAGGGAGAGAGGTGGACCCCTGGGTAGCTTGCTGGGGTCAGAGGCCCCTAGGTGGAGGGTCACGGGGCACCCTTGGGCCTCTATCTCAAGTCCAGGGGGAGAGAGGTGGACCCCTCGGTAACTTGCTGGGGTCAGTAGCCCCTGGGTGGAGGGCAAGGGGGCACCCTGGGGCCTCTATTGCAAGTCCAGGGAGAGAGGTGGAGCCCTGGGTAGCTTGCTGGGGTCAGCAGCCCCTGGGTGGAGGGCAAGGGGGCACCCTGGGTCCTATACTGCAAGTCCAGGGAGAGAGGTGGACCCCTGGTAGCTTGCTGGGGTCAGATGCCCCTAGTGGAGGGCCAGGGGGCACCCTGGGGCCTATACTGCAAGTCCAAGGAGAGAGGTGGAGCCCTGGGTAGCTTGCTGGGGTCAGTAGCCCCTGGGTGGAGGGCAAGGGGGCACCCTGGGGCCTCTACTGCAAGTCCAGGGAGAGAGGTGGAGCCCTGGGTAGCTTGCTGTGGTCAGAGGCCCCTAGGTGGAGGGCAAGGGGGCACCCTGTGGCCTATACTGCAAGTCCAGGGAGAGAGGTGGACCCCTGGGTAGCTTGCTGGGGTCAAAGGGCCCTAGGTGGAGGGCCATGGGGCACCCTGGGGACTCTACTGCAAGTCCAGGGAGATAGGCAGACCCCTCGGTAGCTTGCTGGGGTCAGAGGCCCCTAGGTGGAGGGCCAAGGGTCAACCTGGGGCCTCTACTGCAAGTCCAGGGAGAGAGGTGGAGCCCTGGGTAGCTTGCTGGGGTCAGAGGCCCCTGGTGGAGGGCCAGAGGGCAGCCTAGGGCCTCTATTACAAGTCCAGGGAGAGAGGTGGAGCCCTGGGTAGCTTGCTGGGGTCATTAGCCCCTCGGTGGAGGGCAAGGGGTTACCCTGGGGCCTCTATTGCAAGTCCAGGGAGAGAGCTGGACCCCCGGGTAGCTTGCTGGGGTCAGAGGCCCCTAGATCGAGGGCCAGGGGGCACCCAGGGGTTTATACTGCAAGTCCAGGGAGAGAGGTGGACCCCTCGGTAGCTTGCTGGGGTCAGAGACCCATAGGTGGAGGGCCAATGGGCACCCTGGGGCCTCTACTGCAAGTCCAGGGAGAGATGTGGACCCCTGGGTAGCTTGCTGGATTTAGAGGCCCCTAGGTGGAGGGCCAGGGGGCACCCTGGGGCCTCTATTGCAAGTCCAGGGAGAGAGCTGGACCCCTGGGTAGCTTGCTGGGTTCAGAGGCCCCTAGGTGGAGGGCCACGGGGTACCCTGGGGCCTCTACTGCAAGTCCAGGGAGAGATGTGGACCCCTGAGTAGCTTGCTGGGGTCAGAGGCCCCTAGGTGGAGGGCCACGGGGTACCCTGGGGCCTCTACTGCACGTCCAGGGAGAGAGGTTGAGCCCTGGGTAGCTTGCTGGGGTCAGAGACCCCTAGGTGGAGGGCCAATGGGCACCCTGGGGCCTCTACTGCAAGTCCAGGGAGAGAGCTGGACCCCTGGGTAGCTTGCTGGGGTCAGAGGGCCCTAGGTAGAGGGCCATGGGGCACGCTGGGGACTCTACTGCAAGTCCAGGGAGATAGGCAGGCCCCTGGGCAGCTTGCTGGGGTCAGAAGCCCCTAGGTGGAGGGTCAAGGGTCACCCTGGGGCCTAGTCTGCAAGTCTAGGGAGAGAAGTGGACCCCTGGGTAGCTTTCTGGGGTCAGAGGCCCCTAGGTGGAGGGCCAAGGGGCACCCTGGGCCTCTATTGCAAGTCCAGGGAGAGAGTTTTAGCCCTGGGTAGCTTGCTGGGGTCAGAGGGCCCTAGGTGGAGGGCCATGGGGCACCCTGGGGACTCTACTGCAAGTCCAGGGAGATAGGTAGGACCCTGGGTAGCTTGCTGGGGTCAGAGGCCCCTAGGTGGAGGGCCAATGGGCACCCTGGGGCCTCTACTGCAAGTCCAGGGAGAGAGGTGAAGCCCTGGGTAGCTTGCAGGGGTCAGAGGCCCCTAGGTGGAGGGCTAGAGGGTAGCCTAGGGCCTCTACTACAAGTCCAGGGAGAGAGGTGGAGCCCTGGGTAGCTTGCTGGGGTCAGTAGCCCCTGGGTGGAGGGCAAGGGGGCACCCTGGGGCCTCTATTGCAAGTCCAGGGAGAGAGCTGGACCCCTGGGTAGCTTGCTGGGTTCAGAGGCCCCTAGGTGGAGGGCCACGGGGTACCCTGGGGCCTCTACTGCAAGTCCAGGGAGAGATGTGGACCCCTGAGTAGCTTGCTGGGGTCAGAGGCCCCTAGGTGGAGGGCCACGGGGTACCCTGGGGCCTCTACTGCAAGTCCAGGGAGAGATGTGGACCCCTGAGTAGCTTGCTGGGGTCAGAGGCCCCTAGGTGGAGGGCCATGGGGTACCCTGGGGCATCTACTGCAAGTCCAAGGAGAGAGGTTGAGCCCTGGGTAGCTTGCTGGGGTAAGTAGCCCCTGGGTGGAGGGCAAGGGGGCACTCTTGGGCCTCTACTGCAAGTCCAGGGAGAGAAGTGGAGCCCTAGGTAGCTTGGTGGGGTCAGAGGGCCCTAGGTGGAGGGCCATGGGGCACCCTGGGGACTCTACTGCAAGTCCAAGGAGAGAGGTGGACCCCTGGGTAGCTTGCTGGGGTCAGAGGGCCCTACGTGGAGGGCCATGGGGAACCCTGGGGACTCTACTGCAAGTACAGGGAGATAGGCAGGCCCCTGGGCAGCTTGCTGGGGTCAGAGGCCCCTAGGTGGAGGGCCATGGGGGTCACCTAGGGGTCAGAGGCCCCTAGGTGGAGGGTCACGGGGCACCCTGGGGCCTCTATAGTAAGTCTAGGGAGAGAGATGGACCCCTCGGTAGCTTGCTGGGGTCAGAGACCCCTAGGTGGAGGGCCAGGGGGCACCCAGGGGCGTCTACTGCAAGTCCAGGGAGAGATGTGGACCCCTGAGTAGCTTGCTGGGGTCAGAGGCCCCTAGGTGGAGGGCCACGGGGCACCCTGGGCCTCTATTGCAAGTCCAGGGAGAGAGTTTTAGCCCTGGGTAGCTTGCTGGGGTCAGAGGGCCCTAGGTGGAGGGCCATGGGGCACCCTGGGGACTCTACTGCAAGTCCAGGGAGATAGGTAGGACCCTGGGTAGCTTGCTGGGGTCAGAGGCCCCTAGGTGGAGGGCCAATGGGCACCCTGGGGCCTCTACTGCAAGTCCAGGGAGAGAGGTGAAGCCCTGGGTAGCTTGCTGGGGTCAGAGGCCCCTAGGTGGAGGGCTAGAGGGTAGCCTAGGGCCTCTACTACAAGTCCAGGGAGAGAGGTGGAGCCCTGGGTAGCTTGCTGGGGTCAGTAGCCCCTGGGTGGAGGGCAAGGGGGCACCCTGGGGCCTCTATTGCAAGTCCAGGGAGAGAGCTGGACCCCTGGGTAGCTTGCTGGGTTCAGAGGCCCCTAGGTGGAGGGCCACGGGGTACCCTGGGGCCTCTACTGCAAGTCTAGGGAGAGAGGTGAAGCCCTGGGTAGCTTTCTATGGTCAGAGGCCCCTAGGTGGAGGGAGAGGGGGCACCCTGTGGCCTATACTGCAAGTCCAGGGAGAGAGGCGGACCCCTGGGTAGCTTGCTGGGGTCAAAGGGCCCTAGGGGGAGGGCCAGGGGGCACCGTAGGGCCTCTACTATAAGTCCAGGGAGAGATGTGGACCCCTGGGTAGCTTGCTGGGGTCAGAGGCCCCTATGTGGAGGGCCAGGGGGCACCCAGGGGCGTCTACTGCAAGTCCAGGGAGAAAGGTGGACCCCTCGGTAGCTTGCTGGGGTCAGAGGCCCCTAGGTGGAGGGCCACGGGGCACCCTGAGGCCTCTACAGCAAGTCCAGGGAGAGAGGTGGACCCCTGGTTAGTTTGCTAGGGTCAGAGGCCCCTAGGTGGAGGACCAGGGGGCACCCTGGGGCCTATAGTGCAAGTCCAGGGAGGGAGTTGGAGCCCTGGGTAGCTTGCTGGGGTCAGAGGGCCCTAGGTGGAGGGCCATGGGGCACCCTGGGGACTCTACTGTAAGTCCAGGAAAAGAGGTGGACCCCTGGGTAGTTTGCTGGGGTCAGAGGCCCCTAGGTGGAGGGCCAGGGGGCACCCTGGACCTCACCTATAAGCCAGGGAGAGAAGTGGACCCCTGGGTAGCTTGCTGGGGTCAGAGGCCCCTAGGTGGAGGGCCAGAGGGCAGCTTAGGGTCTCTACTACAAGTCCAGGGAGAGAGGTGGAGCCCTGGGTAGCTTGCTGGGGTCAGTAGCCCTTGGTTGGAGGGCAAGGGGGCACCCTGGGGCCTCTATTGCAAGTCCAGGGAGAGATCTGGATCCCTGGGTAGCTTGCTGGGTTCAGAGGCCCCTAGGTGGAGGGCCACGGGGTACCCTGGGGCCTCTACTGCAAGTCCAGGGAGAGATGTGGACCCCTGGGTAGCTTGCTGGACTCAGAGGCCCCTAGGCGGAGGGCCACGGGGTACCCTGGGGACTCTACTGCAAGTACAGGGAGATAGGCAGGCCCAAGGGCAGCTTGCTGGGGTCAGAGGCCCCTAGGTGGAAGGCCAAGGGTCACCCTGGGGCCTAGTTTGCAAGTCTAGAGAGAGAGGTGGACCCCTGGGTAGCTTTCTGGGGTCAGAGGCCCCTAGGTGGAGGGCCAAGGGGCACCCTGGGGCCTCTATTGCAAGTCCAGGGACAGAGGTGGACCCCTGGGCAGGTTGCTTGGGTCAGGGGCCCCTAGGTGGAGGACCAGGGGGCACCCTGGGGCCTATACTGCAAGTCCAGGGAGAGAGTTGGAGCCCTGGGTAGCTTGCTGGGGTCAGAGGGCCCTAGGTGGAGGGCCATGGGGCACCCTGGGGACTCTACTGCAAGTCCAGGGAGATAGGTAGGCCCCTGGGTAGCTTGCTTGGGTCAGAGGCCCCTAGGTGGAGGGCCAAGGGTCACCCTGGGGCCTCTACTGCAAGTCTAGGGAGAGAGGTGGACCACTGGGAAGCTTGCTGGTGTCAGAGGCCCCTAGGGGGAGGGCCAGGGGGCACCGTAGGGCCTCTACTGCAAGTCCAGGAAGAGAGGTGGACCCCTGGGTAGTTTGCTGGGATCAGAGGCCCCTAGGTGGAGGGAAAGGGGGCAACCTGTGGCCTATACTGCAAGTCCAGGGAGAGAGGCGGACCCCTGGGTAGCTTGCTGGGGTCAGAGGCCCCTAGTTGGAGGGTCACGGGGCACCCTGGGGCCTCTATAGTAAGTCTAGGGAGAGAGAAGGTCCCCTCGGTAGCTTGCTGGGGTCAGAGACCCCTAGGTGGAGGGCCAGGGGGCACCCAGGGGCGTCTACTGCAAGTCCAGGGAGAGATGTGGACCCCTGGGTAGCTTGCTGGGGTCAGAGGCCCCTAGTTGGAGGGTCACGGGGCACCCTGGGGCCTCTATTGCAAGTCCAGGGAGAGAGGTGGACCCCTCGGTAGCTTGCTGGGGTCAGAGACCCCTAGGTGGAGGGCCAATGGGCACCCTGGGTCCTCTACTGCAAGTCCAGGGAGAGAGGTGGAGCCCTGGGTAGCTTGCTGGGGTCAGAGGGCCCTAGGTGGAGGGCCAGAGGGCAGCCTAGGGCCTCTACTACAAGTCCAGGGAGAGAGGTGGAGCCCTGGGTAGCTTGCTGGGGTCAGAGGCCCCTAGGTGGAGGGCCAGGGGGTACCCTGGGGCCTCTACTGCAAGTTCAGAGAGAGAGGGAGCCCTGGGTATCTTGCTGGGGTCAGTAGCCCATGGATGGAGGGCAAGGGGCACCCTGGGACCTCTACTGCAAGTCCAGGGAGAGAGGTGGAGCCCTGGGTAGCTTGCTGGGATCAGAGGCCCCTAGGTGGAGGGCAAGGGGTTACCCTGTGGCCTATACTGCAAGTCCAGGGAGAGAGGCGGACCCCTGGGTAGCTTGCTGGGGTCAAAGGGCCCTAGGGGGAGGGCCAGGGGGCACCGTAGGGCCTCTACTATAAGTCCAGGGAGAGATGTGGACCCCTGGGTAGCTTGCTGGGGTCAGAGGCCCCTAGGTGGAGGGCCAGGGGGCACCCAGGGGCGTCTACTGCAAGTCCAGGGAGAGAAGTGGACCCCTGGGTAGTTTGCTGGGGTCAGAAGCCCCTAGGTGGAGGGCCTAGGGGCACCCTGGGGCCTCTACTGCAAGTCCAGGGAGAGAGGTGGACCCCTCGGTAGCTTGCTGGGGTCAGAGGCCCCTAGGTGGAGGGACACAGGGCACCCTGAGGCCTCTACAGCAAGTCCAGGGAGAGAGGTGGACCCCTGGGTAGTTTGCTAGGGTCAGAGGCCCCTAGGTGGAGGACCAGGGGGCACCCTGGGGCCTATAGTGCAAGTCCAGGGAGGGAGTTGGAGCCCTGGGTCGCTTGCTGGGGTCAGAGGGCCCTAGGTGGAGGGCCATGGGGCACCCTGGGGACTCTACTGTAAGTCCAGGAAAAGAGGTGGACCCCTGGGTAGTTTGCTGGGGTCAGAGGCCCCTAGGTGGAGGGCCAGGGGGCACCCTGGACCTCACCTATAAGCCAGGGAAAGAGGTGGACCCCTGGGTAGCTTGCTGGGGTCAGAGGCCCCTAGGTAGAGGGCCAGAGGGCAGCCTAGGGCCTCTACTACAAGTCCAGGGAGAGAGTTGGAGCCCTGGGTAGCTTGCTGGGGTCAGTAGCCCTTGGGTGGAGGGCAAGGGGGCACCCTGGGGCCTCTATTGCAAGTCCAGGGAGAGAGCTGTATCCCTGGGTAGCTTGCTGGGTTCAGAGGCCCCTAGGTGGAGGGCCACGGGGTACCCTGGGGCCTCTACTGCAAGTCCAGGGAGAGAGGTGGACCACTGGGAAGTTTGCTGGTGTCAGAGTCTCCAAGGGGGAGGGCCACGGGGCACCCTGGGGCCTCTACTGCAAGTCCAGGGAGAGAGGTGCACCCCTCGGTAGCTTGCTGGGGTCAAAGGCCCCTAGGTGGAGGGCCAAGGGGCACCCTGGGGCCTCTACTGCAAGTCCAGGGAGAGAGGTGGACCCCAGGGTAGCTTGCTGGGGTCAGAGGCCCCTAGGTGGAGGGCCACGGGGCACCCTGAGGCCTCTACAGCAAGTCCAGGGAGAGAGGTGGACCCCTGGGTAGTTTGCTAGGGTCAGAGGCCCCTAGGTGGAGGGCCATGGGGCACCCTGGGGCCTCGCCTATAAGTCCAGGGAGAGAGGTGGAGCCCTGGGTAGCTTGCTGGGGTCAGAGGCCCCTAGGTGGAGGGCCAGAGGGCAGCCCAGGGCCTCTACTACAAGTCCAGGGAGAGAGGTGGAGCCCTGTGTAGCTTGCTGGGGTCAGTAGCCCCTAGGTGGAGGGCAAGGGGGCACCCTGGGGCCTCTTTTGCAAGTCCAGGGAGAGAGGTGGACCACTGGGAAGCTTGCTGGTGTCAGAGTTCCCAAGGGGGAGGGCCACGGGGCACCCTGGGGCCTCTACTGCAAGTCCAGGGAGAGAGTTGCACCCCTCGGTAGCTTGCTGGGGTCAGAGACCCCTAGGTGGAGGGCCAAGGGGCACCCTGGGGCCTCTACTGCAAGTCCAGGGAGAGAGGTCGACCCCAGGGTAGCTTGCTGGGGTCAGAGGCCCTTAGGTGGAGGGCCACGGGGCACCCTGAGGCCTCTACAGCAAGTCCAGGGAGAGAGGTGGACCCCTGGGTAGTTTGCTAGGGTCAGAGGCCCCTAGGTGGAGAACCAGGGGGCACCCTGGGGCCTATACTGCAAGTCCAGGGAGAGAGTTGGAGCCCTGGGTAGCTTGCTGGGGTCAGAGGGCCCTAGGTAGAGGGCCATGGGGCACCCTGGGTCCTATACTGCAAGTCCAGGGAGAGAGCTGGACCCCTGGGTAGCTTGCTGGGTTCAGAGGCCCCTAGGTGGAGGGCCACGGGGTACCCTGGGGCCTCTACTGCAAGTTCAGGGAGTGATGTGGACCCCTGGGTAGCTTGCTGGACTCAGAGGCCCCTAGGTGGAGGGCCACGGGGTACCTTGGGGCCTCTACTGCAAGTCCAGGGAGAGAGGTGGAGCCCTGGGTAGCTTGCCGGGTCAGTAACCCCTGGGTGGAGGGCAAGGGGGCACCCTGGGGCCTCTACTGCAAGTCCAGGGAGAGAAGTGGAGCCCCGGGTAGCTTGCTGGGGTCAGAGGCCCCTAGGTGGAGGGCAAGTGGGCACCCTGTGGCCTATACTGCAAGTCAAGGGAGAGAGGTGGACCCCTGGGTAGCTTGCTGGGGTCAGAGGGCCCTACATGGAGGGCCATGGGGCACCCTGGGGACTCTACTGCAAGTCCAGGAATATAGGCAGGCCCCTGGGCAGCTTGCTGGGGTCAGAGGTCCCTAGGTGGAGGGCCAAGGGTCACCCTGGGGCCTCTATTGCAAGTCCAGGGAGAGAGGTGGACCCCTGGGCAGGTTGCTTGGGTCAGGGGCCCCTATGTGGAGGACCAGGGGGCACCCTGGGGCCTATACTGCAAGTCCAGGGAGAGAGTTGGAGCCCTGGGTAGTTTGCTGGGGTCAGAGGGCCCTAGGTGGAGGGCCATGGGGCACCCTGGGGACTCTACTGCAAGTACAGGGAGATAGGTAGGCCCCTGGGTAGCTTGCTTGGGTCAGAGGCCCCTAGGTGGAGGGCCAAGGGTCACCCTGGGGCCTCTACTGCAAGTCTAGGGAGAGAGGTGGACCACTGGGAAGCTTGCTGGTGTCAGAGGCCCCTAGGTGGAGGGCCAGGGGGCATCCTGGGGCCTCTACTATAAGTTCAGGGAGAGAGGTGGACCCCTGGGTAGCTTGCTGGGGTCAGAGGCCCCTAGGTGGAGGGGCAGGGGGCAACCAGCGGCGTCTACTGCAAGTCCATGGAGAGATGTGGACCCCTGGGTAGCTTGCTGGGGTCAGAGGCCCCTAGGTGGAGGGTCACGGGGCACCCTGGGGCCTCTACTGCAAGTCCAGGGAGAGAGGTGGAGCCCTGGGTAGCTTGCTGGGGTCAGAGGCCCCTAGGTAGAGGGCCAGAGGGCAGCCTAGGGCCTCTACTACAAGTCCAGGGAGTGAGGTGGAGCCCTGGGAGCTTGCTAGGTTCAGTAGCCCCTGGGTGGAGGGCAAGGGGGCACCCTGGGGCCTCTATTGCAAGTCCAGGGAGAGAGCTGGACCCCTGGGTAGCTTGCTGGGTTCAGAGGCCCCTAGGTGGATTGCCACGGGGTACCCTGGGGCCTCTACTGCAAGTCCAGAGAGAGATGTGGACCCCTGGGTAGCTTGCTGGGGTCAGAGGCCCCTAGGTGGAGGGCCACGGGGTACCCTGGGGCCTCTACTAAAAGTCCAGGGAGAGAGGTGGAGGCCTGGGTAGCTTGCTGGGGTCAGTAGCCCCTGGGTGGAGGGCAAAGGGGCACCCTGGGGCCTCTACTGCAAGTCCAGGGAGAGAAGTGGAGCCCTGGGTAGCTTGCTGGGGTCATAGGCCCCTAGGTGGAGGGCCATGGGGCACCCTGGGGACTCTACTGCAAGTCCAGGGAGATAGGCAGGCCCCTGGGCAGCTTGCTAGGGTCAGAGGCCCCTAGGTGGAGGGCCAAGGGTCAACCTGGGACCTATACTGCAAGTCCAGGGAGAGAGGTGGACCCCTGGGTTGCTTGCTGGGGTCAGATGCCCCTAAGTGGAGGGCCAGGGGGCACCCTGGGGCCTATACTGCAAGTCCAAGGAGAGAGGTGGACCCCTGGGTAGCTTGCTGGGGTCAGAGGCCCCTAGTTAGAGGGCCACGGGGCACCCTGGGGCCTATACTGCAAGTCCAGGGAGAGAGGTGGACCCCTGGGTAGCTTGCTGGGGTCAGAGGCCCCTAGGTGGAAGGTCACGGGGCACCCTGGGGCCTCTATTGCAAGTACAGGGAGAGAGGTGGACCCCTCGATAGCTTGCTGGGGTCAGAGACCCCTACGTGTAGGGCCAATGGGCACCCTAGAGCCTCTACTGCAAGTCCAGGGAGAGAGGTGGAGCCCTGGGTAGCTTGCTGGGGTCAGAGGCCCCCTAGGGTGAGGGCCAGAGGGCAGCCTAGGGCCTCTACTACAAAGTTCAGGGAGAGAGGTGGAGTCCTGGGTAGCTTGCTGGGGTCAGTAGCCCTTGGGTGGAGGGCAAGGGGGCACCCTGGGGCCTCTATTGCAAGTCCAGGGAGAGAGCTGGACCCCTGGGTAGCTTGCTGGGTTCAGAGGCCCCTAGGTGGAGGGTCATGTTGTACCCTGGGGCCTCTACTGCAAGTCCAGGGAGAGATGTGGACCCCTGGGTAGCTTGCTGGACTCAGAGGCCCCTAGGTGGAGGGCCAGGGGGCACCCTGGGGCCTCTACTAAAAGTCCAGGGAGAGAGGTGGACCCCTGGGTAGCTTGCTGGGGTCAGAGGGCCAGGGGGCACCCAGGGGCGTCTACTGCAAGTCCAGGGAGAGAGGTGGAGCCCTGGGTAACTTGTTGGGGTCAGAGGCCCCTAGGTGGAGGGTCACAGGGCACCCTGGGGCCTCTATTGCAAGTCCAGGGAGAGAGGTGGAGCCCTGGAAAGCTTGCTGGGGTCAAAGGCCCCTAGGTGGAGGGCCAGAGGGCAGCCTAGGGCCTCTACTACAAGTCCAGGGAGAGAGGTGGAGCCCTGGGTAGCTTGCTGGGGTCAGAGGCCCCTAGGTGGAGGGCCAGGGGGTACCCTTGGGCCTCTACTGCAAGTTCAGGGAGAGAGGTGGAGCCCTGGGTAGCTTGCTGGGGTCAGTAGCCCATGGATGGAGGGCAAGGGGGCACCCTGGGGCATCTACTGCAAGTCCAGGGAGAGAGGTGGAGCCCTGGGTAGCTTGCTGGGGTCAGAGGCCCCTAGGTGGAAGGTCACGGGGCACCCTGGGGCCTCTATTGCAAGTCCAGGGAGAGAGGTGGACCCCTCGATAGCTTGCTGGGGTCAGAGACCCCTACGTGGAGGGCCAATGGGCACCCTAGAGCCTCTACTGCAAGTCCAGGGAGAGAGGTGGAGCCCTGGGTAGCTTGCTGGGGTCAGAGGCCCCCTAGGGTGAGGGCCAGAGGGCAGCCTAGTGCCTCTACTACAAAGTTCAGGGAGAGAGGTGGAGTCCTGGGTAGCTTGCTGGGGTCAGTAGCCCTTGGTTGGAGGGCAAGGGGGCACCCTGGGACCTCTATTGCAAGTCCAGGGAGAGAGCTGGACCCCTGGGTAGCTTGCTGGGTTCAGAGGCCCCTAGGTGGAGGGTCATGGGGTACCCTGGGGCCTCTACTGCAAGTCCAGGGAGAGATGTGGACCCCTGGGTAGCTTGCTGGACTCAGAGGCCCCTAGGTGGAGGGCCAGGGGGCACCCTGGGGCCTCTACTAAAAGTCCAGGGAGAGAGGTGGACCCCTGGGTAGCTTGCTGGGGTCAGAGGCCCCTAGGTGGAGGGCCAGGGGGCACCCAGGGGCGTCTACTGCAAGTCCAGGGAGAGATATGGACCCCTGGGTAGCTTGTTGGGGTCAGAGGCCCCTAGGTGGAGGGTCACAGGGCACAATGGGGCCTCTATTGCAAGTCCAGGGAGAGAGGTGGAGCCCTGGGTAGCTTGCTGGGGTCAAAGGCCCCTAGGTGGAGGGCCAGAGGGCAGCCTAGGGCCTCTACTACAAGTCCAGGGAGAGAGGTGGAGCCCTGGGTAGCTTGCTGGGGTCAGAGGCCCCTAGGTGGAGGGCCAGGGGGTACCCTTGGGCCTCTACTGCAGGTTCAGGGAGAGAGGTAGAGCCCTGGGTAGCTTGCTGGGGTCAGTAGCCCATGGATGGAGGGCAAGGGGGCACCCTGGGGCATCTACTGCAAGTCCAGGGAGAGAGGTTGAGCCCTGGGTAGCTTGCTGGGGTCAGAGGCCCCAAGGTGGAGGGCAAGGGGGCACCCTGTGGCCTATACTGCAAGTCCAGGGAGAGAGGTGGACCCCTGGGTAGCTTGCTGGGGTCAAAGGGCCCTAGGGGGAGGGCCAGGGGGCACCATAGGGCCTCTACTATAAGTCCAGGGAGAGATGTGGACCCCTGGGTAGCTTGCTGGGGTCAGAGGCCCCTAGGTGGAGGGCCAGGGGGCACCCAGGGGCGTCTACTGCAAGTCCAGGGAGAGATGTGGACCCCTGGGTAGTTTGCTGGGGTCAGAGGCCCCTAGGTGGAGGGCCAAGGGGCACCCTGGGGCCTCTACTGCAAGTCCAGGGAGAGAGGTGGACCCCTCGGTAGCTTGCTGGGGTCAGAGGCCCCTAGGTGGAGGGCCAAGGGGCACCCTGGGGCCTCTACTGCAAGTCCAGGGAGAGAGGTGGACCCCAGGGTAGCTTGCTGGGGTCAGAGGCCCCGAGGTGGAAGGCCACGGGGCACCCTGAGGCCTCTACAGCAAGTCCAGGGAGAGAGGTGGACCCCTGGGTAGTTTGCTAGGGTCAGAGGCCCCTAGGTGGAGGACCAGGGGGCACCCTGGGGCCTATAGTGCAAGTTTAGGGAGAGAGTTGGAGCCCTGGGTAGCTTGCTGGGGTCAGAGGGCCCTAGGTGGAGGGCCATGGGGCACCCTGGGGACTCTACTGTAAGTCCAGGAAAAGAGGTGGACCCCTGGGTAGTTTGCTGGGGTCAGAGGCCCCTAGGTGGAGGGCCAGGGGGCACCCTGGACCTCACCCATAAGCCAGGGAGAGAAGTGGACCCCTGGATAGCTTGCTTGGGTCAGAGGCCCCTAGGTGGAGGGCCAATGGGCACCCTGGGGCCTCTACTGCAAGTCCAGGGAGAGAGGTGGAGCCCTGGGTAGCTTGCTGGGGTCAGTAGCCCCTGGGTGGAGGGCAAGGGGGCACCGTAGGGCCTCTATTGCAAGTCCAGGGAGAGAGCTGGACCCCTGGGTAGCTTGCTGGGTTCAGAGGCCCCTAGGTGGAGGGCCACGGGGTACCCTGGGGCCTCTACTGCAAGTCCAGGGAGAGAGGTGGACCCCTGGGTAGCTTGCTGGACTCAGAGGCCCCTAGGTGGAGGGCCACGGGGTACCCTGGGGCCTCTACTGCAAGTCCAGGGAGAGAGGTGGAGCCCTGGGTAGCTTGCTGGGGTCAGTAGCCCCTGGGTGGAGGGCAAGGGGGCACCCCGGGGCCTCTACTGCAAGTCCAGGGACAGAAGTGGAGCCCTGGGTAGCTTGCTGGGGTCAGAGGCCCCTAGGTGGAGGGCAAGGGGGCACCCTGGGGCCTCTACTGCAAGTCCAGGGAGAGAGGTGGACCCCAGGGTAGCTTGCTGGGGTCAGAGGCCCCTAGGTGGAGGGCCACGGAGCACCCTGGGGCCTCTACAGCAAGTCCAGGGAGAGAGTTGGACCCCTGGGTAGTTTGCTAGGGTCAGAGGCCCCTAGGTGGAGGACCAGGGGGCACCCTGGGGCC
The DNA here is from genome assembly GCF_049306965.1 of Danio rerio. Taxonomy (NCBI): domain Eukaryota; kingdom Metazoa; phylum Chordata; class Actinopteri; order Cypriniformes; family Danionidae; genus Danio; species Danio rerio. Next base: position 20,211,836 of record NC_133185.1, on the reverse strand, counting down.
TCTACTAAAAGTCCAGGGAGAGATGTTTACCCCTGGGTAGCTTGCTGGGGTCAGAGGCCCCTAGGTGGAGGGCCAGAGGGCAGCCTAGGGCCTCTACTACAAGTCCAGGGAGAGAGGTGGAGCCCTGGGTAGCTTGCTGGGGTCAGTAGCCCCTGGGTGGACGGCAAGGGGGCACCCTGGGGCCTCTATTGCAAGTCCAGGGAGAGAGCTGGACCCCTGGGTAGCTTGCTGGGTTCAGAGGCCCCTAGGTGGAGGGCCACGGGGTACCCTGGGGCCTCTACTGCAAGTCCAGGGAGAGAGGTGAACCCCTGGGTAGCTTGCTGAAATCAGAGGCCCCTAGGTGGAGGGACACGGGGTACCCTGGGGCCCCTACTGCAAGTCCAGGGAGAGAGGTGGAGCCCTGGGTAGCTTGCTGGGGTCAGTAGCCCCTGGGTGGAGGCCAAGGGGGCACCCTGGGGCCTCTACTGCAAGTCCAGGGAGAGAAGTGGAGCCCTGGGTAGCTTGCTGGGGTCAGAGGCCCCTAGGTGGAGGGCAAGGGGGCACCCTGTGGCCTATACTGCAAGTCCAGGGAGAGAGTTGGACCACTGGGAAGCTTGCTGGTGTCAGAGGCCCCTAGGGGGAGGGCCAGGGGGCACTGTAGGGAATCTACTGCAAGTCCAGGAAGAGAGGTGGACCCCTGGGTAGTTTGCTGGGGTCAGAGGCCCCTAGGTGGAGGGCCAGGGGGCACCCTGGGGCCTCTACTAAAAGTCCAGGGAGAGATGTGGACCCCTGGGTAGCTTGCTGGGGTCATAGGCTCCTAGGTGGAGGGTCACGGGGCACCCTGGGGCCTCTACTGCAAGTCCATTGAGAGAGGTGGACCACTGGGTAGCTTGCTGGGGTCAGAGGCCCCTAGGTGGAGGGCCAGGAGCAGCCTAGGGCCTCTACTACAAGTCCAGGGAAAGAGGTGGAGCCCTGGGTAGCTTGCTGGGGTCAGTAGCCCCTGGGTGGAGGGCAAGGGGGCACCCTGGGGCCTCTATTGCAAGTCCAGGGAGAGAGGTGGACCCCCCGATAGCTTGCTGGGGTCAGAGACCCCTACGTGTAGGGCCAATGGGCACCCTAGAGCCTCTACTGCAAGTCCAGGGAGAGAGGTGGAGCCCTGGGTAGCTTGCTGGGGTCAGAGGCCCCCTAGGGTGAGGGCCAGAGGGCAGCCTAGGGCCTCTACTACAAAGTTCAGGGAGAGAGGTGGAGTCCTGGGTAGCTTGCTGGGTTCAGAGGCCCCTAGGTGGAGGGTCACGGGGTACCCTGGGGCCTCTACTAAAAGTCCAGGGAGAGAGGTGGACCTCTGGGTAGCTTGCTGGGGTCAGAGGCCCCTAGGTGGAGGGCCAATGGGCACCCTGGGGCCTCTACTGCAAGTCCAGGGAGAGAGGTGGAGCCCTGGGTAGCTTGCTGGGGTCAAAGGCCCCTAGGTGGAGGGCCAGAGGGCAGCCTAGGGCCTCTACTACAAGTCCAGGGAGAGAGGTGGAGCCCTGGGTAGCTTGCTGGGGTCAAAGGCCCCTAGGTGAAGGGCCAGGGGGTACCCTGGGGCCTCTACTGCAAGTTCAGGGAGAGAGGTGGAGCCCTGGGTAGCTTGCTGGGGTCAGTAGCCCATGGATGGAGAGCAAGGGGGCACCCTGGGGCCTCTACTGCAAGTCCAGGGAGAGAGGTGGAGCCCTGGGTAGCTTGCTGGGGTCAGAGGCCCCTAGGTGGAGGGCAAGGGGGCACCCTGTGGCCTATACTGCAAGCGCAGGGAGAGAGGTGGACCCCTGGGTAGCTTGCTGGGGTCAAACGGCCCTAGGGGGCGGGCCAGGGGGCACCGTAGGGCCTCTACTATAAGTCCAGGGAGAGATGTGGAAACCTGGGTAGCTTGCAGGGGTCAGAGGCCCCTAGGTGGAGGGACAGGGGGCACCCTGGGGCCTCTATTGCAAGTCAAGGGAGAGAGGTGGACCCCTGGGCAGCTTGCTTGGGTCAGGGGCACCTAGGTGGAGGACCAGGGGGCACCCTGAGGCCTATACTGCAAGTCCAGGTAGAGAGGTGGACCTCTCGGTAGCTTGCTGGGGTCAGAGGCCCCTAGGTGGAGGGCCAAGGGGCACCCTGGGGCCTCTACTGCAAGTCCAGGGAGAGTGGTGGACACCAGGGTAGCTTGCTGGGGTCAGAGGCCCCTAGGTGGAGGACCACGGAGCACCCTGGGGCCTCTACAGCAAATCCAGGGAGAGAGGTGGACCCCTGGGTAGTTTGCTAGGGTCAGAGGCCCCTAGGTGGAGGACCAGGGGGCACCCTGGGGCCTCTACTGCAAGTCTAGGGAGAGAGGTGGACCACTGGGAAGCTTGCTGGTGTCAGAGGCCCCTAGGGGGAGGGCCAGGGGGCACTGTAGGGAATCTACTGCAAGTCCAGGAAGAGAGGTGGACCCCTGGGTAGCTTGCTGGACTCAGAGGCCCCTAGGTGGAGGGCCACGAGGTACCCTGGGGCCCCTACTGCAAGTCCAGGGAGAGAGGTGGAGCCCTGGGTAGCTTGCTGGGGTCAGTAGCCCCTGGGTGGAGGGCAAGGGGGCACCCTGGGGCCCCTACTGCAAGTCCAGGGAGAGAGGTGGAGCCCTGGGTAGCTTGCTGGGGTCAGTAGCCCCTGGGTGGAGGGCAAGGGGGCACCCTGGGGCCTCTATTGCAAGTCCAGGGAGAGAGGTGGACCCCTGGGCAGCGTGCTTGGTCAGGGGCCCCTAGGTGGAGGACCAGGGGGCACCCTGAGGCCTATACTGCAAGTCCAGGGAAAGAGTTGAAGCCCTGGGTAGCTTGCTGGGGTCAGAGAGCCCTAGGTGGAGGGTCATGGGGCACCCTGGGGACTCTACTGCAAGTCCAGGGAAATAGGTAGGCCCCTGGGTAGCTTTCTGGGGTCAGAGGCCCCTAGGTGGAGAGCCAAGGGTCACCCTGGGGCCTCTACTGCAAGTCTAGGGAGAGAGGTGGACCACTGGGAAGCTTGCTGGTGTCAGAGGCCCCGAGGGGGAGGGCCACGGGGCACCCTGGGGCCTCTACTGCAAGTCCAGGGAGAGAGGTGGACCTCTCGGTAGCTTGCTGGGGTCAGAGGCCCCTAGGTGGAGGGCCAAGGGGCACCCTGGGGCCTCTACTGCAAGTCCAGGGAGAGAGGTGGACCCCAGGGTAGCTTGCTGGGGTCAGAGGCCCCTAGGTGGAGGGCCACGGAGTACCCTGGGGCCTCTACTAAAAGTCCAGGGAGAGAGGTGGACCCCTGGGAAGTTTGCTAGGGTCAGAGGCCTCTAGGTGGAGGACCAGGGGGCACCCTGGGGCCTCTACTAAAAGTCCAGGGAGAGATGTGGACCCCTGGGTAGCTTGCTGGGGTCAGAGGCCCCTAGGTGGAGGGCCAGAGGGCAGCCTAGGGCCTCTACTACAAGTCCAGGGAGAGAGGCGGAGCCCTGGGTAGCTTGCTGGGGTCAGTAGCCCCTGGGTGGAGGGCAAGGGGGCACCCTGGGGCCTCTATTGCAAGTCCAGGGAGAGAGCTGGACCCTTGGGTAGCTTGCTGGGTTCAGAGGCCCCTAGGTGGAGGGCCACGGGGTACCCTGGGGCCTCTACTGCAAGTCCAGGGAGATAGGTAGGCCCCTGGGTAGCTTGCTGGGGTCAGAGGCCACTAGGTGGAGGGCCAAGGGTCACCCTGGGGCCTCTACTGCAAGTCTAGGGAGAGAGGTGGACCACTGGGAAGCTTGCTGGTGTCAGAGGCCCCTAGGGGGAGGGCCAATTGGCACCGTAGGGCCTCTACTGCAAGTCCAGGAAGAGAGGTGGACCCCTGGGTAGTTTGCTGGGGTCAGAGGCCCCTAGGTGGAGAGCCAGGGGGCACCCTTGGGCCTCTACTAAAAGTCCAGGGAGAGATGTGGACCCCTGGGTAGCTTGCTGGGGTCAGAGGCCCCTAGGTGGAGGGTCACGGGGCACCCTGGGGCCTCTATTGCAAGTCCAGGGAGAGAGGTGGAACCCTCGGTAGCTTGCTGAGGTCAGAGACCCCTAGGTGGAGGGCCAATGGGCACCCTGGGGCCTCTACTGCAAGTCCAGGGAGAGAGGTGGACCCCTGGGTAGCTTGCTGGGGTCAGAGGCCCCTAGGTGGAAGGCCAGAGGGCAGCCTAGGGCCTCTACCACAAGTCCAGGGAGAGAGGTGGAGCCCTGGGTAGCTTGCTGGGGTCAGTAGCCCCTGGGTGGAGGGCAAGGGGGCACCCTGGGGCCTCTATTGCAAGTCCAGGGAGAGAGCTGGACCCCCGGTTAGCTTGCTGGGGTCAGAGGCCCCTAGGTGGAGGGCCACGGGGCACCTTGGGGCCTCTACAGCAAGTCCAGGGAGAGAGGTGGAGCCCTGGGTAGCTTGCTGGGGTCAGAAGCCCTTAGGTGGAGGGCCAGAGGGCAGCCTAGGGTGTCTACTACAAGTCCAGGGAGAGAGGTGGAGCCCTGGGTAGCTTGCTGGGGTCAGTAGCCCTTGGGTGAAGGGCAAGGGGGCACCCTGGGGCCTCTATTGCAAGTCCAGGGAGAGATGTGGACCCCTGGGTAGCTTGCTGGACTCAGAGGCCCTTAGGCGGAGGGCCACGGGGTACCCTGGGGCCTCTACTGCAAGTCCAGGGAGAGAGGTGGAGCCCTGGGTAGCTTGCTGAGGTCAGTAGCCCCTTGTTGGAGGGCAAGGGGGCACCCTGGGGACTCTACTGCAAGTCCAGGGAGAGAAGTGGAGCCCTGGGTAGCTTGCTGGGGTCAAAGGGCCCTAGGTGGAGGGCAAGGGGGCACCCTGTGGCCTATACTGCAAGTCCAGGGAGAGATGTGGACCCCTGGGTAGCTTGCTGGGGTCAGAGGGCCCTAGGTGGAGGGCCAAGGGGCACCCTGGGGCCTAGTCTGCAAGTCTAGGGAGAGAGGTGGACCCCTGGGTAGCTTTCTGGGGTCAGACGTCCCTGGATGGAGGGCCAGGGGGCACCCAGGGGCCTATACTGCAAGTCCAGGGAGAGGGGTGGACCCCTGAGTAGCTTGCTGCGGTCAGAGGCCCCTAGGTGGAGGGTCATGGGGCACCCTGGGGCCTCTATTGCAAGTTCAGGGAGAGAGGTGGACCCCTCGGTAGCTTTCTGGGGTCAGAGACCCCTAGGTGGAGGGCCAATGGGCACCCTGGGGCCTCTACTGCAAGTCCAGGGAGAGATGTGGACCCCTGGGTAGCTTGCTGGGGTCAGAGGCCCCTGGGTGGAGGGCAAGGGGGCACCCTGGGGCGTCTATTGCAAGTCCAGGGAGAGAGCTGAACCCCCGGGTAGCTTGCTAAGGTCAGAGGCCCCTAGGTGGAGGGCCAGGGGGCACCCAGGGGCCTCCACTGCAAGTCCAAGGAGAGATGTGGACCCCTGGGTAGCTTGCTGGGATCAGAGGCCCCTAGGTGGAGGGCCACGGGGCACTCTGGGGCGTCTACTGCATGTCCAGGAAGAGAGGTGGACCCCTGGGTAGCTTGCAGGGGTCAAAGGGCCCTAGGTTGAGGGCCATGGGGCACCCTGGGGCCTCTATTGCAAGTCCAGGGAGAGATGTGGACCCCTGGGTAGCTTGCTGGGGTCAGAGGCCCCTAGGTGGAGGGCAAGGGGGCACCCTGTGGCCTATACTGCAAGTCCAGGGAGAGTGTTCGAGCCCTGGGTAGCTTGCTGGTGTCAGAGGCCCCTAGGGAGAGGGCCAGGGGGCACCGTAGGGCCTCTACTATAAGTCCAGGGAGAGAGGTGGACCCCTGGGTAGCTTGCTGAGGTCAGAGGCCCCTAGGTGGAGGGCCAGGGGGCACCCAGGGGCGTCTACTGCAAGTCCAGGGAGAGATGTGGACCCCTGGGTAGCTTGCTGGGGTCAGAGGCCCCTAGGTAGAGGACCACGGGCCACCCTGGGTTCTCTACTGCAAGTCCAGGGAGAGAGGTGGACCCCTCGGTAGCTTGCTGAGGTCAGTAGCCCCTGGGTGGAGGTCAAGGGGGCACCCTGGGTCCTCTATTGCAAGTCCAGGGAGAGAGCTGGACCCCCGGGTAGCTTGCTGGGGTCAGAGGCCCCTAGGTGGAGGGCCAGGGGGCACCCAGGGGCCTCCACTGCAAGTCCAAGGAGAGATGTGGACCCCTGGTTAGCTTGCTGGGGTCAGAGGCCCCCTAGGTGAAGGGCCACGAGCACCCTGGGGCCTCTACTGCAAGTCCAGGGAGAGAGGTGGACCCCAGGGTAGCTTGCTGGTGTCAGATGCCCCTAGGTGGAGGGCCAGGGGGCACCCTGGGTCCTAAACTGCAAGTCCAGGGAGAGAGCTGGACCCCTGGGTAGCTTGCTGGGTTTAGATTCCCCTAGGTGGAGGGCCACGGGATACTCTGGGGCCTCTTTTGCAAGTCCAGGGAGAGAGGTGGAGCCCTGGGTAGCTTGCTGGGGTCAGATGTCCCTGGATGGAGGGCCAGGGGGCACCCAGGGGCCTATACTGCAAGTCCAGGGAGAGAGGTGGACCCCTGAGTAGCTTGCTGCGGTCAGAGGCCCCTAGGTGGAGGGTCATGGGGCACCCTGGGGCCTCTATTGCAAGTTCAGGGAGAGAGGTGGACCCCTCGGTAGCTTTCTGGGGTCAGAGACCCCTAGGTGGAGGGCCAATGGGCACCCTGGGGCCTCTACTGCAAGTCCAGGGAGAGATGTGGACCCCTTGGTAGCTTGCTGGGGTCAGAGGCCCCTAGGGGGAGGGCCAAGGGGTACCCTGGGGCCTCTACTGCAAGTCCAGGGAGAGAGGTGGAGCCCTGGGTAGCTTGCTGGGTTCAATAGCCCCTGGGTGGAGGGCAGGGGGGCACCCTGGGGCCTCTATTGCAAGTCCAGGGAGAGATGTGGACCCCTGAGTAGCTTGCTGGGGTCAGAGGCCCCTAGGTGGAGGGCAAGGGGGCACCCTGTGGCCTATACTGCAAGTCCTGGGAGAGAGGTGGACCCCTGGGTAGCTTGCTGGGGTCAAAGGGCCCTAGGTTGAGGGCCATGGGGCACCCTGGGGCCTCTATTGCAAGTCCAAGGAGAGATGTGGACCCCTGGGTAGCTTGCTGGGGTCAGAGGCCCCTAGGTGGAGGGCAAGGGGGCACCCTGTGGCCTATACTGCAAGTCCAGGGAGAGTGTTGGAGCCCTGGGTAGCTTGCTGGTGTCAGAGGCCCCTAGGGAGAGGGCCAGGGGGCACCGTAGGGCCTCTACTATAAGTCCAGGGAGAGAGGTGGACCCCTGGGTAGCTTGCTGGGGTCAGAGGCCCCTAGGTGGAGGGCCAGGGGGCACCCAGGGGCGTCTACTGCAAGTCCAGGGAGAGATGTGGACCCCTGGGTAGCTTGCTGGGGTCAGAGGCCCCTAGGTAGAGGGCCACGGGCCACCCTGGGTTCTCTACTGCAAGTCCAGGGAGAGAGGTGGACCCCTCGGTAGCTTGCTGAGGTCAGTAGCCCCTGGGTGGAGGGCAAGGGGGCACCCTGGGGCCTCTATTGCAAGTCAAGGGAGAGAGGTGGACCCCTGGGCAGCTTGCTTGGGTCAGAGACCCCTAGGTGGAGGGCCAAGGGGCACCCTGGGGCCTCTAATGCAAATCCAGCGAGAGAGGTGGACCCCAGGGTAGCCTGCTGGTGTCAGATGCCCCTAGGTGGAGGGCCAGGGGGCACCCTGGGTCCTATACTGCAAGTCCAGGGAGAGAGCTGGACCCCTGGGTAGCTTGCTGGGTTTAGATTCCCCTAGGTGGAGGGCCACGGGATACCCTGGGGCCTCTATTGCAAGTCCAGGGAGAGAGGTGGAGCCCTGGGTAGCTTGCTGTGGTCAGTAGCCCCTGGGTGGAGGGCAAGGGGGCACCCTGGGGCCTCTACTGCAAGTCCAGGGAGAGAAGTGGAGCCCTGGGTAGCTTGCTGGGGTCAGAGGCCCCTAGGTGGAGGGCAAGGGGGCACACTGTGGCCTATACTGCAAGTCCAGGGAGAGAGGTGGACCCCTGGGTAGCTTGCTGGTGTCAGAGGTCCCTACGTGGAGGGCCATGGGGCACCCTGGGGCCTAGTTTGCAAGTCTAGGGAGAGAGGTGGACCCCTGGGTAGATTTCTGGGGTCAGAGGCCCCTAGGTGGAGGGTCACGGGGCACCCTGGGGCCTCTATTGCAAGTCCAGGGGGAGAGAGGTGGACCCCTCGGTAGCTTGCTGGGGTCAGAGACCCCTAGGAGGATTGCCAATGGGCACCCTGGGGCCTCTAATGCAAGTCCAGGGAAGGGAGGTGGAGCCCGGGTAGCTTGCTGGGGTCAGTGGCCCCTAGGTTGAGGGCCAGAGGGCAGTATAGGGCCTATACTACAAGGCCAGGGAGAGAGGTGGAGCCCTGGGTAGCTTGCTGGGGTCAGTAGCCCTTGGGTGGAGGGCAAGGGGGCACCCTGGGGCCTCTACTGCAAGTCCAGGGAGAGAGCTGGACCCCTGGATAGCTTGCTGGGTTCAGAGGCCCCTAGGTGGAGGGCCAGGGGGTACCCTGGGGACTCTACTGCAAGTACAGGGAGATAGGTAGGACCCTGGGTAGCTTGCTGGGGTCAGAGGCCCCTAGGTGGAGGGCCAACGGTAACCCTGGGGCCTCTACTGCAAGTCTAGGGAGAGAGGTGGACCACTGGGAAGCTTGCTGGGGTCAGAGGCCCCTAGGTGGAGGGCCACAGGGCACCATGGGGCCTCTACTGCAAGTCCAGGGAGAGAGGTGAACCCCTCCGTAGCTTGCTGGGGTCAGTGGCCCCTAGGTGGAGGGCCAATGGGGACCCTGGGGCCTTTACTGCAAGTCCAGGAAGAGAGGTGGACTCCAGGGTAGCTTGCTGGGGTCAGAGGCCCCTAGGTGGAGGGCAAGGGGCACCCTGGGGCCTCTACAGCAAGTCCAGGGAGAGAGGTGGACCCCTGGGTAGTTTGCTAGGGTCAGAGGCCCCTAGGTGGAGGGCCAGGGGGCACCCTGGGTCCTATACTGCAAGTCCAGGGAGAGAGGTGGACCCCTGGGTAGCTTGCTGGGGTCAGATGCCCCTAGGTGGAGGGCCAGGGGGCACCCTGGGGCCTATACTGCAAGTCCAAGGAGAGAGGTGGACCCCTGGGTAGCTTGCTGGGGTCAGAGGCCCCTAGTTGGAGGGCCAATGGGCACCCTGGGGCCTCTACTGCAAGTCCAGGGAGAGAGGTGGAGCCCTGGGTAGCTTGCTGGGGTCAGAGGCCCCTAAGTGGAGTACCAGAGGGCAGCATAGGGCCTCTACTACAAGTCCAGGGAGAGAGGTGGAGCCCTGGGTAGCTTGCTGGGGTCAGTAGCCCCTGGGTGGAGGGCAAGGGGGCACCGTAGGGCCTCTATTGCAAGTCCAGGGAGAGAGCTGGACCCCTGGGTAGCTTGCTGGGTTCAGAGGCCCCTAGGTGGAGGGCCACGGGGTACCCTGGGGCCTCTACTGCAAGTCCAGGGAGAGAGGTGGACCCCTGGGTAGCTTGCTGGACTCAGAGGCCCCTAGATGGAGGGCCACGGGGTACCCTGGGGCCTCTACTGCAAGTCCAGGGAGAGAGGTGGAGCCCTGGGTAGCTTGCTGGGGTCAGTAGCCCCTGGGTGGAGGGCAAGGGGGCACCCTGGGGCCTCTACTGCAAGTCCAGGGACAGAAGTGGAGCCCTGGGTAGCTTGCTGGACTCAGAGGCCCCTAGATGGAGGGCCACGGGGTACCCTGGGGCCTCTACTGCAAGTCCAGGGAGAGAGGTGGAGCCCTGGGTAGCTTGCTGGGGTCAGTAGCCCCTGGGTGGAGGGCAAGGGGGCACCCTGGGGCCTCTACTGCAAGTCCAGGGACAGAAGTGGAGCCCTGGGTAGCTTGCTGGGGTCAGAGGCCCCTAGGTGGAGGGCAAGGGGGCACCCTGGGCCCTCTACTGCAAGTCCAGGGAGAGAGGTGGACCTCTCGGTAGCTTGCTGGGGTCAGAGGCCCCTAGGTGGAGGCCCAAAGGGCACCCTAGGGCCTCTACTGCAAGTCCAGGGAGAGAGGTGGACCCCAGGGTAGCTTGCTGGGGTCAGAGGCCCCTAGGTGGAGGGCCACGGAGCACCCTGGGGACTCTACTGCAAGTCCAGGGAGATAGTTAGGCCCCTGGGTAGCTTGCTGGGGTCAGAGGCCCCTAGGTGGAGGGCCAAGGTTCACCCTGGGGCCTCTACTGCAAGTCTAGAGAGAGAGGTGGACCACTGGGAAGCTTGCTGGTGTCAGAGGCCCCTAGGGGGAGGGCCAGGGGGCACCGTAGGGCCTCTACTGCAAGTCCAGGAAGAGAGGTGGAGCCCTGGGTAGTTTGCTGGGGTCAGAGGCCCCTAGGTGGAGGGCCAGGGGGCACCCTGGGGCCTCTACTAAAAGTCCAGGGAGAGATGTGGACCCCTGGGTAGCTTGCTGGGGTCAGACGCCCCTATGTGGAGGGTCACGGGGCACCCTGGGGCCTCTATTGCAAGTCCAGGAAGAAAGGTGGACCCCTCGGTAGCTTGCTGGAGTCAGAGACCCCTAGGTGGAGGGCCAATGGGCAGCCTAGGGCCTCTACTACAAGTCCAGGGAGAGAGGTGGAGCCCTGGGTAGCTTGCTGGGGTCAGTAGCCCCTGGGTGGAGGGCAAGGGGTCACCCTGCGGCCTCTATTGCAAGTCCAGGGAGAGAGCTGGACCCCCGGGTAGCTTGCTGGGGTCAGAGGCCCCTAGGTGTAGGGCCACGGGGCACCTTGGGACCTCTACAGCAAGTCCAGGGAGAGAGGTGGAGCCCTGGGTAGCTTGCTGGGGTCAGAAGCCCCTAGGTGGAGGGCCAGAGGGCAGCCTAGGGCCTCTACTACAAGTCCAGGGAGAGAGGTGGAGCCCTGGGTAGCTTGCTGGGGTCAGTAGCCCTTGGGTGGAGGGCAAGGGGGCACCCTGGGGCCTCTATTGCAAGTCCAGGGAGAGAGCTGGACCCCTGGGTAGCTTGCTGGGTTCAGAGGCCCCTAGGTGGAGGGCCACGGGGTAGCCTGGGGCCTCTACTGCAAGTCCAGGGAGAGATGTGGACCCCTGGGTAGCTTGCTGGACTCAGAGGCCCCTGGGCGGAGGGCCATGGGGTACCCTGGGGCCTCTACTGCAAGTCCAGGGAGAGAGGTGGAGCCCCGGGTAGCTTGCTGAGGTCAGTAGCCCCTGGGTGGAGGGCAAGGGGGCACCCTGGGGACTCTACTAAAAGTCCAGGGAGAGATGTGGACCCCTGGGTAGCTTGCTGGGGTCAGACGCCCCTATGTGGAGGGTCACGGGGCACACTGGGGCCTCTATTGCAAGTCCAGGGAGAGAGGTGGAGCCCTGGATAGCTTGCTGGGGTCAGAGGCCCCTAGGTGGAGGGCCAGAGGGCAGCCTAGGGCCTCTACTACAAGTTCAGGGAGAGAGGTGGAGCCCTGGGCAGCTTGCTGGGGTCAGTAGCCCTTGGGTGGAGGGCAAGGGGGCACCCTGGGACCTCTATTGCAAGTCCAGGGAGAGAGCTGGAACCCTGGGTAGCTTGCTGGGTTCAGAGGCCCCTAGGTGGAGGGCCACGGGGTACCCTGGGGCCTCTACTGCAAGTCCAGGGAGAGATGTGGACCCCTGGGTAGCTTGCTGGACTCAGAGGGCCCTAGGCGGAGGGCCACGGGGTACCCTGGGGCCTCTACTGCAAGTCCAGGGAGAGAGCTGGACCCCTGGGTAGCTTGCTGGGTTCAGAGGCCCCTAGGTGGAGGGCCACGGGGTAGCCTGGGGCCTCTACTGCAAGTCCAGGGAGAGATGTGGACCCCTGGGTAGCTTGCTGGACTCAGAGGCCCCTAGGCGGAGGGCCATGGGGTACCCTGGGGCCTCTACTGCAAGTCCAGGGAGAGAGGTGGAGCCCCGGGTAGCTTGCAGAGGTCAGTAGCCCCTGGGTGGAGGGCAAGGGGGCACCCTGGGGACTCTACTAAAAGTCCAGGGAGAGATGTGGACCCCTGGGTAGCTTGCTGGGGTCAGACGCCCCTATGTGGAGGGTCACGGGGCACACTGGGGCCTCTATTGCAAGTCCAGGGAGAGAGGTGGAGCCCTGGATAGCTTGCTGGGGTCAGAGGCCCCTAGGTGGAGGGCCAGAGGGCAGCCTAGGGCCTCTACTACAAGTTCAGGGAGAGAGGTGGAGCCCTGGGCAGCTTGCTGGGGTCAGTAGCCCTTGGGTGGAGGGCAAGGGGGCACCCTGGGGCCTCTATTGCAAGTCCAGGGAGAGAGCTGGAACCCTGGGTAGCTTGCTGGGTTCAGAGGCCCCTAGGTGGAGGGCCACGGGGTACCCTGGGGCCTCTACTGCAAGTCCAGGGAGAGATGTGGACCCCTGGGTAGCTTGCTGGACTCAGAGGGCCCTAGGCGGAGGGCCACGGGGTACCCTGGGGCCTCTACTGCAAGTCCAGGGAGAGAGCTGGACCCCTGGGTAGCTTGCTGGGGTCAGTAGCCCCTGGGTGGAGGGCAAGGGGGCACCCTGGGGACTCTACTGCAAGTCCAGGGAGAGAAGTGGAGCTCTGGGTAGCTTGCTGGGGTCAAAGGGCCCTAGGTGGAGGGCAAGGGGGCACCCTGGGGCCTATACTGCAAGTCCAGGGAGAGAGTTGGAGCCCTGGGTAGCTTGCTGGGGTCAGAGGGCCCTAGGTGGAGGGCCATGGGGCACCCTGGGGACTTTACTGTAAGTCCAGGAAAAGAGGTGGACCCCTAGGTAGTTTGCTGGAGTCAGAGGCCCCTAGGTGGAGGGCCAGGGGGCACCCTGGACCTCACCTATAAGCCAGGTAGAGAGGTGGACCACCGGGTAGCTTGCTGGGGTCAGAGGCCCATAGGTGGAGGGCCAATGGGCACCCTGGGGCCTCTAATGCAAGTCCAGGGAGAGAGGTGGAGCCCTGGGTAGCTTGCTGGGGTCAGTAGCCCCTGGGTGGAGGGCAAGGGGGCACCGTAGGGCCTCTATTGCAAGTCCAGGGAGAGAGCTGGACCCCTGGGTAGCTTGCTGGGTTCAGAGGCCCCTAGGTGGAGGGCCACGGGGTACCCTGGGGCCTCTACTGCAAGTCCAGGGAGAGAGGTGGAACCCTGGGTAGCTTGCTGGACTCAGAGGCCCCTAGGTGGAGGGCCACGGGGTACCCTGGGGCCTCTACTGCAAGTCCAGGGAGAGAGGTGGAGCCCTGGGTAGCTTGCTGGGTTCAGTAGCCCCTGGGTGGAGGGCAAGGGGGCACCCTGGGGCGTCTACTGCAAGTCCAGGGAGAGAAGTGGAGCCCTGGGCAGCTTGCTTGGGTCAGGGGCCCCTAGGTGGAGGACCAGGGGGCACCCTGAAGCCTCTACTTCAAGTCCAGGGAGAGAGGTGGAGCCCTGGGTAGCTTGCTGGGGTCAGTAACCCCTGGGTGGAGGGCAAGGGGGCACCCTGGGGCCTCTACTGCAAGTCCAGGGAGAGAAGTGGAGCCCTGGGTAGCTTGCTGGGGTCAGAGGCCCCTAGGTGGAGGGCAAGGGGGCACCCTGTGGCCTATACTGCAAGTCCAGGGAGAGAGGTGGAGCCCTGGTTAGCTTGCTGGGGTCAGAGGGCCCTACGTGGAGGGCCATGGGGCACCCTGGGGACTCTACTGCAAGTCCAGGGAGATAGACAGGCCCCTAGGCAGCTTGCTGGGGTCAGAGGCCCCTAGGTGGAGGGCCAAGGGTCACCCTGGGCCTAGTCTGCAAGTCTAGGGAGAGAGGTGGACCCCTGGGTAGCTTTCTGGGGTCAGAGGCCCCTAGGTGGAGGGCCAAGGGGAACCCTGGGGCCTCTATTGCAAGTCCAGGGAGAGAGGTGAAGCCCTGGGTAGCTTGCTGGGGTCAGTAGCCCCTGGGTGGAGGGCAAGGGGGCACCTTGGGGCCTCTATTGCAAGTCCAGGGAGAGATGTGGACCCCTGGGTAGCTTGCTGGGGTCAGAAGCCCCTAGGTGGAGGTTCACGGGGCACCCTGGGGCCTCTATTGCAAGTCCAGGGAGAGAGGTGGACCCCTCGGTAGCTTGCTGGGGTCAGAGACCCCTAGGTGGAGGGCAAATGGGCACCCTGGGGCCTCTACTGCAAGTCCAGGAAAAGAGGTGGACCCCTGGGTAGTTTGCTGGGGTCAGAGGCCCCTAGGTGGAGGGCCAGGGGGAACCCTGGACCTCACCTATAAGCCAGGGAGAGAGGTGGACCACTGGGTAGCTTGCTGGGGTCAAAGGCGCCTAGGAGGAGGGCCAATGGGCACCCGGGGGCCTCTAATGCAAGTCCAGGGAGAGAGGTGGAGCCCTGGGTAGCTTGCTGGGGTCAGTAGCCCCTGGGTGGAGGGCAATGGGGCACCGTAGGGCCTCTATTGCAAGTCCAGGGAGAGAGCTGGACCCCTGGGTAGCTTGCTGGGTTCAGAGGCCCCTAGGTGGAGGGCCATGGGGTACCCTGGGGCCTCTACTGCAAGTCCAGGGAGAGAGGTGGACCCCTGGGTAGCTTGCTGGACTCAGAGGCCCCTAGGTGGAGGGCCACGGGGTACCCTGGGGCCTCTACTGCAAGTCCAGGGAGAGAGGTGGAGCCTTGGGTAGCTTGCTGGGGTCAGTAGCACCTGGGTGGAGGGCAAGGGGGCACCCTGGGGCCTCTACTGCAAGTCCAGGGAGAGAAGTGGAGCCCTGGGTAGCTTGCTGGGGTTAGAGGCCCCTAGGTGGAGGGCAAGGGGGCACCCTGTGGCCTATACTGCAAGTCCAGGGAGAGAGGTGGACCCCTGGGTAGCTTCCTGGGGTCAGAGGGCCCTGCGTGAAGGGCCATGGGGCACCCTGGGGACTCTACTGCAAGTCCAGGGAGATAGGCAGGCCCCTTGTTTTCTTGCTGGGGTTAGACGCCCCTAGGTGGGGGTCCAAGGGTCACCCTGGGATCTAGTCTGCAAGTCTAGGGAGAGAGGTTGACCCCTGGGTAGCTTTCTGGGGTCAGAGGCCCCTAGGTGGAGGGCCAAGGGGCACCCTGGGGCCTCTTTTGCAAGTCCAGGGAGAGAGGTGGACCCCTGGGCAGCTTGCTTGGGTTAGGGGCCCCTAGGTGGAGGACCAGGGGGCACCCTGAGGCCTATACTGCAAGTTCAGGGAGAGAGTTGGAGCCCTGAGTAGCTTGCTGGGGTCAGAGGGCCCTAGGTGGAGGGCCATGGGGCACCCTGGGGACTCTACTGCAAGTCCAGGGAGAGAGTTGGAGCCCTGGGTAGCTTGCTGGGGTCAGAGAACCCTAGTTGGAGGGCCATGGGGCACCCTGGGGACTCTACTGCAAGTCCAGGGAGATAGGTAGGCCCCTGGGTAGCTTGCTGGGGTCAGAGGCCCCTAGGTGTACGGTCAGGGGGCACCCTGGGTCCTATACTGCAAGTCCAGGGAGAGAGGTGGACCGCTGGGTTGCTTGCTGGGGTCAGATGCCCCTAGGCGGAGGGCCAGGGGGCACCCAGGGGCGTCTACTGCAAGTCCAGGGAGAGATGTGGACCCCTGGGTAGCTTGCTGGGGTCAGAGGCCCCTAGTTGGAGGGTCACGGGGCACCCTGGGGCCTCTATTGCAAGTCCAGGGAGAGAGGTGGACCCCTCGGTAGCTTGCTGGGGTCAGAGACTATTGCAAGTCCAGGGACAGAGGTGGACCCCTGGGCAGGTTGCTTGGGTCAGGGGCCCCTAGGTGGAGGACCAGGGGGCACCCTGGGGCCTATACTGCAAGTCCAGGGAGAGAGTTGGAGCCCTGGGTAGCTTGCTGGGGTCAGAGGGCCCTAGGTGGAGGGCCATGGGGGTCACCTAGGGGTCAGAGGCCCCTAGGTGGAGGGTCACGGGGCACCCTGGGGCCTCTATAGTAAGTCTAGGGAGAGAGATGGACCCCTCGGTAGCTTGCTGGGGTCAGAGACCCCTAGGTGGAGGGCCAGGGGGCACCCAGGGGCATCTACTGCAAGTCCAGGGAGAGATGTGGACCCCTGGGTAGCTTGCTAGGGTCAGAGGCCCCTAGGTGGAGGGTCACGGGGCACCCTGCGGCCTCTATTGCAAGTCCAGGGAGAGAGGTGGAGCCCTGGGTAGCTTGCTGGGGTCAGAGGCCCCTAGTTGGAGGGTCACGGGGCACCCTGGGGCCTCTATTGCAAGTCCAGGGAGAGAGGTGGAGCCCTCGGTAGCTTGCTGGGGTCAGAGACCCCTAGGTGGAGGGCCAATGGAGACCCTGGGTCCTCTACTGCAAGTCCAGGTAGAGAGGTGGAGCCCTGGGTAGCTTGCTGGGGTCAGAGGGCCCTAGGTGGAGGGCCAGAGGGAAGCCTAGGGCCTCTACTACAAGTCCAGGGAGAGAGGTGGAGCCCTGGGTAGCTTGCTGGGGTCAGAGGTCCCTAGGTGGAGGGCCAGGGGGTACCCTGGGGCCTCTACTGCAAGTTCAGGGAGAGAGGTGGAGCCCTGGGTAGCTTGCTGGGGTCAGTAGCCCATGGATGGAGGGCAAGGGGCACCCTGGGGCCTCTACTGCAAGTCTAGGGAGAGAGGTGAAGCCCTGGGTAGCTTTCTGGGGTCAGAGGCCCCTAGGTGGAGGGCAAGGGGGCACCCTGTGGCCTATACTGCAAGTCCAGGGAGAGAGGCGGACCCCTGGGTAGCTTGCTGGGGTCAAAGGGCCCTAGGGGGAGGGCCAGGGGGCACCGTAGGGCCTCTACTATAAGTCCAGGGAGAGATGCGGACCCCTGGGTAGCTTGCTGGGGTCAGAGGCCCCTAGGTGGAGGGCCAGGGGGCACCCAGGGGCGTCTACTGCAAGTCCAGGGAGAGATGTGGACCCCTGGGTAGTTTACTGGGGTCAGAGGCCCCTAGGTGGAGGGCCAAGGGGCACCCTGAGGCCTCTACTGCAAGTCCAGGGAGAGAGGTGGACCCCTCGGTAGCTTGCTGGGGTCAGAGGCCCCTAGGTGGAGGGCCACGGGGCACCCTGAGGCCTCTACAGCAAGTCCAGGGAGAGAGGTGGACCCCTGGGTAGTTTGCTAGGGTCAGAGGCCCCTAGGTGGAGGACCAGGGGGCACCCTGGGGCCTATAGTGCAAGTCCAGGGAGGGAGTTGGAGCCCTGGGTAGCTTGCTGGGGTCAGAGGGCCCTAGGTGGAGGGCCATGGGGCACCCTGGGGACTCTACTGTAAGTCCAGGAAAAGAGGTGGACCCCTGGGTAGTTTGCTGGGGTCAGAGGCCCCTAGGTGGAGGGCCAGGGGGCACCCTGGACCTCACCTATAAGCCAGGGAGAGAAGTGGACCCCTGGGTAGCTTGCTGGGGTCAGAGGCCCCTAGGTGGAGGGCCAGAGGGCAGCCTAGGGTCTCTACTACAAGTCCAGGGAGAGAGGTGGAGCCCTGGGTAGCTTGCTGGGGTCAGTAGCCCTTGGGTGGAGGGCAAGGGGGCACCCTGGGGCCTCTATTGCAAGTCCAGGGAGAGAGCTGGATCCCTGGGTAGCTTGCTGGGTTCAGAGGCCCCTAGGTGGAGGGCCACGGGGTACCCTGGGGCCTCTACTGCAAGTCCAGGGAGAGATGTGGACCCCTGGGTAGCTTGCTGGACTCAGAGGCCCCTAGGCGGAGGGCCACGGGGTACCCTGGGGACTCTACTGCAAGTACAGGGAGATAGGCAGGCCCAAGGGCAGCTTGCTGGGGTCAGAGGCCCCTAGGTGGAAGGCCAAGGGTCACCCTGGGGCCTAGTTTGCAAGTCTAGGGAGAGAGGTGGACCCCTGGGTAGCTTTCTGGGGTCAGAGGCCCCTAGGTGGAGGGCCAAGGGGCACCCTGGGGCCTCTATTGCAAGTCCAGGGACAGAGGTGGACCCCTGGGCAGGTTGCTTGGGTCAGGGGCCCCTAGGTGGAGGACCAGGGGGCACCCTGGGGCCTATACTGCAAGTCCAGGGAGAGAGTTGGAGCCCTGGGTAGCTTGCTGGGGTCAGAGGGCCCTTGGTGGAGGGCCATGGGGCACCCTGGGGACTCTACTGCAAGTCCAGGGAGATAGGTAGGCCCCTGGGTAGCTTGCTTGGGTCAGAGGCCCCTAGGTGGAGGGCCAAGGGTCACCCTGGGGCCTCTACTGCAAGTTTAGGGAGAGAGGTGGACCACTGGGAAGCTTGCTGGTGTCAGAGGCCCCTAGGGGGAGGGCCAGGGGGCACCGTAGGGCCTCTACTGCAAGTCCAGGAAGAGAGGTGGACCCCTGGGTAGTTTGCTGGGGTCAGAGGCCAATATGTGGAGGGCCAGGGGGCATCCTGGGGCCTCTACTGCAAGTTCAGGGAGAGAGGTGGACCCCTGGGTAGCTTGCTAGGGTCAGAGGCCCCTAAGTGGAGGGGCAGGGGGCACCCATCGGCGTCTACTGCAAGTCCAGGGAGAGATGTGGACCCCTGGGTAGCTTGCTGGGGTCAGAGGCCCCTAGGTGGAGGGTCACGGGGCACCCTGGGGCCTCTATAGTAAGTCTAGGGAGAGAGATGGTCCCCTCGGTAGCTTGCTGGGGTCAGAGACCCCTAGGTGGAGGGCCAGGGGGCACCCAGGGGCGTCTACTGCAAGTCCAGGGAGAGATGTGGACCCCTGGGTAGCTTGCTGGGGTCAGAGGCCCCTAGTTGGAGGGTCAAGGGGCACCCTGGGGCCTCTACTGCAAGTCCAGGGAGAGAGGTGGACTCCAGGGAAGCTTGCTGGGGTCAAAGGCCCCTAGGTGGAGGGCAAGGGGCACCCTGGGGCCTCTACAGCAAGTCCAGGGAGAGAGGTGGACCCCTGGGTAGTTTGCTAGGGTCAGAGGCCCCTAGGTGGAGGGCCACGGGGTACCCTGGGGCCTCTATTGCAAGTCCAGGGAGAGAGCTGGACCCCTGGGTAGCTTGCTGGGTTCAGAGGCCCCTAGGTGGAGGGCCACGGGGTACCCTGGGGCCTCTACTGCAAGTCCAGGGAGAGAGGTGGAGCCCTGGGTAGCTTGCTGGGGTAAGTAGCCCCTGGGTGGAGGGCAAGGGGGCACCCTGGGGCCTCTACTGCAAGTTCAGGGAGAGAAGTGGAGCCCTAGGTAGCTTGCTGGGGTCAGAGGGCCCTAGGTGGAGGGCCTTGGGGCACCCTGGGGACTCTACTGCAAGTCCAGGGAGATAGGCAGGCCCCTGGGCAGCTTGCTGGGGTCAGAGGGCCCTAGGTGGAGGGCCATGGGGCACCCTGGGGACTCTACTGCAAGTCCAGGGAGATAGGTAGGACCCTGGGTAGCTTGCTGGGGTCAGAGGCCCCTAGGTGGAGGGCCAACGGGCACCCTGGGGCCTCTACTGCAAGTCCAGGGAGAGAGGTGAAGCCCTGGGTAGCTTGCTGGGGTCAGAGGCCCCTAGGTGGAGGGCCAGAGGGTAGCCTAGGGCCTCTACTACAAGTCCAGGGAGAGAGGTGGAGCCCTGGGTAGCTTGCTGGGGTCAGTAGCCTCTGGGTGGAGGGCAAGGGGGCACCCTGGGGCCTCTTTTGCAAGTCCAGGGAGAGAGCTGGACCCCCGGGTAGCTTGCTGGGGTCAGAGGCCCCTAGGTGGACGGCCACGGGGCACCCTGGGGCCTCTACTGCAAGTCCACGGAGAGAGGTGGAGCCCTCGGTAGCTTGCTGGGGTCAGAGGCCCCTAGGTGGAGGTCCAAGGGGCACCCTGGGGCCTCTACTGCAAGTCCAGGGAGAGAGGTGGACTCCAGGGAAGCTTGCTGGGGTCAAAGGCCCCTAGGTGGAGGGCAAGGGGCACCCTGGGGCCTCTACAGCAAGTCCAGGGAGAGAGGTGGACCCCTGGGTAGTTTGCTAGGGTCAGAGGCCCCTAGGTGGAAGGCCAGAGGGCACCCTGGGGCCTATACTGCAAGTCCAGGGAGAGAGGTGGACCCCTGGGTAGCTTGCTGGTGTCAGATGCCCCTAGTATAGGGCCAGGGGGCACCCTGGGTCCTATACTGCAAGTCCAGGGAGAGAGGTGGACACCTGGGTAGCTTGCTAGGGTCAGATGCCCCTAGTGGAGGACCAGGGGGCATCCTGGGGCCTATACTGCAAGTCCAAGAAGAGAGGTGGACCACTGGGTAGCTTGCTGGGGTCAGAGGCCCCTAGTTGGATGGCCAGGGGGAACCCTGGGGCCTCTACTGCAAGTCCAGGGAGAGAGGTGGACCCCTGGGTAGCTTGCTGGGGTCAGAGGCCCCTAGGTGGAGGGTCACGGGGCACTCTGGGGCCTCTATTGCAAGTCCAGGGAGAGAGGTGGACCCCTCGGTAGCTTGCTGGGATCAGAGGCCCCTAGGTGGAGGGCCAGGGGGCACCCTGGGGCCTCTATTGCAAGTCTAGGGAGAGAGCTGGACCCCTGGGTAGCTTGCTGGACTCAGAGGCCCCTAGGTGGAGGGCCAGGGGGCACCCTGGGGCCTCTATTGCAAGTCCAGGGAGAGAGGTGGAGCCCTGGGTAGCTTGGTGGGGTCAGTAGCCCCTGGGTGGAGGGCCAGGGGGCACCCTGGGGCCTATACTGCAAGTCCAAGGAGAGAGGTGGACCCTTGGGTAGCTTGCTGGGGTCAGAGGCCCCTAGTTGGAGGGCCAGGGGGCACCCTGGGGCCTATACTGCAAGTCCAGGGAGAGAGGTGGACCCCTGGGTAGCTTGCTGGGGTCAGAGGCCCCTAGGTGGAGGGTCACGGGGCACCCTGGGGCCTCTATTGCAAGTCCAGGGAGAGATGTGGACCCCTGGGTAGCTTGCTGGACTCAGAGGCCCCTAGGTGGAGGGCCAGGGGGCACCCTGGGGCCTCTATTGCAAGTCTAGGGAGAGAGCTGGACCCCTGGGTAGCTTGCTGGGTTCAGAGGCCCCTAGGTGGAGGGCCACGGGGTACCCTGGGGCCTCTATTGCAAGTACAAGGAGAGAGCTGGACCCCTGGGTAGCTTGCTGGGTTCAGAGGCCCCTAGGTGGAGGGCCACGGGGTACCCTGGGGCCTCTACTGCAAGTCCAGGGAGAGAGGTGGAGCCCTGGGTAGCTTGCTGGGGTAAGTAGCCCCTGGGTGGAGGGTTAGGGGGCACCCTGGGGCCTCTACTGCAAGTCCAGGGAGAGAAGTGGAGCCCTAGGTAGCTTGCTGGGGTCAGAGGGCCCTAGGTGGAGGGCCATGGGGCACCCTGGGGACTCTACTGCAAGTCCAGGGAGATAGGCAGGCCCCTGGGCAGCTTGCTGGGGTCAGAAGCCCCTAGGTGGAGAGCCATGGGGCACCCTGGGGCCTCTACTGCAAGTCCAGGGAGATAGGCAGGCCCCTGGGCAGCTTGCTGGGGTCAGAAGCCCGTAGGTGGAGATCAAGGGTCACCCTGGGGCCTAGTCTGCAAGTCTAGGGAGAGAGGTGGACCCCTGGGTAGCTTTCTGGGGTCAGAGGCCCCTAGGTGGAGGGCCAAGGGTCACCCTGGGGCCTCTACTGCAAGTCCAGGGAGAGAGGTGAAGCCCTGGGTAGCTTGCTGGGGTCAGAGGCCACTAGTGGAGGACCAGGGGGCATCCTGGGGCCTATACTGCAAGTCCAAGAAGAGAGGTGGACCACTGGGTAGCTTGCTGGGGTCAGAGGCCCCTAGTTGGATGGCCAGGGGGAACCCTGGGGCCTCTACTGCAAGTCCAGGGAGAGAGGTGGACCCCTGGGTAGCTTGCTGGGGTCAGAGGCCCCTAGGTGGAGGGTCACGGGGCACCCTGGGGCCTCTATTGCAAGTCCAGGGAGAGAGGTGGACCCCTCGGTAGCTTGCTGGGATCAGAGACCCCTAGGTGGAGGGCCAATGGGCACCCTGGGGCCTCTACTGCAAGTCCAGGGAGAGATGTGGACCCCTGGGTAGCTTGCTGGGGTCAGAGGCCCCAAGGTGGAGGGCCACGGGGTACCCTGGGGCCTCTATTGCAAGTCCAGGGAGAGAGGTGGAGCCCTGGGTAGCTTGCTGGGGTCAGTAGCCCCTGGGTGGAGGGCCAGGGGGCACCCTGGGGCCTATACTGCAAGTCCAAGGAGAGAGGTGGACCCTTGGGTAGCTTGCTGGGGTAAGTAGCCCCTGGGTGGAGGGTTAGGGGGCACCCTGGGGCCTCTACTGCAAGTCCAGGGAGAGAAGTGGAGCCCTAGGTAGCTTGCTGGGGTCAGAGGGCCCTAGGTGGAGGGCCATGGGGCACCCTGGGGACTCTACTGCAAGTCCAGGGAGATAGGCAGGCCCCTGGGCAGCTTGCTGGGGTCAGAAGCCCCTAGGTGGAGGGCCATGGGGCACCCTGGGGCCTCTACTGCAAGTCCAGGGAGATAGGCAGGCCCCTGGGCAGCTTGCTGGGGTCAGAAGCCCGTAGGTGGAGATCAAGGGTCACCCTGGGGCCTAGTTTGCAAGTCTAGGGAGAGAGGTGGACCCCTGGGTAGCTTTCTGGGGTCAGAGGCCCCTAGGTGGAGGGCCAAGGGTCACCCTGGGGCCTCTACTGCAAGTCCAGGGAGAGAGGTGGACCCCTCGGTAACTTGCTGGGGTCAGTAGCCCCTAGGTGGAGGGCCAATGGGCACCCTGGGGCCTCTACTGCAAGTCCAGGGAGAGAGGTGAAGCCCTGGGTAGCTTGCTGGGGTCAGAGGCCACTAGGTGGAGGGCCAGAGGGTAGCCTAGGGCCTCTACTACAAGTCCAGGGAGAGAGGTGGAGCCCTGGGTAGCTTGCTGGGGTCAGTAGCCCCTGGGTGGAGGGCAAGGGGGCACCCTGGGGCTTCTATTGCAAGTCCAGGGAGAGAGCTGGACCCCCGGGTAGCTTGCTGGGGTCAGAGGCCCCTAGGTGGAGGGCCAGGGGGCACCCAGGAGCCTCCACTGCAAGTCCAAGGAGAGATGTGGACCCCTGGGTAGCTTGCTGGGGTCAGAGGCCCCTAGGTGGAGGGCAAGGGGCACCCTGGGGCCTCTAGAGCAAGTCCAGGGAGAGAGGTGGACCCCTGGGTAGTTTGCTAGGGTCAGAGCCCCCTAGGTGGAAGGCCAGAGGGCACCCTGGGGCCTATACTGCAAGTCCAGGGAGAGAAGTGGACCCCTGGGTAGCTTGCTGGTGTCAGATGCCCCTAGGTGGAGGGCCAGGGGGCACCCTGGGGCCTCTACTGCAAGTCCAGGGAGAGAGGTGGAGCCCTGGGTAGCTTGCTGTGGTCAGAGGCCCCTAGGTGGAGGGCAAGGGGGCACCCTGTGGCCTATACTGCAAGTCCAGGGAGAGAGGTGGACCCCTGGGTAGCTTGCTGGGGTCAAAGGGCCCTAAGTGGAGGGCCATGGGGCACCCTGGGGACTCTACTGCAAGTCCAGGGAGAGATGTGGACCCCTGAGTAGCTTGCTGGGGTCAGTAGCCCCTGGGTGGAGGGCAAGGGGGCACCCTGGGTCCTATACTGCAAGTCCAGGGAGAGAGGTGGACCCCTGGGTAGCTTGCTGGGGTCAGATGCCCCTAGTGGAGGGCCAGGGGGCACCCTGGGGCCTATACTGCAAGTCCAAGGAGAGAGGTGGAGCCCTGGGTAGCTTGCTGTTGTCAGTAGCCCCTGGGTGGAGGGCAAGGGGGCACCCTGGGGCCTCTACTGCAAGTCCAGGGAGAGAGGTGGAGCTGTGGGGAGCTTGCTGTGGTCAGAGGCCCCTAGGTGGAGGGCAAGGGGGCACCCTGTGGCCTATACTGCAAGTCCAGGGAGAGAGGTGGAACCCTGGGTAGCTTGCTGGGGTCAAAGGGCCCTAGGTGGAGGGCCATGGGGCACCCTGGGGACTCTACTGCAAGTCCAGGGAGATAGGCAGACCCCTCGGTAGCTTGCTGGGGTCAGAGGCCCCTAGGTGGAGGGCCAAGGGTCAACCTGGGGCCTCTACTGCAAGTCCAGGGAGAGAGGTGGAGCCCTGGGTAGCTTGCTGGGGTCAGAGGCCCCTAGGTGGAGGGCCAGAGGGCAGCCTAGGGCCTCTATTACAAGTCCAGGGAGAGAGGTGGAGCCCTGGGTAGCTTGCTGGGGTCAGTAGCCCCTGGGTGGAGGGCAAGGGGGCACCCTGGGGCCTCTATTGCAAGTCCAGGGAAAGAGCTGGACCCCCGGGTAGCTTGCTGGGGTCAGAGGCCCCTAGGTCGAGGGCCAGGGGGCACCCAGGGGTTTGTACTGCAAGTCCAGGGAGAGAGGTGGACCTCCGGTAGCTTGCTGGGGTCAGAGACCCATAGGTGGAGGGCCAATGGGCACCCTGGGGCCTCTACTGCAAGTCCAGGGAGAGATGTGGACCCCTGGGTAGCTTGCTGGACTCAGAGGCCCCTAGGTGGAAGGCCAGGGGGCACCCTGTGGCCTCTATTGCAAGTCCAGGGAGAGAGCTGGACCCCTGGGTAGCTTGCCGGGTTCAGAGGCCCCTAGGTGGAGGGCCACGGGGTACCCTGGGGCCTCTACTGCAAGTCCAGGGAAAGATGTGGACCCCTGAGTAGCTTGCTGGGGTCAGAGGCCCCTAGGTGGAGGGCCACGGGGTACCCTGGGGCCTCTACTGCAAGTCCAGGGAGAGAGGTTGAGCCCTGGGTAGCTTGCTGGGGTCAGAGACCCCTAGGTGGAGGGCCAATGGGCACCCTGGGGCCTCTACTGCAAGTCCAGGGAGAGAGCTGGACCCCTGGGTAGCTTGCTGGGTTCAGAGGCCCCTAGGTGGAGGGCCACAGGGTACCCTGGGGCCTCTACTGCAAGTCCAGGGAGAGATGTGGACCCCTGAGTAGCTTGCTGGGGTCAGAGGCCCCTAGGTGGAGGGCCACGGGGTACCCTGGGGCCTCTACTGCAAGTCCAGGGAGAGAGGTTGAGCCCTGGGTAGCTTGCTGGGGTCAGAGGGCCCTAAGTAGAGGGCCATGGGGCACGCTGGGGACTCTACTGCAAGTCCAGGGAGATAGGCAGGCCCCTGGGCAGCTTGCTGGGGTCAGAAGCCCCTAGGTGGAGGGTCAAGGGTCACCCTGGGGCCTAGTCTGCAAGTCTAGGGAGAGAGGTGGACCCCTGGGTAGCTTTCTGGGGTCAGAGGCCCCTAGGTGGAGGGCCAAGGGGCACCCTGGGCCTCTATTGCAAGTCCAGGGAGAGAGTTTTAGCCCTGGGTAGCTTGCTGGGGTCAGAGGGCCCTAGGTGGAGGGCCATGGGGCACCCTGGGGACTCTACTGCAAGTCCAGGGAGATAGGTAGGACCCTGGGTAGCTTGCTGGGGTCAGAGGCCCCTAGGTGGAGGGCCAATGGGCACCCTGGGGCCTCTACTGCAAGTCCAGGGAGAGAGGTGAAGCCCTGGGTAGCTTGCTGGGGTCAGAGGCCCCTAGGTGGAGGGCCAGAGGGTAGCCTAGGGCCTTTACTACAAGTCCAGGGAGAGAGGTGGAGCCCTGGGTAGCTTGCTGGGGTCAGTAGCCCCTGGGTGGAGGGCAAGGGGGCACCCTGGGGCCTCTATTGCAAGTCCAGGGAGAGAGCTGGACCCCTGGGTAGCTTGCTGGGTTCAGAGGCCCCTAGGTGGAGGGCCACGGGGTACCCTGGGGCCTCTACTGCAAGTCCAGGGAGAGATGTGGACCCCTGAGTAGATTGCTGGGGTCAGAGGCCCCTAGGTGGAGGGCCACGGGGTACCCTGGGGCCTCTACTGCAAGTCCAGGGAGATAGGCAGGCCCCTGGGCAGCTTGCTGGGGTCAGAAGCCACTAGGTGGAGGGTCAAGGGTCACCCTGGGGCCTAGTCTGCAAGTCTAGGGAGAGAGGTGGACCCCTGGGTAGCTTTCTGGGGTCAGAGGCCCCTAGGTGGAGGGCCAAGGGGCACCCTGGGGCCTCTATTGCAAGCCCAGGGAGAGAGGTGGACCCCTGGGCAGCTTGCTTGGGTCAGGGGCCCCTAGGTGGAGGACCAGGGGGCACCCTGAGGCCTATACTGCAAGTACAGGGAGAGAGTTTTAGCCCTGGGTAGCTTGCTGGGGTCAGAGGGCCCTAGGTGGAGGGCCATGGGGCACCCTGGGGACTCTACTGCAAGTCCAGGGAGATAGGTAGGACCCTGGGTAGCTTGCTGGGGTCAGAGGCCCCTAGGTGGAGGGCCAATGGGCACCCTGGGGCCTCTACTGCAAGTCCAGGGAGAGAGGTGAAGCCCTGAGTAGCTTGCTGGGGTCAGAGGCCCCTAGGTGGAGGGCCAGAGGGTAGCCTAGGGCCTCTACTGCAAGTCCAGGGAGAGAGGTGGAGCCCTGGGTAGCTTGCTGGGGTCAGTAGCCCCTGGGTGGAGGGCAAGCGGGCACCCTGGGGCCTCTATTGCAAGTCCAGGGAGAGAGGTGGACCCCTGGGTAGCTTGCTGGGTTCAGAGGCCCCTAGGTGGAGGGCCACGGGGTACCCTGGGCCCTCTACTGCAAGTCCAGGGAGAGATGTGGACCCCTGAGTAGCTTGCTGGGGTCAGAGGCCCCTAGGTGGAGGGCCATGGGGTACCCTGGGGCCTCTACTGCAAGTCCAGGGAGAGAGGTTGAGCCCTGGGTAGCTTGCTGGGGTAAGTAGCCCCTGGGTGGAGGGCAAGGGGGCACCCTTGGGCCTCTACTGCAAGTCCAGGGAGAGAAGTGGAGCCCTAGGTAGCTTGGTGGGGTCAGAGGGCCCTAGGTGGAGGGCCATGGGGCACCCTGGGGACTCTACTGCAAGTCCAGGGAGATAGGCAGGCCCCTGGGCAGCTTGCTGGGGTCAGAAGCCCCTAGGTGGAGGGTCAAGGGTCAACCTGGGACCTAGTCTGCAAGTCTAGGGAGAGAGGTGGACCCCTGGGTAGCTTTCTGGGGTCAGAGGCCCCTAGGTGGAGGGCCAAGGGGCACCCTGGGGCCTCTATTGCAAGTCCAGGGAGAGAGGTGGACCCCTGGGTAGCTTGCTTGGGTCAGGGGCCCCTAGGTGGAGGACCAGGGGGCACCCTGAGGCCTATACTGCAAGTCCAGGGAGAGAGTTTTAGCCCTGGGTAGCTTGCTGGGGTCAGAGGGCCCTAGGTGGAGGGCCATGGGGCACCCTGGGGACTCTACTGCAAGTCCAGGGAGATAGGTAGGACCCTGGGTAGCTTGCTGGGGCCAGAGGCCCCTAGGTGGAGGGCCAACGGGCACCCTGGGGCCTCTACTGCAAGTCCAGGGAGAGAGGTGAAGCCCTGGGTAGCTTGCTGGGGTCAGAGGCCCCTAGGTGGAGGGCCAGAGGGTAGCCTAGGGCCTCTACTACAAGTCAAGGGAGAGAGGTGGAGCCCTGGGTAGCTTGCTGGGGTCAGTAGCCTCTGGGTGGAGAGCAAGGGGGCACCCTGGGGCCTCTTTTGCAAGTCCAGGGAGAGAGCTGGACCCCCGGGTAGCTTGCTGGGGTCAGAGGCCCCTAGGTGGACGGCCACGGGGCACCCTGGGGCCTCTACTGCAAGTCCACGGAGAGAGGTGGACCCCTCGGTAGCTTGCTGGGGTTAGAGGCCCCTAGGTGGAGGTCCAAGGGGCACCCTGGGGCCTCTACTGCAAGTCCAGGGAGAGAGGTGGACTCCAGGGAAGCTTGCTGGGGTCAAAGGCCCCTAGGTGGAGGGCAAGGGGCACCCTGGGGCCTCTACAGCAAGTCCAGGGAGAGAGAGGTGGACCCCTGGGTAGTTTGCTAGGGTCAGAGGCCCCTAGGTGGAAGGCCAGAGGGCACCCTGGGGCCTATACTGCAAGTCCAGGGAGAGAGGTGGACCCCTGGGTAGCTTGCTGGTGTCAGATACCCCTAGTATAGGGCCAGGGGGCACCCTGGGTCCTATACTGCAAGTCCAGGGAGAGAGGTGGACACCTGGGTAGTTTGCTGGGGTCAGATGCCCCTAGTGGAGGACCAGGGGGCATCCTGGGGCCTATACTGCAAGTCCAAGGAGAGAGGTGGACCACTGGGTAGCTTGCTGGGTTCAGAGGCCCCTAGTTGGAGGGCCAGGGGGCACCCTGGGGCCTATACTGCAAGTCCAGGGAGAGAGGTGGACCCCTGGGTAGCTTGCTGGGGTCAGAGGCCCCTAGTTGGAGGGCCAGGGGCCACCCTGGGGCCTATACTGCAAGTCCAGGGAGAGAGGTGGACCCCTGGGTAGCTTGCTGGGGTCAGAGGCCCCTAGGTGGAGGGCCAGGGGGCACCCTGGGGCCTCTATTGCAAGTCTAGGGAGAGAGCTGGACCCCTGGGTAGCTTGCTGGGTTCAGAGGCCCCTAGGTGGAGGGCCACGGGGTACCCTGGGGCCTCTATTGCAAGTCCAGGGAGAGAGCTGGACCCCTGGGTAGCTTGCTGGGTTCAGAGGCCCCTAGGTGGAGGGCCACGGGGTACCCTGGGGCCTCTACTGCAAGTCCAGGGAGAGAGGTGGAGCCCTGGGTAGCTTGCTGGGGTAAGTAGCCCCTGGGTGGAGGGCAAGGGGGCACCCTGGGGCCTCTACTGCAAGTCCAGGGAGAGAAGTGGAGCCCTAGGTAGCTTGCATGGGTCAGAGGGCCCTAGGTGGAAGGCCATGGGGCACCCTGGGGACTCTACTGCAAGTCCAGGGAGATAGGCAGGCCCCTGGGCAGCTTGCTGGGGTCAGAAGCCCCTAGGTGGAGGGCCATGGGGCACCCCGGGGCCTCTACTACAAGTCCAGGGAGATAGGCAGGCCCCTGGGCAGCTTGCTGGGGTCAGAAGCCCCTAGGTGGAGATCAAGGGTCACCCTGGGGCCTAGTCTGCAAGTCTAGGGAGAGAGGTGGACCCCTGGGTAGCTTTCTGGGGTCAGAGGCCCCTAGGTGGAGGGCCAAGGGTCACCCTGGGGCCTCTACTGCAAGTCCAGGGAGAGAGGTGGACCCCTCAGTAGCTTGCTGGGGTCAGAGGCCCCTAGGTGGAGGGCCAATGGGCACCCTGGGGCCTCTACTGCAAGTCCAGGGAGAGAGGTGAAGCCCTGGGTAGCTTGCTGGGGTCAGAGGCCACTAGGTGGAGGGCCAGAGGGTAGCCTAGGGCCTCTACTACAAGTCCAGGGAGAGAGGTGGAGCCCTGGGTAGCTTGCTGGGGTCAGTAGCCCCTGGGTGGAGGGCAAGGGGGCACCCTGGGGCCTCTATTGCAAGTCCAGGGAGAGAGCTGGACCCCCGGGTAGCTTGCTGGGGTCAGAGGCCCCTAGGTGGAGGGCCAGGGGGCACCCAGGGGCCTCCACTGCAAGTCCAAGGAGAGATGTGGACCCCTGGGTAGCTTGCTGGGGTCAGAGGCCCCTAGGTGGAGGGCAAGGGGCACCCTGGGGCCTCTACAGCAAGTCCAGGGAGAGAAGTGGACCCCTGGGTAGTTTGCTAGGGTCAAAGGCCCCTAGGTGGAAGGCCAGAGGGCACCCTGGGGCCTATACTGCAAGTCCAGGGAGAGAAGTGGACCCCTGGGTAGCTTGCTGGTGTCAGATGCCCCTAGGTGGAGGGCCAGGGGGCGCCCTGGGTCCTATACTGCAAGTCCAGGGAGAGAGGTGGACCCCTGGGTAGCTTGCTGGGGTCAGAGGCCCCTAGGTGGAGGGTCACGGGGCACCCTTGGGCCTCTATCTCAAGTCCAGGGGGAGAGAGGTGGACCCCTCGGTAACTTGCTGGGGTCAGTAGCCCCTGGGTGGAGGGCAAGGAGGCACCCTGGGGCCTCTATTGCAAGTCCAGGGAGAGAGGTGGAGCCCTGGGTAGCTTGCTGGGGTCAGTAGCCCCTGGGTGGAGGGCAAGGGGGCACCCTGGGTCCTATACTGCAAGTCCAGGGAGAGAGGTGGACCCCTGGTAGCTTGCTGGGGTCAGATGCCCCTAGTGGAGGGCCAGGGGGCACCCTGGGGCCTATACTGCAAGTCCAAGGAGAGAGGTGGAGCCCTGGGTAGCTTGCTGGGGTCAGTAGCCCCTGGGTGGAGGGCAAGGGGGCACCCTGGGGCCTCTACTGCAAGTCCAGGGAGAGAGGTGGAGCCCTGGGTAGCTTGCTGTGGTCAGAGGCCCCTAGGTGGAGGGCAAGGGGGCACCCTGTGGCCTATACTGCAAGTCCAGGGAGAGAGGTGGACACCTGGGTAGCTTGCTGGGGTCAAAGGGCCCTAGGTGGAGGGCCATGGGGCACCCTGGGGACTCTACTGCAAGTCCAGGGAGATAGGCAGACCCCTCGGTAGCTTGCTGGGGTCAGAGGCCCCTAGGTGGAGGGCCAAGGGTCAACCTGGGGCCTCTACTGCAAGTCCAGGGAGAGAGGTGGAGCCCTGGGTAGCTTGCTGGGGTCAGAGGCCCCTGGTGGAGGGCCAGAGGGCAGCCTAGGGCCTCTATTACAAGTCCAGGGAGAGAGGTGGAGCCCTGGGTAGCTTGCTGGGGTCATTAGCCCCTCGGTGGAGGGCAAGGGGTTACCCTGGGGCCTCTATTGCAAGTCCAGGGAGAGAGCTGGACCCCCGGGTAGCTTGCTGGGGTCAGAGGCCCCTAGGTCGAGGGCCAGGGGGCACCCAGGGGTTTATACTGCAAGTCCAGGGAGAGAGGTTGACCCCTCGGTAGCTTGCTGGGGTCAGAGACCCATAGGTGGAGGGCCAATGGGCACCCTGGGGCCTCTACTGCAAGTCCAGGGAGAGATGTGGACCCCTGGGTAGCTTGCTGGATTTAGAGGCCCCTAGGTGGAGGGCCAGGGGGCACCCTGGGGCCTCTATTGCAAGTCCAGGGAGAGAGCTGGACCCCTGGGTAGCTTGCTGGGTTCAGAGGCCCCTAGGTGGAGGGCCACGGGGTACCCTGGGGCCTCTACTGCAAGTCCAGGGAGAGATGTGGACCCCTGAGTAGCTTGCTGGGGTCAGAGGCCCCTAGGTGGAGGGCCACGGGGTACCCTGGGGCCTCTACTGCACGTCCAGGGAGAGAGGTTGAGCCCTGGGTAGCTTGCTGGGGTCAGAGACCCCTAGGTGGAGGGCCAATGGGCACCCTGGGGCCTCTACTGCAAGTCCAGGGAGAGAGCTGGACCCCTGGGTAGCTTGCTGGGGTCAGAGGGCCCTAGGTAGAGGGCCATGGGGCACGCTGGGGACTCTACTGCAAGTCCAGGGAGATAGGCAGGCCCCTGGGCAGCTTGCTGGGGTCAGAAGCCCCTAGGTGGAGGGTCAAGGGTCACCCTGGGGCCTAGTCTGCAAGTCTAGGGAGAGAGGTGGACCCCTGGGTAGCTTTCTGGGGTCAGAGGCCCCTAGGTGGAGGGCCAAGGGGCACCCTGGGCCTCTATTGCAAGTCCAGGGAGAGAGTTTTAGCCCTGGGTAGCTTGCTGGGGTCAGAGGGCCCTAGGTGGAGGGCCATGGGGCACCCTGGGGACTCTACTGCAAGTCCAGGGAGATAGGTAGGACCCTGGGTAGCTTGCTGGGGTCAGAGGCCCCTAGGTGGAGGGCCAATGGGCACACTGGGGCCTCTACTGCAAGTCCAGGGAGAGAGGTGAAGCCCTGGGTAGCTTGCTGGGGTCAGAGGCCCCTAGGTGGAGGGCTAGAGGGTAGCCTAGGGCCTCTACTACAAGTCCAGGGAGAGAGGTGGAGCCCTGGGTAGCTTGCTGGGGTCAGTAGCCCCTGGGTGGAGGGCAAGGGGGCACCCTGGGGCCTCTATTGCAAGTCCAGGGAGAGAGCTGGACCCCTGGGTAGCTTGCTGGGTTCAGAGGCCCCTAGGTGGAGGGCCACGGGGTACCCTGGGGCCTCTACTGCAAGTTTAGGGAGAGATGTGGACCCCTGAGTAGCTTGCTGGGGTCAGAGGCCCCTAGGTGGAGGGCCACGGGGTACCCTGGGGCCTCTACTGCAAGTCCAGGGAGAGATGTGGACCCCTGAGTAGCTTGCTGGGGTCAGAGGCCCCTAGGTGGAGGGCCATGGGGTACCCTGGGGCATCTACTGCAAGTCCAAGGAGAGAGGTTGAGCCCTGGGTAGCTTGCTGGGGTAAGTAGCCCCTGGGTGGAGGGCAAGGGGGCACTCTTGGGCCTCTACTGCAAGTCCAGGGAGAGAAGTGGAGCCCTAGGTAGCTTGGTGGGGTCAGAGGGCCCTAGGTGGAGGGCCATGGGGCACCCTGGGGACTCTACTGCAAGTCCAAGGAGAGAGGTGGACCCCTGGGTAGCTTGCTGGGGTCAGAGGGCCCTACGTGGAGGGCCATGGGGAACCCTGGGGACTCTACTGCA
This sequence comes from Danio rerio, assembly GCF_049306965.1. Taxonomy (NCBI): domain Eukaryota; kingdom Metazoa; phylum Chordata; class Actinopteri; order Cypriniformes; family Danionidae; genus Danio; species Danio rerio. The sequence goes on along the minus strand of NC_133185.1, from coordinate 20,180,012 downwards.
AGTACAGGGAGATAGGCAGGCCCCTGGGCAGCTTGCTGGGGTCAGAGGCCCCTAGGTGGAGGGCCATGGGGGTCACCTAGGGGTCAGAGGCCCCTAGGTGGAGGGTCACGGGGCACCCTGGGGCCTCTATAGTAAGTCTAGGGAGAGAGATGGACCCCTCGGTAGCTTGCTGGGGTCAGAGACCCCTAGGTGGAGGGCCAGGGGGCACCCAGGGGCGTCTACTGCAAGTCCAGGGAGAGATGTGGACCCCTGAGTAGCTTGCTGGGGTCAGAGGCCCCTAGGTGGAGGGCCACGGGGCACCCTGGGCCTCTATTGCAAGTCCAGGGAGAGAGTTTTAGCCCTGGGTAGCTTGCTGGGGTCAGAGGGCCCTAGGTGGAGGGCCATGGGGCACCCTGGGGACTCTACTGCAAGTCCAGGGAGATAGGTAGGACCCTGGGTAGCTTGCTGGGGTCAGAGGCCCCTAGGTGGAGGGCCAATGGGCACCCTGGGGCCTCTACTGCAAGTCCAGGGAGAGAGGTGAAGCCCTGGGTAGCTTGCTGGGGTCAGAGGCCCCTAGGTGGAGGGCTAGAGGGTAGCCTAGGGCCTCTACTACAAGTCCAGGGAGAGAGGTGGAGCCCTGGGTAGCTTGCTGGGGTCAGTAGCCCCTGGGTGGAGGGCAAGGGGGCACCCTGGGGCCTCTATTGCAAGTCCAGGGAGAGAGCTGGACCCCTGGGTAGCTTGCTGGGTTCAGAGGCCCCTAGGTGGAGGGCCACGGGGTACCCTGGGGCCTCTACTGCAAGTCTAGGGAGAGAGGTGAAGCCCTGGGTAGCTTTCTATGGTCAGAGGCCCCTAGGTGGAGGGAGAGGGGGCACCCTGTGGCCTATACTGCAAGTCCAGGGAGAGAGGCGGACCCCTGGGTAGCTTGCTGGGGTCAAAGGGCCCTAGGGGGAGGGCCAGGGGGCACCGTAGGGCCTCTACTATAAGTCCAGGGAGAGATGTGGACCCCTGGGTAGCTTGCTGGGGTCAGAGGCCCCTATGTGGAGGGCCAGGGGGCACCCAGGGGCGTCTACTGCAAGTCCAGGGAGAAAGGTGGACCCCTCGGTAGCTTGCTGGGGTCAGAGGCCCCTAGGTGGAGGGCCACGGGGCACCCTGAGGCCTCTACAGCAAGTCCAGGGAGAGAGGTGGACCCCTGGTTAGTTTGCTAGGGTCAGAGGCCCCTAGGTGGAGGACCAGGGGGCACCCTGGGGCCTATAGTGCAAGTCCAGGGAGGGAGTTGGAGCCCTGGGTAGCTTGCTGGGGTCAGAGGGCCCTAGGTGGAGGGCCATGGGGCACCCTGGGGACTCTACTGTAAGTCCAGGAAAAGAGGTGGACCCCTGGGTAGTTTGCTGGGGTCAGAGGCCCCTAGGTGGAGGGCCAGGGGGCACCCTGGACTTCACCTATAAGCCAGGGAGAGAAGTGGACCCCTGGGTAGCTTGCTGGGGTCAGAGGCCCCTAGGTGGAGGGCCAGAGGGCAGCTTAGGGTCTCTACTACAAGTCCAGGGAGAGAGGTGGAGCCCTGGGTAGCTTGCTGGGGTCAGTAGCCCTTGGTTGGAGGGCAAGGGGGCACCCTGGGGCCTCTATTGCAAGTCCAGGGAGAGATCTGGATCCCTGGGTAGCTTGCTGGGTTCAGAGGCCCCTAGGTGGAGGGCCACGGGGTACCCTGGGGCCTCTACTGCAAGTCCAGGGAGAGATGTGGACCCCTGGGTAGCTTGCTGGACTCAGAGGCCCCTAGGCGGAGGGCCACGGGGTACCCTGGGGACTCTACTGCAAGTACAGGGAGATAGGCAGGCCCAAGGGCAGCTTGCTGGGGTCAGAGGCCCCTAGGTGGAAGGCCAAGGGTCACCCTGGGGCCTAGTTTGCAAGTCTAGAGAGAGAGGTGGACCCCTGGGTAGCTTTCTGGGGTCAGAGGCCCCTAGGTGGAGGGCCAAGGGGCACCCTGGGGCCTCTATTGCAAGTCCAGGGACAGAGGTGGACCCCTGGGCAGGTTGCTTGGGTCAGGGGCCCCTAGGTGGAGGACCAGGGGGCACCCTGGGGCCTATACTGCAAGTCCAGGGAGAGAGTTGGAGCCCTGGGTAGCTTGCTGGGGTCAGAGGGCCCTAGGTGGAGGGCCATGGGGCACCCTGGGGACTCTACTGCAAGTCCAGGGAGATAGGTAGGCCCCTGGGTAGCTTGCTTGGGTCAGAGGCCCCTAGGTGGAGGGCCAAGGGTCACCCTGGGGCCTCTACTGCAAGTCTAGGGAGAGAGGTGGACCACTGGGAAGCTTGCTGGTGTCAGAGGCCCCTAGGGGGAGGGCCAGGGGGCACCGTAGGGCCTCTACTGCAAGTCCAGGAAGAGAGGTGGACCCCTGGGAAGTTTGCTGGGATCAGAGGCCCCTAGGTGGAGGGAAAGGGGGCAACCTGTGGCCTATACTGCAAGTCCAGGGAGAGAGGCGGACCCCTGGGTAGCTTGCTGGGGTCAGAGGCCCCTAGTTGGAGGGTCACAGGGCACCCTGGGGCCTCTATAGTAAGTCTAGGGAGAGAGAAGGTCCCCTCGGTAGCTTGCTGGGGTCAGAGACCCCTAGGTGGAGGGCCAGGGGGCACCCAGGGGCGTCTACTGCAAGTCCAGGGAGAGATGTGGACCCCTGGGTAGCTTGCTGGGGTCAGAGGCCCCTAGTTGGAGGGTCACGGGGCACCCTGGGGCCTCTATTGCAAGTCCAGGGAGAGAGGTGGACCCCTCGGTAGCTTGCTGGGGTCAGAGACCCCTAGGTGGAGGGCCAATGGGCACCCTGGGTCCTCTACTGCAAGTCCAGGGAGAGAGGTGGAGCCCTGGGTTGCTTGCTGGGGTCAGAGGGCCCTAGGTGGAGGGCCAGAGGGCAGCCTAGGGCCTCTACTACAAGTCCAGGGAGAGAGGTGGAGCCCTGGGTAGCTTGCTGGGGTCAGAGGCCCCTAGGTGGAGGGCCAGGGGGTACCCTGGGGCCTCTACTGCAAGTTCAGAGAGAGAGGGAGCCCTGGGTAGCTTGCTGGGGTCAGTAGCCCATGGATGGAGGGCAAGGGGCACCCTGGGGCCTCTACTGCAAGTCCAGGGAGAGAGGTGGAGCCCTGGGTAGCTTGCTGGGATCAGAGGCCCCTAGGTGGAGGGCAAGGGGTTACCCTGTGGCCTATACTGCAAGTCCAGGGAGAGAGGCGGACCCCTGGGTAGCTTGCTGGGGTCAAAGGGCCCTAGGGGGAGGGCCAGGGGGCACCGTAGGGCCTCTACTATAAGTCCAGGGAGAGATGTGGACCCCTGGGTAGCTTGCTGGGGTCAGAGGCCCCTAGGTGGAGGGCCAGGGGGCACCCAGGGGCGTCTACTGCAAGTCCAGGGAGAGAAGTGGACCCCTGGGTAGTTTGCTGGGGTCAGAAGCCCCTAGGTGGAGGGCCTAGGGGCACCCTGGGGCCTCTACTGCAAGTCCAGGGAGAGAGGTGGACCCCTCGGTAGCTTGCTGGGGTCAGAGGCCCCTAGGTGGAGGGCCACAGGGCACCCTGAGGCCTCTACAGCAAGTCCAGGGAGAGAGGTGGACCCCTGGGTAGTTTGCTAGGGTCAGAGGCCCCTAGGTGGAGGACCAGGGGGCACCCTGGGGCCTATAGTGCAAGTCCAGGGAGGGAGTTGGAGCCCTGGGTAGCTTGCTGGGGTCAGAGGGCCCTAGGTGGAGGGCCATGGGGCACCCTGGGGACTCTACTGTAAGTCCAGGAAAAGAGGTGGACCCCTGGGTAGTTTGCTGGGGTCAGAGGCCCCTAGGTGGAGGGCCAGGGGGCACCCTGGACCTCACCTATAAGCCAGGGAAAGAGGTGGACCCCTGGGTAGCTTGCTGGGGTCAGAGGCCCCTAGGTAGAGGGCCAGAGGGCAGCCTAGGGCCTCTACTACAAGTCCAGGGAGAGAGTTGGAGCCCTGGGTAGCTTGCTGGGGTCAGTAGCCCTTGGGTGGAGGGCAAGGGGGCACCCTGGGGCCTCTATTGCAAGTCCAGGGAGAGAGCTGTATCCCTGGGTAGCTTGCTGGGTTCAGAGGCCCCTAGGTGGAGGGCCACGGGGTACCCTGGAGCCTCTACTGCAAGTCCAGGGAGAGAGGTGGAGCCCCGGGTAGCTTGCTGGGGTCAGAGGCCCCTAGGTGGAGGGCAAGGGAGCACCCTGTGGCCTATACTGCAAGTCCAAGGAGAGAGGTGGACCCCTGGGTAGCTTGCTGGGGTCAGAGGGCCCTACGTGGAGGGCCATGGGGAACCCTGGGGACTATACTGCAAGTACAGGGAGATAGGCAGGCCCCTGGGCAGCTTGCTGGGGTCAGAGGCCCCTAGGTGGAGGGCCAAGGGTCACCCTGGGGCCTAGTTTGCAAGTCTAGGGAGAGAGGTGGACCCCTGGGTAGCTTTCTGGGGTCAGAGGCCCCTATGTGGAGGGCCAAGGGGCACCCTGGGGCCTCTATTGCAAGTCCAGGGACAGAGGTGGACCCCTGGGCAGGTTGCTTGGGTCAGGGGCCCCTAGGTGGAGGACCAGGGGGCACCCTGGGGCCTATACTGCAAGTCCAGGGAGAGAGTTGGAGCCCTGGGTAGCTTGCTGGGGTCAGAGGGCCCTAGGTGGAGGGCCATGGGGGTCACCTAGGGGTCAGAGGCCCCTAGGTGGAGGGTCACGGGGCACCCTGGGGCCTCTATAGTAAGTCTAGGGAGAGAGATGGACCCCTCGGTAGCTTGCTGGGGTCAGAGACCCCTAGGTGGAGGGCCAGGGGGCACCCAGGGGCGTCTACTGCAAGTCCAGGGAGAGATGTGGACCCCTGGGTAGCTTGCTGGGGTCAGAGGCCCCTAGTTGGAGGGTCACGGGGCACCCTGGGGCCTCTATTGCAAGTCCAGGGAGAGAGGTGGACCCTTCGGTAGCTTGCTGGGGTCAGAGAATATTGCAAGTCCAGGGACAGTGGTGGACCTCTGGGCAGGTTGCTTGGGTCAGGGGCCCCTAGGTGGAGGACCAGGGGGCACCCTGGGGCCTCTACTGCAAGTCCAGGGAGAGAGGTGGAGCCCTGGGTAGCTTGCTGGGGTCAGTAGCCCCTGGGTGGAGGGCAAGCGGGCACCCTGGGGCCTCTATTGCAAGTCCAGGGAGAGAGGTGGACCCCTGGGTAGCTTGCTGGGTTCAGAGGCCCCTAGGTGGAGGGCCACGGGGTACCCTGGGCCCTCTACTGCAAGTCCAGGGAGAGATGTGGACCCCTGAGTAGCTTGCTGGGGTCAGAGGCCCCTAGGTGGAGGGCCATGGGATTCCCTGGGGCCTCTACTGCAAGTCCAGGGAGAGAGGTTGAGCCCTGGGTAGCTTGCTGGGGTAAGTAGCCCCTGGGTGGAGGGCAAGGGGGCACCCTTGGGCCTCTACTGCAAGTCCAGGGAGAGAAGTGGAGCCCTAGGTAGCTTGGTGGGGTCAGAGGGCCCTAGGTGGAGGGCCATGGGGCACCCTGGGGACTCTACTGCAAGTCCAGGGAGATAGGCAGGCCCCTGGGCAGCTTGCTGGGGTCAGAAGCCCCTAGGTGGAGGGTCAAGGGTCACCCTGGGACCTAGTCTGCAAGTCTAGGGAGAGAGATGAACCCCTGGGTAGCTTTCTGGGGTCAGAGGCCCCTAGGTGGAGGGCCAAGGGGCACCCTGGGGCCTCTATTGCAAGTCCAGGGAGAGAGGTGGACCCCTGGGCAGCTTGCTTGGGTCAGGGGCCCCTAGGTGGAGGACCAGGGGGCACCCTGAGGCCTATACTGCAAGTCCAGGGAGAGAGTTTTAGCCCTGGGTAGCTTGCTGGGGTCAGAGGGCCCTAGGTGGAGGGCCATGGGGCACCCTGGGGACTCTACTGCAAGTCCAGGGAGATAGGTAGGACCCTGGGTAGCTTGCTGGGGCCAGAGGCCCCTAGGTAGAGGGCCAACGGGCACCCTGGGGCCTCTACTGCAAGTCCAGGGAGAGAGGTGAAGCCCTGGGTAGCTTGCTGGGGTCAGAGGCCCCTAGGTGGAGGGCCAGAGGGTAGCCTAGGGCCTCTACTACAAGTCCAGGGAGAGAGGTGGAGCCCTGGGTAGCTTGCTGGGGTCAGTAGCCTCTGGGTGGAGGGCAAGGGGGCACCCTGGGGCCTCTTTTGCAAGTCCAGGGAGAGAGCTGGACCCCCGGGTAGCTTGCTGGGGTCAGAGGCCCCTAGGTGGACGGCCACGGGGCACCCTGGGGCCTCTACTGCAAGTCCACGGAGAGAGGTGGACCCCTCGGTAGCTTGCTGGGGTTAGAGGCCCCTAGGTGGAGGTCCAAGGGGCACCCTGGGGCCTCTACTGCAAGTCCAGGGAGAGAGGTGGACTCCAGGGAAGCTTGCTGGGGTCAAAGGCCCCTAGGTGGAGGGCAAGGGGCACCCTGGGGCCTCTACAGCAAGTCCAGGGAGAGAGGTGGACCCCTGGGTAGCTTGCTGGTGTCAGATGCCCCTAGTATAGGGCCAGGGGGCACCCTGGGTCCTATACTGCAAGTCCAGGGAGAGAGGTGGACACCTGGGTAGTTTGCTGGGGTCAGATGCCCCTAGTGGAGGACCAGGGGGCATCCTGGGGCCTATACTGCAAGTCCAAGGAGAGAGGTGGACCACTGGGTAGCTTGCTGGGTTCAGAGGCCCCTAGTTGGAGGGCCAGGGGGCACCCTGGGGCCTATACTGCAAGTCCAGGGAGAGAGGTGGACCCCTGGGTAGCTTGCTGGGGTCAGAGGCCCCTAGTTGGAGGGCCAGGGGCCACCCTGGGGCCTATACTGCAAGTCCAGGGAGAGAGGTGGACCCCTGGGTAGCTTGCTGGGGTCAGAGGCCCCTAGGTGGAGGGCCAGGGGGCACCCTGGGGCCTCTATTGCAAGTCTAGGGAGAGAGCTGGACCCCTGGGTAGCTTGCTGGGTTCAGAGGCCCCTAGGTGGAGGGCCACGGGGTACCCTGGGGCCTCTATTGCAAGTCCAGGGAGAGAGCTGGACCCCTGGGTAGCTTGCTGGGTTCAGAGGCCCCTAGGTGGAGGGCCACGGGGTACCCTGGGGCCTCTACTGCAAGTCCAGGGAGAGAGGTGGAGCCCTGGGTAGCTTGCTGGGGTAAGCAGCCCCTGGGTGGAGGGCAAGGGGGCACCCTGGGGCCTCTACTGCAAGTCCAGGGAGAGAAGTGGAGCCCTAGGTAGCTTGCTGGGGTCAGAGGGCCCTAGGTGGAAGGCCATGGGGCACCCTGGGGACTCTACTGCAAGTCCAGGGAGATAGGCAGGCCCCTGGGCAGCTTGCTGGGGTCAGAAGCCCCTAGGTGGAGGGCCATGGGGCACCCCGGGGCCTCTACTACAAGTCCAGGGAGATAGGCAGGCCCCTGGGCAGCTTGCTGGGGTCAGAAGCCCCTAGGTGGAGATCAAGGGTCACCCTGGGGCCTAGTCTGCAAGTCTAGGGAGAGAGGTGGACCCCTGGGTAGCTTTCTGGGGTCAGAGGGCTCTAGGTGGAGGGCCAAGGGTCACCCTGGGGCCTCTACTGCAAGTCCAGGGAGAGAGGTGGACCCCTCAGTAGCTTGCTGGGGTCAGAGGCCCCTAGGTGGAGGGCCAATGGGCACCCTGGGGCCTCTACTGCAAGTCCAGGGAGAGAGGTGAAGCCCTGGGTAGCTTGCTGGGGTCAGAGGCCACTAGGTGGAGGGCCAGAGGGTAGCCTAGGGCCTCTACTACAAGTCCAGGGAGAGAGGTGGAGCCCTGGGTAGCTTGCTGGGGTCAGTAGCCCCTGGGTGGAGGGCAAGGGGGCACCCTGGGGCCTCTATTGCAAGTCCAGGGAGAGAGCTGGACCCCCGGGTAGCTTGCTGGGGTCAGAGGCCCCTAGGTGGAGGGCCAGGGGGCACCCAGGGGCCTCCACTGCAAGTCCAAGGAGAGATGTGGACCCCTGGGTAGCTTGCTGGGGTCAGAGGCCCCTAGGTGGAGGGCAAGGGGCACCCTGGGGCCTCTACAGCAAGTCCAGGGAGAGAGGTGGACCCCTGGGTAGTTTGCTAGGGTCAGAGGCCTTTAGGTGGAAGGCCAGAGGGCACCCTGGGGCCTATACTGCAAGTCCAGGGAGAGAAGTGGACCCCTGGGTAGCTTGCTGGTGTCAGATGCCCCTAGGTGGAGGGCCAGGGGGCACCCTGGGTCCTATACTGCAAGTCCAGGGAGAGAGGTGGACCCCTGGGTAGCTTGCTGGGGTCAGAGGCCCCTAGGTGGAGGGTCACGGGGCACCCTTGGGCCTCTATCTCAAGTCCAGGGGGAGAGAGGTGGACCCCTCGGTAACTTGCTGGGGTCAGTAGCCCCTGGGTGGAGGGCAAGGGGGCACCCTGGGGCCTCTATTGCAAGTCCAGGGAGAGAGGTGGAGCCCTGGGTAGCTTGCTGGGGTCAGCAGCCCCTGGGTGGAGGGCAAGGGGGCACCCTGGGTCCTATACTGCAAGTCCAGGGAGAGAGGTGGACCCCTGGTAGCTTGCTGGGGTCAGATGCCCCTAGTGGAGGGCCAGGGGGCACCCTGGGGCCTATACTGCAAGTCCAAGGAGAGAGGTGGAGCCCTGGGTAGCTTGCTGGGGTCAGTAGCCCCTGGGTGGAGGGCAAGGGGGCACCCTGGGGCCTCTACTGCAAGTCCAGGGAGAGAGGTGGAGCCCTGGGTAGCTTGCTGTGGTCAGAGGCCCCTAGGTGGAGGGCAAGGGGGCACCCTGTGGCCTATACTGCAAGTCCAGGGAGAGAGGTGGACCCCTGGGTAGCTTGCTGGGGTCAAAGGGCCCTAGGTGGAGGGCCATGGGGCACCCTGGGGACTCTACTGCAAGTCCAGGGAGATAGGCAGACCCCTCGGTAGCTTGCTGGGGTCAGAGGCCCCTAGGTGGAGGGCCAAGGGTCAACCTGGGGCCTCTACTGCAAGTCCAGGGAGAGAGGTGGAGCCCTGGGTAGCTTGCTGGGGTCAGAGGCCCCTGGTGGAGGGCCAGAGGGCAGCCTAGGGCCTCTATTACAAGTCCAGGGAGAGAGGTGGAGCCCTGGGTAGCTTGCTGGGGTCATTAGCCCCTCGGTGGAGGGCAAGGGGTTACCCTGGGGCCTCTATTGCAAGTCCAGGGAGAGAGCTGGACCCCCGGGTAGCTTGCTGGGGTCAGAGGCCCCTAGATCGAGGGCCAGGGGGCACCCAGGGGTTTATACTGCAAGTCCAGGGAGAGAGGTGGACCCCTCGGTAGCTTGCTGGGGTCAGAGACCCACAGGTGGAGGGCCAATGGGCACCCTGGGGCCTCTACTGCAAGTCCAGGGAGAGATGTGGACCCCTGGGTAGCTTGCTGGATTTAGAGGCCCCTAGGTGGAGGGCCAGGGGGCACCCTGGGGCCTCTATTGCAAGTCCAGGGAGAGAGCTGGACCCCTGGGTAGCTTGCTGGGTTCAGAGGCCCCTAGGTGGAGGGCCACGGGGTACCCTGGGGCCTCTACTGCAAGTCCAGGGAGAGATGTGGACCCCTGAGTAGCTTGCTGGGGTCAGAGGCCCCTAGGTGGAGGGCCACGGGGTACCCTGGGGCCTCTACTGCACGTCCAGGGAGAGAGGTTGAGCCCTGGGTAGCTTGCTGGGGTCAGAGACCCCTAGGTGGAGGGCCAATGGGCACCCTGGGGCCTCTACTGCAAGTCCAGGGAGAGAGCTGGACCCCTGGGTAGCTTGCTGGGGTCAGAGGGCCCTAGGTAGAGGGCCATGGGGCACGCTGGGGACTCTACTGCAAGTCCAGGGAGATAGGCAGGCCCCTGGGCAGCTTGCTGGGGTCAGAAGCCCCTAGGTGGAGGGTCAAGGGTCACCCTGGGGCCTAGTCTGCAAGTCTAGGGAGAGAAGTGGACCCCTGGGTAGCTTTCTGGGGTCAGAGGCCCCTAGGTGGAGGGCCAAGGGGCACCCTGGGCCTCTATTGCAAGTCCAGGGAGAGAGTTTTAGCCCTGGGTAGCTTGCTGGGGTCAGAGGGCCCTAGGTGGAGGGCCATGGGGCACCCTGGGGACTCTACTGCAAGTCCAGGGAGATAGGTAGGACCCTGGGTAGCTTGCTGGGGTCAGAGGCCCCTAGGTGGAGGGCCAATGGGCACCCTGGGGCCTCTACTGCAAGTCCAGGGAGAGAGGTGAAGCCCTGGGTAGCTTGCAGGGGTCAGAGGCCCCTAGGTGGAGGGCTAGAGGGTAGCCTAGGGCCTCTACTACAAGTCCAGGGAGAGAGGTGGAGCCCTGGGTAGCTTGCTGGGGTCAGTAGCCCCTGGGTGGAGGGCAAGGGGGCACCCTGGGGCCTCTATTGCAAGTCCAGGGAGAGAGCTGGACCCCTGGGTAGCTTGCTGGGTTCAGAGGCCCCTAGGTGGAGGGCCACGGGGTACCCTGGGGCCTCTACTGCAAGTCCAGGGAGAGATGTGGACCCCTGAGTAGCTTGCTGGGGTCAGAGGCCCCTAGGTGGAGGGCCACGGGGTACCCTGGGGCCTCTACTGCAAGTCCAGGGAGAGATGTGGACCCCTGAGTAGCTTGCTGGGGTCAGAGGCCCCTAGGTGGAGGGCCATGGGGTACCCTGGGGCATCTACTGCAAGTCCAAGGAGAGAGGTTGAGCCCTGGGTAGCTTGCTGGGGTAAGTAGCCCCTGGGTGGAGGGCAAGGGGGCACTCTTGGGCCTCTACTGCAAGTCCAGGGAGAGAAGTGGAGCCCTAGGTAGCTTGGTGGGGTCAGAGGGCCCTAGGTGGAGGGCCATGGGGCACCCTGGGGACTCTACTGCAAGTCCAAGGAGAGAGGTGGACCCCTGGGTAGCTTGCTGGGGTCAGAGGGCCCTACGTGGAGGGCCATGGGGAACCCTGGGGACTCTACTGCAAGTACAGGGAGATAGGCAGGCCCCTGGGCAGCTTGCTGGGGTCAGAGGCCCCTAGGTGGAGGGCCATGGGGGTCACCTAGGGGTCAGAGGCCCCTAGGTGGAGGGTCACGGGGCACCCTGGGGCCTCTATAGTAAGTCTAGGGAGAGAGATGGACCCCTCGGTAGCTTGCTGGGGTCAGAGACCCCTAGGTGGAGGGCCAGGGGGCACCCAGGGGCGTCTACTGCAAGTCCAGGGAGAGATGTGGACCCCTGAGTAGCTTGCTGGGGTCAGAGGCCCCTAGGTGGAGGGCCACGGGGCACCCTGGGCCTCTATTGCAAGTCCAGGGAGAGAGTTTTAGCCCTGGGTAGCTTGCTGGGGTCAGAGGGCCCTAGGTGGAGGGCCATGGGGCACCCTGGGGACTCTACTGCAAGTCCAGGGAGATAGGTAGGACCCTGGGTAGCTTGCTGGGGTCAGAGGCCCCTAGGTGGAGGGCCAATGGGCACCCTGGGGCCTCTACTGCAAGTCCAGGGAGAGAGGTGAAGCCCTGGGTAGCTTGCTGGGGTCAGAGGCCCCTAGGTGGAGGGCTAGAGGGTAGCCTAGGGCCTCTACTACAAGTCCAGGGAGAGAGGTGGAGCCCTGGGTAGCTTGCTGGGGTCAGTAGCCCCTGGGTGGAGGGCAAGGGGGCACCCTGGGGCCTCTATTGCAAGTCCAGGGAGAGAGCTGGACCCCTGGGTAGCTTGCTGGGTTCAGAGGCCCCTAGGTGGAGGGCCACGGGGTACCCTGGGGCCTCTACTGCAAGTCTAGGGAGAGAGGTGAAGCCCTGGGTAGCTTTCTATGGTCAGAGGCCCCTAGGTGGAGGGAGAGGGGGCACCCTGTGGCCTATACTGCAAGTCCAGGGAGAGAGGCGGACCCCTGGGTAGCTTGCTGGGGTCAAAGGGCCCTAGGGGGAGGGCCAGGGGGCACCGTAGGGCCTCTACTATAAGTCCAGGGAGAGATGTGGACCCCTGGGTAGCTTGCTGGGGTCAGAGGCCCCTATGTGGAGGGCCAGGGGGCACCCAGGGGCGTCTACTGCAAGTCCAGGGAGAAAGGTGGACCCCTCGGTAGCTTGCTGGGGTCAGAGGCCCCTAGGTGGAGGGCCACGGGGCACCCTGAGGCCTCTACAGCAAGTCCAGGGAGAGAGGTGGACCCCTGGTTAGTTTGCTAGGGTCAGAGGCCCCTAGGTGGAGGACCAGGGGGCACCCTGGGGCCTATAGTGCAAGTCCAGGGAGGGAGTTGGAGCCCTGGGTAGCTTGCTGGGGTCAGAGGGCCCTAGGTGGAGGGCCATGGGGCACCCTGGGGACTCTACTGTAAGTCCAGGAAAAGAGGTGGACCCCTGGGTAGTTTGCTGGGGTCAGAGGCCCCTAGGTGGAGGGCCAGGGGGCACCCTGGACCTCACCTATAAGCCAGGGAGAGAAGTGGACCCCTGGGTAGCTTGCTGGGGTCAGAGGCCCCTAGGTGGAGGGCCAGAGGGCAGCTTAGGGTCTCTACTACAAGTCCAGGGAGAGAGGTGGAGCCCTGGGTAGCTTGCTGGGGTCAGTAGCCCTTGGTTGGAGGGCAAGGGGGCACCCTGGGGCCTCTATTGCAAGTCCAGGGAGAGATCTGGATCCCTGGGTAGCTTGCTGGGTTCAGAGGCCCCTAGGTGGAGGGCCACGGGGTACCCTGGGGCCTCTACTGCAAGTCCAGGGAGAGATGTGGACCCCTGGGTAGCTTGCTGGACTCAGAGGCCCCTAGGCGGAGGGCCACGGGGTACCCTGGGGACTCTACTGCAAGTACAGGGAGATAGGCAGGCCCAAGGGCAGCTTGCTGGGGTCAGAGGCCCCTAGGTGGAAGGCCAAGGGTCACCCTGGGGCCTAGTTTGCAAGTCTAGAGAGAGAGGTGGACCCCTGGGTAGCTTTCTGGGGTCAGAGGCCCCTAGGTGGAGGGCCAAGGGGCACCCTGGGGCCTCTATTGCAAGTCCAGGGACAGAGGTGGACCCCTGGGCAGGTTGCTTGGGTCAGGGGCCCCTAGGTGGAGGACCAGGGGGCACCCTGGGGCCTATACTGCAAGTCCAGGGAGAGAGTTGGAGCCCTGGGTAGCTTGCTGGGGTCAGAGGGCCCTAGGTGGAGGGCCATGGGGCACCCTGGGGACTCTACTGCAAGTCCAGGGAGATAGGTAGGCCCCTGGGTAGCTTGCTTGGGTCAGAGGCCCCTAGGTGGAGGGCCAAGGGTCACCCTGGGGCCTCTACTGCAAGTCTAGGGAGAGAGGTGGACCACTGGGAAGCTTGCTGGTGTCAGAGGCCCCTAGGGGGAGGGCCAGGGGGCACCGTAGGGCCTCTACTGCAAGTCCAGGAAGAGAGGTGGACCCCTGGGTAGTTTGCTGGGATCAGAGGCCCCTAGGTGGAGGGAAAGGGGGCAACCTGTGGCCTATACTGCAAGTCCAGGGAGAGAGGCGGACCCCTGGGTAGCTTGCTGGGGTCAGAGGCCCCTAGTTGGAGGGTCACGGGGCACCCTGGGGCCTCTATAGTAAGTCTAGGGAGAGAGAAGGTCCCCTCGGTAGCTTGCTGGGGTCAGAGACCCCTAGGTGGAGGGCCAGGGGGCACCCAGGGGCGTCTACTGCAAGTCCAGGGAGAGATGTGGACCCCTGGGTAGCTTGCTGGGGTCAGAGGCCCCTAGTTGGAGGGTCACGGGGCACCCTGGGGCCTCTATTGCAAGTCCAGGGAGAGAGGTGGACCCCTCGGTAGCTTGCTGGGGTCAGAGACCCCTAGGTGGAGGGCCAATGGGCACCCTGGGTCCTCTACTGCAAGTCCAGGGAGAGAGGTGGAGCCCTGGGTAGCTTGCTGGGGTCAGAGGGCCCTAGGTGGAGGGCCAGAGGGCAGCCTAGGGCCTCTACTACAAGTCCAGGGAGAGAGGTGGAGCCCTGGGTAGCTTGCTGGGGTCAGAGGCCCCTAGGTGGAGGGCCAGGGGGTACCCTGGGGCCTCTACTGCAAGTTCAGAGAGAGAGGGAGCCCTGGGTATCTTGCTGGGGTCAGTAGCCCATGGATGGAGGGCAAGGGGCACCCTGGGACCTCTACTGCAAGTCCAGGGAGAGAGGTGGAGCCCTGGGTAGCTTGCTGGGATCAGAGGCCCCTAGGTGGAGGGCAAGGGGTTACCCTGTGGCCTATACTGCAAGTCCAGGGAGAGAGGCGGACCCCTGGGTAGCTTGCTGGGGTCAAAGGGCCCTAGGGGGAGGGCCAGGGGGCACCGTAGGGCCTCTACTATAAGTCCAGGGAGAGATGTGGACCCCTGGGTAGCTTGCTGGGGTCAGAGGCCCCTAGGTGGAGGGCCAGGGGGCACCCAGGGGCGTCTACTGCAAGTCCAGGGAGAGAAGTGGACCCCTGGGTAGTTTGCTGGGGTCAGAAGCCCCTAGGTGGAGGGCCTAGGGGCACCCTGGGGCCTCTACTGCAAGTCCAGGGAGAGAGGTGGACCCCTCGGTAGCTTGCTGGGGTCAGAGGCCCCTAGGTGGAGGGACACAGGGCACCCTGAGGCCTCTACAGCAAGTCCAGGGAGAGAGGTGGACCCCTGGGTAGTTTGCTAGGGTCAGAGGCCCCTAGGTGGAGGACCAGGGGGCACCCTGGGGCCTATAGTGCAAGTCCAGGGAGGGAGTTGGAGCCCTGGGTCGCTTGCTGGGGTCAGAGGGCCCTAGGTGGAGGGCCATGGGGCACCCTGGGGACTCTACTGTAAGTCCAGGAAAAGAGGTGGACCCCTGGGTAGTTTGCTGGGGTCAGAGGCCCCTAGGTGGAGGGCCAGGGGGCACCCTGGACCTCACCTATAAGCCAGGGAAAGAGGTGGACCCCTGGGTAGCTTGCTGGGGTCAGAGGCCCCTAGGTAGAGGGCCAGAGGGCAGCCTAGGGCCTCTACTACAAGTCCAGGGAGAGAGTTGGAGCCCTGGGTAGCTTGCTGGGGTCAGTAGCCCTTGGGTGGAGGGCAAGGGGGCACCCTGGGGCCTCTATTGCAAGTCCAGGGAGAGAGCTGTATCCCTGGGTAGCTTGCTGGGTTCAGAGGCCCCTAGGTGGAGGGCCACGGGGTACCCTGGGGCCTCTACTGCAAGTCCAGGGAGAGAGGTGGACCACTGGGAAGTTTGCTGGTGTCAGAGTCTCCAAGGGGGAGGGCCACGGGGCACCCTGGGGCCTCTACTGCAAGTCCAGGGAGAGAGGTGCACCCCTCGGTAGCTTGCTGGGGTCAAAGGCCCCTAGGTGGAGGGCCAAGGGGCACCCTGGGGCCTCTACTGCAAGTCCAGGGAGAGAGGTGGACCCCAGGGTAGCTTGCTGGGGTCAGAGGCCCCTAGGTGGAGGGCCACGGGGCACCCTGAGGCCTCTACAGCAAGTCCAGGGAGAGAGGTGGACCCCTGGGTAGTTTGCTAGGGTCAGAGGCCCCTAGGTGGAGGGCCATGGGGCACCCTGGGGCCTCGCCTATAAGTCCAGGGAGAGAGGTGGAGCCCTGGGTAGCTTGCTGGGGTCAGAGGCCCCTAGGTGGAGGGCCAGAGGGCAGCCCAGGGCCTCTACTACAAGTCCAGGGAGAGAGGTGGAGCCCTGTGTAGCTTGCTGGGGTCAGTAGCCCCTAGGTGGAGGGCAAGGGGGCACCCTGGGGCCTCTTTTGCAAGTCCAGGGAGAGAGGTGGACCACTGGGAAGCTTGCTGGTGTCAGAGTTCCCAAGGGGGAGGGCCACGGGGCACCCTGGGGCCTCTACTGCAAGTCCAGGGAGAGAGTTGCACCCCTCGGTAGCTTGCTGGGGTCAGAGACCCCTAGGTGGAGGGCCAAGGGGCACCCTGGGGCCTCTACTGCAAGTCCAGGGAGAGAGGTCGACCCCAGGGTAGCTTGCTGGGGTCAGAGGCCCTTAGGTGGAGGGCCACGGGGCACCCTGAGGCCTCTACAGCAAGTCCAGGGAGAGAGGTGGACCCCTGGGTAGTTTGCTAGGGTCAGAGGCCCCTAGGTGGAGAACCAGGGGGCACCCTGGGGCCTATACTGCAAGTCCAGGGAGAGAGTTGGAGCCCTGGGTAGCTTGCTGGGGTCAGAGGGCCCTAGGTAGAGGGCCATGGGGCACCCTGGGTCCTATACTGCAAGTCCAGGGAGAGAGCTGGACCCCTGGGTAGCTTGCTGGGTTCAGAGGCCCCTAGGTGGAGGGCCACGGGGTACCCTGGGGCCTCTACTGCAAGTTCAGGGAGTGATGTGGACCCCTGGGTAGCTTGCTGGACTCAGAGGCCCCTAGGTGGAGGGCCACGGGGTACCTTGGGGCCTCTACTGCAAGTCCAGGGAGAGAGGTGGAGCCCTGGGTAGCTTGCCGGGTCAGTAACCCCTGGGTGGAGGGCAAGGGGGCACCCTGGGGCCTCTACTGCAAGTCCAGGGAGAGAAGTGGAGCCCCGGGTAGCTTGCTGGGGTCAGAGGCCCCTAGGTGGAGGGCAAGTGGGCACCCTGTGGCCTATACTGCAAGTCAAGGGAGAGAGGTGGACCCCTGGGTAGCTTGCTGGGGTCAGAGGGCCCTACATGGAGGGCCATGGGGCACCCTGGGGACTCTACTGCAAGTCCAGGAATATAGGCAGGCCCCTGGGCAGCTTGCTGGGGTCAGAGGTCCCTAGGTGGAGGGCCAAGGGTCACCCTGGGGCCTCTATTGCAAGTCCAGGGAGAGAGGTGGACCCCTGGGCAGGTTGCTTGGGTCAGGGGCCCCTATGTGGAGGACCAGGGGGCACCCTGGGGCCTATACTGCAAGTCCAGGGAGAGAGTTGGAGCCCTGGGTAGTTTGCTGGGGTCAGAGGGCCCTAGGTGGAGGGCCATGGGGCACCCTGGGGACTCTACTGCAAGTACAGGGAGATAGGTAGGCCCCTGGGTAGCTTGCTTGGGTCAGAGGCCCCTAGGTGGAGGGCCAAGGGTCACCCTGGGGCCTCTACTGCAAGTCTAGGGAGAGAGGTGGACCACTGGGAAGCTTGCTGGTGTCAGAGGCCCCTAGGTGGAGGGCCAGGGGGCATCCTGGGGCCTCTACTATAAGTTCAGGGAGAGAGGTGGACCCCTGGGTAGCTTGCTGGGGTCAGAGGCCCCTAGGTGGAGGGGCAGGGGGCAACCAGCGGCGTCTACTGCAAGTCCATGGAGAGATGTGGACCCCTGGGTAGCTTGCTGGGGTCAGAGGCCCCTAGGTGGAGGGTCACGGGGCACCCTGGGGCCTCTACTGCAAGTCCAGGGAGAGAGGTGGAGCCCTGGGTAGCTTGCTGGGGTCAGAGGCCCCTAGGTAGAGGGCCAGAGGGCAGCCTAGGGCCTCTACTACAAGTCCAGGGAGTGAGGTGGAGCCCTGGGAGCTTGCTAGGTTCAGTAGCCCCTGGGTGGAGGGCAAGGGGGCACCCTGGGGCCTCTATTGCAAGTCCAGGGAGAGAGCTGGACCCCTGGGTAGCTTGCTGGGTTCAGAGGCCCCTAGGTGGATTGCCACGGGGTACCCTGGGGCCTCTACTGCAAGTCCAGAGAGAGATGTGGACCCCTGGGTAGCTTGCTGGGGTCAGAGGCCCCTAGGTGGAGGGCCACGGGGTACCCTGGGGCCTCTACTAAAAGTCCAGGGAGAGAGGTGGAGGCCTGGGTAGCTTGCTGGGGTCAGTAGCCCCTGGGTGGAGGGCAAAGGGGCACCCTGGGGCCTCTACTGCAAGTCCAGGGAGAGAAGTGGAGCCCTGGGTAGCTTGCTGGGGTCATAGGCCCCTAGGTGGAGGGCCATGGGGCACCCTGGGGACTCTACTGCAAGTCCAGGGAGATAGGCAGGCCCCTGGGCAGCTTGCTAGGGTCAGAGGCCCCTAGGTGGAGGGCCAAGGGTCAACCTGGGACCTATACTGCAAGTCCAGGGAGAGAGGTGGACCCCTGGGTTGCTTGCTGGGGTCAGATGCCCCTAAGTGGAGGGCCAGGGGGCACCCTGGGGCCTATACTGCAAGTCCAAGGAGAGAGGTGGACCCCTGGGTAGCTTGCTGGGGTCAGAGGCCCCTAGTTAGAGGGCCACGGGGCACCCTGGGGCCTATACTGCAAGTCCAGGGAGAGAGGTGGACCCCTGGGTAGCTTGCTGGGGTCAGAGGCCCCTAGGTGGAAGGTCACGGGGCACCCTGGGGCCTCTATTGCAAGTACAGGGAGAGAGGTGGACCCCTCGATAGCTTGCTGGGGTCAGAGACCCCTACGTGTAGGGCCAATGGGCACCCTAGAGCCTCTACTGCAAGTCCAGGGAGAGAGGTGGAGCCCTGGGTAGCTTGCTGGGGTCAGAGGCCCCCTAGGGTGAGGGCCAGAGGGCAGCCTAGGGCCTCTACTACAAAGTTCAGGGAGAGAGGTGGAGTCCTGGGTAGCTTGCTGGGGTCAGTAGCCCTTGGGTGGAGGGCAAGGGGGCACCCTGGGGCCTCTATTGCAAGTCCAGGGAGAGAGCTGGACCCCTGGGTAGCTTGCTGGGTTCAGAGGCCCCTAGGTGGAGGGTCATGTTGTACCCTGGGGCCTCTACTGCAAGTCCAGGGAGAGATGTGGACCCCTGGGTAGCTTGCTGGACTCAGAGGCCCCTAGGTGGAGGGCCAGGGGGCACCCTGGGGCCTCTACTAAAAGTCCAGGGAGAGAGGTGGACCCCTGGGTAGCTTGCTGGGGTCAGAGGGCCAGGGGGCACCCAGGGGCGTCTACTGCAAGTCCAGGGAGAGAGGTGGAGCCCTGGGTAACTTGTTGGGGTCAGAGGCCCCTAGGTGGAGGGTCACAGGGCACCCTGGGGCCTCTATTGCAAGTCCAGGGAGAGAGGTGGAGCCCTGGAAAGCTTGCTGGGGTCAAAGGCCCCTAGGTGGAGGGCCAGAGGGCAGCCTAGGGCCTCTACTACAAGTCCAGGGAGAGAGGTGGAGCCCTGGGTAGCTTGCTGGGGTCAGAGGCCCCTAGGTGGAGGGCCAGGGGGTACCCTTGGGCCTCTACTGCAAGTTCAGGGAGAGAGGTGGAGCCCTGGGTAGCTTGCTGGGGTCAGTAGCCCATGGATGGAGGGCAAGGGGGCACCCTGGGGCATCTACTGCAAGTCCAGGGAGAGAGGTGGAGCCCTGGGTAGCTTGCTGGGGTCAGAGGCCCCTAGGTGGAAGGTCACGGGGCACCCTGGGGCCTCTATTGCAAGTCCAGGGAGAGAGGTGGACCCCTCGATAGCTTGCTGGGGTCAGAGACCCCTACGTGGAGGGCCAATGGGCACCCTAGAGCCTCTACTGCAAGTCCAGGGAGAGAGGTGGAGCCCTGGGTAGCTTGCTGGGGTCAGAGGCCCCCTAGGGTGAGGGCCAGAGGGCAGCCTAGTGCCTCTACTACAAAGTTCAGGGAGAGAGGTGGAGTCCTGGGTAGCTTGCTGGGGTCAGTAGCCCTTGGTTGGAGGGCAAGGGGGCACCCTGGGACCTCTATTGCAAGTCCAGGGAGAGAGCTGGACCCCTGGGTAGCTTGCTGGGTTCAGAGGCCCCTAGGTGGAGGGTCATGGGGTACCCTGGGGCCTCTACTGCAAGTCCAGGGAGAGATGTGGACCCCTGGGTAGCTTGCTGGACTCAGAGGCCCCTAGGTGGAGGGCCAGGGGGCACCCTGGGGCCTCTACTAAAAGTCCAGGGAGAGAGGTGGACCCCTGGGTAGCTTGCTGGGGTCAGAGGCCCCTAGGTGGAGGGCCAGGGGGCACCCAGGGGCGTCTACTGCAAGTCCAGGGAGAGATATGGACCCCTGGGTAGCTTGTTGGGGTCAGAGGCCCCTAGGTGGAGGGTCACAGGGCACAATGGGGCCTCTATTGCAAGTCCAGGGAGAGAGGTGGAGCCCTGGGTAGCTTGCTGGGGTCAAAGGCCCCTAGGTGGAGGGCCAGAGGGCAGCCTAGGGCCTCTACTACAAGTCCAGGGAGAGAGGTGGAGCCCTGGGTAGCTTGCTGGGGTCAGAGGCCCCTAGGTGGAGGGCCAGGGGGTACCCTTGGGCCTCTACTGCAGGTTCAGGGAGAGAGGTAGAGCCCTGGGTAGCTTGCTGGGGTCAGTAGCCCATGGATGGAGGGCAAGGGGGCACCCTGGGGCATCTACTGCAAGTCCAGGGAGAGAGGTTGAGCCCTGGGTAGCTTGCTGGGGTCAGAGGCCCCAAGGTGGAGGGCAAGGGGGCACCCTGTGGCCTATACTGCAAGTCCAGGGAGAGAGGTGGACCCCTGGGTAGCTTGCTGGGGTCAAAGGGCCCTAGGGGGAGGGCCAGGGGGCACCATAGGGCCTCTACTATAAGTCCAGGGAGAGATGTGGACCCCTGGGTAGCTTGCTGGGGTCAGAGGCCCCTAGGTGGAGGGCCAGGGGGCACCCAGGGGCGTCTACTGCAAGTCCAGGGAGAGATGTGGACCCCTGGGTAGTTTGCTGGGGTCAGAGGCCCCTAGGTGGAGGGCCAAGGGGCACCCTGGGGCCTCTACTGCAAGTCCAGGGAGAGAGGTGGACCCCTCGGTAGCTTGCTGGGGTCAGAGGCCCCTAGGTGGAGGGCCAAGGGGCACCCTGGGGCCTCTACTGCAAGTCCAGGGAGAGAGGTGGACCCCAGGGTAGCTTGCTGGGGTCAGAGGCCCCGAGGTGGAAGGCCACGGGGCACCCTGAGGCCTCTACAGCAAGTCCAGGGAGAGAGGTGGACCCCTGGGTAGTTTGCTAGGGTCAGAGGCCCCTAGGTGGAGGACCAGGGGGCACCCTGGGGCCTATAGTGCAAGTTTAGGGAGAGAGTTGGAGCCCTGGGTAGCTTGCTGGGGTCAGAGGGCCCTAGGTGGAGGGCCATGGGGCACCCTGGGGACTCTACTGTAAGTCCAGGAAAAGAGGTGGACCCCTGGGTAGTTTGCTGGGGTCAGAGGCCCCTAGGTGGAGGGCCAGGGGGCACCCTGGACCTCACCCATAAGCCAGGGAGAGAAGTGGACCCCTGGATAGCTTGCTTGGGTCAGAGGCCCCTAGGTGGAGGGCCAATGGGCACCCTGGGGCCTCTACTGCAAGTCCAGGGAGAGAGGTGGAGCCCTGGGTAGCTTGCTGGGGTCAGTAGCCCCTGGGTGGAGGGCAAGGGGGCACCGTAGGGCCTCTATTGCAAGTCCAGGGAGAGAGCTGGACCCCTGGGTAGCTTGCTGGGTTCAGAGGCCCCTAGGTGGAGGGCCACGGGGTACCCTGGGGCCTCTACTGCAAGTCCAGGGAGAGAGGTGGACCCCTGGGTAGCTTGCTGGACTCAGAGGCCCCTAGGTGGAGGGCCACGGGGTACCCTGGGGCCTCTACTGCAAGTCCAGGGAGAGAGGTGGAGCCCTGGGTAGCTTGCTGGGGTCAGTAGCCCCTGGGTGGAGGGCAAGGGGGCACCCCGGGGCCTCTACTGCAAGTCCAGGGACAGAAGTGGAGCCCTGGGTAGCTTGCTGGGGTCAGAGGCCCCTAGGTGGAGGGCAAGGGGGCACCCTGGGGCCTCTACTGCAAGTCCAGGGAGAGAGGTGGACCCCAGGGTAGCTTGCTGGGGTCAGAGGCCCCTAGGTGGAGGGCCACGGAGCACCCTGGGGCCTCTACAGCAAGTCCAGGGAGAGAGTTGGACCCCTGGGTAGTTTGCTAGGGTCAGAGGCCCCTAGGTGGAGGACCAGGGGGCACCCTGGGGCCTCTACTAAAAGTCCAGGGAGAGATGTTTACCCCTGGGTAGCTTGCTGGGGTCAGAGGCCCCTAGGTGGAGGGCCAGAGGGCAGCCTAGGGCCTCTACTACAAGTCCAGGGAGAGAGGTGGAGCCCTGGGTAGCTTGCTGGGGTCAGTAGCCCCTGGGTGGACGGCAAGGGGGCACCCTGGGGCCTCTATTGCAAGTCCAGGGAGAGAGCTGGACCCCTGGGTAGCTTGCTGGGTTCAGAGGCCCCTAGGTGGAGGGCCACGGGGTACCCTGGGGCCTCTACTGCAAGTCCAGGGAGAGAGGTGAACCCCTGGGTAGCTTGCTGAAATCAGAGGCCCCTAGGTGGAGGGACACGGGGTACCCTGGGGCCCCTACTGCAAGTCCAGGGAGAGAGGTGGAGCCCTGGGTAGCTTGCTGGGGTCAGTAGCCCCTGGGTGGAGGCCAAGGGGGCACCCTGGGGCCTCTACTGCAAGTCCAGGGAGAGAAGTGGAGCCCTGGGTAGCTTGCTGGGGTCAGAGGCCCCTAGGTGGAGGGCAAGGGGGCACCCTGTGGCCTATACTGCAAGTCCAGGGAGAGAGTTGGACCACTGGGAAGCTTGCTGGTGTCAGAGGCCCCTAGGGGGAGGGCCAGGGGGCACTGTAGGGAATCTACTGCAAGTCCAGGAAGAGAGGTGGACCCCTGGGTAGTTTGCTGGGGTCAGAGGCCCCTAGGTGGAGGGCCAGGGGGCACCCTGGGGCCTCTACTAAAAGTCCAGGGAGAGATGTGGACCCCTGGGTAGCTTGCTGGGGTCATAGGCTCCTAGGTGGAGGGTCACGGGGCACCCTGGGGCCTCTACTGCAAGTCCATTGAGAGAGGTGGACCACTGGGTAGCTTGCTGGGGTCAGAGGCCCCTAGGTGGAGGGCCAGGAGCAGCCTAGGGCCTCTACTACAAGTCCAGGGAAAGAGGTGGAGCCCTGGGTAGCTTGCTGGGGTCAGTAGCCCCTGGGTGGAGGGCAAGGGGGCACCCTGGGGCCTCTATTGCAAGTCCAGGGAGAGAGGTGGACCCCCCGATAGCTTGCTGGGGTCAGAGACCCCTACGTGTAGGGCCAATGGGCACCCTAGAGCCTCTACTGCAAGTCCAGGGAGAGAGGTGGAGCCCTGGGTAGCTTGCTGGGGTCAGAGGCCCCCTAGGGTGAGGGCCAGAGGGCAGCCTAGGGCCTCTACTACAAAGTTCAGGGAGAGAGGTGGAGTCCTGGGTAGCTTGCTGGGTTCAGAGGCCCCTAGGTGGAGGGTCACGGGGTACCCTGGGGCCTCTACTAAAAGTCCAGGGAGAGAGGTGGACCTCTGGGTAGCTTGCTGGGGTCAGAGGCCCCTAGGTGGAGGGCCAATGGGCACCCTGGGGCCTCTACTGCAAGTCCAGGGAGAGAGGTGGAGCCCTGGGTAGCTTGCTGGGGTCAAAGGCCCCTAGGTGGAGGGCCAGAGGGCAGCCTAGGGCCTCTACTACAAGTCCAGGGAGAGAGGTGGAGCCCTGGGTAGCTTGCTGGGGTCAAAGGCCCCTAGGTGAAGGGCCAGGGGGTACCCTGGGGCCTCTACTGCAAGTTCAGGGAGAGAGGTGGAGCCCTGGGTAGCTTGCTGGGGTCAGTAGCCCATGGATGGAGAGCAAGGGGGCACCCTGGGGCCTCTACTGCAAGTCCAGGGAGAGAGGTGGAGCCCTGGGTAGCTTGCTGGGGTCAGAGGCCCCTAGGTGGAGGGCAAGGGGGCACCCTGTGGCCTATACTGCAAGCGCAGGGAGAGAGGTGGACCCCTGGGTAGCTTGCTGGGGTCAAACGGCCCTAGGGGGCGGGCCAGGGGGCACCGTAGGGCCTCTACTATAAGTCCAGGGAGAGATGTGGAAACCTGGGTAGCTTGCAGGGGTCAGAGGCCCCTAGGTGGAGGGACAGGGGGCACCCTGGGGCCTCTATTGCAAGTCAAGGGAGAGAGGTGGACCCCTGGGCAGCTTGCTTGGGTCAGGGGCACCTAGGTGGAGGACCAGGGGGCACCCTGAGGCCTATACTGCAAGTCCAGGTAGAGAGGTGGACCTCTCGGTAGCTTGCTGGGGTCAGAGGCCCCTAGGTGGAGGGCCAAGGGGCACCCTGGGGCCTCTACTGCAAGTCCAGGGAGAGTGGTGGACACCAGGGTAGCTTGCTGGGGTCAGAGGCCCCTAGGTGGAGGACCACGGAGCACCCTGGGGCCTCTACAGCAAATCCAGGGAGAGAGGTGGACCCCTGGGTAGTTTGCTAGGGTCAGAGGCCCCTAGGTGGAGGACCAGGGGGCACCCTGGGGCCTCTACTGCAAGTCTAGGGAGAGAGGTGGACCACTGGGAAGCTTGCTGGTGTCAGAGGCCCCTAGGGGGAGGGCCAGGGGGCACTGTAGGGAATCTACTGCAAGTCCAGGAAGAGAGGTGGACCCCTGGGTAGCTTGCTGGACTCAGAGGCCCCTAGGTGGAGGGCCACGAGGTACCCTGGGGCCCCTACTGCAAGTCCAGGGAGAGAGGTGGAGCCCTGGGTAGCTTGCTGGGGTCAGTAGCCCCTGGGTGGAGGGCAAGGGGGCACCCTGGGGCCCCTACTGCAAGTCCAGGGAGAGAGGTGGAGCCCTGGGTAGCTTGCTGGGGTCAGTAGCCCCTGGGTGGAGGGCAAGGGGGCACCCTGGGGCCTCTATTGCAAGTCCAGGGAGAGAGGTGGACCCCTGGGCAGCGTGCTTGGTCAGGGGCCCCTAGGTGGAGGACCAGGGGGCACCCTGAGGCCTATACTGCAAGTCCAGGGAAAGAGTTGAAGCCCTGGGTAGCTTGCTGGGGTCAGAGAGCCCTAGGTGGAGGGTCATGGGGCACCCTGGGGACTCTACTGCAAGTCCAGGGAAATAGGTAGGCCCCTGGGTAGCTTTCTGGGGTCAGAGGCCCCTAGGTGGAGAGCCAAGGGTCACCCTGGGGCCTCTACTGCAAGTCTAGGGAGAGAGGTGGACCACTGGGAAGCTTGCTGGTGTCAGAGGCCCCGAGGGGGAGGGCCACGGGGCACCCTGGGGCCTCTACTGCAAGTCCAGGGAGAGAGGTGGACCTCTCGGTAGCTTGCTGGGGTCAGAGGCCCCTAGGTGGAGGGCCAAGGGGCACCCTGGGGCCTCTACTGCAAGTCCAGGGAGAGAGGTGGACCCCAGGGTAGCTTGCTGGGGTCAGAGGCCCCTAGGTGGAGGGCCACGGAGTACCCTGGGGCCTCTACTAAAAGTCCAGGGAGAGAGGTGGACCCCTGGGAAGTTTGCTAGGGTCAGAGGCCTCTAGGTGGAGGACCAGGGGGCACCCTGGGGCCTCTACTAAAAGTCCAGGGAGAGATGTGGACCCCTGGGTAGCTTGCTGGGGTCAGAGGCCCCTAGGTGGAGGGCCAGAGGGCAGCCTAGGGCCTCTACTACAAGTCCAGGGAGAGAGGCGGAGCCCTGGGTAGCTTGCTGGGGTCAGTAGCCCCTGGGTGGAGGGCAAGGGGGCACCCTGGGGCCTCTATTGCAAGTCCAGGGAGAGAGCTGGACCCTTGGGTAGCTTGCTGGGTTCAGAGGCCCCTAGGTGGAGGGCCACGGGGTACCCTGGGGCCTCTACTGCAAGTCCAGGGAGATAGGTAGGCCCCTGGGTAGCTTGCTGGGGTCAGAGGCCACTAGGTGGAGGGCCAAGGGTCACCCTGGGGCCTCTACTGCAAGTCTAGGGAGAGAGGTGGACCACTGGGAAGCTTGCTGGTGTCAGAGGCCCCTAGGGGGAGGGCCAATTGGCACCGTAGGGCCTCTACTGCAAGTCCAGGAAGAGAGGTGGACCCCTGGGTAGTTTGCTGGGGTCAGAGGCCCCTAGGTGGAGAGCCAGGGGGCACCCTTGGGCCTCTACTAAAAGTCCAGGGAGAGATGTGGACCCCTGGGTAGCTTGCTGGGGTCAGAGGCCCCTAGGTGGAGGGTCACGGGGCACCCTGGGGCCTCTATTGCAAGTCCAGGGAGAGAGGTGGAACCCTCGGTAGCTTGCTGAGGTCAGAGACCCCTAGGTGGAGGGCCAATGGGCACCCTGGGGCCTCTACTGCAAGTCCAGGGAGAGAGGTGGACCCCTGGGTAGCTTGCTGGGGTCAGAGGCCCCTAGGTGGAAGGCCAGAGGGCAGCCTAGGGCCTCTACCACAAGTCCAGGGAGAGAGGTGGAGCCCTGGGTAGCTTGCTGGGGTCAGTAGCCCCTGGGTGGAGGGCAAGGGGGCACCCTGGGGCCTCTATTGCAAGTCCAGGGAGAGAGCTGGACCCCCGGTTAGCTTGCTGGGGTCAGAGGCCCCTAGGTGGAGGGCCACGGGGCACCTTGGGGCCTCTACAGCAAGTCCAGGGAGAGAGGTGGAGCCCTGGGTAGCTTGCTGGGGTCAGAAGCCCTTAGGTGGAGGGCCAGAGGGCAGCCTAGGGTGTCTACTACAAGTCCAGGGAGAGAGGTGGAGCCCTGGGTAGCTTGCTGGGGTCAGTAGCCCTTGGGTGAAGGGCAAGGGGGCACCCTGGGGCCTCTATTGCAAGTCCAGGGAGAGATGTGGACCCCTGGGTAGCTTGCTGGACTCAGAGGCCCTTAGGCGGAGGGCCACGGGGTACCCTGGGGCCTCTACTGCAAGTCCAGGGAGAGAGGTGGAGCCCTGGGTAGCTTGCTGAGGTCAGTAGCCCCTTGTTGGAGGGCAAGGGGGCACCCTGGGGACTCTACTGCAAGTCCAGGGAGAGAAGTGGAGCCCTGGGTAGCTTGCTGGGGTCAAAGGGCCCTAGGTGGAGGGCAAGGGGGCACCCTGTGGCCTATACTGCAAGTCCAGGGAGAGATGTGGACCCCTGGGTAGCTTGCTGGGGTCAGAGGGCCCTAGGTGGAGGGCCAAGGGGCACCCTGGGGCCTAGTCTGCAAGTCTAGGGAGAGAGGTGGACCCCTGGGTAGCTTTCTGGGGTCAGACGTCCCTGGATGGAGGGCCAGGGGGCACCCAGGGGCCTATACTGCAAGTCCAGGGAGAGGGGTGGACCCCTGAGTAGCTTGCTGCGGTCAGAGGCCCCTAGGTGGAGGGTCATGGGGCACCCTGGGGCCTCTATTGCAAGTTCAGGGAGAGAGGTGGACCCCTCGGTAGCTTTCTGGGGTCAGAGACCCCTAGGTGGAGGGCCAATGGGCACCCTGGGGCCTCTACTGCAAGTCCAGGGAGAGATGTGGACCCCTGGGTAGCTTGCTGGGGTCAGAGGCCCCTGGGTGGAGGGCAAGGGGGCACCCTGGGGCGTCTATTGCAAGTCCAGGGAGAGAGCTGAACCCCCGGGTAGCTTGCTAAGGTCAGAGGCCCCTAGGTGGAGGGCCAGGGGGCACCCAGGGGCCTCCACTGCAAGTCCAAGGAGAGATGTGGACCCCTGGGTAGCTTGCTGGGATCAGAGGCCCCTAGGTGGAGGGCCACGGGGCACTCTGGGGCGTCTACTGCATGTCCAGGAAGAGAGGTGGACCCCTGGGTAGCTTGCAGGGGTCAAAGGGCCCTAGGTTGAGGGCCATGGGGCACCCTGGGGCCTCTATTGCAAGTCCAGGGAGAGATGTGGACCCCTGGGTAGCTTGCTGGGGTCAGAGGCCCCTAGGTGGAGGGCAAGGGGGCACCCTGTGGCCTATACTGCAAGTCCAGGGAGAGTGTTCGAGCCCTGGGTAGCTTGCTGGTGTCAGAGGCCCCTAGGGAGAGGGCCAGGGGGCACCGTAGGGCCTCTACTATAAGTCCAGGGAGAGAGGTGGACCCCTGGGTAGCTTGCTGAGGTCAGAGGCCCCTAGGTGGAGGGCCAGGGGGCACCCAGGGGCGTCTACTGCAAGTCCAGGGAGAGATGTGGACCCCTGGGTAGCTTGCTGGGGTCAGAGGCCCCTAGGTAGAGGACCACGGGCCACCCTGGGTTCTCTACTGCAAGTCCAGGGAGAGAGGTGGACCCCTCGGTAGCTTGCTGAGGTCAGTAGCCCCTGGGTGGAGGTCAAGGGGGCACCCTGGGTCCTCTATTGCAAGTCCAGGGAGAGAGCTGGACCCCCGGGTAGCTTGCTGGGGTCAGAGGCCCCTAGGTGGAGGGCCAGGGGGCACCCAGGGGCCTCCACTGCAAGTCCAAGGAGAGATGTGGACCCCTGGTTAGCTTGCTGGGGTCAGAGGCCCCCTAGGTGAAGGGCCACGAGCACCCTGGGGCCTCTACTGCAAGTCCAGGGAGAGAGGTGGACCCCAGGGTAGCTTGCTGGTGTCAGATGCCCCTAGGTGGAGGGCCAGGGGGCACCCTGGGTCCTAAACTGCAAGTCCAGGGAGAGAGCTGGACCCCTGGGTAGCTTGCTGGGTTTAGATTCCCCTAGGTGGAGGGCCACGGGATACTCTGGGGCCTCTTTTGCAAGTCCAGGGAGAGAGGTGGAGCCCTGGGTAGCTTGCTGGGGTCAGATGTCCCTGGATGGAGGGCCAGGGGGCACCCAGGGGCCTATACTGCAAGTCCAGGGAGAGAGGTGGACCCCTGAGTAGCTTGCTGCGGTCAGAGGCCCCTAGGTGGAGGGTCATGGGGCACCCTGGGGCCTCTATTGCAAGTTCAGGGAGAGAGGTGGACCCCTCGGTAGCTTTCTGGGGTCAGAGACCCCTAGGTGGAGGGCCAATGGGCACCCTGGGGCCTCTACTGCAAGTCCAGGGAGAGATGTGGACCCCTTGGTAGCTTGCTGGGGTCAGAGGCCCCTAGGGGGAGGGCCAAGGGGTACCCTGGGGCCTCTACTGCAAGTCCAGGGAGAGAGGTGGAGCCCTGGGTAGCTTGCTGGGTTCAATAGCCCCTGGGTGGAGGGCAGGGGGGCACCCTGGGGCCTCTATTGCAAGTCCAGGGAGAGATGTGGACCCCTGAGTAGCTTGCTGGGGTCAGAGGCCCCTAGGTGGAGGGCAAGGGGGCACCCTGTGGCCTATACTGCAAGTCCTGGGAGAGAGGTGGACCCCTGGGTAGCTTGCTGGGGTCAAAGGGCCCTAGGTTGAGGGCCATGGGGCACCCTGGGGCCTCTATTGCAAGTCCAAGGAGAGATGTGGACCCCTGGGTAGCTTGCTG
This sequence comes from Danio rerio, assembly GCF_049306965.1. Lineage (NCBI taxonomy): Eukaryota > Metazoa > Chordata > Actinopteri > Cypriniformes > Danionidae > Danio > Danio rerio. Next base: position 20,151,585 of record NC_133185.1, on the reverse strand, counting down.
GGGTCAGAGGCCCCTAGGTGGAGGGCAAGGGGGCACCCTGTGGCCTATACTGCAAGTCCAGGGAGAGTGTTGGAGCCCTGGGTAGCTTGCTGGTGTCAGAGGCCCCTAGGGAGAGGGCCAGGGGGCACCGTAGGGCCTCTACTATAAGTCCAGGGAGAGAGGTGGACCCCTGGGTAGCTTGCTGGGGTCAGAGGCCCCTAGGTGGAGGGCCAGGGGGCACCCAGGGGCGTCTACTGCAAGTCCAGGGAGAGATGTGGACCCCTGGGTAGCTTGCTGGGGTCAGAGGCCCCTAGGTAGAGGGCCACGGGCCACCCTGGGTTCTCTACTGCAAGTCCAGGGAGAGAGGTGGACCCCTCGGTAGCTTGCTGAGGTCAGTAGCCCCTGGGTGGAGGGCAAGGGGGCACCCTGGGGCCTCTATTGCAAGTCAAGGGAGAGAGGTGGACCCCTGGGCAGCTTGCTTGGGTCAGAGACCCCTAGGTGGAGGGCCAAGGGGCACCCTGGGGCCTCTAATGCAAATCCAGCGAGAGAGGTGGACCCCAGGGTAGCCTGCTGGTGTCAGATGCCCCTAGGTGGAGGGCCAGGGGGCACCCTGGGTCCTATACTGCAAGTCCAGGGAGAGAGCTGGACCCCTGGGTAGCTTGCTGGGTTTAGATTCCCCTAGGTGGAGGGCCACGGGATACCCTGGGGCCTCTATTGCAAGTCCAGGGAGAGAGGTGGAGCCCTGGGTAGCTTGCTGTGGTCAGTAGCCCCTGGGTGGAGGGCAAGGGGGCACCCTGGGGCCTCTACTGCAAGTCCAGGGAGAGAAGTGGAGCCCTGGGTAGCTTGCTGGGGTCAGAGGCCCCTAGGTGGAGGGCAAGGGGGCACACTGTGGCCTATACTGCAAGTCCAGGGAGAGAGGTGGACCCCTGGGTAGCTTGCTGGTGTCAGAGGTCCCTACGTGGAGGGCCATGGGGCACCCTGGGGCCTAGTTTGCAAGTCTAGGGAGAGAGGTGGACCCCTGGGTAGATTTCTGGGGTCAGAGGCCCCTAGGTGGAGGGTCACGGGGCACCCTGGGGCCTCTATTGCAAGTCCAGGGGGAGAGAGGTGGACCCCTCGGTAGCTTGCTGGGGTCAGAGACCCCTAGGAGGATTGCCAATGGGCACCCTGGGGCCTCTAATGCAAGTCCAGGGAAGGGAGGTGGAGCCCGGGTAGCTTGCTGGGGTCAGTGGCCCCTAGGTTGAGGGCCAGAGGGCAGTATAGGGCCTATACTACAAGGCCAGGGAGAGAGGTGGAGCCCTGGGTAGCTTGCTGGGGTCAGTAGCCCTTGGGTGGAGGGCAAGGGGGCACCCTGGGGCCTCTACTGCAAGTCCAGGGAGAGAGCTGGACCCCTGGATAGCTTGCTGGGTTCAGAGGCCCCTAGGTGGAGGGCCAGGGGGTACCCTGGGGACTCTACTGCAAGTACAGGGAGATAGGTAGGACCCTGGGTAGCTTGCTGGGGTCAGAGGCCCCTAGGTGGAGGGCCAACGGTAACCCTGGGGCCTCTACTGCAAGTCTAGGGAGAGAGGTGGACCACTGGGAAGCTTGCTGGGGTCAGAGGCCCCTAGGTGGAGGGCCACAGGGCACCATGGGGCCTCTACTGCAAGTCCAGGGAGAGAGGTGAACCCCTCCGTAGCTTGCTGGGGTCAGTGGCCCCTAGGTGGAGGGCCAATGGGGACCCTGGGGCCTTTACTGCAAGTCCAGGAAGAGAGGTGGACTCCAGGGTAGCTTGCTGGGGTCAGAGGCCCCTAGGTGGAGGGCAAGGGGCACCCTGGGGCCTCTACAGCAAGTCCAGGGAGAGAGGTGGACCCCTGGGTAGTTTGCTAGGGTCAGAGGCCCCTAGGTGGAGGGCCAGGGGGCACCCTGGGTCCTATACTGCAAGTCCAGGGAGAGAGGTGGACCCCTGGGTAGCTTGCTGGGGTCAGATGCCCCTAGGTGGAGGGCCAGGGGGCACCCTGGGGCCTATACTGCAAGTCCAAGGAGAGAGGTGGACCCCTGGGTAGCTTGCTGGGGTCAGAGGCCCCTAGTTGGAGGGCCAATGGGCACCCTGGGGCCTCTACTGCAAGTCCAGGGAGAGAGGTGGAGCCCTGGGTAGCTTGCTGGGGTCAGAGGCCCCTAAGTGGAGTACCAGAGGGCAGCATAGGGCCTCTACTACAAGTCCAGGGAGAGAGGTGGAGCCCTGGGTAGCTTGCTGGGGTCAGTAGCCCCTGGGTGGAGGGCAAGGGGGCACCGTAGGGCCTCTATTGCAAGTCCAGGGAGAGAGCTGGACCCCTGGGTAGCTTGCTGGGTTCAGAGGCCCCTAGGTGGAGGGCCACGGGGTACCCTGGGGCCTCTACTGCAAGTCCAGGGAGAGAGGTGGACCCCTGGGTAGCTTGCTGGACTCAGAGGCCCCTAGATGGAGGGCCACGGGGTACCCTGGGGCCTCTACTGCAAGTCCAGGGAGAGAGGTGGAGCCCTGGGTAGCTTGCTGGGGTCAGTAGCCCCTGGGTGGAGGGCAAGGGGGCACCCTGGGGCCTCTACTGCAAGTCCAGGGACAGAAGTGGAGCCCTGGGTAGCTTGCTGGACTCAGAGGCCCCTAGATGGAGGGCCACGGGGTACCCTGGGGCCTCTACTGCAAGTCCAGGGAGAGAGGTGGAGCCCTGGGTAGCTTGCTGGGGTCAGTAGCCCCTGGGTGGAGGGCAAGGGGGCACCCTGGGGCCTCTACTGCAAGTCCAGGGACAGAAGTGGAGCCCTGGGTAGCTTGCTGGGGTCAGAGGCCCCTAGGTGGAGGGCAAGGGGGCACCCTGGGCCCTCTACTGCAAGTCCAGGGAGAGAGGTGGACCTCTCGGTAGCTTGCTGGGGTCAGAGGCCCCTAGGTGGAGGCCCAAAGGGCACCCTAGGGCCTCTACTGCAAGTCCAGGGAGAGAGGTGGACCCCAGGGTAGCTTGCTGGGGTCAGAGGCCCCTAGGTGGAGGGCCACGGAGCACCCTGGGGACTCTACTGCAAGTCCAGGGAGATAGTTAGGCCCCTGGGTAGCTTGCTGGGGTCAGAGGCCCCTAGGTGGAGGGCCAAGGTTCACCCTGGGGCCTCTACTGCAAGTCTAGAGAGAGAGGTGGACCACTGGGAAGCTTGCTGGTGTCAGAGGCCCCTAGGGGGAGGGCCAGGGGGCACCGTAGGGCCTCTACTGCAAGTCCAGGAAGAGAGGTGGAGCCCTGGGTAGTTTGCTGGGGTCAGAGGCCCCTAGGTGGAGGGCCAGGGGGCACCCTGGGGCCTCTACTAAAAGTCCAGGGAGAGATGTGGACCCCTGGGTAGCTTGCTGGGGTCAGACGCCCCTATGTGGAGGGTCACGGGGCACCCTGGGGCCTCTATTGCAAGTCCAGGAAGAAAGGTGGACCCCTCGGTAGCTTGCTGGAGTCAGAGACCCCTAGGTGGAGGGCCAATGGGCAGCCTAGGGCCTCTACTACAAGTCCAGGGAGAGAGGTGGAGCCCTGGGTAGCTTGCTGGGGTCAGTAGCCCCTGGGTGGAGGGCAAGGGGTCACCCTGCGGCCTCTATTGCAAGTCCAGGGAGAGAGCTGGACCCCCGGGTAGCTTGCTGGGGTCAGAGGCCCCTAGGTGTAGGGCCACGGGGCACCTTGGGACCTCTACAGCAAGTCCAGGGAGAGAGGTGGAGCCCTGGGTAGCTTGCTGGGGTCAGAAGCCCCTAGGTGGAGGGCCAGAGGGCAGCCTAGGGCCTCTACTACAAGTCCAGGGAGAGAGGTGGAGCCCTGGGTAGCTTGCTGGGGTCAGTAGCCCTTGGGTGGAGGGCAAGGGGGCACCCTGGGGCCTCTATTGCAAGTCCAGGGAGAGAGCTGGACCCCTGGGTAGCTTGCTGGGTTCAGAGGCCCCTAGGTGGAGGGCCACGGGGTAGCCTGGGGCCTCTACTGCAAGTCCAGGGAGAGATGTGGACCCCTGGGTAGCTTGCTGGACTCAGAGGCCCCTGGGCGGAGGGCCATGGGGTACCCTGGGGCCTCTACTGCAAGTCCAGGGAGAGAGGTGGAGCCCCGGGTAGCTTGCTGAGGTCAGTAGCCCCTGGGTGGAGGGCAAGGGGGCACCCTGGGGACTCTACTAAAAGTCCAGGGAGAGATGTGGACCCCTGGGTAGCTTGCTGGGGTCAGACGCCCCTATGTGGAGGGTCACGGGGCACACTGGGGCCTCTATTGCAAGTCCAGGGAGAGAGGTGGAGCCCTGGATAGCTTGCTGGGGTCAGAGGCCCCTAGGTGGAGGGCCAGAGGGCAGCCTAGGGCCTCTACTACAAGTTCAGGGAGAGAGGTGGAGCCCTGGGCAGCTTGCTGGGGTCAGTAGCCCTTGGGTGGAGGGCAAGGGGGCACCCTGGGACCTCTATTGCAAGTCCAGGGAGAGAGCTGGAACCCTGGGTAGCTTGCTGGGTTCAGAGGCCCCTAGGTGGAGGGCCACGGGGTACCCTGGGGCCTCTACTGCAAGTCCAGGGAGAGATGTGGACCCCTGGGTAGCTTGCTGGACTCAGAGGGCCCTAGGCGGAGGGCCACGGGGTACCCTGGGGCCTCTACTGCAAGTCCAGGGAGAGAGCTGGACCCCTGGGTAGCTTGCTGGGTTCAGAGGCCCCTAGGTGGAGGGCCACGGGGTAGCCTGGGGCCTCTACTGCAAGTCCAGGGAGAGATGTGGACCCCTGGGTAGCTTGCTGGACTCAGAGGCCCCTAGGCGGAGGGCCATGGGGTACCCTGGGGCCTCTACTGCAAGTCCAGGGAGAGAGGTGGAGCCCCGGGTAGCTTGCAGAGGTCAGTAGCCCCTGGGTGGAGGGCAAGGGGGCACCCTGGGGACTCTACTAAAAGTCCAGGGAGAGATGTGGACCCCTGGGTAGCTTGCTGGGGTCAGACGCCCCTATGTGGAGGGTCACGGGGCACACTGGGGCCTCTATTGCAAGTCCAGGGAGAGAGGTGGAGCCCTGGATAGCTTGCTGGGGTCAGAGGCCCCTAGGTGGAGGGCCAGAGGGCAGCCTAGGGCCTCTACTACAAGTTCAGGGAGAGAGGTGGAGCCCTGGGCAGCTTGCTGGGGTCAGTAGCCCTTGGGTGGAGGGCAAGGGGGCACCCTGGGGCCTCTATTGCAAGTCCAGGGAGAGAGCTGGAACCCTGGGTAGCTTGCTGGGTTCAGAGGCCCCTAGGTGGAGGGCCACGGGGTACCCTGGGGCCTCTACTGCAAGTCCAGGGAGAGATGTGGACCCCTGGGTAGCTTGCTGGACTCAGAGGGCCCTAGGCGGAGGGCCACGGGGTACCCTGGGGCCTCTACTGCAAGTCCAGGGAGAGAGCTGGACCCCTGGGTAGCTTGCTGGGGTCAGTAGCCCCTGGGTGGAGGGCAAGGGGGCACCCTGGGGACTCTACTGCAAGTCCAGGGAGAGAAGTGGAGCTCTGGGTAGCTTGCTGGGGTCAAAGGGCCCTAGGTGGAGGGCAAGGGGGCACCCTGGGGCCTATACTGCAAGTCCAGGGAGAGAGTTGGAGCCCTGGGTAGCTTGCTGGGGTCAGAGGGCCCTAGGTGGAGGGCCATGGGGCACCCTGGGGACTTTACTGTAAGTCCAGGAAAAGAGGTGGACCCCTAGGTAGTTTGCTGGAGTCAGAGGCCCCTAGGTGGAGGGCCAGGGGGCACCCTGGACCTCACCTATAAGCCAGGTAGAGAGGTGGACCACCGGGTAGCTTGCTGGGGTCAGAGGCCCATAGGTGGAGGGCCAATGGGCACCCTGGGGCCTCTAATGCAAGTCCAGGGAGAGAGGTGGAGCCCTGGGTAGCTTGCTGGGGTCAGTAGCCCCTGGGTGGAGGGCAAGGGGGCACCGTAGGGCCTCTATTGCAAGTCCAGGGAGAGAGCTGGACCCCTGGGTAGCTTGCTGGGTTCAGAGGCCCCTAGGTGGAGGGCCACGGGGTACCCTGGGGCCTCTACTGCAAGTCCAGGGAGAGAGGTGGAACCCTGGGTAGCTTGCTGGACTCAGAGGCCCCTAGGTGGAGGGCCACGGGGTACCCTGGGGCCTCTACTGCAAGTCCAGGGAGAGAGGTGGAGCCCTGGGTAGCTTGCTGGGTTCAGTAGCCCCTGGGTGGAGGGCAAGGGGGCACCCTGGGGCGTCTACTGCAAGTCCAGGGAGAGAAGTGGAGCCCTGGGCAGCTTGCTTGGGTCAGGGGCCCCTAGGTGGAGGACCAGGGGGCACCCTGAAGCCTCTACTTCAAGTCCAGGGAGAGAGGTGGAGCCCTGGGTAGCTTGCTGGGGTCAGTAACCCCTGGGTGGAGGGCAAGGGGGCACCCTGGGGCCTCTACTGCAAGTCCAGGGAGAGAAGTGGAGCCCTGGGTAGCTTGCTGGGGTCAGAGGCCCCTAGGTGGAGGGCAAGGGGGCACCCTGTGGCCTATACTGCAAGTCCAGGGAGAGAGGTGGAGCCCTGGTTAGCTTGCTGGGGTCAGAGGGCCCTACGTGGAGGGCCATGGGGCACCCTGGGGACTCTACTGCAAGTCCAGGGAGATAGACAGGCCCCTAGGCAGCTTGCTGGGGTCAGAGGCCCCTAGGTGGAGGGCCAAGGGTCACCCTGGGCCTAGTCTGCAAGTCTAGGGAGAGAGGTGGACCCCTGGGTAGCTTTCTGGGGTCAGAGGCCCCTAGGTGGAGGGCCAAGGGGAACCCTGGGGCCTCTATTGCAAGTCCAGGGAGAGAGGTGAAGCCCTGGGTAGCTTGCTGGGGTCAGTAGCCCCTGGGTGGAGGGCAAGGGGGCACCTTGGGGCCTCTATTGCAAGTCCAGGGAGAGATGTGGACCCCTGGGTAGCTTGCTGGGGTCAGAAGCCCCTAGGTGGAGGTTCACGGGGCACCCTGGGGCCTCTATTGCAAGTCCAGGGAGAGAGGTGGACCCCTCGGTAGCTTGCTGGGGTCAGAGACCCCTAGGTGGAGGGCAAATGGGCACCCTGGGGCCTCTACTGCAAGTCCAGGAAAAGAGGTGGACCCCTGGGTAGTTTGCTGGGGTCAGAGGCCCCTAGGTGGAGGGCCAGGGGGAACCCTGGACCTCACCTATAAGCCAGGGAGAGAGGTGGACCACTGGGTAGCTTGCTGGGGTCAAAGGCGCCTAGGAGGAGGGCCAATGGGCACCCGGGGGCCTCTAATGCAAGTCCAGGGAGAGAGGTGGAGCCCTGGGTAGCTTGCTGGGGTCAGTAGCCCCTGGGTGGAGGGCAATGGGGCACCGTAGGGCCTCTATTGCAAGTCCAGGGAGAGAGCTGGACCCCTGGGTAGCTTGCTGGGTTCAGAGGCCCCTAGGTGGAGGGCCATGGGGTACCCTGGGGCCTCTACTGCAAGTCCAGGGAGAGAGGTGGACCCCTGGGTAGCTTGCTGGACTCAGAGGCCCCTAGGTGGAGGGCCACGGGGTACCCTGGGGCCTCTACTGCAAGTCCAGGGAGAGAGGTGGAGCCTTGGGTAGCTTGCTGGGGTCAGTAGCACCTGGGTGGAGGGCAAGGGGGCACCCTGGGGCCTCTACTGCAAGTCCAGGGAGAGAAGTGGAGCCCTGGGTAGCTTGCTGGGGTTAGAGGCCCCTAGGTGGAGGGCAAGGGGGCACCCTGTGGCCTATACTGCAAGTCCAGGGAGAGAGGTGGACCCCTGGGTAGCTTCCTGGGGTCAGAGGGCCCTGCGTGAAGGGCCATGGGGCACCCTGGGGACTCTACTGCAAGTCCAGGGAGATAGGCAGGCCCCTTGTTTTCTTGCTGGGGTTAGACGCCCCTAGGTGGGGGTCCAAGGGTCACCCTGGGATCTAGTCTGCAAGTCTAGGGAGAGAGGTTGACCCCTGGGTAGCTTTCTGGGGTCAGAGGCCCCTAGGTGGAGGGCCAAGGGGCACCCTGGGGCCTCTTTTGCAAGTCCAGGGAGAGAGGTGGACCCCTGGGCAGCTTGCTTGGGTTAGGGGCCCCTAGGTGGAGGACCAGGGGGCACCCTGAGGCCTATACTGCAAGTTCAGGGAGAGAGTTGGAGCCCTGAGTAGCTTGCTGGGGTCAGAGGGCCCTAGGTGGAGGGCCATGGGGCACCCTGGGGACTCTACTGCAAGTCCAGGGAGAGAGTTGGAGCCCTGGGTAGCTTGCTGGGGTCAGAGAACCCTAGTTGGAGGGCCATGGGGCACCCTGGGGACTCTACTGCAAGTCCAGGGAGATAGGTAGGCCCCTGGGTAGCTTGCTGGGGTCAGAGGCCCCTAGGTGTACGGTCAGGGGGCACCCTGGGTCCTATACTGCAAGTCCAGGGAGAGAGGTGGACCGCTGGGTTGCTTGCTGGGGTCAGATGCCCCTAGGCGGAGGGCCAGGGGGCACCCAGGGGCGTCTACTGCAAGTCCAGGGAGAGATGTGGACCCCTGGGTAGCTTGCTGGGGTCAGAGGCCCCTAGTTGGAGGGTCACGGGGCACCCTGGGGCCTCTATTGCAAGTCCAGGGAGAGAGGTGGACCCCTCGGTAGCTTGCTGGGGTCAGAGACTATTGCAAGTCCAGGGACAGAGGTGGACCCCTGGGCAGGTTGCTTGGGTCAGGGGCCCCTAGGTGGAGGACCAGGGGGCACCCTGGGGCCTATACTGCAAGTCCAGGGAGAGAGTTGGAGCCCTGGGTAGCTTGCTGGGGTCAGAGGGCCCTAGGTGGAGGGCCATGGGGGTCACCTAGGGGTCAGAGGCCCCTAGGTGGAGGGTCACGGGGCACCCTGGGGCCTCTATAGTAAGTCTAGGGAGAGAGATGGACCCCTCGGTAGCTTGCTGGGGTCAGAGACCCCTAGGTGGAGGGCCAGGGGGCACCCAGGGGCATCTACTGCAAGTCCAGGGAGAGATGTGGACCCCTGGGTAGCTTGCTAGGGTCAGAGGCCCCTAGGTGGAGGGTCACGGGGCACCCTGCGGCCTCTATTGCAAGTCCAGGGAGAGAGGTGGAGCCCTGGGTAGCTTGCTGGGGTCAGAGGCCCCTAGTTGGAGGGTCACGGGGCACCCTGGGGCCTCTATTGCAAGTCCAGGGAGAGAGGTGGAGCCCTCGGTAGCTTGCTGGGGTCAGAGACCCCTAGGTGGAGGGCCAATGGAGACCCTGGGTCCTCTACTGCAAGTCCAGGTAGAGAGGTGGAGCCCTGGGTAGCTTGCTGGGGTCAGAGGGCCCTAGGTGGAGGGCCAGAGGGAAGCCTAGGGCCTCTACTACAAGTCCAGGGAGAGAGGTGGAGCCCTGGGTAGCTTGCTGGGGTCAGAGGTCCCTAGGTGGAGGGCCAGGGGGTACCCTGGGGCCTCTACTGCAAGTTCAGGGAGAGAGGTGGAGCCCTGGGTAGCTTGCTGGGGTCAGTAGCCCATGGATGGAGGGCAAGGGGCACCCTGGGGCCTCTACTGCAAGTCTAGGGAGAGAGGTGAAGCCCTGGGTAGCTTTCTGGGGTCAGAGGCCCCTAGGTGGAGGGCAAGGGGGCACCCTGTGGCCTATACTGCAAGTCCAGGGAGAGAGGCGGACCCCTGGGTAGCTTGCTGGGGTCAAAGGGCCCTAGGGGGAGGGCCAGGGGGCACCGTAGGGCCTCTACTATAAGTCCAGGGAGAGATGCGGACCCCTGGGTAGCTTGCTGGGGTCAGAGGCCCCTAGGTGGAGGGCCAGGGGGCACCCAGGGGCGTCTACTGCAAGTCCAGGGAGAGATGTGGACCCCTGGGTAGTTTACTGGGGTCAGAGGCCCCTAGGTGGAGGGCCAAGGGGCACCCTGAGGCCTCTACTGCAAGTCCAGGGAGAGAGGTGGACCCCTCGGTAGCTTGCTGGGGTCAGAGGCCCCTAGGTGGAGGGCCACGGGGCACCCTGAGGCCTCTACAGCAAGTCCAGGGAGAGAGGTGGACCCCTGGGTAGTTTGCTAGGGTCAGAGGCCCCTAGGTGGAGGACCAGGGGGCACCCTGGGGCCTATAGTGCAAGTCCAGGGAGGGAGTTGGAGCCCTGGGTAGCTTGCTGGGGTCAGAGGGCCCTAGGTGGAGGGCCATGGGGCACCCTGGGGACTCTACTGTAAGTCCAGGAAAAGAGGTGGACCCCTGGGTAGTTTGCTGGGGTCAGAGGCCCCTAGGTGGAGGGCCAGGGGGCACCCTGGACCTCACCTATAAGCCAGGGAGAGAAGTGGACCCCTGGGTAGCTTGCTGGGGTCAGAGGCCCCTAGGTGGAGGGCCAGAGGGCAGCCTAGGGTCTCTACTACAAGTCCAGGGAGAGAGGTGGAGCCCTGGGTAGCTTGCTGGGGTCAGTAGCCCTTGGGTGGAGGGCAAGGGGGCACCCTGGGGCCTCTATTGCAAGTCCAGGGAGAGAGCTGGATCCCTGGGTAGCTTGCTGGGTTCAGAGGCCCCTAGGTGGAGGGCCACGGGGTACCCTGGGGCCTCTACTGCAAGTCCAGGGAGAGATGTGGACCCCTGGGTAGCTTGCTGGACTCAGAGGCCCCTAGGCGGAGGGCCACGGGGTACCCTGGGGACTCTACTGCAAGTACAGGGAGATAGGCAGGCCCAAGGGCAGCTTGCTGGGGTCAGAGGCCCCTAGGTGGAAGGCCAAGGGTCACCCTGGGGCCTAGTTTGCAAGTCTAGGGAGAGAGGTGGACCCCTGGGTAGCTTTCTGGGGTCAGAGGCCCCTAGGTGGAGGGCCAAGGGGCACCCTGGGGCCTCTATTGCAAGTCCAGGGACAGAGGTGGACCCCTGGGCAGGTTGCTTGGGTCAGGGGCCCCTAGGTGGAGGACCAGGGGGCACCCTGGGGCCTATACTGCAAGTCCAGGGAGAGAGTTGGAGCCCTGGGTAGCTTGCTGGGGTCAGAGGGCCCTTGGTGGAGGGCCATGGGGCACCCTGGGGACTCTACTGCAAGTCCAGGGAGATAGGTAGGCCCCTGGGTAGCTTGCTTGGGTCAGAGGCCCCTAGGTGGAGGGCCAAGGGTCACCCTGGGGCCTCTACTGCAAGTTTAGGGAGAGAGGTGGACCACTGGGAAGCTTGCTGGTGTCAGAGGCCCCTAGGGGGAGGGCCAGGGGGCACCGTAGGGCCTCTACTGCAAGTCCAGGAAGAGAGGTGGACCCCTGGGTAGTTTGCTGGGGTCAGAGGCCAATATGTGGAGGGCCAGGGGGCATCCTGGGGCCTCTACTGCAAGTTCAGGGAGAGAGGTGGACCCCTGGGTAGCTTGCTAGGGTCAGAGGCCCCTAAGTGGAGGGGCAGGGGGCACCCATCGGCGTCTACTGCAAGTCCAGGGAGAGATGTGGACCCCTGGGTAGCTTGCTGGGGTCAGAGGCCCCTAGGTGGAGGGTCACGGGGCACCCTGGGGCCTCTATAGTAAGTCTAGGGAGAGAGATGGTCCCCTCGGTAGCTTGCTGGGGTCAGAGACCCCTAGGTGGAGGGCCAGGGGGCACCCAGGGGCGTCTACTGCAAGTCCAGGGAGAGATGTGGACCCCTGGGTAGCTTGCTGGGGTCAGAGGCCCCTAGTTGGAGGGTCAAGGGGCACCCTGGGGCCTCTATTGCAAGTCCAGGGAGAGAGGTGGACCCCTCGGTAGCTTGCTGGGGTCAGAGACCCCAAGGTGGAGGGCCAATGGGCACCCTGGGTCCTCTACTGCAAGTCCAGGGAGAGAGGTGGAGCCCTGGGTAGCTTGCTGGGGTCAGAGGGCCCTAGGTGGAGGGCCAGAGGGCAGCATAGGGCCTCTACTACAAGTCCAGGGAGAGAGGTGGAGCCCTGGGTAGCTTGCTGGGGTCAGAGGCCCCTAGGTGGAGGGCCAGGGGGTACCCTGGGGCCTCTACTGCAAGTTCAGAGAGAGAGGGAGCCCTGGGTAGCTTGCTGGGGTCAGTAGCAAATGGATGGAGGGCAAGGGGCACCCTGGGGCCTCTACTGCAAGTCCAGGGAGAGAGGTGGAGCCCTGGGTAGCTTGCTGGGATCAGAGGCCCCTAGGTGGAGGGCAAGGGGGCACCCTGTGGCCTATACTGCAAGTCCAGGGAGAGAGGCGGACCCCTGGGTAGCTTGCTGGGGTCAAAGGGCCCTAGGGGGAGGGCCAGGGGGCACCGTAGGGCCTCTACTATAAGTCCAGGGAGAGATGTGGACCCCTGGGTAGCTTGCTGGGGTCAGAGGCCCCTAGGTGGAGGGCCAGGGGGCACCCAGGGGCGTCTACTGCAAGTCCAGGGAGAGAAGTGGACCGCTGGGTAGTTTGCTGGGGTCAGAAGCCCCTAGGTGGAGGGCCTAGGGGCACCCTGGGGCCTCTACTGCAAGTCCAGGGAGAGAAGTGGACCCCTCGGTAGCTTGCTGGGGTCAGAGGCCCCTAGGTGGAGGGCCACAGGGCACCCTGAGGCCTCTACAGCAAGTCCAGGGAGAGAGGTGGACCCCTGGGTAGTTTGCTAGGGTCAGAGGCCCCTAGGTGGTGGACCAGGGGGCACCCTGGGGCCTATAGTGCAAGTCCAGGGAGGGAGTTGGAGCCCTGGGTAGCTTGCTGGGGTCAGAGGGCCCTAGGTGGAGGGCCATGGGGCACCCTGGGGACTCTACTGTAAGTCCAGGAAAAGAGGTGGACCCCTGGGTAGTTTGCTGGGGTCAGAGGCCCCTAGGTGGAGGGCCAGGGGGCACCCTGGACCTCACCTATAAGCCAGGGAAAGAGGTGGACCCCTGGGTAGCTTGCTGGGGTCAGAGGCCCCTAGGTAGAGGGCCAGAGGGCAGCCTAGGGCCTCTACTACAAGTCCAGGGAGAGAGTTGGAGCCCTGGGTAGCTTGCTGGGGTCAGTAGCCCTTGGGTGGAGGGCAAGGGGGCACCCTGGGGCCTCTATTGCAAGTCCAGGGAGAGAGCTGTATCATTGGGTAGCTTGCTGGGTTCAGAGGCCCCTAGGTGGAGGGCCACGGGGTACCCTGGGGCCTCTACTGCAAGTCCAGGGAGAGAGGTGGACCACTGGGAAGCTTGCTGGTGTCAGAGTCTCCAAGGGGGAGGGCCACGGGGCACCCTGGGGCCTCTACTGCAAGTCCAGGGAGAGAGGTGCACCCCTCGGTAGCTTGCTGGGGTCAAAGGCCCCTAGGTGGAGGGCCAAGGGGCACCGTGGGGCCTCTACTGCAAGTCCAGGGAGAGAGGTGGACCCCAGGGTAGCTTGCTGGGGTCAGAGGCCCCTAGGTGGAGGGCCACGGGGCACCCTGAGGCCTCTACAGCAAGTCCAGGGAGAGAGGTGGACCCCTGGGTAGTTTGCTAGGGTCAGAGGCCCCTAGGTGGAGGGCCATGGGGCACCCTGGGGCCTCGCCTATAAGTCCAGGGAGAGAGGTGGAGCCCTGGGTAGCTTGCTGGGGTCAGAGGCCCCTAGGTGGAGGGCCAGAGGGCAGCCCAGGGCCTCTACTACAAGTCCAGGGAGAGAGGTGGAGCCCTGTGTAGCTTGCTGGGGTCAGTAGCCCCTAGGTGGAGGGCAAGGGGGCACCCTGGGGCCTCTTTTGCAAGTCCAGGGAGAGAGGTGGACCCCTGGGCAGCTTGCTTGGGTTAGGGGCCCCTAGGTGGAGGACCAGGGGGCACCCTGAGGCCTATACTGCAAGTTCAGGGAGAGAGTTGGAGCCCTGAGTAGCTTGCTGGGGTCAGAGGGCCCTAGGTGGAGGGCCATGGGGCACCCTGGGGACTCTACTGCAAGTCCAGGGAGAGAGTTGGAGCCCTGGGTAGCTTGCTGGGGTCAGAGAACCCTAGTTGGAGGGCCATGGGGCACCCTGGGGACTCTACTGCAAGTCCAGGGAGATAGGTAGGCCCCTGGGTAGCTTGCTGGGGTCAGAGGCCCCTAGGTGTACGGTCAGGGGGCACCCTGGGTCCTATACTGCAAGTCCAGGGAGAGAGGTGGACTCCTGGGTTGCTTGCTGGGGTCAGATGCCCCTAGGCGGAGGGCCAGGGGGCACCCAGGGGCGTCTACTGCAAGTCCAGGGAGAGATGTGGACCCCTGGGTAGCTTGCTGGGGTCAGAGGCCCCTAGTTGGAGGGTCACGGGGCACCCTGGGGCCTCTATTGCAAGTCCAGGGAGAGAGGTGGACCCCTCGGCAGCTTGCTGGGGTCAGAGACTATTGCAAGTCCAGGGACAGAGGTGGACCCCTGGGCAGGTTGCTTGGGTCAGGGGCCCCTAGGTGGAGGACCAGGGGGCACCCTGGGGCCTATACTGCAAGTCGAGGGAGAGAGTTGGAGCCCTGGGTAGCTTGCTGGGGTCAGAGGGCCCTAGGTGGAGGGCCATGGGGGTCACCTAGGGGTCAGAGGCCCCTAGGTGGAGGGTCACGGGGCACCCTGGGGCCTATACTGCAAGTCCAGGGAGAGAGGCGGACCCCTGGGTAGCTTGCTGGGGTCAAAGGGCCCTAGGGGGAGGGCCAGGGGGCACCGTAGGGCCTCTACTATAAGTCCAGGGAGAGATGTGGACCCCTGGGTAGCTTGCTGGGGTCAGAGGCCCCTAGGTGGAGGGCCAGGGGGCACCCTGGGGCGTCTACTGCAAGTCCAGGGAGAGAAGTGGACCGCTGGGTAGTTTGCTGGGGTCAGAAGCCCCTAGGTGGAGGGCCTAGGGGCACCCTGGGGCCTCTACTGCAAGTCCAGGGAGAGAAGTGGACCCCTCGGTAGCTTGCTGGGGTCAGAGGCCCCTAGGTGGAGGGCCACAGGGCACCCTGAGGCCTCTACAGCAAGTCCAGGGAGAGAGGTGGACCCCTGGGTAGTTTGCTAGGGTCAGAGGCCCCTAGGTGGTGGACCAGGGGGCACCCTGGGGCCTATAGTGCAAGTCCAGGGAGGGAGTTGGACCCCTGGGTAGCTTGCTGGGGTCAGAGGCCCCTAGGTGGAGGGTCACGGGGCACCCTGGGGCCTCTATAGTAAGTCTAGGGAGAGAGATGGTCCCCTCGGTAGCTTGCTGGGGTCAGAGACCCCTAGGTGGAGGGCCAGGGGGCACCCAGGGGCGTCTACTGCAAGTCCAGGGAGAGATGTGGACCCCTGGGTAGCTTGCTGGGGTCAGAGGCCCCTAGTTGGAGGGTCAAGGGGCACCCTGGGGCCTCTATTGCAAGTCCAGGGAGAGAGGTGGACCCCTCGGTAGCTTGCTGGGGTCAGAGACCCCAAGGTGGAGGGCCAATGGGCACCCTGGGTCCTCTACTGCAAGTCCAGGGAGAGAGGTGGAGCCCTGGGTAGCTTGCTGGGGTCAGAGGGCCCTAGGTGGAGGGCCAGAGGGCAGCATAGGGCCTCTACTACAAGTCCAGGGAGAGAGGTGGAGCCCTGGGTAGCTTGCTGGGGTCAGAGGCCCCTAGGTGGAGGGCCAGGGGGTACCCTGGGGCCTCTACTGCAAGTTCAGAGAGAGAGGGAGCCCTGGGTAGCTTGCTGGGGTCAGTAGCAAATGGATGGAGGGCAAGGGGCACCCTGGGGCCTCTACTGCAAGTCCAGGGAGAGAGGTGGAGCCCTGGGTAGCTTGCTGGGATCAGAGGCCCCTAGGTGGAGGGCAAGGGGGCACCCTGTGGCCTATACTGCAAGTCCAGGGAGAGAGGCGGACCCCTGGGTAGCTTGCTGGGGTCAAAGGGCCCTAGGGGGAGGGCCAGGGGGCACCGTAGGGCCTCTACTATAAGTCCAGGGAGAGATGTGGACCCCTGGGTAGCTTGCTGGGGTCAGAGGCCCCTAGGTGGAGGGCCAGGGGGCACCCAGGGGCGTCTACTGCAAGTCCAGGGAGAGAAGTGGACCGCTGGGTAGTTTGCTGGGGTCAGAAGCCCCTAGGTGGAGGGCCTAGGGGCACCCTGGGGCCTCTACTGCAAGTCCAGGGAGAGAAGTGGACCCCTCGGTAGCTTGCTGGGGTCAGAGGCCCCTAGGTGGAGGGCCACAGGGCACCCTGAGGCCTCTACAGCAAGTCCAGGGAGAGAGGTGGACCCCTGGGTAGTTTGCTAGGGTCAGAGGCCCCTAGGTGGTGGACCAGGGGGCACCCTGGGGCCTATAGTGCAAGTCCAGGGAGGGAGTTGGAGCCCTGGGTAGCTTGCTGGGGTCAGAGGGCCCTAGGTGGAGGGCCATGGGGCACCCTGGGGACTCTACTGTAAGTCCAGGAAAAGAGGTGGACCCCTGGGTAGTTTGCTGGGGTCAGAGGCCCCTAGGTGGAGGGCCAGGGGGCACCCTGGACCTCACCTATAAGCCAGGGAAAGAGGTGGACCCCTGGGTAGCTTGCTGGGGTCAGAGGCCCCTAGGTAGAGGGCCAGAGGGCAGCCTAGGGCCTCTACTACAAGTCCAGGGAGAGAGTTGGAGCCCTGGGTAGCTTGCTGGGGTCAGTAGCCCTTGGGTGGAGGGCAAGGGGGCACCCTGGGGCCTCTATTGCAAGTCCAGGGAGAGAGCTGTATCATTGGGTAGCTTGCTGGGTTCAGAGGCCCCTAGGTGGAGGGCCACGGGGTACCCTGGGGCCTCTACTGCAAGTCCAGGGAGAGAGGTGGACCACTGGGAAGCTTGCTGGTGTCAGAGTCTCCAAGGGGGAGGGCCACGGGGCACCCTGGGGCCTCTACTGCAAGTCCAGGGAGAGAGGTGCACCCCTCGGTAGCTTGCTGGGGTCAAAGGCCCCTAGGTGGAGGGCCAAGGGGCACCGTGGGGCCTCTACTGCAAGTCCAGGGAGAGAGGTGGACCCCAGGGTAGCTTGCTGGGGTCAGAGGCCCCTAGGTGGAGGGCCACGGGGCACCCTGAGGCCTCTACAGCAAGTCCAGGGAGAGAGGTGGACCCCTGGGTAGTTTGCTAGGGTCAGAGGCCCCTAGGTGGAGGGCCATGGGGCACCCTGGGGCCTCGCCTATAAGTCCAGGGAGAGAGGTGGAGCCCTGGGTAGCTTGCTGGGGTCAGAGGCCCCTAGGTGGAGGGCCAGAGGGCAGCCCAGGGCCTCTACTACAAGTCCAGGGAGAGAGGTGGAGCCCTGTGTAGCTTGCTGGGGTCAGTAGCCCCTAGGTGGAGGGCAAGGGGGCACCCTGGGGCCTCTTTTGCAAGTCCAGGGAGAGAGGTGGACCCCTGGGCAGCTTGCTTGGGTTAGGGGCCCCTAGGTGGAGGACCAGGGGGCACCCTGAGGCCTATACTGCAAGTTCAGGGAGAGAGTTGGAGCCCTGAGTAGCTTGCTGGGGTCAGAGGGCCCTAGGTGGAGGGCCATGGGGCACCCTGGGGACTCTACTGCAAGTCCAGGGAGAGAGTTGGAGCCCTGGGTAGCTTGCTGGGGTCAGAGAACCCTAGTTGGAGGGCCATGGGGCACCCTGGGGACTCTACTGCAAGTCCAGGGAGATAGGTAGGCCCCTGGGTAGCTTGCTGGGGTCAGAGGCCCCTAGGTGTACGGTCAGGGGGCACCCTGGGTCCTATACTGCAAGTCCAGGGAGAGAGGTGGACTCCTGGGTTGCTTGCTGGGGTCAGATGCCCCTAGGCGGAGGGCCAGGGGGCACCCAGGGGCGTCTACTGCAAGTCCAGGGAGAGATGTGGACCCCTGGGTAGCTTGCTGGGGTCAGAGGCCCCTAGTTGGAGGGTCACGGGGCACCCTGGGGCCTCTATTGCAAGTCCAGGGAGAGAGGTGGACCCCTCGGCAGCTTGCTGGGGTCAGAGACTATTGCAAGTCCAGGGACAGAGGTGGACCCCTGGGCAGGTTGCTTGGGTCAGGGGCCCCTAGGTGGAGGACCAGGGGGCACCCTGGGGCCTATACTGCAAGTCGAGGGAGAGAGTTGGAGCCCTGGGTAGCTTGCTGGGGTCAGAGGGCCCTAGGTGGAGGGCCATGGGGGTCACCTAGGGGTCAGAGGCCCCTAGGTGGAGGGTCACGGGGCACCCTGGGGCCTCTATAGTAAGTCTATGGAGAGAGATGGACCTCTCGGTAGCTTGCTGGGGTCAGAGACCCCTAGGTGGAGGGCCAGGGGGCACCCAGGGGCATCTACTGCAAGTCCAGGGAGAGATGTGGACCCCTGGGTAGCTTGCTAGGGTCAGAGGCCCCTAGTTGGAGGGTCACGGGGCACCCTGGGGCCTCTATTGCAAGTCCAGGGAGAGAGGTGGACCCCTCGGTAGCTTGCTGGGGTCAGAGACCCCTAGGTGGAGGGTCAATGGAGACCCTGGGTCCTCTACTGCAAGTCCAGGGAGAGAGGTGGAGCCCTGGGTAGCTTGCTGGGGTCAGAGGCCCCTAGTTGGAGGGTCAAGGGGCACCCTGGGGCCTCTATTGCAAGTCTAGGGAGAGAGGTGGAGCCCTCGGTAGCTTGCTGGGGTCAGAGACCCCTAGGTGGAGGGCCAATGGAGACCCTGGGTCCTCTACTGCAAGTCCAGGTAGAGAGGTGGAGCCCTGGGTAGCTTGCTGGGGTCAGAGGGCCCTAGGTGGAGGGCCAGAGGGCAGCCTAGGGCCTCTACTACAAGTCCAGGGAGAGAGGTGGAGCCCTGGGTAGCTTGCTGGGGTCAGAGGTCCCTAGGTGGAGGGCCAGGGGGTACCCTGGGGCCTCTACTGCAAGTTCAGGGAGAGAGGTGGAGCCCTGGGTAGCTTGCTGGGGTCAGTAGCCCATGGATGGAGGGCAAGGGGCACCCTGGGGCCTCTACTGCAAGTCTAGGGAGAGAGGTGAAGCCCTGGGTAGCTTTCTGGGGTCAGAGGCCCCTAGGTGGAAGGCAAGGGGGCACCCTGTGGCCTATACTGCAAGTCCAGGGAGAGAGGCGGACCCCTGGGTAGCTTGCTGGGGTCAAAGGGCCCTAGGGGGAGGGCCAGGGGGCACCGTAGGGCCTCTACTATAAGTCCAGGGAGAGATGTGGACCCCTGGGTAGCTTGCTGGGGTCAGAGGCCCCTAGGTGGAGGGCCAGGGGGCACCCAGGGGCGTCTACTGCAAGTCCAGGGAGAGATGTGGACCCCTGGGTAGTTTGCTGGGGTCAGAGGCCCCTAGGTGGAGGGCCAAGGGGCACCCTGAGGCCTCTACTGCAAGTCCAGGGAGAGAGGTGGACCCCTCGGTAGCTTGCTGGGGTCAGAGGCCCCTAGGTGGAGGGCCACGGGGCACCCTGAGGCCTCTACAGCAAGTCCAGGGAGAGAGGTGGACCCCTGGGTAGTTTGCTAGGGTCAGAGGCCCCTAGGTGGAGGACCAGGGGGCTCCCTGGGGCCTATAGTGCAAGTCCAGGGAGGGAGTTGGAGCCTTGGGTAGCTTGCTGGGGTCAGAGGGCCCTAGGTGGAGGGCCATGGGGCACCCTGGGGACTCTACTGTAAGTCCAGGAAAAGAGGTGGACCCCTGGGTAGTTTGCTGGGGTCAGAGGCCCCTAGGTGGAGGGCCAGGGGGCACCCTGGACCTCACCTATAAGCCAGGGAGAGAAGTGGACCCCTGGGTAGCTTGCTGGGGTCAGAGGCCCCTAGGTGGAGGGCCAGAGGGCAGCCTAGGGTCTCTACTACAAGTCCAGGGAGAGAGGTGGAGCCCTGGGTACCTTGCTGGGGTCAGTAGCCCTTGGGTGGAGGGCAAGGGGGCACCCTGGGGCCTCTATTGCAAGTCCAGGGAGAGAGCTGGATCCCTGGGTAGCTTGCTGGGTTCAGAGGCCCCTAGGTGGAGGGCCACGGGGTACCCTGGGGCCTCTACTGCAAGTCCAGGGAGAGATGTGGACCCCTGGGTAGCTTGCTGGACTCAGAGGCCCCTAGGCGGAGGGCCACGGGGTACCCTGGGGACTCTACTGCAAGTACAGGGAGATAGGCAGGCCCAAGGGCAGCTTGCTGGGGTCAGAGGCCCCTAGGTGGAAGGCCAAGGGTCACCCTGGGGCCTAGTTTGCAAGTCTAGGGAGAGAGGTGGACCCCTGGGTAGCTTTCTGGGGTCAGAGGCCCCTAGGTGGAGGGCCAAGGGGCACCCTGGGGCCTCTATTGCAAGTCCAGGGACAGAGGTGGACCCCTGGGCAGGTTGCTTGGGTCAGGGGCCCCTAGGTGGAGGACCAGGGGGCACCCTGGGGCCTATACTGCAAGTCCAGGGAGAGAGTTGGAGCCCTGGGTAGCTTGCTGGGTTCAGAGGGCCCTAGGTGGAGGGCCATGGGGCACCCTGGGGACTCTACTGCAAGTCCAGGGAGATAGGTAGGCCCCTGGGTAGCTTGCTTGGGTCAGAGGCCCCTAGGTGGAGGGCCAAGGGTCACCCTGGGGCCTCTACTGCAAGTCTAGGGAGAGAGGTGGACCACTGGGAAGCTTGCTGGTGTCAGAGGCCCCTAGGGGGAGGGCCAGGGGGCACCGTAGGGCCTCTACTGCAAGTCCAGGAAGAGAGGTGGACCCCTGGGTAGTTTGCTGGGGTCAGAGGCCAATATGTGGAGGGCCAGGGGGCATCCTGGGGCCTCTACTGCAAGTTCAGGGAGAGAGGTGGACCCCTGGGTAGCTTGCTAGGGTCAGAGGCCCCTAGGTGGAGGGGCAGGGGGCACCCATCGGCGTCTACTGCAAGTCCAGGGAGAGATGTGGACCCCTGGGTAGCTTGCTGGGGTCAGAGGCCCCTAGGTGGAGGGTCACGGGGCACCCTGGGGCCTCTATAGTAAGTCTAGGGAGAGAGATGGTCCCCTCTGTAGCTTGCTGGGGTCAGAGACCCCTAGGTGGAGGGCCAGGGGGCACCCAGGGGCGTCTACTGCAAGTCCAGGGAGAGATGTGGACCCCTGGGTAGCTTGCTGGGGTCAGAGGCCCCTAGTTGGAGGGTCACGGGGCACCCTGGGGCCTCTATTGCAAGTCCAGGGAGAGAGGTGGACCCCTCAGTAGCTTGCTGGGGTCAGAGACCCCTAGGTGGAGGGCCAATGGGCACCCTGGGTCCTCTACTGCAAGTCCAGGGAGAGAGGTGGAGCCCTGGGTAGCTTGCTGGGGTCAGAGGGCCCTAGGTGGAGGGCCAGAGGGCAGCCTAGGGCCTCTACTACAAGTCCAGGGAGAGAGGTGGAGCCCTGGGTAGCTTGCTGGGGTCAGAGGCCCCTAGGTGGAGGGCCAGGGGGTACCCTGGGGCCTCTACTGCAAGTTCAGAGAGAGAGGGAGCCCTGGGTAGCTTGCTGGGGTCAGTAGCCCATGGATGGAGGGCAAGGGGCACCCTGGGGCCTCTACTGCAAGTCCAGGGAGAGAGGTGGAGCCCTGGGTAGCTTGCTGGGATCAGAGGCCCCTAGGTGGAGGGCAAGGGGGCACCCTGTGGCATATACTGCAAGTCCAGGGAGAGAGGCGGACCCCTGGGTAGCTTGCTGGGGTCAAAGGGCCCTAGGGGGAGGGCCAGGGGGCACCGTAGGGCCTCTACTATAAGTCCAGGGAGAGATGTGGACCCCTGGGTAGCTTGCTGGGGTCAGAGGCCCCTAGGTGGAGGGCCAGGGGGCACCCAGTGGCGTCTACTGCAAGTCCAGGGAGAGAAGTGGACCCCTGGGTAGTTTGCTGGGGTCAGAAGCCCCTAGGTGGAGGGCCTAGGGGCACCCTGGGGCCTCTACTGCAAGTCCAGGGAGAGAGGTGGACCCCTCGGTAGCTTGCTGGGGTCAGAGGCCCCTCGGTGGAGGGCCACAGGGCACCCTGAGGCCTCTACAGCAAGTCCAGGGAGAGAGGTGGACCCCTGGGTAGTTTGCTAGGGTCAGAGGCCCCTAGGTGGTGGACCAGGGGGCACCCTGGGGCCTATAGTGCAAGTCCAGGGAGGGAGTTGGAGCCCTGGGTAGCTTGCTGGGGTCAGAGGGCCCTAGGTGGAGGGCCATGGGGCACCCTGGGGACTCTACTGTAAGTCCAGGAAAAGAGGTGGACCCCTGGGTAGTTTGCTGGGGTCAGAGGCCCCTAGGTGGAGGGCCAGGGGGCACCCTGGACCTCACCTATAAGCCAGGGAAAGAGGTGGACCCCTGGGTAGCTTGCTGGGGTCAGAGGCCCCTAGGTAGAGGGCCAGAGGGCAGCCTAGGGCCTCTACTACAAGTCCAGGGAGAGAGTTGGAGCCCTGGGTAGCTTGCTGGGGTCAGTAGCCCTTGGGTGGAGGGCAAGGGGGCACCCTGGGGCCTCTATTGCAAGTCCAGGGAGAGAGCTGTATCCCTGGGTAGCTTGCTGGGTTCAGAGGCCCCTAGGTGGAGGGCCACGGGGTACCCTGGGGCCTCTACTGCAAGTCCAGGGAGAGAGGTGGACCACTGGGAAGCTTGCTGGTGTCAGAGTCTCCAAGGGGGAGGGCCACGGGGCACCCTGGGGCCTCTACTGCAAGTCCAGGGAGAGAGGTGCACCCCTCGGTAGCTTGCTGGGGTCAAAGGCCCCTAGGTGGAGGGCCAAGGGGCACCGTGGGGCCTCTACTGCAAGTCCAGGGAGAGAGGTGGACCCCAGGGTAGCTTGCTGGGGTCAGAGGCCCCTAGGTGGAGGGCCACGGGGCACCCTGAGGCCTCTACAGCAAGTCCAGGGAGAGAGGTGGACCCCTGGGTAGTTTGCTAGGGTCAGAGGCCCCTAGGTGGAGGGCCATGGGGCACCCTGGGGCCTCGCCTATAAGTCCAGGGAGAGAGGTGGAGCCCTGGGTAGCTTGCTGGGGTCAGAGGCCCCTAGGTGGAGGGCCAGAGGGCAGCCCAGGGCCTCTACTACAAGTCCAGGGAGAGAGGTGGAGCCCTGTGTAGCTTGCTGGGGTCAGTAGCCCCTAGGTGGAGGGCAAGGGGGCACCCTGGGGCCTCTTTTGCAAGTCCAGGGAGAGAGGTGGACCATTGGGAAGCTTGCTGGTGTCAGAGTTCCCAAGGGGGAGGGCCACGGGGCACCCTGGGGCCTCTACTGCAAGTCCAGGGAGAGAGTTGCACCCCTCGGTAGCTTGCTGGGGTCAGAGACCCCTAGGTGGAGGGCCAAGGGGCACCCTGGGGCCTCTACTGCAAGTCCAGGGAGAGAGGTCGACCCCAGGGTAGCTTGCTGGGGTCAGAGGCCCCTAGGTGGAGGGCCACGGGGCACCCTGAGGCCTCTACAGCAAGTCCAGGGAGAGAGGTGGACCCCTGGGTAGTTTGCTAGGGTCAGAGGCCCCTAGGTGGAGAACCAGGGGGCACCCTGGGGCCTATACTGCAAGTCCAGGGAGAGAGTTGGAGCCCTGGGTAGCTTGCTGGGGTCAGAGGGCCCTAGGTGGAGGGCCATGGGGCACCCTGGGTCCTATACTGCAAGTCCAGGGAGAGAGCTGGACCCCTGGGTAGCTTGCTGGGTTCAGAGGCCCCTAGGTGGAGGGCCACGGGGTACCCTGGGGCCTCTACTGCAAGTTCAGGGAGTGATGTGGACCCCTGGGTAGCTTGCTGGACTCAGAGGCCCCTAGGTGGAGGGCCACGGGGTACCTTGGGGCCTCTACTGCAAGTCCAGGGAGAGAGGTGGAGCCCTGGGTAGCTTGCCGGGTCAGTAGCCCCTGGGTGGAGGGCAAGAGGGCACCCTGGGGCCTCTACTGCAAGTCCAGGGAGAGAAGTGGAGCCCCGGGTAGCTTGCTGGGGTCAGAGGCCCCTAGGTGGAGGGCAAGTGGGCACCCTGTGGCCTATACTGCAAGTCAAGGGAGAGAGGTGGACCCCTGGGTAGCTTGCTGGGGTCAGAGGGCCCTACATGGAGGGCCATGGGGCACCCTGGGGACTCTACTGCAAGTCCAGGAATAGAGGCAGGCCCCTGGGCAGCTTGCTGGGGTCAGAGGTCCCTAGGTGGAGGGCCAAGGGTCACCCTGGGGCCTCTATTGCAAGTCCAGGGACAGAGGTGGACCCCTGGGCAGGTTGCTTGGGTCAGGGGCCCCTATGTGGAGGACCAGGGGGCACCCTGGGGCCTATACTGCAAGTCCAGGGAGAGAGTTGGACCCCTGGGTAGTTTGCTGGGGTCAGAGGGCCCTAGGTGGAGGGCCATGGGGCACCCTGGGGACTCTACTGCAAGTACAGGGAGATAGGTAGGCCCCTGGGTAGCTTGCTGGGGTCAGAGGCCCCTAGGTGGAGGGGCAGGGGGCACCCAGCGGCGTCTACTGCAAGTCCATGGAGAGATGTGGACCCCTGGGTAGCTTGCTGGGGTCAGAGGCCCCTAGGTGGAGGGTCACGGGGCACCCTGGGGCCTCTATTGTTAGTCCAGGGAGAGAGGTGGACCCCTCGGTTGCTTGCTGGGGTCAGAGACCCCTAGGTGGAGGTCCAATGGGCACCCTGGGGCCTCTACTGCAAGTCCAGGGAGAGAGGTGGAGCCCTGGGTAGCTTGCTGGGGTCAGAGGCCCCTAGGTAGAGGGCCAGAGGGCAGCCTAGGGCCTCTACTACAAGTCCAGGGAGAGAGGTGGAGCCCTGGGAGCTTGCTAGGTTCAGTAGCCCCTGGGTGGAGGGCAAGGGGGCACCCTGGGGCCTCTATTGCAAGTCCAGGGAGAGAGCTGGACCCCTGGGTAGCTTGCTGGGTTCAGAGGCCCCTAGGTGGAGGGCCACGGGGTACCCTGGGGCCTCTACTGCAAGTCCAGAGAGAGATGTGGACCCCTGGGTAGCTTGCTGGGGTCAGAGGCCCCTAGGTGGAGGGCCACGGGGTACCCTGGGGCCTCTACTAAAAGTCCAGGGAGAGAGGTGGAGGCCTGGGTAGCTTGCTGGGGTCAGTTGCCCCTGGGTGGAGGGCAAGGGGGAACCCTGGGGCCTCTACTGCAAGTCCAGGGAGAGAAGTGGAGCCCTGGGTAGCTTGCTGGGGTCAGAGGCCCCTAGGTGGAGGGCAAAGGGGCACCCTGTGGCCTATACTGCAAGTCCAGGGAGAGAGGTGGACCCCTCGGTAGCTTGCTGGGGTCAAAGGGCCCTAGGTGGAGGGCCATGGGGCACCCTGGGGACTCTACTGCAAGTCCAGGGAGATAGGCAGGCCCCTGGGCAGCTTGCTAGGGTCAGAGGCCCCTAGGTGGAGGGCCAAGGGTCAACCTGGGTCCTATACTGCAAGTCCAGGGAGAGAGGTGGACCCCTGGGTTGCTTGCTGGGGTCAGATGCCCCTAGGTGGAGGGCCAGGGGGCACCCTGGGGCCTATACTGCAAGTCCAAGGAGAGAGGTGGACCCCTGGGTAGCTTGCTGGGGTCAGAGGCCCCTAGTTAGAGGGCCACGGGGCACCCTGGGGCCTATACTGCAAGTCCAGGGAGAGAGGTGGACCCCTGGGTAGCTTGCTGGGGTCAGAGGCCCCTAGGTGGAAGGTCACGGGGCACCCTGGGGCCTCTATTGCAAGTCCAGGGAGAGAGGTGGACCCCTCGATAGCTTGCTGGGGTCAGAGACCCCTACGTGGAGGGCCAATGGGCACCCTAGAGCCTCTACTGCAAGTCCAGGGAGAGAGGTGGAGCCCTGGGTAGCTTGCTGGGGTCAGAGGCCCCTAGGTGGAGGGCCAGGGGGTACCCTGGGGCCTCTATTGCAAGTCCAGGGAGAGAGCTGGACCCCTGGGTAGCTTACTGGGTTCAGAGGCCCCTAGGTGGAGGGTCATGGGGTACCCTGGGGCCTCTACTGCAAGTCCAGGGAGAGATGTGGACCCCTGGGTAGCTTGCTGGACTCAGAGGCCCCTAGGTGGAGGGCCAGGGGGCACCCTGGGGCCTCTACTAAAAGTCCAGGGAGAGAGGTGGACCCCTGGGTAGCTTGCTGGGGTCAGAGGCCCCTAGGTGGAGGGCCAGGGGGCACCCAGGGGCGTCTACTGCAAGTCCAGGGAGAGATATGGACCCCTGGGTAGCTTGTTGGGGTCAGAGGCCCCTAGGTGGAGGGTCACAGGGCACCCTGGGGCCTCTATTGCAAGTCCAGGGAGAGAGGTGGAGCCCTGGGTAGCTTGCTGGGGTCAAAGGCCCCTAGGTGGAGGGCCAGAGGGCAGCCTAGGGCCTCTACTACAAGTCCAGGGAGAGAGGTGGAGCCCTGGGTAGCTTGCTGGGGTCAGAGGCCCCTAGGTGGAGGGCCAGGGGGTACCCTTGGGCCTCTACTGCAAGTTCAGGGAGAGAGGTGGAGCCCTGGGTAGCTTGCTGGGGTCAGTAGCCCATGGATGGAGGGCAAGGGGGCACCCTGGGGCATCTACTGCAAGTCCAGGGAGAGAGGTGGAGCCCTGGGTAGCTTGCTGGGGTCAGAGGCCCCTAGGTGGAAGGTCACGGGGCACCCTGGGGCCTCTATTGCAAGTCCAGGGAGAGAGGTGGACCCCTCGATAGCTTGCTGGGGTCAGAGACCCCTACGTGGAGGGCCAATGGGCACCCTAGAGCCTCTACTGCAAGTCCAGGGAGAGAGGTGGAGCCCTGGGTAGCTTGCTGGGGTCAGAGGCCCCCTAGGGTGAGGGCCAGAGGGCAGCCTAGGGCCTCTACTACAAAGTTCAGGGAGAGAGGTGGAGTCCTGGGTAGGTTGCTGGGGTCAGTAGCCCTTGGGTGGAGGGCAAGGGGGCACCCTGGGACCTCTATTGCAAGTCCAGGGAGAGAGCTGGACCCCTGGGTAGCTTGCTGGGTTCAGAGGCCCCTAGGTGGAGGGTCATGGGGTACCCTGGGGCCTCTACTGCAAGTCCAGGGAGAGAGGTGGACCCCTGGGTAGCTTGCTGGACTCAGAGGCCCCTAGGTGGAGGGCCAGGGGGCACCCTGGGGCCTCTACTAAAAGTCCAGGGAGAGAGGTGGACTCCTGGGTAGCTTGCTGGGGTCAGAGGCCCCTAGGTGGAGGGCCAGGGGGCATCCAGGGGCGTCTACTGCAAGTCCAGGGAGAGATATGGACCCCTGGGTAGCTTGTTGGGGTCAGAGGCCCCTAGGTGGAGGGTCACAGGGCACCCTGGGGCCTCTATTGCAAGTCCAGGGAGAGAGGTGGAGCCCTGGGTAGCTTGCTGGGGTCAGAGGCCCCTAGGTGGAGGGCCAGAGGGCAGCCTAGGGCCTCTACTACAAGTCCAGGGAGAGAGGTGGAGCCCTGGGTAGCTTGCTGGGGTCAGAGGCCCCTAGGTGGAGGGCCAGGGGGTACCCTTGGGCCTCTACTGCAAGTTCAGGGAGAGAGGTGGAGCCCTGGGTAGCTTGCTGGGGTCAGTAGCCCATGGATGGAGGGCAAGGGGGCACCCTGGGGCATCTACTGAGAGTCCAGGGAGAGAGGTGGAGCCCTGGGTAGCTTGCTGGGGTCAGAGGCCCCTAGGTGGAGGGCAAGGGGGCACCCTGTGGCCTATACTGCAAGTCCAGGGAGAGAGGTGGACCCCTGGGTAGCTTGCTGGGTTCAAAGGGCCCTAGGGGGAGGGCCAGGGGGCACCGTAGGGCCTCTACTATAAGTCCAGGGAGAGATGTGGACCCCTGGGTAGCTTGCTGGGGTCAGAGGCCCCTAGGTGGAGGGCCAGGGGGCACCCAGGGGCGTCTACTGCAAGTCCAGGGAGAGATGTGGACCCCTGGGTAGTTTGCTGGGGTCAGAGGCCCCTAGGTGGAGGGCCAAGGGGCACCCTGGGGCCTCTACTGCAAGTCCAGGGAGAGAGGTGGACCCCTCGGTAGCTTGCTGGGGTCAGAGGCCCCTAGGTGGAGGGCCAAGGGGCACCCTGGGGCCTCTACTGCAAGTCCAGGGAGAGAGGTGGACCCCAGGGTAGCTTGCTGGGGTCAGAGGCCCCGAGGTGGAAGGCCACGGGGCACCCTGAGGCCTCTACAGCAAGTCCAGGGAGAGAGGTGGACCCCTGGGTAGTTTGCTAGGGTCAGAGGCCCCTAGGTGGAGGACCAGGGGGCACCCTGGGGCCTATAGTGCAAGTTTAGGGAGAGAGTTGGAGCCCTGGGTAGCTTGCTGGGGTCAGAGGGCCCTAGGTGGAGGGCCATGGGGCACCCTGGGGACTCTACTGTAAGTCCAGGAAAAGAGGTGGACCCCTGGGTAGTTTGCTGGGGTCAGAGGCCCCTAGGTGGAGGGCCAATGGGCACCCTGGGGCCTCTACTGCAAGTCCAGGGAGAGAGGTGGATTCCTGGGTAGCTTGCTGGGGTCAGTAGCCCCTGGGTGGAGGGCAAGGGGGCACCGTAGGGCCTCTATTGCAAGTCCAGGGAGAGAGCTGGACCCCTGGGTAGCTTGCTGGGTTCAGAGGCCCCTAGGTGGAGGGCCACGTGGTACCCTGGGGCCTCTACTGCAAGTCCAGGGAGAGAGGTGGACCCCTGGGTAGCTTGCTGGACTCAGAGGCCCCTAGGTGGAGGGCCACGGGGTACCCTGGGGCCTCTACTGCAAGTCCAGGGAGAGAGGTGGAGCCCTGGGTAGCTTGCTGGGGTCAGTAGCCCCTGGGTGGAGGGCAAGGGGGCACCCTGGGGCCTCTACTGCAAGTCCAGGGACAGAAGTGGAGCCCTGGGTAGCTTGCTGGGGTCAGAGGCCCCTAGGTGGAGGGCAAGGGGGCACCCTGGGCCCAATACTGCAAGTCCAGGGAGAGAGGTGTACCTCTCGGTAGCTTGCTGGGGTCAAAGGCCCCTAGGTGGAGGCCAAGGGGCACCCTGGGGCCTCTACTGCAAGTCCAGGGAGAGAGGTGGACCCCAGGGTAGCTTGCTGGGGTCAGAGGCCCCTAGGTGGAGGGCCACGGAGCACCCTGGGGCCTCTACAGCAAGTCCAGGGAGAGAGTTGGACCCCTGGGTAGTTTGCTAGGGTCAGAGGCCCCTAGGTGGAGGACCAGGGGGCACCCTGGGGCCTCTACTAAAAGTCCAGGGAGAGATGTTTACCCCTGGGTAGCTTGCTGGGGTCAGAGGCCCCTAGGTGGAGGGCCAGAGGGCAGCCTAGGGCCTCTACTACAAGTCCAGGGAGAGAGGTGGAGCCCTGATAAGCTTGCTGGGGTCAGTAGCCCCTGGGTGGACGGCAAGGGGGCACCCTGGGGCCTCTATTGCAAGTCCAGGGAGAGAGCTGGACCCCTGGGTAGCTTGCTGGGTTCAGAGGCCCCTAGGTGGAGGGCCACGGGGTACCCTGGGGCCTCTACTGCAAGACCAGGGAGAGAGGTGAACCCCTGGGTAGCTTGCTGAAATCAGAGGCCCCTAGGTGGAGGGCCACGGGGTACCCTGGGGCTCCTACTGCAAGTCCAGGGAGAGAGGTGGAGCCCTGGGTAGCTTGCTGGGGTCAGTAGCCCCTGGGTGGAGGCCAAGGGGGCACCCTGGGGCCTCTACTGCAAGTCCAGGGAGAGAAGTGGAGCCCTGGGTAGCTTGCTGGGGTCAGAGGCCCCTAGGTGGAGGGCAAGGGGGCACCCTGTGGCCTATACTGCAAGTCCAGGGAGAGAGTTGGACCACTGGGAAGCTTGCTGGTGTCAGAGGCCCCTAGGGGGAGGGCCAGGGGGCACTGTAGGGCCTCTCCTGCAAGTCCAGGAAGAGAGGTGGACCCCTGGGTAGTATGCTGGGGTCAGAGGCCCCTAGGTGGAGGGCCAGGGGGCACCCTGGGGCCTCTACTAAAAGTCCAGGGAGAGATGTGGACCCCTGGGTAGCTTGCTGGGGTCATAGGCTCCTAGGTGGAGGGTCACGGGGCACCCTGGGGCCTCTATTGCAAGTCCAGGGAGAGAGGTGGAACCCTCGGTAGCTTGCTGGGGTCAGAGACCCCTAGGTGGAGGGCCAATGGGCACCCTGGGGCCTCTACTGCAAGTCCATTGAGAGAGGTGGACCCCTGGGTAGCTTGCTGGGGTCAGAGGCCCCTAGGTGGAGGGCCAGGAGCAGCCTAGGGCCTCTACTACAAGTCCAGGGAGAGAGGTGGAGCCCTGGGTAGCTTGCTGGGGTTAGTAGCCCCTGGGTTGAGGGCAAGGGGGCACCCTGGGGCCTCTATTGCAAGTCCAGGGAGAGAGCTGGACCCCCGGGTAGCTTGCTGGGTTCAGAGGCCCCTAGGTGGAGGGCCACGGGGCACCTTGGGGCCTCTACAGCAAGTCCAGGGAGAGAGGTGGAGCCCTGGGTAGCTTGCTGGGGTCAGAAGCCCTTAGGTGGAGGGCCAGAGGGCAGCCTAGGGCCTCTACTACAAGTCCGGGGAGAGAGGTGGAGCCCTGGGTAGCTTGCTGGGGTCAGTAGCCCCTGGGTGGAGGGCAAGGGGGCACCCTGGGGCCTCTATTGCAAGTCCAGGGAGAGAGCTGGACCCCTGGGTATCTTGCTGGGTTCAGAGGCCCCTAGGTGGAGGGTCACGGGGTACCCTGGGGCCTCTACTAAAAGTCCAGGGAGAGATGTGGACCCCTGGGTAGCTTGCTGGGTTCAGAGGCCCCTAGGTGGAGGGTCACGGGGTACCCTGGGGCCTCTACTAAAAGTCCAGGGAGAGAGGTGGACCTCTGGGTAGCTTGCTGGGGTCAGAGGCCCCTAGGTGGAGGGCCAATGGGCACCCTGGGGCCACTACTGCAAGTCCAGGGAGAGAGGTGGAGCCCTGGGTAGCTTGCTGGGGTCAAAGGCCCCTAGGTGGAGGGCCAGAGGGCAGCCTAGGGCCTCTACTACAAGTCCAGGGAGAGAGGTGGAGCCCTGGGTATCTTGCTGGGGTCAAAGGCCCCTAGGTGAAGGGCCAGGGGGTACCCTGGGGCCTCTACTGCAAGTCCAGGAAGAGAGCTGGACCCCCGGGTATCTTGCTGGGGTCAGAGGCCCCTAGGTGGAGGGCCACGGGGCACCCTGGGGCCTTTACAGCAAGTCCAGGGAGAAAGGTGGAGTCCTGGGTAGTTTGCTAGGGTCAGAGGCCCCTAGGTGGAGGACCAAGGGGCACCCTGGGGCCTATAGTGCAAGTCCAGGGAGAGAGTTGGAGCCCTGGGTAGCTTGCTGGGGTCAGAGGGCCCTAGGTGGAGGGCCATGGGGCACCCTGGGGACTCTACTGTAAGTCCAGGAAAAGAGGTGGACCCCTGGGTAGCTTGCTTGGGTCAGAGGCCCCTAGGTGGAGGGCCAATGGGCACCCTGGGGCCTCTACTGCAAGTCCAGGGAGAGAGGTGGAGCCCTGGGTAGCTTGCTGGGGTCAGTAGCCCCTGGGTGGAGGGCAAGGGGCCACCGTAGGGCCTCTATTGCAAGTCCAGGGAGAGAGCTGGACCCCTGGGTAGCTTGCTGGGTTCAGAGGCCCCTAGGTGGAGGGCCACGGGGTACCCAGGGGCCTATACTGCAAGTCCAGGGAGAGAGGTGGACCCCTGGGTAGCTTGCTGGACTCAGAGGCCCCTAGGTGGAGGGCCACGAGGTACCCTGGGGCCCCTACTGCAAGTCCAGGGAGAGAGGTGGAGCCCTGGGTAGCTTGCTGGGGTCAGTAGCCCCTGGGTGGAGGGCAAGGGGGCACCCTGGGGCCTCTACTGGAAGTCCAGGGAGAGAAGTGGAGCCCTGGGTAGCTTGCTGTGGTCAGAGAACCCCTAGGTGGAGGGCAAGGGGGCACCCTGTGGCCTATATTGCAAGTCCAGGGAGAGAGGTGGACCCCTGGGTAGCTTTCTGGGGTCAGAGGCCCCTAGGTGGAGGGCCAAGGGGCACCCTGGGGCCTCTATTGCAAGTCCAGGGAGAGAGCTGGACCCCTGGGCAGCGTGCTTGGTCAGGGGCCCCTAGGTGGAGGACCAGGGGGCACCCTGAGGCCTATACTGCAAGTCCAGGGAAAGAGTTGGAGCCCTGGGTAGCTTGCTGGGGTCAGAGAGCCCTAGGTGGAGGGCCATGGGGCACCCTGGGGACTCTACTGCAAGTCCAGGGAAATAGGTAGGCCCCTGGGTAGCTTTCTGGGGTCATAGGCCCCTAGGTGGAGAGCCAAGGGTCACCCTGGGGCCTCTACTGCAAGTCTAGGGAGAGAGGTGGACCACTGGGAAGCTTGCTGAAGTCAGAGGCCCCGAGGGGGAGGGCCACGGGGCACCCTGGGGCCTCTACTGCAAGTCCAGGGAGAGAGGTGGACCTCTCGGTAGCTTGCTGGGGTCAGAGGCCCCTAGGTGGAGGGCCAAGGGGCACCCTGGGGCCTCTACTGCAAGTCCAGGGAGAGAGGTGGACCCCAGGGTAGCTTGCTGGGGTCAGAGGCCCCTAGGTGGAGGGCCACGGAGCACCCTGGGGACTCTACTAAAAGTCCAGGGAGAGAGGTGGACCCCTGGGAAGTTTGCTAGGGTCAGAGGCCTCTAGGTGGAGGGCCACGGGGCACCTTGGGGCCTCTACAGCAAGTCCAGGGAGAGAGGTGGAGCCCTGGGTAGCTTGCTGGGGTCAGAAGCCCCTAGGTGGAGGGCCAGAGGGCAGCCTAGGGCGTCTACTACAAGTCCAGGGAGAGAAGTGGAGCCCTGGGTAGCTTGCTGGGGTCAGTAGCCCTTGGGTGGAGGGCAAGGGGGCACCCTGGGGCCTCTATTGCAAGTCCAGGGAGAGATGTGGACCCCTGGGTTCGCTTGCTGGACTCAGAGGCCCTTAGGCGGAGGGCCACGGGGTACCCTGGGGCCTCTACTGCAAGTCCAGGGAGAGAGGTGGAGCCCTGGGTAGCTTGCTGAGGTCAGTAGCCCCTTGTTGGAGGGCAAGGGGGCACCCTGGGGACTCTACTGCAAGTCCAGGGAGAGAAGTGGAGCCCTGGGTAGCTTGCTGGGGTCAAAGGGCCCTAGGTGGAGGGCAAGGGGGCACCCTGTGGCCTATACTGCAAGTCCAGGGAGAGATGTGGACCCCTGGGTAGCTTGCTGGGGTCAGAGGGCCCTAGGTGGAGGGCCAAGGGGCACAATGGGGCCTAGTCTGCAAGTCTAGGGAGAGAGGTGGACCCCTGGGTAGCTTTCTGGGGTCAGACGTCCCTGGATGGAGGGCCAGGGGGCACCCAGGGGCCTATACTGCAAGTCCAGGGAGAGGGGTGGACCCCTGAGTAGCTTGCTGCGGTCAGAGGCCCCTAGGTGGAGGGTCATGGGGCACCCTGGGGCCTCTATTGCAAGTTCAGGGAGAGAAGTGGACCCCTCGGTAGCTTTCTGGGGTCAGAGACCCCTAGGTGGAGGGCCAATGGGCACCCTGGGGCCTCTACTGCAAGTCCAGGGAGAGATGTGGACCCCTGGGTAGCTTGCTGGGGTCAGAGGCCCCTGGGTGGAGGGCAAGGGGGCTCCCTGGGGCCTCTATTGCAAGTCCAGGGAGAGAGCTGAACCCCCGGGTAGCTTGCTAAGGTCAGAGGCCCCTAGTTGGAGGGCCAGGGGGCACCCAGGGGCCTCCACTGCAAGTCCAAGGAGAGATGTGGACCCCTGGGTAGCTTGCTGGGGTCAGAGGCCCCTAGGTGGAGGGCCACGGGGCACTCTGGGGCCTCTACTGCATGTCCAGGAAGAGAGGTGGACCCCTGGGTAGCTTGCTGGGGTCAAAGGGCCCTAGGTTGAGGGCCATGGGGCACCCTGGGGCCTCTATTGCAAGTCCAGGGAGAGATGTGGACCCCTGGGTAGCTTGCTGGGGTCAGAGGCCCCTAGGTGGAGGGCAAGGGGGCACCCTGTGGCCTATACTGCAAGTCCAGGGAGAGTGTTGGAGCCCTGGGTAGCTTGCTGGTGTCAGAGGCCCCTAGGGAGAGGGCCAGGGGGCACCGTAGGGCCTCTACTATAAGTCAAGGGAGAGAGGTGGACCCCTGGGTAGCTTGCTGGGGTCAGAGGCCCCTAGGTGGAGGGCCAGGGGGCACCCAGGGGCGTCTACTGCAAGTCCAGGGAGAGATGTGGACCCCTGGGTAGCTTGCTGGGGTCAGAGGCCCCTAGGTAGAGGGCCACGGGCCACCCTGGGTTCTCTACTGCAAGTCCAGGGAGAGAGGTGGACCCCTCGGTAGCTTGCTGAGGTCAGTAGCCCCTGGGTGGAGGGCAAGGGGGCACCCTGGGTCCTCTATTGCAAGTCCAGGGAGAGAGCTGGACCCCCGGGTAGCTTGCTGGGGTCAGAGGCCCCTAGGTGGAGGGCCAGGGGGCACCCAGGGGCCTCCACTGCAAGTCCAAGGAGAGATGTGGACCCCTGGTTAGCTTGCTGGGGTCAGAGGCCCCCTAGGTGGAGGGCCACGAGCACCCTGGGGCCTCTACTGCAAGTCCAGGGAGAGAGGTGGACCCCAGGGTAGCTTGCTGGTGTCAGATGCCCCTAGGTGGAGGGCCAGGGGGCACCCTGGGTCCTAAACTGCAAGTCCAGGGAGAGAGCTGGACCCCTGGGTAGCTTGCTGGGTTTAGATTCCCCTAGGTGGAGGGCCACGGGATACTCTGGGGCCTCTATTGCAAGTCCAGGGAGAGAGGTGGAGCCCTGGGTAGCTTGCTGGGGTCAGACGTCCCTGGATGGAGGGCCAGGGGGCACCCAGGGGCCTATACTGCAAGTCCAGGGAGAGAGGTGGACCCCTGAGTAGCTTGCTGCGGTCAGAGACCCCTAGGTGGAGGGTCATGGGGCACCCTGGGGCCTCTATTGCAAGTTCAGGGAGAGAGGTGGACCCCTCGGTAGCTTTCTGGGGTCAGAGACCCCTAGGTGGAGGGCCAATGGGCACCATGGGGCCTCTACTGCAAGTCCAGGGAGAGATGTGGACCCCTGGGTAGCTTGCTGGGGTCAGAGGCCCCTAGGGGGAGGGCCAAGGGGTACCCTGGGGCCTCTACTGCAAGTCCAGGGAGAGAGGTGGAGCCCTGGGTAGCTTGCTGGGGTCAATAGCCCCTGGGTGGAGGGCAAGGGGGCACCCTGGGGCCTCTATTGCAAGTCCAGGGAGAGATGTGGACCCCTGAGTAGCTTGCTGGGGTCAGAGGCCCCTAGGTGGAGGGCAAGGGGGCACCCTGTGGCCTATACTGCAAGTCCAGGGAGAGAGGTGGACCCCTGGGTAGCTTGCTGGGGTCAAAGGGCCCTAGGTTGAGGGCCATGGGGCACCCTGGGGCCTCTATTGCAAGTCCAGGGAGAGATGTGGACCCCTGGGTAGCTTGCTGGGGTCAGAGGCCCCTAGGTGGAGGGCCACGGAGCACCCTGGGGCCTCTACAGCAAGTCCAGGGAGAGAGTTGGACCCCTGGGTAGTTTGCTAGGGTCAGAGGCCCCTAGGTGGAGGACCAGGGGGCACCCTGGGGCCTCTACTAAAAGTCCAGGGAGAGATGTTTACCCCTGGGTAGCTTGCTGGGGTCAGAGGCCCCTAGGTGGAGGGCCAGAGGGCAGCCTAGGGCCTCTACTACAAGTCCAGGGAGAGAGGTGGAGCCCTGATAAGCTTGCTGGGGTCAGTAGCCCCTGGGTGGACGGCAAGGGGGCACCCTGGGGCCTCTATTGCAAGTCCAGGGAGAGAGCTGGACCCCTGGGTAGCTTGCTGGGTTCAGAGGCCCCTAGGTGGAGGGCCACGGGGTACCCTGGGGCCTCTACTGCAAGTCCAGGGAGAGAGGTGAACCCCTGGGTAGCTTGCTGAAATCAGAGGCCCCTAGGTGGAGGGCCACGGGGTACCCTGGGGCCCCTACTGCAAGTCCAGGGAGAGAGGTGGAGCCCTGGGTAGCTTGCTGGGGTCAGTAGCCCCTGGGTGGAGGCCAAGGGGGCACCCTGGGGCCTCTACTGCAAGTCCAGGGAGAGAAGTGGAGCCCTGGGTAGCTTGCTGGGGTCAGAGGCCCCTAGGTGGAGGGCAAGGGGGCACCCTGTGGCCTATACTGCAAGTCCAGGGAGAGAGTTGGACCACTGGGAAGCTTGCTGGTGTCAGAGGCCCCTAGGGGGAGGGCCAGGGGGCACTGTAGGGCCTCTACTGCAAGTCCAGGAAGAGAGGTGGACCCCTGGGTAGTATGCTGGGGTCAGAGGCCCCTAGGTGGAGGGCCAGGGGGCACCCTGGGGCCTCTACTAAAAGTCCAGGGAGAGATGTGGACCCCTGGGTAGCTTGCTGGGGTCATAGGCTCCTAGGTGGAGGGTCACGGGGCACCCTGGGGCCTCTATTGCAAGTCCAGGGAGAGAGGTGGAACCCTCGGTAGCTTGCTGGGGTCAGAGACCCCTAGGTGGAGGACCAATGGGCACCCTGGGGCCTCTACTGCAAGTCCATTGAGAGAGGTGGACCCCTGGGTAGCTTGCTGGGGTCAGAGGCCCCTAGGTGGAGGGCCAGGAGCAGCCTAGGGCCTCTACTACAAGTCCAGGGAGAGAGGTGGAGCCCTGGGTAGCTTGCTGGGGTCAGTAGCCCCTGGGTGGAGGGCAAGGGGGCACCCTGGGGCCTCTATTGCAAGTCCAGGGAGAGAGCTGGACCCCCGGGTAGCTTGCTGGGTTCAGAGGCCCCTAGGTGGAGGGCCACGGGGCACCTTGGGGCCTCTACAGCAAGTCCAGGGAGAGAGGTGGAGCCCTGGGTAGCTTGCTGGGGTCAGAAGCCCTTAGGTGGAGGGCCAGAGGGCAGCCTAGGGCCTCTACTACAAGTCCAGGGAGAGAGGTGGAGCCCTGGGTAGCTTGCTGGGGTCAGTAGCCCCTGGGTGGAGGGCAAGGGGGCACCCTGGGGCCTCTATTGCAAGTCCAGGGAGAGAGCTGGACCCCTGGGTATCTTGCTGGGTTCAGAGGCCCCTAGGTGGAGGGTCACGGGGTACCCTGGGGCCTCTACTAAAAGTCCAGGGAGAGATGTGGACCCCTGGGTAGCTTGCTGGGTTCAGAGGCCCCTAGGTGGAGGGTCACGGGGTACCCTGGGGCCTCTACTAAAAGTCCAGGGAGAGAGGTGGACCTCTGGGTAGCTTGCTGGGGTCAGAGGCCCCTAGGTGGAGGGCCAATGGGCACCCTGGGGCCACTACTGCAGGTCCAGGGAGAGAGGTGGAGCCCTGGGTAGCTTGCTGGGGTCAGAGGCCCCCTAGGTGGAGGGCCAGGGGGCACCCTGGGTCCTAAACTGCAAGACCAGGGAGAGAGCTGGACCCCTGGGTAGCTTGCTGGGTTTAGATTCCCCTAGGTGGAGGGCCACGGGATACTCTGGGGCCTCTATTGCAAGTCCAGGGAGAGAGGTGGAGCCCTGGGTAGCTTGCTGGGGTCAGACGTCCCTGGATGGAGGGTCACGGGGTACCCTGGGGCCTCTACTAAAAGTCCAGGGAGAGAGGTGGACCTCTGGGTAGCTTGCTGGGGTCAGAGGCCCCTAGGTGGAGGGCCAATGGGCACCCTGGGGCCACTACTGCAAGTCCAGGGAGAGAGGTGGAGCCCTGGGTAGCTTGCTGGGGTCAAAGGCCCCTAGGTGGAGGGCCAGAGGGCAGCCTAGGGCCTCTACTACAAGTCCAGGGAGAGAGGTGGAGCCCTGGGTATCTTGCTGGGGTCAGAGGCCCCTAGGTGGAGGGCCACGGGGCACCCTGGGGCCTCTACAGCAAGTCCAGGGAGAAAGGTGGAGCCCTGGGTAGTTTGCTAGGGTCAGAGGCCCCTAGGTGGAGGACCAAGGGGCACCCTGGGGCCTATAGTGCAAGTCCAGGGAGAGAGTTGGAGCCCTGGGTAGCTTGCTGGGGTCAGAGGGCCCTAGGTGGAGGGCCATGGGGCACCCTGGGGACTCTACTGTAAGTCCAGGAAAAGAGGTGGACCCCTGGGTAGTTTGCTGGGGTCAGAGGCCCCTAGGTGGAGGGCCAGGGGGCACCCTGGACCTCACCTATAAGCCAGGGAGAGAGGTGGACCCCTGGGTAGCTTGCTTGGGTCAGAGGCCCCTAGGTGGAGGGCCAATGGGCACCCTGGGGCCTCTACTGCAAGTCCAGGGAGAGAGGTGGAGCCCTGGGTAGCTTGCTGGGGTCAGTAGCCCCTGGGTGGAGGGCAAGGGGCCACCGTAGGGCCTCTATTGCAAGTCCAGGGAGAGAGCTGGACCCCTGGGTAGCTTGCTGGGTTCAGAGGCCCCTAGGTGGAGGGCCACGGGGTACCCAGGGGCCTATACTGCAAGTCCAGGGAGAGAGGTGGACCCCTGGGTAGCTTGCTGGACTCAGAGGCCCCTAGGTGGAGGGCCACGAGGTACCCTGGGGCCCCTACTGCAAGTCCAGGGAGAGAGGTGGAGCCCTGGGTAGCTTGCTGGGGTCAGTAGCCCCTGGGTGGAGGGCAAGGGGGCACCCTGGGGCCTCTACTGGAAGTCCAGGGAGAGAAGTGGAGCCCTGGGTAGCTTGCTGTGGTCAGAGAACCCCTAGGTGGAGGGCAAGGGGGCACCCTGTGGCCTATATTGCAAGTCCAGGGAGAGAGGTGGACCCCTGGGTAGCTTTCTGGGGTCAGAGGCCCCTAGGTGGAGGGCCAAGGTGCACCCTGGGGCCTCTATTGCAAGTCCAGGGAGAGAGGTGGACCCCTGGGCAGCGTGCTTGGTCAGGGGCCCCTAGGTGGAGGAACAGGGGGCACCCTGAGGCCTATACTGCAAGTCCAGGGAAAGAGTTGGAGCCCTGGGTAGCTTGCTGGGGTCAGAGAGCCCTAGGTGGAGGGCCATGGGGCACCCTGGGGACTCTACTGCAAGTCCAGGGAAATAGGTAGGCCCCTGGGTAGCTTTCTGGGGTCATAGGCCCCTAGGTGGAGAGCCAAGGGTCACCCTGGGGCCTCTACTGCAAGTCTAGGGAGAGAGGTGGACCACTGGGAAGCTTGCTGAAGTCAGAGGCCCCGAGGGGGAGGGCCACGGGGCACCCTGGGGCCTCTACTGCAAGTCCAGGGAGAGAGGTGGACCTCTCGGTAGCTTGCTGGGGTCAGAGGCCCCTAGGTGGAGGGCCAGAGGGCAGCCTAGGGCGTCTACTACAAGTCCAGGGAGAGAAGTGGAGCCCTGGGTAGCTTGCTGGGGTCAGTAGCCCTTGGGTGGAGGGCAAGGGGGCACCCTGGGGCCTCTATTGCAAGTCCAGGGAGAGATGTGGACCCCTGGGTTCGCTTGCTGGACTCAGAGGCCCTTAGGCGGAGGGCCACGGGGTACCCTGGGGCCTCTACTGCAAGTCCAGGGAGAGAGGTGGAGCCCTGGGTAGCTTGCTGAGGTCAGTAGCCCCTTGTTGGAGGGCAAGGGGGCACCCTGGGGACTCTACTGCAAGTCCAGGGAGAGAAGTGGAGCCCTGGGTAGCTTGCTGGGGTCAAAGGGCCCTAGGTGGAGGGCAAGGGGGCACCCTGTGGCCTATACTGCAAGTCCAGGGAGAGATGTGGACCCCTGGGTAGCTTGCTGGGGTCAGAGGGCCCTAGGTGGAGGGCCAAGGGGCACAATGGGGCCTAGTCTGCAAGTCTAGGGAGAGAGGTGGACCCCTGGGTAGCTTTCTGGGGTCAGACGTCCCTGGATGGAGGGCCAGGGGGCACCCAGGGGCCTATACTGCAAGTCCAGGGAGAGGGGTGGACCCCTGAGTAGCTTGCTGCGGTCAGAGGCCCCTAGGTGGAGGGTCATGGGGCACCCTGGGGCCTCTATTGCAAGTTCAGGGAGAGAAGTGGACCCCTCGGTAGCTTTCTGGGGTCAGAGACCCCTAGGTGGAGGGCCAATGGGCACCTTGGGGCCTCTACTGCAAGTCCAGGGAGAGATGTGGACCCCTGGGTAGCTTGCTGGGGTCAGAGGCCCCTAGGGGGAGGGCCAAGGGGTACCCTGGGGCCTCTACTGCAAGTCCAGGGAGAGAGGTGGAGCCCTGGGTAGCTTGCTGGGGTCAATAGCCCCTGGGTGGAGGGCAAGGGGGCACCCTGGGGCCTCTATTGCAAGTCCAGGGAGAGATGTGGACCCCTGAGTAGCTTGCTGGGGTCAGAGGCCCCTAGGTGGAGGGCAAGGGGGCACCCTGTGGCCTATACTGCAAGTCCAGGGAGAGAGGTGGACCCCTGGGTAGCTTGCTGGGGTCAAAGGGCCCTAGGTTGAGGGCCATGGGGCACCCTGGGGCCTCTATTGCAAGTCCAGGGAGAGATGTGGACCCCTGGGTAGCTTGCTGGGGTCAGAGGCCCCTAGGTGGAGGGCAAGGGGGCACCCTGTGGCCTATACTGCAAGTCCAGGGAGAGTGTTGGAGCCCTGGGTAGCTTGCTGGTGTCAGAGGCCCCTAGGGAGAGGGCCAGGGGGCACCGTAGGGCCTCTACTATAAGTCCAGGGAGAGAGGTGGACCCCTGGGTAGCTTGCTGGGGTCAGAGGCCCCTAGGTGGAGGGCCAGGGGGCACCCAGGGGCGTCTACTGCAAGTCCAGGGAGAGATGTGGACCCCTGGGTAGCTTGCTGGGGTCAGAGGCCCCTAGGTAGAGGGCCACGGGCCACCCTGGGTTCTCTACTGCAAGTCCAGGGAGAGAGGTGGACCCCTCGGTAGCTTGCTGAGGTCAGTAGCCCCTGGGTGGAGGGCAAGGGGGCACCCTGGGGCCTCTATTGCAAGTCCAGGGAGAGAGCTGGACCCCCGGGTAGCTTGCTGGGGTCAGAGGCCCCTAGGTGGAGGGCCAGGGGGCACCCAGGGGCCTCCACTGCAAGTCCAAGGAGAGATGTGGACCCCTGGTTAGCTTGCTGGGGTAAGAGGCCCCCTAGGTGGAGGGCCACGAGCACCCTGGGGCCTCTACTGCAAGTCCAGGGAGAAAGGTGGACCCCAGGGTAGCTTGCTGGTGTCAGATGCCCCTAGGTGGAGGGCCAGGGGGCACCCTGGGTCCTATACTGCAAGTCCAGGGAGAGAGCTGGACCCCTGGGTAGCTTGCTGGGTTTAGATTCCCCTAGGTGGAGGGCCACGGGATACCCTGGGGCCTCTGTTGCAAGTCCAGGGAGAGAGGTGGAGCCCTGGGTTGCTTGCTGGGGTCAGTAGCCCCTGGGTGGAGGGCAAGGGGGCACCCTGGGGCCTCTACTGCAAGTCCAGGGAGAGAAGTGGAGCCCTGGGTAGCTTGCTGGGGTCAGAGGCCCCTAGGTGGAGGGCAAGGGGGCACACTGTGGCCTATACTGCAAGTTCAGGGAGAGAGGTGGACCCCTGGGTAGCTTGCTGGTGTCAGAGGTCCTTACGTGGAGGGCCATGGGGCACCCTGGGGCCTAGTTTGCAAGTCTAGGGAGAGAGGTGGACCCCTGGGTAGATTTCTGGGGTCAGAGGCCCCTAGGTGGAGGGTCACGGGGCACCCTGGGGCCTCTATTGCAAGTACAGGGGGAGAGAGGTGGACCCCTCGGTAGCTTGCTGGGGTCAGAGACCCCTAGGAGGAGGGCCAATGGGCACCCTGGGGCCTCTAATGCAAGTCCAGGGAAGGGAGTTGGAGCCCGGGTAGCTTGCTGGGGTCAGAGGCCCCTAGGTTGAGGGCCAGAGGGCAGCCTAGGGCCTCTACTACAAGGCCAGGGAGAGAGGTGGAGCCCTGGGTAGCTTGCTGGGGTCAGTAGCCTTTGGGTGGAGGGCAAGGGGGCACCCTGGGGCCTCTACTGCAAGTCCAGGGAGAGAGCTGGACCCCTGGATAGCTTGCTGGGTTCAGAGGCCCCTAGGTGGAGGGGCAGGGGGTACCCTGGGGACTCTACTGCAAGTACAGGGAGATAGGTAGGACCCTGGGTAGCTTGCTGGGGTCAGAGTCCCCTAGGTGGAGGGCCAACGGTAACCCTGGGGCCTCTACTGCAAGTCTAGGGAGAGAGGTGGACCACTGGGAAGCTTGCTGGGGTCAGAGGCCCCTAGGTGGAGGGCCACAGGGCACCCTGGGGCCTATAGTGCAAGTCCAGGGAGAGAGGTGAACCCCTCCGTAGCTTGCTGGGGTCAGTGGCCCCTAGGTGGAGGGCCAATGGGGACCCTGGGGCCTTTACTGCAAGTCCAGGGAGAGAGGTGAAGCCCTGGGTAGCTTGCTGGGGTCAGAGGCCCCTAGGTGGAGGGCCAGAGGGCAGCCTAGGGCCTCTACTACAAGTCCAGGGAGAGAAGTGGAGCCCTGAGTAGCTTGCTGGGGTCAGTAGCCCCTGGGTGGAGGGCAAGGGGGCACCCTGGGGCCTCTATTGCAAGTCCAGGGAGAGAGCTGAACCCCCAGGTAGCTTGCTAAGGTCAGAGGCCCCTAGGTGGAGGGCCAAGGGGCACCCAGGGGCCTCCACTGCAAGTCCAAAGAGAGATGTGGACCCCTGGGTAGCTTGCTGGGGTCAGAGGCCCCTAGATGGAGGGCCAAGGGGCACCCTGGGGCCTCTACTGCATGTCCAGGAAGAGAGGTGGACCCCTCGGTGGCTTGCTGGGGTCAGAGGCCCCTAGATGGAGGGCCAAGG
Organism: Danio rerio; assembly: GCF_049306965.1. NCBI lineage: Eukaryota > Metazoa > Chordata > Actinopteri > Cypriniformes > Danionidae > Danio > Danio rerio. The sequence continues at coordinate 20,109,977 of NC_133185.1, read as the reverse complement.
GGCACCCTGGGGCCTATACTGCAAGTCCAGGAAGAGAGGTGGATTCCAGGGTAGCTTGCTGGGGTCAGAGGCCCCTAGGTGGAGGGCAAGGGGCACCCTGGGGCCTCTACAGCAAGTCCAGGGAGAGAGGTGGACCCCTGGGTAGTTTGCTAGGGTCAGAGGCCCCTAGGTGGAGGGCCAGGGGGCACCCTGGGTCCTATACTGCAAGTCCAGGGAGAGAGGTGGACCCCTGGGTAGCTTGCTGGGGTCAGATGCCCCTAGGTGGAGGGCCAGGGGGCACCCTGGGGCCTATACTGCAAGTCCAAGGAGAGAGGTGGTCCCCTGGGTAGCTTGCTGGGGTCAGAGGCCCCTAGTTGGAGGGCCAATGGGCACCCTGGGGCCTCTACTGCAAGTCCAGGGAGAGAGGTGGAGCCCTGGGTAGCTTGCTGGGGTCAGAGGCCCCTAAGTGGAGTACCAGAGGGCAGCATAGGGCCTCTACTACAAGTCCAGGGAGAGAGGTGGAGCCCTGGGTAGCTTGCTGGGGTCAGTAGCCCTTGGGTGGAGGGCAAGAGGGCACCCTGGGGGCTCTATTGCAAGTCCAGGGAGAGAGCTGGACCCCTGGGTAGCTTGCTGGGTTCAAAGGCCCCTAGGTGGAGGGCCACGGGGTGCCCTGGGGCCTCTACTGCAAGTCCAGGGAGAGATGTGGACCCCTGGGTAGCTTGCTGGACTCAGAGGCCCCTAGGTGGAGGGCCACGGGGTACCCTGGGGCCTCTACTGCAAGTCCAGGGAGAGAGGTGGAGCCCTGGGTAGCTTGCTGGGGTCAGTAGCCCCTGGGTGGAGGGCAAGGGGGCACCCTGGGGCCTCTACTGCAAATCCAGGGAGAGAAGTGGAGCCCTGGGTAGCTTGCTAGGGTCAGAGGCCCCTAGGTGGAGGGCAAGGGGGCACCCTGTGGCCTATACTGCAAGTTCAGGGAGATATGTGGACCCCTGGGTAGCTTTCTGGGGTCAGAGGGCCCTAGGTGGAGGGCCATGGGGCACCCTGGGGTCTCTACTGCAAGTCCAGGGAGATAGGCAGGCACCTGGGCAGCTTGCTGGGGTTAGAAGCCCCTAGGTGGAGGGTCAAGGGTCACCCTGGGGCCTAGTCTGCAAGTCTATTGAGAGAGGTGGACCCCTGGGTAGCTTTCTGGGGTCAGAGGCCCCTAGGTGGAGGCCAAGGGGCACCCTGGGGCCTCTATTGCAAGTCCAGGGAGAGAGGTGGACCCCTTGGCAGCTTGCTTGGGTCAGGGGCCCCTAGGTGGAGGACAAGGGGGCACCCTGAGGCCTATACTGCAAGTCCAGGGAGAGAGTTGGAGCCCTGGGTAGCTTGCTGGGTTCAGAGGCCCCTAGGTGGAGGGCCAGGGGGTACCCTGGGGACTCTACTGCAAGTACAGGGAGATAGGTAGGACCCTGGGTAGCTTGCTGGGGTCAGAGGCCCCTAGGTGGAGGGCCAACGGTCACCCTGGGGCCTCTACTGCAAGTCTAGGGAGAGATTTGGACCTCTGGGAAGCTTGCTGGGGTCAGAGGCCCCTAGGTGGAGGGCCACGGGGCACCCTGGGACCTCTACTGCAAGTCCAGGGAGAGAGGTGAACCCCTCGGTAGCTTGCTGGGGTCAGAGGCCCCTAGGTGGAGGGCCAATGGGCACCCTGGGGCCTCTACTGCAGTCCAGGGAGATAGGCAGGCGCCTGGGCAGCTTGCTGTGGTCAGAGGCCCCAAGTAGGAGGGCCAAGGGTCAACCTGGGGCCTCTACTGCAAGTCCAGTGAGAGAGGTGAATAACTGGGAAGTTTGCTGGTGTCAGAGGCCCCTAGGGGGAGGGACAGGGGGCACCATAGGGCCTCTACTATAAGTCCAGGGAGAGATGTTGACCCCTGGGTAGCTTGCTGGGGTCAGAGGCCCCTATGTGGAGGGCCAGGGGGCACCCTGGGGCCTCTACTGCAAGTCCAGGGAGAGATGTGGACCCCTGGGTAGCTTGCTGGGGTCAGAGGCCCCTAGGGAGAGGGCCAGGGGGCACCGTAGGGCCTCTACTATAAGTCCAGGGAGAGAGGTGGACCCCTGGGTAGCTTGCTGGGGTCAGAGGCCCCTAGGTGGAGGGCCAGGGGGCACCCAGGGGCGTCTACTGCAAGTCCAGGGAGAGATGTGGACCCCTGGGTAGCTTGCTGGGGTCAGAGGCCCCTAGGTAGAGGGCCACGGGCCACCCTGGGTTCTCTACTGCAAGTCCAGGGAGAGAGGTGGACCCCTCGGTAGCTTGCTGAGGTCAGTAGCCCCTGGGTGGAGGGCAAGGGGGCACCCTGGGGCCTCTATTGCAAGTCCAGGGAGAGAGCTGGACCCCCGGGTAGCTTGCTGGGGTCAGAGGCCCCTAGGTGGAGGGCCAGGGGGCACCCAGGGGCCTCCACTGCAAGTCCAAGGAGAGATGTGGACCCCTGGTTAGCTTGCTGGGGTAAGAGGCCCCCTAGGTGGAGGGCCACGAGCACCCTGGGGCCTCTACTGCAAGTCCAGGGAGAAAGGTGGACCCCAGGGTAGCTTGCTGGTGTCAGATGCCCCTAGGTGGAGGGCCAGGGGGCACCCTGGGTCCTATACTGCAAGTCCAGGGAGAGAGCTGGACCCCTGGGTAGCTTGCTGGGTTTAGATTCCCCTAGGTGGAGGGCCACGGGATACCCTGGGGCCTCTGTTGCAAGTCCAGGGAGAGAGGTGGAGCCCTGGGTTGCTTGCTGGGGTCAGTAGCCCCTGGGTGGAGGGCAAGGGGGCACCCTGGGGCCTCTACTGCAAGTCCAGGGAGAGAAGTGGAGCCCTGGGTAGCTTGCTGGGGTCAGAGGCCCCTAGGTGGAGGGCAAGGGGGCACACTGTGGCCTATACTGCAAGTTCAGGGAGAGAGGTGGACCCCTGGGTAGCTTGCTGGTGTCAGAGGTCCTTACGTGGAGGGCCATGGGGCACCCTGGGGCCTAGTTTGCAAGTCTAGGGAGAGAGGTGGACCCCTGGGTAGATTTCTGGGGTCAGAGGCCCCTAGGTGGAGGGTCACGGGGCACCCTGGGGCCTCTATTGCAAGTACAGGGGGAGAGAGGTGGACCCCTCGGTAGCTTGCTGGGGTCAGAGACCCCTAGGAGGAGGGCCAATGGGCACCCTGGGGCCTCTAATGCAAGTCCAGGGAAGGGAGTTGGAGCCCGGGTAGCTTGCTGGGGTCAGAGGCCCCTAGGTTGAGGGCCAGAGGGCAGCCTAGGGCCTCTACTACAAGGCCAGGGAGAGAGGTGGAGCCCTGGGTAGCTTGCTGGGGTCAGTAGCCTTTGGGTGGAGGGCAAGGGGGCACCCTGGGGCCTCTACTGCAAGTCCAGGGAGAGAGCTGGACCCCTGGATAGCTTGCTGGGTTCAGAGGCCCCTAGGTGGAGGGGCAGGGGGTACCCTGGGGACTCTACTGCAAGTACAGGGAGATAGGTAGGACCCTGGGTAGCTTGCTGGGGTCAGAGTCCCCTAGGTGGAGGGCCAACGGTAACCCTGGGGCCTCTACTGCAAGTCTAGGGAGAGAGGTGGACCACTGGGAAGCTTGCTGGGGTCAGAGGCCCCTAGGTGGAGGGCCACAGGGCACCCTGGGGCCTATAGTGCAAGTCCAGGGAGAGAGGTGAACCCCTCCGTAGCTTGCTGGGGTCAGTGGCCCCTAGGTGGAGGGCCAATGGGGACCCTGGGGCCTTTACTGCAAGTCCAGGGAGAGAGGTGAAGCCCTGGGTAGCTTGCTGGGGTCAGAGGCCCCTAGGTGGAGGGCCAGAGGGCAGCCTAGGGCCTCTACTACAAGTCCAGGGAGAGAAGTGGAGCCCTGAGTAGCTTGCTGGGGTCAGTAGCCCCTGGGTGGAGGGCAAGGGGGCACCCTGGGGCCTCTATTGCAAGTCCAGGGAGAGAGCTGAACCCCCAGGTAGCTTGCTAAGGTCAGAGGCCCCTAGGTGGAGGGCCAAGGGGCACCCAGGGGCCTCCACTGCAAGTCCAAAGAGAGATGTGGACCCCTGGGTAGCTTGCTGGGGTCAGAGGCCCCTAGATGGAGGGCCAAGGGGCACCCTGGGGCCTCTACTGCATGTCCAGGAAGAGAGGTGGACCCCTCGGTGGCTTGCTGGGGTCAGAGGCCCCTAGATGGAGGGCCAAGGGGCACCCTGGGGCCTATACTGCAAGTCCAGGAAGAGAGGTGGACTCCAGGGTAGCTTGCTGGGGTCAGAGGCCCCTAGGTGGAGGGCAAGGGGCACCCTGGGGCCTCTACAGCAAGTCCAGGGAGAGAGGTGGACCCCTGGGTAGTTTGCTAGGGTCAGAGGCCCCTAGGTGGAGGGCCAGGGGGCACCCTGGGTCCTATACTGCAAGTCCAGGGAGAGAGGTGGACCCCTGGGTAGCTTGCTGGGGTCAGATGCCCCTAGGTGGAGGGCCAGGGGGCACCCTGGGGCCTATACTGCAAGTCCAAGGAGAGAGGTGGACCCCTGGGTAGCTTGCTGGGGTCAGAGGCCCCTAGTTGGAGGGCCAATGGGCACCCTGGGGCCTCTACTGCAAGTCCAGGGAGAGAGGTGGAGCCCTGGGTAGCTTGCTGGGGTCAGAGGCCCCTAAGTGGAGTACCAGAGGGCAGCATAGGGCCTCTACTACAAGTCCAGGGAGAGAGGTGGAGCCCTGGGTAGCTTGCTGGGGTCAGTAGCCCTTGGGTGGAGGGCAAGAGGGCACCCTGGGGGCTCTATTGCAAGTCCAGGGAGAGAGCTGGACCCCTGGGTAGCTTGCTGGGTTCAAAGGCCCCTAGGTGGAGGGCCACGGGGTGCCCTGGGGCCTCTACTGCAAGTCCAGGGAGAGATGTGGACCCCTGGGTAGCTTGCTGGACTCAGAGGCCCCTAGGTGGAGGGCCACGGGGTACCCTGGGGCCTCTACTGCAAGTCCAGGGAGAGAGGTGGAGCCCTGGGTAGCTTGCTGGGGTCAGTAGCCCCTGGGTGGAGGGCAAGGGGGCACCCTGGGGCCTCTACTGCAAATCCAGGGAGAGAAGTGGAGCCCTGGGTAGCTTGCTAGGGTCAGAGGCCCCTAGGTGGAGGGCAAGGGGGCACCCTGTGGCCTATACTGCAAGTTCAGGGAGATATGTGGACCCCTGGGTAGCTTTCTGGGGTCAGAGGGCCCTAGGTGGAGGGCCATGGGGCACCCTGGGGTCTCTACTGCAAGTCCAGGGAGATAGGCAGGCACCTGGGCAGCTTGCTGGGGTTAGAAGCCCCTAGGTGGAGGGTCAAGGGTCACCCTGGGGCCTAGTCTGCAAGTCTATTGAGAGAGGTGGACCCCTGGGTAGCTTTCTGGGGTCAGAGGCCCCTAGGTGGAGGCCAAGGGGCACCCTGGGGCCTCTATTGCAAGTCCAGGGAGAGAGGTGGACCCCTTGGCAGCTTGCTTGGGTCAGGGGCCCCTAGGTGGAGGACAAGGGGGCACCCTGAGGCCTATACTGCAAGTCCAGGGAGAGAGTTGGAGCCCTGGGTAGCTTGCTGGGTTCAGAGGCCCCTAGGTGGAGGGCCAGGGGGTACCCTGGGGACTCTACTGCAAGTACAGGGAGATAGGTAGGACCCTGGGTAGCTTGCTGGGGTCAGAGGCCCCTAGGTGGAGGGCCAACGGTCACCCTGGGGCCTCTACTGCAAGTCTAGGGAGAGATTTGGACCTCTGGGAAGCTTGCTGGGGTCAGAGGCCCCTAGGTGGAGGGCCACGGGGCACCCTGGGACCTCTACTGCAAGTCCAGGGAGAGAGGTGAACCCCTCGGTAGCTTGCTGGGGTCAGAGGCCCCTAGGTGGAGGGCCAATGGGCACCCTGGGGCCTCTACTGCAGTCCAGGGAGATAGGCAGGCGCCTGGGCAGCTTGCTGTGGTCAGAGGCCCCAAGTAGGAGGGCCAAGGGTCAACCTGGGGCCTCTACTGCAAGTCCAGTGAGAGAGGTGAATAACTGGGAAGTTTGCTGGTGTCAGAGGCCCCTAGGGGGAGGGACAGGGGGCACCATAGGGCCTCTACTATAAGTCCAGGGAGAGATGTTGACCCCTGGGTAGCTTGCTGGGGTCAGAGGCCCCTATGTGGAGGGCCAGGGGGCACCCTGGGGCCTCTACTGCAAGTCCAGGGAGAGATGTGGACCCCTGGGTAGCTTGCTGGGGTCAGAGGCCCCTAGGTGTAGGGCCAAGGGGCACCCTGGGGCCTCTACTGCAAGTCCAGGGAGAGAGGTGGACCCCTCGCTAGCTTGCTGGGGTCAGAGGCCCCTAGGTGGAGGGCCAATGGGCACCCTGGGGCCTCTACTGCAAGTCCAGGGAGAGAGGTGAAGCCCAGGGTAGCTTGCTGGGGTCAGAGTCCCCTAGGTGGAGGGCCAGAGGGCAGCCTAGGGCCTCTACTACAAGTCCAGGGAGAGAGGTGGAGCCCTGGGTAGCTTGCTGGGGTCAGTAGCCCCTGGGTGGAGGGCAAGGGGGCACCCTGGGGCCTCTATTGCAAGTCCAGGGAGAGAGTTGGACCCCCGGGTAGCTTGCTCGGGTCAGAGGCCCCTAAGTGGAGGGTTAGGGGGCACCCTGGGGCCTCCACTGCAAGTCCAAGGAGAGATGTGGACCCCTGGGTAGCTTGCTGGGGTCAGATGCACCTAGGTGGAGGGCCAGGCCAGGGGGCACCCTGGGTCATATACTGCAAGTCCAGGGAGAGAGGTGGACTCCTGGGTAGCTTGCTGGTGTCAGATGCACCTAGGTTTAGGGCCAGGGGGCACCCTGGGTCCTATACTGCAAGTCCAGGGAGAGAGGTGGACCCCTGGGTAGCTTGCTGGGGTCAGAGGCCCCTAAGTGGAGGGCCAGGGGGCACCTTGGGGCCTCTACAGCAAGTCCAGGGAGAGAGGTGGACCCCTGGGTAGTTTGCTAGGGTCAGAGGCCTCTAGGTGGAGGGCCAGAGGGCACACTGGGGCCTATACTGCAAGTCCAGGGAGAGAGGTGGACTCCTGGGTAGCTTGCTGGTGTCAGATGCACCTAGGTGTAGGGCCAGGGGGCACCCTGGGTCCTATACTGCAAGTCCAGGGAGAGAGGTGGACCCCTGGGTAGCTTGCTGGGGTCAGATGCCCCTAGGTGGAGGGCCAGGGGGCACCTTGGGGCCTCTACAGCAAGTCCAGGGAGAGAGGTGGACCCCTGGGTAGTTTGCTAGGGTCAGAGGCCTCTAGGTGGAGGGCCAGAGGGCACACTGGGGCCTATACTGCAAGTCCAGGGAGAGAGGTGGACTCCTGGGTAGCTTGCTGGTGTCAGATGCACCTAGGTGTAGGGCCAAGGGGCACACTGGGTCCTATACTGCAAGTCCAGGGAGAGAGGTGGACCCCTGGGTAGCTTGCTGGTGTCAGATGCCCCTAGGTGGAGGGCCAGGGGGCACCCTGGGGCCTCTACTGCAAGTCCAGGGAGAGAGGTGAAGCCCTGGGTAGCTTGCTGGGGTCAGTAGCCCCTGGGTGGAGGGCAAGGGGGCACCCTGGGGCCTCTACTGCAAGTCCAGGGAGAGAAGTGGAGCCCTGGGTAGCTTCTGGGGTCAAAGGCCCCTAGGTGGAGGGCAAGGGGGCACCCTGTGGCCTATACTGCAAGTCCAGGGAGAGAGGTGGAGCCCTAGGTAGCTTGCTGGGGTCAGAGGGCCCTACGTGGAGGGCCATGGGGCACCCTGGGGACTCTACTGCAAGTCCAGGGAGATAGGCAGGCCCCTGGGCAGCTTGCTGGGGTCAGAGGCCCCTAGGTGGAGGGCCAAGGGTCACCCTGGGGCCTCTACAGCAAGTCCAGGGAGAGAGGTGGACCCCTGGGTAGCTTGCTGGGGTCAGATGCCCCTAGGTGGAGGGCCAGGGGGCACCCTGGGGCCTATACTGCAAGTCCAAGGAGAGAGATGGACCCCTGGGTAGCTTGCTGGGGTCAGAGGCCCCTAGTTGGAGAGCCAGGGGCACCCTGGGGCCTATACTGCAAGTCCAGGGAGAGAGGTGGACCCCTGGGTAGCTTGCTGGGGTCAGAGGCCCCTAGGTGGAGGGTCACGGGGCACCCTGGGGCCTCTATTGCAAGTCCAGGGAGAGAGGTCTACCCCTCGGTAGCTTGCTGGGGTCAGAGACCCCTAGGTGGAGGGCCAATGGGCACCCTGGGGCCTTTACTGCAAGTCCAGGGAGAGAGCTGGAGCCCTGGGTAGCTTGCTGGGGTCAAAGGCCCCTAGGTGGAGGGCCAGAGGGCAGGCTAGGGCCTCTACTACAAGTCCAGGGAGAGAGGTGGAGCCCTGGGTAGCTTGCTGGGGTCAGTAGCCCCTGGGTGGAGGGCAAGGGGGCACCCTGGGGCCTCTATTGCAAGTCCAGGGAGAGAGCTGGACCCCCGGGTAGTTTGCTGGGGTCAGAGGCCCCTAGGTGGAGGGCCAGGGGGCACCCAGGGGCCTCTACTGCAAGTTCAGGGAGAGAGGTGGACCCCTGGGTAGCTTGCTGGGGTCAGAGGCCCCTAGGTGGAGGGCCAGAGGGCAGCCTAGGGCCTCTACTACACGTCCAGGGAGAGAGGTGGAGCCCTGGGTAGCTTGCTGGGGTCAGTAGCCCATGGGCGGAGGGCAAGGGGGCACCCTGGGGCCTCTATTGCAAGTCCAGGGAGAGAGCTGGACCCCTGGGTAGCTTGCTGGGTTCAGAGGCCCCTAGGTGGAGGGCCACGAGGTACCCTTGGGCCCTTATTGCAATTCCAGGGAGAGATGTGGACCCCTGGGTAGCTTGCTGGGGTCAGAGGCCCCTAGGTGGAGGGCCAGGAGGTACCCTAGGGCCTCTACTGCAAGTCCTGGCAGAGAGGTGGAGCCCTGGGTAGCTTGCTGGGGTCAGTAGCCCCTGGGTGGAGGGCAAGGGGGCACCCTGGGGCCTCTACTGCAAGTCCAGGGAGAGAGGTGGAGCCCTGGGTAGCTTGCTGGGGTCAGAGGCCCCTAGGTGGAGGGCAAAGGTGCAACCTGTGGCCTATACTGCAAGTCCAGGGAGAGAGGTGGACCCCTTGGTAGCTTGCTGGGGTCAAAGGGCCCTAGGTGGAGGGCCATGGGGCACCCTGGGGACACTACTGCAAGTCCAGGGAGATAGGCAGGCCCCTGGGCAGCTTGCTGGGGTCAGAGGCCCCTGGGTGGAGGGCCAAGGGTCACCCTGGGGCCTAGTCAGCAAGTCCAGGGAGAGAGGTGGACCCCTGGGCAGCTTGCTTAGGTCAGGGGCCCCTAGGTAGAGGACCAGGGGGCACCCTGGGGCCTATACTGCTAGTCCAGGGAGAGAGTTGGAGCCCTGGGTAGCTTGCTGGGGTCAGAGGGCCCTAGGTGGAGGGCCAGGGGGCACCCTGGGGACTCTACTGCAAGTCCAGGGAGATAGGTAGGCCCCTGGGTAGCTTACTGGGGTCAGAGGCCCCTAGGTGGAGGGCCAAGGGTCACACTGGGGCCTCTACTGCAAGTCTAGGGAGAGAGGTGGACCACTGGGAAGCTTGCTGGGGACAGACGCCCCTAGGTGGAGGGCCAGGGGGCACCCAGCGGCGTCTACTGCAAGTCCACGGAGAGATGTGGACCACTGGGTAGCTTGCTGGGGTCAGAGGACCCTAGGTGGAGGGTCACGGGGCACCCTGGGGCCTCTATTGCAATTCCAGGGAGAGAGCTGGACCCCTGGGTAGCTTGCTGGGGTCAGAGGCCCCTAGGTGGAGGGCCAGGGGGCACCCAGCGGCGTCTACTGCAAGTCCACGGAGAGATGTGGACCCCTGGGTAGCTTGCTGGGGTCAGAGGCCCCTAGGTGGAGGGTCACGGGGCACCCTGGGGCCTCTATTGCAATTGCAGGGAGAGAGCTGGACCCCTGGGTAGCTTGCTGGGTTCAGAGGCCCCTAGGTGGAGGGCCTTGGGGTACCCAGGGGCCTCTACTGCAAGTCCAGGGAGAGATGTGGACCCCTGGGTAGCTTGCTGGGGTCAGAGGCCCCTAGGTGGAGGGCCATGGGGTACCGTGGGGCCTCTACTGCAAGTTCAGGGAGAGAGGTGGAGCCCTGGGTAGCTTGCTGGGGTCAGTAGCCCTTGGGTGGAGGGCAAGGGGGCACCCTGGGGCCTCTACTGCAAGTCCAGGGAGAGACGTGGAGCCCTGGGTAGCTTGCTGGGGTCAGAGGCCCCTAGGTGGAGGGCCAATGGGCACCCTGGGGCCTCTACTGCAGTCCAGGGAGATAGGCAGGCCCCTGGGCAGCTTGCTGGGGTCAGAGGCCCCAAGATGGAGGGCCAAGGGTCAACCTGGGGCCTCTACTGCAAGTCCAGTGAGAGAGGTGAATAACTGGGAAGCTTGCTGGTGTCAGAGGCCCCTAGGGGGAGGGCCAGGGGGCACCGTAGGGCCTCTACTATAAGTCCAGGGAGAGATGTTGACCCCTGGGTAGCTTGCTGGGGTCAGAGGCCCCTAGGTGGAGGGCCAGGGGGCACCCTGGGGCGTCTACTGCAAGTCCAGGGAGAGATGTGGACCCCTGGGTAGCTTGCTGGGGTCAGAGGCCCCTAGGTGGAGGGCCAAGGGGAACCCTGGGGCCTCTACTGCAAGTCCAGGGAGAGAGGTGGACCCCTCGGTAGCTTGCTGGGGTCAGAGGCCCCTAGGTGGAGGGCCAGGCCAGGGGGCACCCTGGGTCATATACTGCAAGTCCAGGGAGAGAGGTGGACTCCTGGGTAGCTTGCTGGTGTCAGATGCACCTAGGTGTAGGGCCAGGGGGCACCCTGGGTCCTATACTGCAAGTCCAGGGAGAGAGGTGGACCCCTGGGTAGCTTGCTGGGGTCAGATGCCCGTAGGTGGAGGGCCAGGGGGAACCTTGGGGCCTCTACAGCAAGTCCAGGGAGAGAGGTGGACCCCTGGGTAGTTTGCTAGGGACAGAGGCCTCTCCGTGGAGGGCCAGAGGGCACACTGGGGCCTATACTGCAAGTCCAGTGAGAGAGGTGGACACCTGGGTAGCTTGCTGGTGTCAGATGCCCCTAGGTGGAGGGCCAGGGGGCACCCTGGGGCCTCTACTGCAAGTCCAGTGAGAGATGTGGACCCCTGGGTAGCTTGCTGGACTCAGAGGCCCCTAGGTGGAGGGCCACAGGGTACCCTGGGGCCTCTACTGCAAGTCCAAGGAGAGAGGTGAAGCCCTGGGTAGCTTGCTGGGGTCAGTAGCCCCTGGGTGGAGGGCAAGGGGGCACCCTGGGGCCTCTACTGCAAGTTCAGGGAGAGAAGTGGAGCCCTGGGTAGCTTCTGGGGTCAGAGGCCCCTAGGTGGAGGGCAAGGGGGCACCCTGTGGCCTATACTGCAAGTCCAGGGAGAGAGGTGGAGCCCTGGGTAGCTTGCTGGGGTCAGAGGGCCCTACGTGGAGGGCCATGGGGCACCCTGGGGACTCTACTGCAAGTCCAGGGAGATAGGCAGGCCCCTGGGCAGCTTGCTGGTGTCAGAGGCCCCTAGTTTTAGGGCCAAGGGTCACCCTGGGGCCTCTACAGCAAGTCCAGGGAGAGAGGTGGACCCCTGGGTAGTTTGCTAGGGTCAGAGGCCCCTGGTTGGAGGGCCAGAGGGCACCCTGGGGCCTATACTGCAAGTCCAGGGAGAGAGGTGGACCCCTGGGTAGCTTGCTGGGGTCAGAGGCCCCTAGGTGGAGGGTCACAGGGCACCCTGGGGCCTCTATTGCAAGTCCAGGAAGAGAGGTGGACCCCTCGGTAGCTTGCTGGGGTCAGAGACCCCTAGGTGGAGGGCCAATGGGCACCCTGGGGCCTTTACTGCAAGTCCAGGGAGAGAGCTGGAGCCCTGGGTAGCTTGCTGGGGTCAAAGGCCCCTAGGTGGAGGGCCAGAGGGAAGCCTAGGGCCTCTACTACAAGTCCAGGGAGAGAGGTGGAGCCCTGGGTAGCTTGCTGGGGTCAGTAACCGTTGGGTGGACGGCAAGGGGGCACCCTGGGGCCTCTATTGCAAGTCCAGGGAGAGAGCTGGACCCCTGGGTAGCTTGTTGGACTCAGAGGCCCCTAGGTGGAGGGCCAGGGGGCACCCTGGAGCCTCTACTATAAGTCCATGGAAAGATGTGGAGCCCTGGGTAGCTGGCTGGGGTCAAAGGCCCCTAGGTGGAGGGCCAGTGGGCACCCAGGGGCGTCTACTGCAAGTCCAGGGAGAGATGTGGACCCCTGGGTAGCTTGCTGGGGTCAGAGGGCCCTACGTGGAGGGCCATGGACACCCTGGGGACTCTACTGCAAGTCCAGGGAGATAGGCAGGCCCCTGGGCAGATTGCTGGGGTCAGAGGCGGACCCTTGGGTAGCTTGCTGGGGTCAGAGACCCCTAGGTGGAGGGCCAATGGGCACCCTGGGGCCACTACTGCGAGTCCAGGGAGAGAGGTGGAGCCCTGGTTAGCTTGCTGGGGTCAGAGGCCCCTAGCTGGAGGACCAGAGGGCAGCCTAGGGCCTCTACTACAAGTCCAGGGAGAGAGGTGGAGCCCAGGGTAGCTTGCTGGGGTCAGTAGCCCTTGGGTGGAGGGCAAGGGGGCACCCTGGGGCCTCTATTGCAAGTCCAGGGAGAGAGCTGGACCCCTGGGTAGCTTGCTGGGTTCAGAGGCCCCTAGGTGGAGGGCCACTGGGTACCCTGGGGCCTCTACTGCAAGTCCAGGGAGAGATGTGGACCCCTGGGTAGCTTGCTGGACTCAGAGGCCCCTAGGTGGAGGGCCAGGGGGCACCCAGGGGTGTCTACTGCAAGTCCAGGGAGAGATGTGGACCCCTGGGTAGCTTGCTGGGGTCAGAGGCCCCTAAGTGGAGGGTCACGGGGCACCCTGGGGCCTCTGTTGCAAGCCCAGGGAGAGATGTGGACCCCTGGGTAGCTTGCTGGGGTCAGAGGGCCCTAGGTGGAGGGCCATGGGGCACCCTGGGGACTCTACTGCAAGTCCAGGGAGATAGCCGGGCCCCTGGGCAGCTTGCTGGGGTCAGAGGCGGACCCTTGGGTAGCTTGCTGGGGTCAGAGACCCCTAGGTGGAGGGCCAATGGGCACACTGGGGCCTCTACTGCAAGTCCAGGGAGAGAGTTTTAGCCCTGGGTAGCTTGCTGGGGTCAGAGGGCCCTAGGTGGAGGGCCATGGGGAACCCTGGGGACTCTACTGCAAGTACAGGGAGATAGGTAGGACATTGGGTAGCTTGCTGGGGTCAGATGCCCCTAGGTTGAGGGCCAAGGGTCACCCTGGGGCCTCTACTGCAAGTCCACGGAGAGAGGTGAACCCCTCGGTAGCTTGCTGGGGTCAGAGGCCCCTAGGTGGAGGGCCAAGGGGCACCCTGGGGCCTCTACTGCAAGTCCACGGAGAGAGGTGAACCCCTCGGTAGCTTGCTGGGGTCAGAGGCCCCTAGGTGGAGGGCCAAGGGGCACCCTGGGGCCTCTACTGCAAGTCCAGGGAGAGAGTTGGACCCCTGGGTAGCTTGCTGGTGTCAGAGGCCCCTAGGTGGAAGAAAAATGGGCACCCTGGGGCCTCTACTGCAAGTCCACGGAGAGAGGTGAACCCCTCGGTAGCTTGCTGGGGTCAGAGGCCCCTAGGTGGAGGGCCAAGGGGCACCCTGGGGCCTCTACTGCAAGTCCAGGGAGAGAGGTGGACTCCAGGGTAGCTTGCTGGGGTCAGAGGCCAATAGGTGGAGGGCAAGGGGCACCCTGGGCTCTCTACAGCAAGTCCAGGGAGAGAGGTGGACCCCTGGGTAGTTTGCTAGGGTCAGAGGCCCCTAGGTGGAAGGCCAGAGGGCACCCTGGGGCCTATACTGCAAGTCCAGGGAGAGAGTTGGACCCCTGGGTAGCTTGCTGGTGTCAGATGCCCCTAGGTGGAGGGCCAGGGGGCACCCTGGGTCCTATACTGCAAGTCCAGGGAGAGAGGTGGACCCGTGGGTAGCTTGCTGGGGTCAGATGCCCCTATGTGGAGGGCCAAGGGGCACCCTGGGGCCTATACTGCAAGTCCAGGGAGAGAGGTGGACCCCTGGGTAGCTTGCTGGGGTCAGAGGCCCCTAGGTGGAGGGTCACGGGGCACCCTGGGGCCTCTATTGCAAGTCCAGGGAGAGAGGTGGAGCCCTGTGTAGCTTGCTGGGGTCAGAGGCCCCTATGTGGAGGGCCAGAGGGCAGCCTAGGGCCTCTACTACAAGTCCAGGGAGAGAGGTGGAGCCCTGGGTAGCTTGCTGGGGTCAGTAGCCCTTGGGTGGATGGCAAGGGGGCACCCTAGAGCCTCTATTGCAAGTCCAGGGAGAGAGCTGGACACTTGGGTAGCTTGCTGGGTTCAGAGGCCCCTAGGTGGAGGGCCACGGGGTACCCTGGGGCCTCTACTGCAAGTCCAGGGAGAGATGTGGACCCCTGGGTAGCTTGCTGGACTCAGAGGCCCCTAGGTGGAGGGCCACAGGGTACCCTGGGGCCTCTACTGAGAGTCCAGGGAGAGAAGTGGAGCCCTGGGTAGCTTGCTGGGGTCAGAGGCCCCTAGGTGGAGGGCAAGGGGGCACCCTGTGGCCTATACTGCAAGTCCAGGGAGAGAGATGGAGCCCTGGGTAGCTTGCTGGGGTCAGAGGGCCTTAAGTGGAGGGCCATGGGGCACCCTGGGGACTCTACTGCAAGTAAAGGGAGATAGGTAGGACCCTGGGTAGCTTGCTGGGGTCAGAGGCCCCTAGGTGGAGGGCCAAGGGTCACCCTGGGGCCTCTACTGCAAGTCTAGGGAGAGAGGTGGACCACTGGGAAGATTGGTGGGGTCAGAGGCCTCTAGGTGGAGGGCCAATGGGCACCCTGGGGCCTCTACTGCAAGTCCAGGGAGATAGGTGAAGCCCTGGGTAGCTTGCTGGGGTCAGAGGCCCCTAGGTGGAGGGCCAGAGGGCAGCCTAGGGTCTCTATTACAAGTCCAGGGAGAGAGGTGGAGCCCTGAGTAGCTTGCTGGGGTCAGTAGCCCCTGGGTGGAGGGCAAGGGAGCACCCTGGGGCATCCATTGCAAGTCCAGGGAGAGAGCTGGACCCCCGGGTAGCTTGCTGGGGTCAGAGGCCCCTAGGTGGAGGGCCAAGTGGCACCCTGGGGCCTCGACTGCAAGTCCAGGAAGAGAGGTGGACTCCAGGGTAGCTTGCTGGAGTCAGAGGCCCCTAGGTGGAGGGCCAGAGGGCACCGTGGGGCCTATACTGCAAGTCCAGGGAGAGAGGTGGACCCCTGGGTAGCTTGCTGGTGTCAGATGCCCCTAGGTGGAGGGCCAGGGGGCACCCTGGGTCCTATACTGCAAGTCCAGGGAGAGAGGTGGACCCCTGGGTAGCTTGCTGTGGTCAGAGGCCCCTAGGTGGAGGGCAAGGGGGCACCCTGTGGCCTATACTGCAAGTCCAGGGAGAGAGGTGGACCCCTGGGTAGCTTGCTGGGGTCAAAGGTCCCTAGGTGGAGGGCCATGGGGCACCCTGGGGACTCTACTGCAAGTCCAGGGAGATAGGCAGACCCCTCGGTAGCTTGCTGGGGTCAGAGGCCCCTAGGTGGAGGGCCAAGGGTCAACCTGGGGCCTCTACTGCAAGTCCAGGGAGAGAGGTGGAGCCCTGGGTAGCTTGCTGGGGTCAGAGGCCCCTAGGTGGAGGGCCAGAGGGCAGCCTAGGACCTCTACCACAAGTCCAGGGAGAGAGGTGGAGCCCTGGGTAGCTTGCTGGGGTCAGTAGCCCCTGGGTGGAGGGCAAGGGGGCACCCTGGGGCCTCTATTGCAAGTCCAGGGAGAGAGCTGGACCCCCGGGTAGCTTGCTGGGGTCAGAGGCCCCTAGGTGGAGGGCCAAGGGTCAACCTGGGGCCTCTACAGCAAGTCCAGGGAGAGAGGTGGACCCCTGGGTAGTTTGCTAGGGTCAGAGGCCCCTAGGTGGAAGGCCAGAGGGCACCCTGGGGCCTATACTGCAAGTCCAGGGAGAGAAGTGGACCCCTGGGTAGCTTGCTGGTGTCAGATGCCCCTAGGTGGAGGGCCAGGGGGCACCCTGGGTCCTATACTGCAAGTCCAGGGAGAGAGGAGGACCCCTGGGTAGCTTGCTGGGGTCAGATGCCCCTAGTGGAGGGCCATGGGGCACCCTGGGGCCTATACTGCAAGTCCAAGGAGAGAGGTGGACCCCTGGGTAGCTTGCTGGGGTCAGAGGCCCCTAGTTGGAGGGCCAGGGGGCACCCTGGGGCCTATACTGCAAGTCCAGGGAGAGAGGTGGACCCCTGGGTAGCTTGCTGGGGTCAGAGGCCCCTAGGTGGAGGGTCACGGGGCACCCTTGGGCCTCTATCTCAAGTCCAGGGGGAGAGAGGTGGACCCCTCGGTAACTTGCTGGGGTCAGTAGCCCCTGGGTGGAGGGCAAGGGGGCACCCTGGGGCCTCTATTGCAAGTCCAGGGAGAGAGGTGGAGCCCTGGGTAGCTTGCTGGGGTCAGTAGCCCCTGGGTGGAGGGCAAGGGGGCACCCTGGGTCCTATACTGCAAGTCCAGGGAGAGAGGTGGACCCCTGGGTAGCTTGCTGGGGTCAGATGCCCCTAGTGGAGGGCCAGGGGGCACCCTGGGGCCTATACTGCAAGTCCAAGGAGAGAGGTGGAGCCCTGGGTAGCTTGCTGGGGTCAGTAGCCCCTGGATGGAGGGCAAGGGGGCACCCTGGGGCCTCTACTGCAAGTCCAGGGAGAGAGGTGGAGCCCTGGGTAGCTTGCTGTGGTCAGAGGCCCCTAGGTGGAGGGCAAGGGGGCACCCTGTGGCCTATACTGCAAGTCCAGAGAGAGAGGTGGACCCCTGGGTAGCTTGCTGGGGTCAAAGGGCCCTAGGTGGAGGGCCATGGGGCACCCTGGGGACTCTACTGCAAGTCCAGGGAGATAGGCAGACCCCTCGGTAGCTTGCTGGGGTCAGAGGCCCCTAGGTGGAGGGCCAAGGGTCAACCTGGGGCCTCTACTGCAAGTCCAGGGAGAGAGGTGGAGCCCTGGGTAGCTTGCTGGGGTCAGAGGCCCCTAGGTGGAGGGCCAGAGGGCAGCCTAGGACCTCTACCACAAGTCCAGGGAGAGAGGTGGAGCCCTGGGTAGCTTGCTGGGGTCAGTAGCCCCTGGGTGGAGGGCAAGGGGGCACCCTGGGGCCTCTATTGCAAGTCCAGGGAGAGAGCTGGACCCCCGGGTAGCTTGCTGGGGTCAGAGGCCCCTAGGTGGAGGGCCAAGGGTCAACCTGGGGCCTCTACAGCAAGTCCAGGGAGAGAGGTGGACCCCTGGGTAGTTTGCTAGGGTCAGAGGCCCCTAGGTGGAAGGCCAGAGGGCACCCTGGGGCCTATACTGCAAGTCCAGGGAGAGAAGTGGACCCCTGGGTAGCTTGCTGGTGTCAGATGCCCCTAGGTGGAGGGCCAGGGGGCACCCTGGGTCCTATACTGCAAGTCCAGGGAGAGAGGAGGACCCCTGGGTAGCTTGCTGGGGTCAGATGCCCCTAGTGGAGGGCCATGGGGCACCCTGGGGCCTATACTGCAAGTCCAAGGAGAGAGGTGGACCCCTGGGTAGCTTGCTGGGGTCAGAGGCCCCTAGTTGGATAGCCAGGGGGCACCCTGGGGCCTATACTGCAAGTCCAGGGAGAGAGGTGGACCCCTGGGTAGCTTGCTGGGGTCAGAGGCCCCTAGGTGGAGGGTCACGGGGCACCCTTGGGCCTCTATCTCAAGTCCAGGGGGAGAGAGGTGGACCCCTCGGTAACTTGCTGGGGTCAGTAGCCCCTGGGTGGAGGGCAAGGGGGCACCCTGAGGCCTTTATTGCAAGTCCAGGGAGAGAGGTGGAGCCCTGGGTAGCTTGCTGGGGTCAGTAGCCCCTGGGTGGAGGGCAAGGGGGCACCCTGGGTCCTATACTGCAAGTCCAGGGAGAGAGGTGGACCCCTGGGTAGCTTGCTGGGGTCAGTAGCCCCTGGGTGGAGGGCAAGGGGGCACCCTGGGGCCTATACTGCAAGTCCAAGGAGAGAGGTGGAGCCCTGGGTAGCTTGCTGGGGTCAGTAGCCCCTGGATGGAGGGCAAGGGGGCACCCTGGGGCCTCTACTGCAAGTCCAGGGAGAGAGGTGGAGCCCTGGGTAGCTTGCTGTGGTCAGAGGCCCCAAGGTGGAGGGCAAGGGGGCACCCTGTGGCCTATACTGCAAGTCCAGGGAGAGAGGTGGACCCCTGGGTAGCTTGCTGGGGTCAAAGGGCCCTAGGTGGAGGGCCATGGGGCACCCTGGGGACTCTACTGCAAGTCCAGGGAGATAGGCAGACCCCTCTGTAACTTGCTGGGGTCAGAGGCCCCTAGGTGGAGGGCCAAGGGTCAACCTGGGGCCTCTACTGCAAGTCCAGGGAGAGAGGTGGAGCCCTGGGTAGCTTGCTGGGGTCAGAGGCCCCTAGGTGGAGGGCCAGAGGGCAGCCTAGGGCCTCTACCACAAGTCCAGGGAGAGAGGTGGAGCCCTGGGTAGCTTGCTGGGGTCAGTAGCCCCTGGGTGGAAGGCAAGGGGGCACCCTGGGGCCTCTATTGCAAGTCCAGGGAGAGAGTTGGACCCCCGGGTAGCTTGCTCGGGTCAGAGGCCCCTAAGTGGAGGGCCAGGGGGCACCCTGGGGCCTCCACTGCAAGTCCAAGGAGAGATGTGGACCCCTGGGTAGCTTGCTGGGGTCAGATGCACCTAGGTGGAGGGCCAGGCCAGGGGGCACCCTGGGTCATATACTGCAAGTCCAGGGAGAGAGGTGGACTCCTGGGTAGCTTGCTGGTGTCAGATGCACCTAGGTGTAGGGCCAGGGGGCACCCTGGGTCCTATACTGCAAGTCCAGGGAGAGAGGTGGACCCCTGGGTAGCTTGCTGGGGTCAGATGCCCCTAGGTGGAGGGCCAGGGGGAACCTTGGGGCCTCTACAGCAAGTCCAGGGAGAGAGGTGGACCCCTGTGTAGTTTGCTAGGGTCAGAGGCCTCTAGGTTGAGGGCCAGAGGGCACACTGGGGCCTATACTGCAAGTCCAGGGAGAGAGGTGAACCCCTTGGTAGCTTGCTGGTGTCAGATGCCCCTAGGTGGAGGGCCAGGGGGCAATCTGGGGCCTCTACTGCAAGTCCAGGGAGAGATGTGGACCCCTGGGTAGCTTGCTGGACTCAGAGGCCCCTAGGTGGAGGGAAACAGGGTACCCTGGGGCCTCTACTGCAAGTCCAAGGAGAGAGGTGAAGCCCTGGGTAGCTTGCTGGGGTCAGTAGCCCCTGGGTGGAGGGCAAGGGGGCACCCTGGGGCCTCTACTGCAAGTCCAGGGAGAGAAGTGGAGCCCTGGGTAGCTTCAGGGGTCAGAGGCCCCTAGGTGGAGGGCAAGGGGGCACCCTTCGGCCTATACTGCAAGTCCAGGGAGAGAGGTGGAGCCCTGGGTAGCTTGCTGGGGTCAGAGGGCCCTACATGGAGGGCCATGGGGCACCCTGGGGACTCTACTGCAAGTCCAGGGAGATAGGCAGGCCCCTGGGCAGCTTGCTGGGGTCAGAGGCCCCTAGGTGGAGGGCCAAGGGTCACCCTGGGGCCTCTACAGCAAGTCCAGGGAGAGAGGTGGACCCCTGGGTAGTTTGCTAGTGTCAGAGGCCCCTGGGTGGAGGGCCAGAGGGCACCCTGGGGCCTATACTGCAAGTCAAGGGAGAGAGGTGGACCCTTGGGTAGCTTGCTGGTGTCAGAGACCCCTAGGTGGAGGGCCAGGGGGCACTCTGGGTCCTATACTGCAAGTCCAGGGAGAGAGGTGGACCCCTGGGTAGCTTGCTGGGGTCAGATGCCCCTAGGTAGAGGGCCAGGGGGCACCCTGGGGCCTATACTGCAAGTCCAAGGAGAGAGGTGGACCCCTGGGTAGCTTGCTGGGGTCAGAGGCCCCTAGTTGGAGAGCCAGGGGCACCCTGGGGCCTATACTGCAAGTCCAGGGAGAGAGGTGGACCCCTGGGTAGCTTGCTGGGGTCAGAGGCCACTAGTTGGAGGGCCGGGGGGCACCCTGGGGCCTATACTGCAAGTCCAAGGAGAGAGGTGGAGCCCTGGGTAGCTTGCTGGGGTCAGTAGCCCCTGGATGGAGGGCAAGGGGGCACCCTGGGGCCTCTACTGCAAGTCCAGGGAGAGAGGTGGAGCCCTGGGTAGCTTGCTGTGGTCAGAGGCCCCTAGGTGGAGGGCAAGGGGGCACCCTGTGGCCTATACTGCAAGTCCAGGGAGAGAGGTGGACCCCTGGGTAGCTTGCTGGGGTCAAAGGGCCCTAGGTGGAGGGCCATGGGGCACCCTGGGGACTCTACTGCAAGTCCAGGGAGATAGGCAGACCCCTCTGTAACTTGCTGGGGTCAGAGGCCCCTAGGTGGAGGGCCAAGGGTCAACCTGGGGCCTCTACTGCAAGTCCAGGGAGAGAGGTGGAGCCCTGGGTAGCTTGCTGGGGTCAGAGGCCCCTAGGTGGAGGGCCACGAGGTACCCTTGGGCCCTTATTGCAATTCCAGGGAGAGATGTGGACCCCTGGGTAGCTTGCTGGGGTCAGAGGCCCCTAGGTGGAGGGCCAGAGGGCAGCCTAGGGCCTCTACTACAAGTCCAGTGAGAGAGGTGGAGCCCTGGGTAGCTTGCTGGGGTCAGTAGCCCCTGGGTGGAGGGCAAGGGGGCACCCTGGGGCCTCTATTGCAAGTCCAGGGAGAGAGCTGGACCCCCGGGTAGCTTGCTGGGGTCAGAGGCCCCTAGGTTGAGGGCCAGGGGGCACCCAGGGGCCTCTACTGCAAGTCCAGGGAGAGAGGTGGACCCCTGGGTAGCTTGCTTGGGTCAGAGGCCCCTAGGTGGAGGGTCACGGGGCAGCCTGGGGCCTCTATTGCAAGTCCAGGGAGAGAGGTGGACCCCTCGGTAGCTTGCTGGGATCAGAGACCCCTAGGTGGAGGGCCAATGGGCACCCTGGGGCCTCTACTGCAAGTCCAGGGAGAGAGGTGGAGCCCTGGGTAGCTTGCTGGGGTCAGTAGCCCCTGGGTGGAGGGCCAGGGGGCACCCTGGGGCCTATACTGCAAGTCCAAGGAGAGAGGTGGACCCTTGGGTAGCTTACTGGGGTCAGAGGCCCCTAATTGGAGGGCCAGGGGGCACCCTGGGGCCTATACTGCAAGTCCAGGGAGAGAGGTGGACCCCTGGGTAGCTTGCTGGGGTCAGAGGCCCCTAGGTGGAGGGTCACGGGGCACCCTGGGGCCTCTATTGCAAGTCCAGGGAGAGATGTGGACCCCTGGGTAGCTTGCTGGACTCAGAGGCCCCTAGGTGGAGGGCCAGGGGGCACCCTGGGGCCTCTATTGCAAGTCTAGGGAGAGAGCTGGACCCCTGGGTAGCTTGCTGGGTTCAGAGGCCCCTAGGTGGAGGGCCACGGGGTACCCTGGGGCCTCTATTGCAAGTCCAGGGAGAGAGCTGGACCCCTGGGTAGCTTGCTGGGTTCAGAGGCCCCTAGGTGGAGGGCCACGGGGTACCCTGGGGCCTCTACTGCAAGTCCAGGGAGAGAGGTGGAGCCCTGGGTAGCTTGCTGGGGTAAGTAGCCCCTGGGTGGAGGGCAAGGGGGCACCCTGGGGCCTCTACTGCAAGTCCAGGGAGAGAAGTGGAGCCCTAGGTAGCTTGCTGGGGTCAGAGGGCCCTAGGTGGAGGGCCATGGGGCACCCTGGAGACTCTACTGCAAGTCCAGGGAGATAGGCAGGCCCCTGGGCAGCTTGCTGGGGTCAGAAGCCCCTAGGTGGAGGGCCATGGGGCACCCTGGGGCCTCTACTGCAAGTCCAGGGAGATAGGCAGGCCCCTGGGCAGCTTGCTGGGGTCAGAAGCCCCTAGGTGGAGATCAAGGGTCACCCTGGGGCCTAGTCTGCAAGTCTAGGGAGAGAGGTGGACCCCTGGGTAGCTTTCTGGGGTCAGAGGCCCCTAGGTGGAGGGCCAAGGGTCACCCTGGGGCCTCTACTGCAAGTCCAGGGAGAGAGGTGGACCCCTCGGTAGCTTGCTGGGGTCAGAGGCCCCTAGGTGGAGGGCCAATGGGCACCCTGGGGCCTCTACTGCAAGTCCAGGGAGAGAGGTGAAGCCCTGGGTAGCTTGCTGGGGTCAGAGGCCCCTAGGTGGAGGGCCAGAGGGCAGCCTAGGACCTCTACCACAAGTCCAGGGAGAGAGGTGGAGCCCTGGGTAGCTTGCTGGGGTCAGTAGCCCCTGGGTGGAGGGCAAGGGGGCACCCTGGGGCCTCTATTGCAAGTCCAGGGAGAGAGCTGGACCCCCGGGTAGCTTGCTGGGGTCAGAGGCCCCTAGGTGGAGGGCCAAGGGTCAACCTGGGGCCTCTACAGCAAGTCCAGGGAGAGAGGTGGACCCCTGGGTAGTTTGCTAGGGTCAGAGGCCCCTAGGTGGAAGGCCAGAGGGCACCCTGGGGCCTATACTGCAAGTCCAGGGAGAGAAGTGGACCCCTGGGTAGCTTGCTGGTGTCAGATGCCCCTAGGTGGAGGGCCAGGGGGCACCCTGGCTCCTATACTGCAAGTCCAGGGAGAGAGGAGGACCCCTGGGTAGCTTGCTGGGGTCAGATGCCCCTAGTGGAGGGCCATGGGGCACCCTGGGGCCTATACTGCAAGTCCAAGGAGAGAGGTGGACCCCTGGGTAGCTTGCTGGGGTCAGAGGCCCCTAGTTGGAGGGCCAGGGGGCACCCTGGGGCCTATACTGCAAGTCCAGGGAGAGAGGTGGACCCCTGGGTAGCTTGCTGGGGTCAGAGGCCCCTAGGTGGAGGGTCACGGGGCACCCTTGGGCCTCTATCTCAAGTCCAGGGGGAGAGAGGTGGACCCCTCGGTAACTTGCTGGGGTCAGTAGCCCCTGGGTGGAGGGCAAGGGGGCACCCTGGGGCCTCTATTGCAAGTCCAGGGAGAGAGGTGGAGCCCTGGGTAGCTTGCTGGGGTCAGTAGCCCCTGGGTGGAGGGCAAGGGGGCACCCTGGGTCCTATACTGCAAGTCCAGGGAGAGAGGTGGACCCCTGGGTAGCTTGCTGGGGTCAGATGCCCCTAGTGGAGGGCCAGGGGGCACCCTGGGGCCTATACTGCAAGTCCAAGGAGAGAGGTGGAGCCCTGGGTAGCTTGCTGGGGTCAGTAGCCCCTGGATGGAGGGCAAGGGGGCACCCTGGGGCCTCTACTGCAAGTCCAGGGAGAGAGGTGGAGCCCTGGGTAGCTTGCTGTGGTCAGAGGCCCCTAGGTGGAGGGCAAGGGGGCACCCTGTGGCCTATACTGCAAGTCCAGGGAGAGAGGTGGACCCCTGGGTAGCTTGCTGGGGTCAAAGGGCCCTAGGTGGAGGGCCATGGGGCACCCTGGGGACTCTACTGCAAGTCCAGGGAGATAGGCAGACCCCTCGGTAGCTTGCTGGGGTCAGAGGCCCCTAGGTGGAGGGCCAAGGGTCAACCTGGGGCCTCTACTGCAAGTCCAGGGAGAGAGGTGGAGCCCTGGG
Organism: Danio rerio; assembly: GCF_049306965.1. NCBI lineage: Eukaryota > Metazoa > Chordata > Actinopteri > Cypriniformes > Danionidae > Danio > Danio rerio. The sequence continues at coordinate 20,086,675 of NC_133185.1, read as the reverse complement.
TAGCTTGCTGGGGTCAGAGGCCCCTAGGTGGAGGGCCAGAGGGCAGCCTAGGACCTCTACCACAAGTCCAGGGAGACAGGTGGAGCCCTGGGTAGCTTGCTGGGGTCAGTAGCCCCTGGGTGGAGGGCAAGGGGGCACCCTGGGGCCTCTATTGCAAGTCCAGGGAGAGAGCTGGACCCCCGGGTAGCTTGCTGGGGTCAGAGGCCCCTAGGTGGAGGGCCAAGGGTCAACCTGGGGCCTCTACAGCAAGTCCAGGGAGAGAGGTGGACCCCTGGGTAGTTTGCTAGGGTCAGAGGCCCCTAGGTGGAAGGCCAGAGGGCACCCTGGGGCCTATACTGCAAGTCCAGGGAGAGAAGTGGACCCCTGGGTAGCCTGCTGGTGTCAGATGCCCCTAGGTGGAGGGCCAGGGGGCACCCTGGGTCCTATACTGCAAGTCCAGGGAGAGAGGTGGAGCCCTGGGTAGCTTGCTGGGGTCAGAGGCCCCTAGGTGGAGGGCCAGAGGGCAGCCTAGGGCCTCTACCACAAGTCCAGGGAGAGAGGTGGAGCCCTGGGTAGCTTGCTGGGGTCAGTAGCCCCTGGGTGGAAGGCAAGGGGGCACCCTGGGGCCTCTATTGCAAGTCCAGGGAGAGAGTTGGACCCCCGGGTAGCTTGCTCGGGTCAGAGGCCCCTAAGTGGAGGGCCAGGGGGCACCCTGGGGCCTCCATTGCAAGTCCAAGGAGAGATGTGGACCCCTGGGTAGCTTGCTGGGGTCAGATGCACCTAGGTGGAGGGCCAGGCCAGGGGGCACCCTGGGTCATATAATGCAAGTCCAGGGAGAGAGGTGGACTCCTGGGTAGCTTGCTGGTGTCAGATGCACCTAGGTGTAGGGCCAGGGGGCACCCTGGGTCCTATACTGCAAGTCCAGGGAGAGAGGTGGACCCCTGGGTAGCTTGCTGGGGTCAGATGCCCCTAGGTGGAGGGCCAGGGGGAACCTTGGGGCCTCTACAGCAAGTCCAGGGAGAGAGGTGGACCCCTGTGTAGTTTGCTAGGGTCAGAGGCCTCTAGGTTGAGGGCCAGAGGGCACACTGGGGCCTATACTGCAAGTCCAGGGAGAGAGGTGGACCCCTTGGTAGCTTGCTGGTGTCAGATGCCCCTAGGTGGAGGGCCAGGGGGCAATCTGGGGCCTCTACTGCAAGTCCAGGGAGAGATGTGGACCCCTGGGTAGCTTGCTGGACTCAGAGGCCCCTAGGTGGAGGGAAACAGGGTACCCTGGGGCCTCTACTGCAAGTCCAAGGAGAGAGGTGAAGCCCTGGGTAGCTTGCTGGGGTCAGTAGCCCCTGGGTGGAGGGCAAGGGGGCACCCTGGGGCCTCTACTGCAAGTCCAGGGAGAGAAGTGGAGCCCTGGGTAGCTTCAGGGGTCAGAGGCCCCTAGGTGGAGGGCAAGGGGGCACCCTGTGGCCTATACTGCAAGTCCAGGGAGAGAGGTGGAGCCCTGGGTAGCTTGCTGGGGTCAGAGGGCCCTACATGGAGGGCCATGGGGCACCCTGGGGACTCTACTGCAAGTCCAGGGAGATAGGCAGGCCCCTGGGCAGCTTGCTGGGGTCAGAGGCCCCTAGGTGGAGGGCCAAGGGTCACCCTGGGGCCTCTACAGCAAGTCCAGCGAGAGAGGTGGACCCCTGGGTAGTTTGCTAGTGTCAGAGGCCCCTGGGTGGAGGGCCAGAGGGCACCCTGGGGCCTATACTGCAAGTCAAGGGAGAGAGGTGGACCCTTGGGTAGCTTGCTGGTGTCAGAGACCCCTAGGTGGAGGGCCAGGGGGCACCCTGGGTCCTATACTGCAAGTCCAGGGAGAGAGGTGGACCCCTGGGTAGCTTGCTGGGGTCAGATGCCCCTAGGTAGAGGGCCAGGGGGCACCCTGGGGCCTATACTGCAAGTCCAAGGAGAGAGGTGGACCCCTGGGTAGCTTGCTGGGGTCAGAGGCCCCTAGTTGGAGAGCCAGGGGCACCCTGGGGCCTATACTGCAAGTCCAGGGAGAGAGGTGGACCCCTGGGTAGCTTGCTGGGGTCAGAGGCCCCTAGTTGGAGGGCCAGGGGGCACCCTGGGGCCTATACTGCAAGTCCAGGGAGAGAGGTGGACCCCTGGGTAGCTTGCTGGGGTCAGAGGCCCCTAGGTGGAGGGTCACGGGGCACCCTTGGGCCTCTATCTCAAGTCCAGGGAGAGATTTGGACCCCTCTGTAACTTGCTGGGGTCAGTAGCCCCTGGGTGGAGGGCAAGGGGGCACCCTGGGTCCTATACTGCAAGTCCAGGGAGAGAGGTGGACCCCTGGGTAGCTTGCTGGGGTCAGATGCCCCTAGTGGAGGGCCAGGGGGCACCCTGGGGCCTATACTGCAAGTCCAAGGAGAGAGGTGGAGCCCTGGGTAGCTTGCTGGGGTCAGTAGCCCCTGGATGGAGGGCAAGGGGGCACCCTGGGGCCTATACTGCAAGTCCAAGGAGAGAGGTGGAGCCCTGGGTAGCTTGCTGGGGTCAGTAGCCCCTGGATGGAGGGCAAGGGGGCACCCTGGGGCCTCTACTGCAAGTCCAGGGAGAGAGGTGGAGCCCTGGGTAGCTTGCTGTGGTCAGAGGCCCCTAGGTGGAGGGCAAGGGGGCACCCTGTGGCCTATACTGCAAGTCCAGGGAGAGAGGTGGACCCCTGGGTAGCTTGCTGGGGTCAAAGGGCCCTAGGTGGAGGGCCATGGGGCACCCTGGGGACTCTACTGCAAGTCCAGGGAGATAGGCAGACCCCTCTGTAACTTGCTGGGGTCAGAGGCCCCTAGGTGGAGGGCCAAGGGTCAACCTGGGGCCTCTACTGCAAGTCCAGGGAGAGAGGTGGAGCCCTGGGTAGCTTGCTGGGGTCAGAGGCCCCTAGGTGGAGGGCCAGAGGGCAGCCTAGGGCCTCTACCACAAGTCCAGGGAGAGAGGTGGAGCCCTGGGTAGCTTGCTGGGGTCAGTAGCCCCTGGGTGGAGGGCAAGGGGGCACCCTGGGGCCTCTATTGCAAGTCCAGGGAGAGAGTTGGACCCCCGGGTAGCTTGCTCGGGTCAGAGGCCCCTAAGTGGAGGGCCAGGGGGCACCCTGGGGCCTCCACTGCAAGTCCAAGGAGAGATGTGGAGCCCTGGGTAGCTTGCTGGGGTCAGATGCACCTAGGTGGAGGGCCAGGCCAGGGGGCACCCTGGGTCATATACTGCAAGTCCAGGGAGAGAGGTGGACTCCTGGGTAGCTTGCTGGTGTCAGATGCACCTAGGTGTAGGGCCAGGGGGCACCCTGGGTCCTATACTGCAAGTCCAGGGAGAGAGGTGGACCCCTGGGTAGCTTGCTGGGGTCAGATGCCCCTAGGTGGAGGGCCAGGGGGAACCTTGGGGCCTCTACAGCAAGTCCAGGGAGAGAGGTGGACCCCTGTGTAGTTTACTAGGGTCAGAGGCCTCTAGGTGGAGGGCCAGAGGGCACACTGGGGCCTATACTGCAAGTCCAGGGAGAGAGGTGGACCCCTTGGTAGCTTGCTGGTGTCAGATGCCCCTAGGTGGAGGGCCAGGGGGCAATCTGGGGCCTCTACTGCAAGTCCAGGGAGAGATGTGGACCCCTGGGTAGCTTGCTGGACTCAGAGGCCCCTAGGTGGAGGGAAACAGGGTACCCTGGGGCCTCTACTGCAAGTCCAAGGAGAGAGGTGAAGCCCTGGGTAGCTTGCTGGGGTCAGTAGCCCCTGGGTGGAGGGCAAGGGGGCACCCTGGGGCCTCTACTGCAAGTCCAGGGAGAGAAGTGGAGCCCTGGGTAGCTTCTGGGGTCAGAGACCCCTAGGTGGAGGGCAAGGGGGCACCCTGTGGCCTATACTGCAAGTCCAGGGAGAGAGGTGGAGCCCTGGGTAGCTTGCTGGGGTCAGAGGGCCCTACATGGAGGGCCATGGGGCACCCTGGGACTCTACTGCAAGTCCAGGGAGATAGGCAGGCCCCTGGGCAGCTTGCTGGGGTCAGAGGCCCCTAGGTGGAGGGCCAAGGGTCACCCTGGGGCCTCTACAGCAAGTCCAGGGAGAGAGGTGGACCCCTGGGTAGTTTGCTAGTGTCAGAGGCCCCTGGGTGGAGGGCCAGAGGGCACCCTGGGGCCTATACTGCAAGTCCAGGGAGAGAGGTGGACCCTTGGGTAGCTTGCTGGTGTCAGAGACCCCTAGGTGGTGGGCCAGGGGGCACCCTGGGTCCTATACTGCAAGTCCAGGGAGAGAGGTGGACCCCTGGGTAGCTTGCTGGGGTCAGATGCCCCTAGGTAGAGGGCCAGGGGGCACCCTGGGGCCTATACTGCAAGTCCAAGGAGAGAGGTGGACCCCTGGGTAGCTTGCTGGGGTCAGAGGCCCCTAGTTGGAGAGCCAGGGGCACCCTGGGGCCTATACTGCAAGTCCAGGGAGAGAGGTGGACCCCTGGGTAGCTTGCTGGGGTCAGAGGCCCCTAGTTGGAGGGCCAGGGGGCACCCTGGGGCCTATACTGCAAGTCCAGGGAGAGAGGTGGACCCCTGGGTAGCTTGCTGGGGTCAGAGGCCCCTAGGTGGAGGGTCACGGGGCACCCTTGGGCCTCTATCTCAAGTCCAGGGGGAGAGATTTGGACCCCTCGGTAACTTGCTGGGGTCAGTAGCCCCCGGGTGGAGGGCAAGGGGGCACCCTGGGGCCTCTATTGCAAGTCCAGGGAGAGAGGTGGAGCCCTGGGTAGCTTGCTGGGGTCAGTAGCCCCTGGGTTGAGGGCAAGGGGGCACCCTGGGTCCTATACTGCAAGTCCAGGGAGAGAAGTGGACCCCTGGGTAGCTTGCTGGGGTCAGATGCACCTAGTGGAGGGCCAGGGGGCACCCTGGGGCCTATACTGCAAGTCCAAGGAGAGAGGTGGAGCCCTGGGTAGCTTGCTGGGGTCAGTAGCCCCTGGATGGAGGGCAAGGGGGCACCCTGGGGCCTCTACTGCAAGTCCAGGGAGAGAGGTGGAGCCCTGGGTAGCTTGCTGGGGTCAGTAGCCCCTGGATGGAGGGCAAGGGGGCACCCTGGGGCCTCTACTGCAAGTCCAGGGAGAGAGGTGGAGCCCTGGGTAGCTTGCTGTGGTCAGAGGCCCCTAGGTGGAGGGCAAGGGGGCACCCTGGGGCCTCTATTGCAAGTCCAGGGAGAGAGTTGGACCCCCGGGTAGCTTGCTCGGGTCAGAGGGCCCTAGGTGGAGGGCCATGGGGCACCCTGGGTCCTATACAGCAAGTCCAGGGAGAGAGGTGGAGCCCTGGGTAGCTTGCTGGGGTCAGTAGCCCCTGGGTGGAGGGCAAGGGGGCACCCTGGGGCCTCTATTGCAAGTCCAGGGAGAGAGTTGGACCCCCGGGTAGCTTGCTCGGGTCAGAGGCCCCTAAGTGGAGGGCCAGGGGGCACCCTGGGGCCTCCACTGCAAGTCCAAGGAGAGATGTGGACCCCTGGGTAGCTTGCTGGGGTCAGATGCACCTAGGTGGAGGGCCAGGCCAGGGGGCACCCTGGGTCATATACTGCAAGTCCAGGGAGAGAGGTGGACTCCAGGGTAGCTTGCTGGTGTCAGATGCACCTAGGTGTAGGGCCAGGGGGCACCCTGGGTCCTATACTGCAAGTCCAGGGAGAGAGGTGGACCCCTGGGTAGCTTGCTGGGGTCAGATGCCCCTAGGTGGAGGGCCAGGGGGAACCTTGGGGCCTCTACAGCAAGTCCAGGGAGAGAGGTGGACCCCTGTGTAGTTTGCTAGGGTCAGAGGCCTCTAGGTGGAGGGCCAGAGGGCACACTGGGGCCTATACTGCAAGTCCAGGGAGAGAGGTGGACCCCTTGGTAGCTTGCTGGTGTCAGATGCCCCTAGGTGGAGGGCCAGGGGGCAATCTGGGGCCTCTACTGCAAGTCCAGGGAGAGATGTGGACCCCTGGGTAGCTTGCTGGACTCAGAGGCCCCTAGGTGGAGGGAAACAGGGTACCCTGGGGCCTCTACTGCAAGTCCAAGGAGAGAGGTGAAGCCCTGGGTAGCTTGCTGGGGTCAGTAGCCCCTGGGTGGAGGGCAAGGGGGCACCCTGGGGCCTCTACTGCAAGTCCAGGGAGAGAAGTAGAGCCCTGGGTAGCTTCTGGGGTCAGAGGCCCCTAGGTGGAGGGCAAGGGGGCACCCTGTGGCCTATACTGCAAGTCCAGGGAGAGAGGTGGAGCCCTGGGTAGCTTGCTGGGGTCAGAGGGCCCTACATGGAGGGCCAGGGGGCACCCTGGGGACTCTACTGCAAGTCCAGGGAGATAGGCAGGCCCCTGGGCAGCTTGCTGGGGTCAGAGGCCCCTAGGTGGAGGGCCAAGGGTCACCCTGGGGCCTCTACAGCAAGTCCAGGGAGAGAGGTGGACCCCTGGGTAGTTTGCTAGGGTCAGAGGCCCCTGGGTGGAGGGCCAGAGGGCACCCTGGGGCCTATACTGCAAGTCCAGGGAGAGAGGTAGACCCTTGGGTAGCTTGCTGGTGTCAGAGACCCCTAGGTGGAGGGCCAGGGGGCACCCTGGGTCCTATACTGCAAGTCCAAGGAGAGAGGTGGACCCTTGGGTAGCTTGCTGGTGTCAGAGACCCCTAGGTAGAGGGCCAGGGGGCACCCTGGGGCCTATACTGCAAGTCCAAGGAGAGAGGTGGACCCCTGGGTAGCTTGCTGGGGTCAGAGGCCCCTAGTTGGAGAGCCAGGGGCACCCTGGGGCCTATACTGCAAGTCCAGGGAGAGAGGTGGACCCCTGGGTAGCTTGCTGGGGTCAGAGGCCCCTAGTTGGAGGGCCAGGGGGCACCCTGGGACCTATACTGCAAGTCCAGGGAGAGAGGTGGACCCCTGGGTAGCTTGCTGGGGTCAGAGGCCCCTAGGTGGAGGGTCACGGGGCACCCTTGGGCCTCTATCTCAAGTCCAGGGGGAGAGATTTGGACCCCTCAGTAACTTGCTGGGGTCAGTAGCCCCTGGGTGGAGGGCAAGGGGGCACCCTGGGGCCTCTATTGCAAGTCCAGGGAGAGAGGTGGAGCCCTGGGTAGCTTGCTGGGGTCAGTAGCCCCTGGGTTGAGGGCAAGGGGGCACCCTGGGTCCTATACTGCAAGTCCAGGGAGAGAGGTGGACCCCTGGGTAGCTTGCTGGGGTCAGATGCCCCTAGTGGAGGGCCAGGGGGCACCCTGGGGCCTATACTGCAAGTCCAAGGAGAGAGGTGGAGCCCTGGGTAGCTTGCTGGGGTCAGTAGCCCCTGGATGGAGGGCAAGTGGGCACCCTGGGGCCTCTACTGCAAGTCCAGGGAGAGAACTGGAGCCCTTGGTAGCTTGCTGTGGTCAGAGGCCCCTAGGTGGAGGGCAAGGGGGCACCCTGTGGCCTATACTGCAAGTCCAGGGAGAGAGGTGGACCCCTGGGTAGCTTGCTGGGGTCAAAGGGCCCTAGGTGGAGGGCCATGGGGCACCCTGGGGACTCTACTGCAAGTCCAGGGAGATAGGCAGACCCCTCGGTAGCTTGCTGGGGTCAGAGGCCCCTAGGTGGAGGGCCAAGGGTCAACCTGGGGCCTCTACTGCAAGTCCAGGGAGAGAGCTGGACCCCCGGGTAGCTTGCTGGGGTCAGAGGCCCCTAGGTCGAGGGCCAGGGGGCACCCAGGGGTTTATACTGCAAGTCCAGGGAGAGAGGTGGACCCCTCGGTAGCTTGCTGGGGTCAGAGACCCATAGGTGGAGGGCCAATGGGCACCCTGGGGCCTCTACTGCAAGTCCAGGGAGATAGGCAGACCCCTCGGTAGCTTGCTGGGGTCAGAGGCCCCTAGGTGGAGGGCCAAGGGTCAACCTGGGGCCTCTACTGCAAGTCCAGGGAGAGAGGTGGAGCCCTGGGTAGCTTGCTGGGGTCAGAGGCCCCTAGGTGGAGGGCCAGAGGGCAGCCTAGGGCCTCTACCACAAGTCCAGGGAGAGAGGTGGAGCCCTGGGTAGCTTGCTGGGGTCAGTAGCCCCTGGGTGGAGGGCAAGGGGGCACCCTGCGGCCTCTATTGCAAGTCCAGGGAGAGAGCTGGACCCCCGGGTAGCTTGCTGGGGTCAGAGGCCCCTAGGTCGAGGGCCAGGGGGCACCCAGGGGTTTATACTGCAAGTCCAGGGAGAGAGGTGGACCCCTCGGTAGCTTGCTGGGGTCAGAGACCCATTGGTGGAGGGCCAATGGGCACCCTGGGGCCTCTACTGCAAGTCCAGGGAGAGATGTGGACCCCTCGGTAGCTTGCTGGGTTCAGAGGCCCCTAGGTGGAGGGCCACGGGGTACCCTGGGGCCTCTACTGCAAGTCCAGGGAGAAAGGTGGAGCCCTGGGTAGCTTGCTGGGGTAAGTAGCCCCTGGGTGGAGGGCAAGGGGGCACCCTGGGGCCTCTACTGCAAGTCCAGGGAGAGAAGTGGAGCCCTAGGTAGCTTGCTGGGGTCAGAGGGCCCTAGGTGGAGGGCCATGGGGCACCCTGGGGCCTCTACTGCAAGTCCAGGGAGATAGGCAGGCCCCTGGGCAGCTTGCTGGGGTCAGAAGCCCCTAGGTGGAGATCAAGGGTCACCCTGGGGCCTAGTCTGCAAGTCTAGGGAGAGAGGTGGACCCCTGGGTAGCTTTCTGGGGTCAGAGGCCCCTAGGTGGAGGGCCAAGGGTCACTATGGGGCCTCTACTGCAAGTCCAGGGAGAGAGGTGGACCCCTCGGTAGCTTGCTGGGGTCAGTAGCCCCTAGGTGGAGGGCCAATGGGCACCCTGGGGCCTCTACTGCAAGTCCAGGGAGAGAGGTGAAGCCATGGGTAGCTTGCTGGGGTCAGAGGCCACTAGGTGGAGGGCCAGAGGGTAGCCTAGGGCCTCTACTACAAGTCCAGGAAGAGAGGTGGAGCCCTGGGTAGCTTGCTGGGGTCAGTAGCCCCTGGGTGGAGGGCAAGGGGGCACCCTGGGGCCTCTATTGCAAGTCCAGGGAGAGAGCTGGACCCCGGGTAGCTTGCTGGGGTCAGAGGCCCCTAGGTGGAGGGCCAGGGGGCACCCAGGGGCCTCCACTGCAAGTCCAAGGAGAGATGTGGACCCCTGGGTAGCTTGCTGGGGTCAGAGGCCCCTAGGTGGAGGGCAAGGGGCACCTTGGGGCCTCTACAGCAAGTCCAGGGAGAGAGGTGGACCCCTGGGTAGTTTGCTAGGGTCAGAGGCCCCTAGGTGGAAGGCCAGAGGGCACCCTGGGGCCTATACTGCAAGTCCAGGGAGAGAAGTGGACCCCTGGGTAGCTTGCTGGTGTCAGATGCCCCTAGGTGGAGGGCCAGGGGGCACCCTGGGTCCTATACTGCAAGTCCAGGGAGAGAGGTGGACCCCTGGGTAGCTTGCTGGGGTCAGATGCCCCTAGTGGAGGGCCAGGGGGCACCCTGGGGCCTATACTGCAAGTCCGAGGAGAGAGGTGGACCCCTGGGTAGCTTGCCGGGGTCAGAGGCCCCTAGGGGGAGGGCCAGGGGGCACCCTGGGGCCTATACTGCAAGTCCAGGGAGAGAGGTGGACCCCTGGGTAGCTTGCTGGGGTCAGAGGCCCCTAGGTGGAGGGTCACGGGGCACCCTTGGGCCTCTATCTAAAGTCCAGGGGGAGAGAGGTGGACCCCTCGGTAACTTGCTGGGGTCAGTAGCCCCTGGGTGGAGGGCAATTGGGCACCCTGGGGCCTCTATTGCAAGTCCAGGGAGAGAGGTGGAGCCCTGGGTAGCTTGCTGGGGTCAGTAGCCCCTGGGTGGAGGGCAAGGGGGCACCCTGGGTCCTATACTGCAAGTCCAGGGAGAGAGGTGGACCCCTGGGTAGCTTGCTGGGGTCAGATGCCCCTAGTGGAGGGCCAGGGGGCACCCTGGGGCCTATACTGCAAGTCCAAGGAGAGAGGTGGAGCCTTGGGTAGCTTGCTGGGGTCAGTAGCCCCTGGGTGGAGGGCAAGGGGGCACCCTGGGGCCTCTACTGCAAGTCCAGGGAGAGAGGTGGAGCCCTGGGTAGCTTGCTGTGGTCAGAGGCCCCTAGGTGGAGGGCAAGGGGGCACCCTGTGGCCTATACTGCAAGTCCAGGGAGAGAGGTGGACCCCTGGGTAGCTTGCTGGGGTCAAAGGGCCCTAGGTGGAGGGCCATGGGGCACCCTGGGGACTCTACTGCAAGTCCAGGGAGATAGGCAGACCCCTCGGTAGCTTGCTGGGGTCAGAGGCCCCTAGGTGGAGGGCCAAGGGTCAACCTGGGGCCTCTACTGCAAGTCCAGGGGGAGAGGTGGAGCCCTGGGTAGCTTGCTGGGGTCAGAGGCCCCTAGGTGGAGGGCCAGAGGGCAGCCTAGGGCCTCTATTACAAGTCCAGGGAGAGAGGTGGAACCCTGGGTAGCTTGCTGGGGTCAGTAGCCCCTGGGTGGAGGGCAAGGGGGCACCCTGGGGCCTCTATTGCAAGTCCAGGGAGAGAGCTGGACCCCCGGGTAGCTTGCTGGGGTCAGAGGCCCCTAGGTCGAGGGCCAGGGGGCACCCAGGGGTTTATACTGCAAGTCCAGGGAGAGATGTGGACCCCTGGGTAGCTTGCTGGACTCAGAGTCCCCTAGGTGGAGGGCCAGGGGGCACCCTGGGGCCTCTATTGCAAGTCCAGGGAGAGAGCTGGACCCCTGGGTAGCTTGCTGGGTTCAGAGGCCCCTAGGTGGAGGGCCACGGGGTACCCTGGGGCCTGTACTGCAAGTCCAGGGAGAGATGTGGACCCCTGAGTAGCTTGCTGGGGTCAGAGGCCCCTAGGTGGAGGGCCACGGGGTACCCTGGGGCCTCTACTGCAAGTCCAGGGAGAGAGGTTGAGCCCTGGGTAGCTTGCTGGGGTCAGAGACCCCTAGGTGGAGGGCCAATGGGCACCCTGGGGCCTCTACTGCAAGTCCAGGGAGAGAGCTGGACCCCTGGGTAGCTTGCTGGGTTCAGAGGCCCCTAGGTGGAGGGCCACGGGGTACCCTGGGGCCTCTACTGCAAGTCCAGGGAGAGATGTGGACCCCTGAGTAGCTTGCTGGGGTCAGAGGCCCCTAGGTGGAGGGCCACGGGGTACCCTGGGGCCTCTACTGCAAGTCCAGGGAGAGAGGTTGAGCCCTGGGTAGCTTGCTGGGGTAAGTAGCCCCTGGGTGGAGGGCAAGGGGGCACCCTTGGGCCTCTACTGCAAGTCCAGGGAGAGAAGTGGAGCCCTAGGTAGCTTGCTGGGGTCAGAGGGCCCTAGGTAGAGGGCCATGGGGCACGCTGGGGACTCTACTGCAAGTCCAGGGAGATAGGCAGGCCCCTGGGCAGCTTGCTGGGGTCAGAAGCCCCTAGGTGGAGGGTCAAGGGTCACCCTGGGGCCTAGTCTGCAAGTCTAGGGAGAGAGGTGGACCCCTGGGTAGCTTTCTGGGGTCAGAGGCCCCTAGGTGGAGGGCCAAGGGGCACCCTGGGCCTCTATTGCAAGTCCAGTGAGAGAGTTTTAGCCCTGGGTAGCTTGCTGGGGTCAGAGGGCCCTAGGTGGAGGGCCTTGGGGCACCCTGGGGACTCTACTGCAAGTCCAGGGAGATAGGTAGGACCCTGGGTAGCTTGCTGGGGTCAGAGGCCCCTAGGTGGAGGGCCAATGGGCACCCTGGGGCCTCTACTGCAAGTCCAGGGAGAGAGGTGAAGCCCTGGGTAGCTTGCTGGGGTCAGAGGCCCCTAGGTGGAGGGCCACGGGGTACCCTGGGGCCTCTACTGCAAGTCCAGGGAGATAGGCAGGCCCCTGCGCAGCTTGCTGGGGTCAGAAGCCACTAGGTGGAGGGTCAAGGGTCACCCTGGGGCCTAGTCTGCAAGTCTAGGGAGAGAGGTGGACCCCTGGGTAGCTTTCTGGGGTCAGAGGCCCCTAGGTGGAGGGCCAAGGGGCACCCTGGGGCCTCTATTGCAAGCCCAGGGAGAGAGGTGGACCCCTGGGCAGCTTGCTGGGGTCAGAGGCCCCTAGGTGGAGGGCCAGAGGGTAGCCTAGGGCCTCTACTACAAGTCCAGGGAGAGAGGTGGAGCCCTGGGTAGCTTGCTGGGGTCAGTAGCCCCTGGGTGGAGGGCAAGCGGGCACCCTGGGGCCTCTATTGCAAGTCCAGGGAGAGAGCTGGACCCCTGGGTAGCTTGCTGGGTTCAGAGGCCCCTAAGTGGAGGGCCACGGGGTACCCTGTGCCCTCTACTGCAAGTCCAGGGAGAGATGTGGACCCCTGAGTAGCTTGCTGGGGTCAGAGGCCCCTAGGTGGAGGGCCATGGGGTACCCTGGGGCCTCTACTGCAAGTCCAGGGAGAGAGGTTGAGCCCTGGGTAGCTTGCTGGGGTAAGTAGCCCCTGGGTGGAGGGCAAGGGGGCACCCTTGGGCCTCTACTGCAAGTCCAGGGAGAGAAGTGGAGCCCTAGGTAGCTTGGTGGGGTCAGAGGGCCCTAGGTGGAGGGCCATGGGGCACCCTGGGGACTCTACTGCACATCCAGGGAGATAGGCAGGCCCCTGGGCAGCTTGCTGGGTTCAGAAGCCCCTAGGTGGAGGGTCAAGGGTCACCCTGGGGCCTAGTCTGCAAGTCTAGGGAGAGAAGTGGACCCCTGGGTAGCTTTCTGGGATCAGAGGCCCCTAGGTGGAGGGCCAAGGGGCACCCTGGGGCCTCTATTGCAAGTCCAGGGAGAGAGGTGGACCCCTGGGCAGCTTGCTTGGGTCAGGGGCCCCTAGGTGGAGGACCAGGGGGCACCCTGAGGCCTATACTGCAAGTCCAGGGAGAGAGTTTTAGCCCTGGGTAGCTTGCTGGGGTCAGAGGGCCCTAGGTGGAGGGCCATGGGGCACCCTGGGGACTCTACTGCAAGTCCAGGAAGAGAGGTGGACCGCTGGGTAGTTTGCTGGGGTCAGAGGCCCCTAGGTGGAGGGCCAATGGGCACCCTGGGGCCTCTACTGCAAGTCCAGGGAGAGAGGTGGAGCCCTGGGTAGCTTGCTGGGGTCAGTAGCCTCTGGGTGGAGGGCAAGGGGGCACCCTGGGGCCTCTTTTGCAAGTCCAGGGAGAGAGCTGGACCCCCGGGTAGCTTGCTGGGGTCAGAGGCCCCTAGGTGGACGGCCACGGGGCACCCTGGGGCCTCTACTGCAAGTCCAGGGAGAGATGTGGACCCCTGGGTAGCTTGCTGGGGTCAGAGGCCCCTAGGTGGAGGGCCACGGGGTACCCTGGGGCCTCTACTGCAAGTCCAGGGAGAGAGGTGGAGCCCTGGGTAGCTTGCTGGGGTCAGTAGCCCCTGGTAGGAGGGCCAGGGGGCACCCTGGGGCCTATACTGCAAGTCCAAGGAGAGAGGTGGACCCTTGGGTAGCTTGCTGGGGTCAGAGACCCCTAGGAGGAGGGCCAATGGGCACCCTGGGGCCTCTAATGCAAGTCCAGGGAAGGGAGGTGGAGCCCGGGTAGCTTGCTGGGGTCAGAGGCCCCTAGGTTGAGGGCCAGAGGGCAGTATAGGGCCTATACTACAAGGCCAGGGAGAGAGGTGGAGCCCTGGGTAGCTTGCTGGGGTCAGTAGCCCTTGGGTGGAGGGCAAGGGGGCACCCTGGGGCCTCTACTGCAAGTCCAGGGAGAGAGCTGGACCCCTGGATAGCTTGCTGGGTTCAGAGGCCCCTAGGTGGAGGGCCAGGGGGTACCCTGGGGACTCTACTGCAAGTACAGGGAGATAGGTAGGACCCTGGGTAGCTTGCTGGGGTCAGAGGCCCCTAGGTGGAGGGCCAACGGTAACCCTGGGGCCTCTACTGCAAGTCTAGGGAGAGAGGTGGACCACTGGGAAGCTTGCTGGGGTCAGAGGCCCCTAGGTGGAGGGCCACAGGGCACCCTGGGGCCTCTACTGCAAGTCCAGGGAGAGAGGTGAACCCCTCCGTAGCTTGCTGGGGTCAGTGGCCCCTAGGTGGAGGGCCAATGGGGACCCTGGGGCCTTTACTGCAAGTCCAGGAAGAGAGGTGGACTCCAGGGTAGCTTGCTGGGGTCAGAGGCCCCTAGGTGGAGGGCAAGGGGCACCCTGGGGCCTCTACAGCAAGTCCAGGGAGAGAGGTGGACCCCTGGGTAGTTTGCTAGGGTCAGAGGCCCCTAGGTGGAGGGCCAGGGGGCACCCTGGGTCCTATACTGCAAGTCCAGGGAGAGAGGTGGACCCCTGGGTAGCTTGCTGGGGTCAGATGCCCCTAGGTGGAGGGCCAGGGGGCACCCTGGGGCCTATACTGCAAGTCCAAGGAGAGAGGTGGACCCCTGGGTAGCTTGCTGGGGTCAGAGGCCCCTAGTTGGAGGGCCAATGGGCACCCTGGGGCCTCTACTGCAAGTCCAGGGAGTAAGGTGGAGCCCTGGGTAGCTTGCTGGGGTCAGAGGCCCCTAAGTGGAGTACCGGAGGGCAGCATAGGGCCTCTACTACAAGTCCAGGGAGAGAGGTGGAGCCCTGGGTAGCTTGCTGGGGTCAGTAGCCCCTGGGTGGAGGGCAAGGGGGCACCGTAGGGCCTCTATTGCAAGTCCAGGGAGAGAGCTGGACCCCTGGGTAGCTTGCTGGGTTCAGAGGCCCCTAGGTGGAGGGCCACGGGGTACCCTGGGGCCTCTACTGCAAGTCCAGGGAGAGAGGTGGACCCCTGGGTAGCTTGCTGGACACAGAGGCCCCTAGATGGAGGGCCACGGGGTACCCTGGGGCCTCTACTGCAAGTCCAGGGAGAGAGGTGGAGCCCTGGGTAGCTTGCTGGGGTCAGTAGCCCCTGGGTGGAGGGCAAGGGGGCACCCTGGGGCCTCTACTGCAAGTCCAGGGACAGAAGTGGAGCCCTGGGTAGCTTGCTGGGGTCAGAGGCCCCTAGGTGGAGGGCAAGGGGGCACCCTGGGCCCTCTACTGCAAGTCCAGGGAGAGAGGTGGACCTCTCGGTAGCTTGCTGGGGTCAGAGGCCCCTAGGTGGAGGCCCAAAGGGCACCCTAGGGCCTCTACTGCAAGTCCAGGGAGAGAGGTGGACCCCAGGGTAGCTTGCTGGGGTCAGAGGCCCCTAGGTGGAGGGCCACGGAGCACCCTGGGGACTCTACTGCAAGTCCAGGGAGATAGGTAGGCCCCTGGGTAGCTTGCTGGGGTCAGAGGCCCCTAGGTGGAGGGCCAAGGTTCACCCTGGGGCCTCTACTGCAAGTCTAGAGAGAGAGGTGGACCACTGGGAAGCTTGCTGGTGTCAGAGGCCCCTAGGGGGAGGGCCAGGGGGCACCGTAGGGCCTCTACTGCAAGTCCAGGAAGAGAGGTGGAGCCCTGGGTAGTTTGCTGGGGTCAGAGGCCCCTAGGTGGAGGGCCAGGGGGCACCCTGGGGCCTCTACTAAAAGTCCAGGGAGAGATGTGGACCCCTGGGTAGCTTGCTGGGGTCAGACGCCCCTATGTGGAGGGTCACGGGGCACCCTGGGGCCTCTATTGCAAGTCCAGGAAGAAAGGTGGACCCCTCGTTAGCTTGCTGGAGTCAGAGACCCCTAGGTGGAGGGCCAATGGGCAGCCTAGGGCCTCTACTACAAGTCCAGGGAGAGAGGTGGAGCCCTGGGTAGCTTGCTGGGGTCAGAGGCCCCTAAGTGGAGTACCAGAGGGCAGCATAGGGCCTCTACTACAAGTCCAGGGAGAGAGGTGGAGCCCTGGGTAGCTTGCTGGGGTCAGTAGCCCCTGGGTGGAGGGCAAGGGGGCACCGTAGGGCCTCTATTGCAAGTCCAGGGAGAGAGCTGGACCCCTGGGTAGCTTGCTGGGTTCAGAGGCCCCTAGGTGGAGGGCCACGGGGTACCCTGGGGCCTCTACTGCAAGTCCAGGGAGAGAGGTGGACCCCTGGGTAGCTTGCTGGACTCAGAGGCCCCTAGATGGAGGGCCACGGGGTACCCTGGGGCCTCTACTGCAAGTCCAGGGAGAGAGGTGGAGCCCTGGGTAGCTTGCTGGGGTCAGTAGCCCCTGGGTGGAGGGCAAGGGGGCACCCTGGGGCCTCTACTGCAAGTCCAGGGACAGAAGTGGAGCCCTGGGTAGCTTGCTGGGGTCAGAGGCCCCTAGGTGGAGGGCAAGGGGGCACCCTGGGCCCTCTACTGCAAGTCCAGGGAGAGAGGTGGACCTCTCGGTAGCTTGCTGGGGTCAGAGGCCCCTAGGTGGAGGCCCAAAGGGCACCCTAGGGCCTCTACTGCAAGTCCAGGGAGAGAGGTGGACCCCAGGGTAGCTTGCTGGGGTCAGAGGCCCCTAGGTGGAGGGCCACGGAGCACCCTGGGGACTCTACTGCAAGTCCAGGGAGATAGGTAGGCCCCTGGGTAGCTTGCTGGGGTCAGAGGCCCCTAGGTGGAGGGCCAAGGTTCACCCTGGGGCCTCTACTGCAAGTCTAGAGAGAGAGGTGGACCACTGGGAAGCTTGCTGGTGTCAGAGGCCCCTAGGGGGAGGGCCAGGGGGCACCGTAGGGCCTCTACTGCAAGTCCAGGAAGAGAGGTGGAGCCCTGGGTAGTTTGCTGGGGTCAGAGGCCCCTAGGTGGAGGGCCAGGGGGCACCCTGGGGCCTCTACTAAAAGTCCAGGGAGAGATGTGGACCCCTGGGTAGCTTGCTGGGGTCAGACGCCCCTATGTGGAGGGTCACGGGGCACCCTGGGGCCTCTATTGCAAGTCCAGGAAGAAAGGTGGACCCCTCGGTAGCTTGCTGGAGTCAGAGACCCCTAGGTGGAGGGCCAATGGGCAGCCTAGGGCCTCTACTACAAGTCCAGGGAGAGAGGTGGAGCCCTGGGTAGCTTGCTGGGGTCAGTAGCCCCTGGGTGGAGGGCAAGGGGTCACCCTGCGGCCTCTATTGCAAGTCCAGGGAGAGAGCTGGACCCCCGGGTAGCTTGCTGGGGTCAGAGGCCCCTAGGTGTAGGGCCACGGGGCACCTTGGGACCTCTACAGCAAGTCCAGGGAGAGAGGTGGAGCCCTGGGTAGCTTGCTGGGGTCAGAAGCCCCTAGGTGGAGGGCCAGAGGGCAGCCTAGGGCCTCTACTACAAGTCCAGGGAGAGAGGTGGAGCCCTGGGTAGCTTGCTGGGGTCAGTAGCCCTTGGGTGGAGGGCAAGGGGGCACCCTGGGGCCTCTATTGCAAGTCCAGGGAGAGAGCTGGACCCCTGGGTAGCTTGCTGGGTTCAGAGGCCCCTAGGTGGAGGGCCACGGGGTAGCCTGGGGCCTCTACTGCAAGTCCAGGGAGAGATGTGGACCCCTGGGTAGCTTGCTGGACTCAGAGGCCCCTAGGCGGAGGGCCATGGGGTACCCTGGGGCCTCTACTGCAAGTCCAGGGAGAGAGGTGGAGCCCCGGGTAGCTTGCTGAGGTCAGTAGCCCCTGGGTGGAGGGCAAGGGGGCACCCTGGGGACTCTACTAAAAGTCCAGGGAGAGATGTGGACCCCTGGGTAGCTTGCTGGGGTCAGACGCCCCTATGTGGAGGGTCACGGGGCACACTGGGGCCTCTATTGCAAGTCCAGGGAGAGAGGTGGAGCCCTGGATAGCTTGCTGGGGTCAGAGGCCCCTAGGTGGAGGGCCAGAGGGCAGCCTAGGGCCTCTACTACAAGTCCAGGGAGAGAGGTGGAGCCCTGGGTAGCTTGCTGGGGTCAGTAGCCCCTGGGTAGAGGGCAAGGGGTCACCCTGCGGCCTCTATTGCAAGTCCAGGGAGAGAGCTGGACCCCCGGGTAGCTTGCTGGGGTCAGAGGCCCCTAGGTGTAGGGCCACGGGGCACCTTGGGACCTCTACAGCAAGTCCAGGGAGAGAGGTGGAGCCCTGGGTAGCTTGCTGGGGTCAGAAGCCCCTAGGTGGAGGGCCAGAGGGCAGCCTAGGGCCTCTACTACAAGTTCAGGGAGAGAGGTGGAGCCCTGGGCAGCTTGCTGGGGTCAGTAGCCCTTGGGTGGAGGGCAAGGGGGCACCCTGGGGCCTCTATTGCAAGTCCAGGGAGAGAGCTGGAACCCTGGGTAGCTTGCTGGGTTCAGAGGCCCCTAGGTGGAGGGCCACGGGGTACCCTGGGGCCTCTACTGCAAGTCCAGGGAGAGATGTGGACCCCTGGGTAGCTTGCTGGACTCAGAGGGCCCTAGGCGGAGGGCCACGGGGTACCCTGGGGCCTCTACTGCAAGTCCAGGGAGAGAGGTGGAGCCCTGGGTAGCTTGCTGGGGTCAGTAGCCCCTGGGTGGAGGGCAAGGGGGCACCCTGGGGACTCTACTGCAAGTCCAGGGAGAGAAGTGGAGCTCTGGGTAGCTTGCTGGGGTCAAAGGGCCCTAGGTGGAGGGCAAGGGGGCACCCTGTGGCCTATACTGCAAGTCCAGGGAGAGATGGGGACCCCTGGGTAGCTTGCTGGGGTCAGAGGGCCCTAGGTGGAGGGCCATGGGGCACCCTGGGGACTCTACTGCAAGTCCAGGGAGAGAGGTGGACACCTGGGTAGTTTGCTAGGGTCAGAGGCCCCTAGGTGGAGGACCAGGGGGCACCCTGGGGCCTATACTGCAAGTCCAGGGAGAGAGTTGGAGCCCTGGGTAGCTTGCTGGGGTCAGAGGGCCCTAGGTGGAGGGCCATGGGGCACCCTGGGGACTTTACTGTAAGTCCAGGAAAAGAGGTGGACCCCTGGGTAGTATGCTGGAGTCAGAGGCCCCTAGGTGGAGGGCCAGGGGGCACCCTGGACCTCACCTATAAGCCAGGTAGAGAGGTGGACCACCGGGTAGCTTGCTGGGGTCAGAGGCCCATAGGTGGAGGGCCAGAGGGCAGCCTAGGGCCTCTACTACAAGTCCAGGGAGAGAGGTGGAGCCCTGGGTAGCTTGCTGGGGTCAGTAGCCCTTGGGTGGAGGGCAAGGGGGCACCCTGGGGCCTCTATTGCAAGTCCAGGGAGAGAGCTGGACCCCTGGGTAGCTTGCTGGGTTCAGAGGCCCCTAGGTGGAGGGCCACGGGGTACCCTGGGGCCTCTACTGCAAGTCCAGGGAGAGAGGTGGAACCCTGGGTAGCTTGCTGGACTCAGAGGCCCCTAGGTGGAGGGCCACGGGGTACCCTGGGGCCTCTACTGCAAGTCCAGGGAGAGAGGTGGAGCCCTGGGTAGCTTGCTGGGTTCAGTAGCCCCTGGGTGGAGAGCAAGGGGGCACCCTGGGGCGTCTACTGCAAGTCCAGGGAGAGAAGTGGAGCCCTGGGCAGCTTGCTTGGGTCAGGGGCCCCTAGGTGGAGGACCTGGGGGCACCCTGAAGCCTCTACTTCAAGTCCAGGGAGAGAGGTGGAGCCCTGGGTAGCTTGCTGGGGTCAGTAGCCCCTGGGTGGAGGGCAAGGGGGCACCCTGGGGCCTCTACTGCAAGTCCAGGGAGAGAAGTGGAGCCCTGGGTAGCTTGCTGGGGTCAGAGGCCCCTAGGTGGAGGGCAAGGGGGCACCCTGTGGCCTATACTGCAAGTCCAGGGAGAGAGGTGGAGCCCTGGTTAGCTTGCTGGGGTCAGAGGGCCCTACGTGGAGGGCCATGGGGCACCCTGGGGACTCTACTGCAAGTCCAGGGAGATAGACAGGCCCCTAGGCAGCTTGCTGGGGTCAGAGGCCCCTAGGTGGAGGGCCAAGGGTCACCCTGGGCCTAGTCTGCAAGTCTAGGGAGAGAGGTGGACCCCTGGGTAGCTTTCTGGGGTCAGAGGCCCCTAGGTGGAGGGCCAAGGGGAACCCTGGGGCCTCTATTGCAAGTCCAGGGAGAGAGGTGAAGCCCTGGGTAGCTTGCTGGGGTCAGTAGCCCCTGGGTGGAGGGCAAGGGGGCACCTTTGGGCCTCTATTGCAAGTCCAGGGAGAGATGTGGACCCCTGGGTAGCTTGCTGGGGTCAGAAGCCCCTAGGTGGAGGTTCACGGGGCACCCTGGGGCCTCTATTGCAAGTCCAGGGAGAGAGGTATACCCCTCGGTAGCTTGCTGGGGTCAGAGACCCCTAGGTGGAGGGCAAATGGGCACCCTGGGGCCTCTACTGCAAGTCCAGGAAAAGAGGTGGACCCCTGGGTAGTTTGCTGGGGTCAGAGGCCCCTAGGTGGAGGGCCAGGGGGAACCCTGGACCTCACCTATAAGCCAGGGAGAGAGGTGGACCACTGGGTAGCTTGCTGGGGTCAAAGGCGCCTAGGAGGAGGGCCAATGGGCACCCGGGGGCCTCTAATGCAAGTCCAGGGAGAGAGGTGGAGCCCTGGGTAGCTTGCTGGGGTCAGTAGCCCCTGGGTGGAGGGCAATGGGGCACCGTAGGGCCTCTATTGCAAGTCCAGGGAGAGAGCTGGACCCCTGGGTAGCTTGCTGGGTTCAGAGGCCCCTAGGTGGAGGGCCATGGGGTACCCTGGGGCCTCTACTGCAAGTCCAGGGAGAGAGGTGGACCCCTGGGTAGCTTGCTGGACTCAGAGGCCCCTAGGTGGAGGGCCACGGGGTACCCTGGGGCCTCTACTGCAAGTCCAGGGAGAGAGGTGGAGCCTTGGGTAGCTTGCTGGGGTCAGTAGCACCTGGGTGGAGGGCAAGGGGGCACCCTGGGGCCTCTACTGCAAGTCCAGGGAGAGAAGTGGAGCCCTGGGTAGCTTGCTGGGGTTAGAGGCCCCTAGGTGGAGGGCAAGGGGGCACCCTGTGGCCTATACTGCAAGTCCAGGGAGAGAGGTGGACCCCTGGGTAGCTTCCTGGGGTCAGAGGGCCCTGCGTGAAGGGCCATGGGGCACCCTGGGGACTCTACTGCAAGTCCAGGGAGATAGGCAGGCCCCTTGTTTTCTTGCTGGGGTTAGACGCCCCTAGGTGGGGGTCCAAGGGTCACCCTGGGATCTAGTCTGCAAGTCTAGGGAGAGAGGTTGACCCCTGGGTAGCTTTCTGGGGTCAGAGGCCCCTAGGTGGAGGGCCAAGGGGCACCCTGGGGCCTCTTTTGCAAGTCCAGGGAGAGAGGTGGACCCCTGGGCAGCTTGCTTGGGTTAGGGGCCCCTAGGTGGAGGACCAGGGGGCACCCTGAGGCCTATACTGCAAGTTCAGGGAGAGAGTTGGAGCCCTGAGTAGCTTGCTGGGGTCAAAGGGCCCTAGGTGGAGGGCCATGGGGCACCCTGGGGACTCTACTGCAAGTCCAGGGAGAGAGTTGGAGCCCTGGGTAGCTTGCTGGGGTCAGAGAACCCTAGTTGGAGGGCCATGGGGCACCCTGGGGACTCTACTGCAAGTCCAGGGAGATAGGTAGGCCCCTGGGTAGCTTGCTGGGGTCAGAGGCCCCTAGGTGTACGGTCAGGGGGCACCCTGGGTCCTATACTGCAAGTCCAGGGAGAGAGGTGGACCGCTGGGTTGCTTGCTGGGGTCAGATGCCCCTAGGCGGAGGGCCAGGGGGCACCCAGGGGCGTCTACTGCAAGTCCAGGGAGAGATGTGGACCCCTGGGTAGCTTGCTGGGGTCAGAGGCCCCTAGTTGGAGGGTCACGGGGCACCCTGGGGCCTCTATTGCAAGTCCAGGGAGAGAGGTGGACCCCTCGGTAGCTTGCTGGGGTCAGAGACTATTGCAAGTCCAGGGACAGAGGTGGACCCCTGGGCAGGTTGCTTGGGTCAGGGGCCCCTAGGTGGAGGACCAGGGGGCACCCTGGGGCCTATACTGCAAGTCCAGGGAGAGAGTTGGAGCCCTGGGTAGCTTGCTGGGGTCAGAGGGCCCTAGGTGGAGGGCCATGGGGGTCACCTAGGGGTCAGAGGCCCCTAGGTGGAGGGTCACGGGGCACCCTGGGGCCTCTATAGTAAGTCTAGGGAGAGAGATGGACCCCTCGGTAGCTTGCTGGGGTCAGAGACCCCTAGGTGGAGGGCCAGGGGGCACCCAGGGGCATCTACTGCAAGTCCAGGGAGAGATGTGGACCCCTGGGTAGCTTGCTAGGGTCAGAGGCCCCTAGGTGGAGGGTCACGGGGCACCCTGGGGCCTCTATTGCAAGTCCAGGGAGAGAGGTGGAGCCCTGGGTAGCTTGCTGGGGTCAGAGGCCCCTAGTTGGAGGGTCACGGGGCACCCTGGGGCCTCTATTGCAAGTCCAGGGAGAGAGGTGGAGCCCTCGGTAGCTTGCTGGGGTCAGAGACCCCTAGGTGGAGGGCCAATGGAGACCCTGGGTCCTCTACTGCAAGTCCAGGGAGAGAGGTGGAGCCCTGGGTAGCTTGCTGGGGTCAGAGGGCCCTAGGTGGAGGGCCAGAGGGAAGCCTAGGGCCTCTACTACAAGTCCAGGGAGAGAGGTGGAGCCCTGGGTAGCTTGCTGGGGTCAGAGGTCCCTAGGTGGAGGGCCAAGGGGTACCCTGGGGCCTCTACTGCAAGTTCAGGGAGAGAGGTGGAGCCCTGGGTAGCTTGCTGGGGTCAGTAGCCCATGGATGGAGGGCAAGGGGCACCCTGGGGCTTCTACTGCAAGTATAGGGAGAGAGGTGAAGCCCTGGGTAGCCTTCTGGGGTCAGAGGCCCCTAGGTGGAGGGCAAGGGGGCACCCTGTGGCCTATACTGCAAGTCCAGGGAGAGAGGCGGACCCCTGGGTAGCTTGCTGGGGTAAAAGGGCCCTAGGGGGAGGGCCAGGGGGCACCGTAGGGCCTCTACTATAAGTCCAGGGAGAGATGTGGACCCCTGGGTAGCTTGCTGGGGTCAGAGGCCCCTAGGTGGAGGGCCAGGGGGCACCCAGGGGCGTCTACTGCAAGTCCAGGGAGAGATGTGGACCCCTGGGTAGTTTGCTGGGGTCAGAGGCCCCTAGGTGGAGGGCCAAGGGGCACCCTGAGGCCTCTACTGCAAGTCCAGGGAGAGAGGTGGACCCCTCGGTAGCTTGCTGGGGTCAGAGGCCCCTAGGTGGAGGGCCACGGGGCACCCTGAGGCCTCTACAGCAAGTCCAGGGAGAGAGGTGGACCCCTGGGTATTTTGCTAGGGTCAGAGGCCCCTAGGTGGAGGACCAGGGGGCACCCTGGGGCCTATAGTGCAAGTCCAGGGAGGGAGTTGGAGCCCTGGGTAGCTTGCTGGGGTCAGAGGGCCCTAGGTGGAGGGCCATGGGGCACCCTGGGGACTCTACTGTAAGTCCAGGAAAAGAGGTGGACCCCTGGGTAGTTTGCTGGGGTCAGAGGCCCCTAGGTGGAGGGCCAGGGGGCACCCTGGACCTCACCTATAAGCCAGGGAGAGAAGTGGACCCCTGGGTAGCTTGTTGGGGTCAGAGGCCCCTAGGTGGAGGGCCAGAGGGCAGCCTAGGGTCTCTACTACAAGTCCAGGGAGAGAGGTGGAGCCCTGGGTAGCTTGCTGGGGTCAGTAGCCCTTGGGTGGAGGGCAAGGGGGCACCCTGGGGCCTCTATTGCAAGTCCAGGGAGAGAGCTGGATCCCTGGGTAGCTTGCTGGGTTCAGAGGCCCCTAGGTGGAGGGCCACGGGGTACCCTGGGGCCTCTACTGCAAGTCCAGGGAGAGATGTGGACCCCTGGGTAGCTTGCTGGACTCAGAGGCCCCTAGGCGGAGGGCCACGGGGTACCCTGGGGACTCTACTGCAAGTACAGGGAGATAGGCAGGCCCAAGGGCAGCTTGCTGGGGTCAGAGGCCCCTAGGTGGAAGGCCAAGGGTCACCCTGGGGCCTAGTTTGCAAGTCTAGGGAGAGAGGTGGACCCCTGGGTAGCTTTCTGGGGTCAGAGGCCCCTAGGTGGAGGGCCAAGGGGCACCCTGGGGCCTCTATTGCAAGTCCAGGGACAGAGGTGGACCCCTGGGCAGGTTGCTTGGGTCAGGGGCCCCTAGGTGGAGGACCAGGGGGCACCCTGGGGCCTATACTGCAAGTCCTGGGAGAGAGTTGGAGCCCTGGGTAGCTTGCTGGGGTCAGAGGGCCCTAGGTGGAGGGCCTTGGGGCACCCTGGGGACTCTACTGCAAGTCCAGGGAGATAGGTAGGCCCCTGGGTAGCTTGCTTGGGTCAGAGGCCCCTAGGTGGAGGGCCAAGGGTCACCCTGGGGCCTCTACTGCAAGTCTAGGGAGAGAGGTGGACCACTGGGAAGCTTGCTGGTGTCAGAGGCCCCTAGGGGGAGGGCCAGGGGGCACCGTAGGGCCTCTACTGCAAGTCCAGGAAGAGAGGTGGACCACTGGGTAGTTTGCTGGGGTCAGAGGCCAAAATGTGGAGGGCCAGGGGGCATCCTGGGGCCTATACTGCAAGTTCAGGGAGAGAGGTGGACCCCTGGGTAGCTTGCTAGGGTCAGAGGCCCCTAGGTGGAGGGGCAGGGGGCACCCATCGGCGTCTACTGCAAGTCCAGGGAGAGATGTGGACCCCTGGGTAGCTTGCTGGGGTCAGAGGCCCCTAGGTGGAGGGTCACGGGGCACCCTGGGGCCTCTATAGTAAGTCTAGGGAGAGAGATGGTCCCCTCGGTAGCTTGCTGGGGTCAGAGACCCCTAGGTGGAGGGCCAGGGGGCACCCAGGGGCGTCTATTGCAAGTCCAGGGAGAGAGGTGGACCCCTCGGTAGCTTGCTGGGGTCAGAGACCCCTAGGTGGAGGGCCAATGGGCACCCTGGGTCCTCTACTGCAAGTCCAGGGAGAGAGGTGGAGCCCTGGGTAGCTTGCTGGGGTCAGAGGGCCCTAGGTGGAGGGCCAGAGGGCAGCATAGGGCCTCTACTACAAGTCCAGGGAGAGAGGTGGAGCCCTGGGTAGCTTGCTGGGGTCAGAGGCCCCTAGGTGGAGGGCCAGGGGGTACCCTGGGGCCTCTACTGCAAGTTCAGAGAGAGAGGGAGCCCTGGGTAGCTTGCTGGGGTCAGTAGCAAATGGATGGAGGGCAAGGGGCACCCTGGGGCCTCTACTGCAAGTCCAGGGAGAGAGGTGGAGCCCTGGGTAGCTTGCTGGGATCAGAGGCCCCTAGGTGGAGGGCAAGGGGGCACCCTGTGGCCTATACTGCAAGTCCAGGGAGAGAGGCGGACCCCTGGGTAGCTTGCTGGGGTCAAAGGGCCCTAGGGGGAGGGCCAGGGGGCACCGTAGGGCCTCTACTATAAGTCCAGGGAGAGATGTGGACCCCTGGGTAGCTTGCTGGGGTCAGAGGCCCCTAGGTGGAGGGCCAGGGGGCACCCAGGGGCGTCTACTGCAAGTCCAGGGAGAGAAGTGGACCGCTGGGTAGTTTGCTGGGGTCAGAAGCCCCTAGGTGGAGGGCCTAGGGGCACCCTGGGGCCTCTACTGCAAGTCCAGGGAGAGAGGTGGACCCCTCGGTAGCTTGCTGGGGTCAGAGGCCTCTAGGTGGAGGGCCACAGGGCACCCTGAGGCCTCTACAGCAAGTCCAGGGAGAGAGGTGGACCCCTGGGTAGTTTGCTAGGGTCAGAGGCCCCTAGGTGGTGGACCAGGGGGCACCCTGGGGCCTATAGTGCAAGTCCAGGGAGGGAGTTGGAGCCCTGGGTAGCTTGCTGGGGTCAGAGGGCCCTAGGTGGAGGGCCATGGGGCACCCTGGGGACTCTACTGTAAGTCCAGGAAAAGAGGTGGACCCCTGGGTAGTTTGCTGGGGTCAGAGGCCCCTAGGTGGAGGGCCAGGGGGCACCCTGGACCTCACCTATAAGCCAGGGAAAGAGGTGGACCCCTGGGTAGCTTGCTGGGGTCAGAGGCCCCTAGGTAGAGGGCCAGAGGGCAGCCTAGGGCCTCTACTACAAGTCCAGGGAGAGAGTTGGAGCCCTGGGTAGCTTGCTGGGGTCAGTAGCCCTTGGGTGGAGGGCAAGGGGGCACCCTGGGGCCTCTATTGCAAGTCCAGGGAGAGAGCTGTATCATTGGGTAGCTTGCTGGGTTCAGAGGCCCCTAGGTGGAGGGCCACGGGGTACCCTGGGGCCTCTACTGCAAGTCCAGGGAGAGAGGTGGACCAGTGGGAAGCTTGCTGGTGTCAGAGTCTCCAAGGGGGAGGGCCACGGGGCACCCTGGGGCCTCTACTGCAAGTCCAGGGAGAGAGGTGCACCCCTCGGTAGCTTGCTGGGGTCAAAGGCCCCTAGGTGGAGGGCCAAGGGGCACCGTGGGGCCTCTACTGCAAGTCCAGGGAGAGAGGTGGACCCCAGGGTAGCTTGCTGGGGTCAGAGGCCCCTAGGTGGAGGGCCACGGGGCACCCTGAGGCCTCTACAGCAAGTCCAGGGAGAGAGGTGGACCCCTGAGTAGTTTGCTAGGGTCAGAGGCCCCTAGGTGGAGGGCCATGGGGCACCCTGGGGCCTCGCCTATAAGTCCAGGGAGAGAG
The DNA here is from genome assembly GCF_049306965.1 of Danio rerio. Classification (NCBI taxonomy): domain Eukaryota; kingdom Metazoa; phylum Chordata; class Actinopteri; order Cypriniformes; family Danionidae; genus Danio; species Danio rerio. The sequence continues at coordinate 20,060,655 of NC_133185.1, read as the reverse complement.
GTGGAGCCCTGGGTAGCTTGCTGGGGTCAGAGGCCCCTAGGTGGAGGGCCAGAGGGCAGCCCAGGGCCTCTACTACAAGTCCAGGGAGAGAGGTGGAGCCCTGTGTAGCTTGCTGGGGTCAGTAGCCCCTAGGTGGAGGGCAAGGGGGCACCCTGGGGCCTCTTTTGCAAGTCCAGGGAGAGAGGTGGACCCCTGGGCAGCTTGCTTGGGTTAGGGGCCCCTAGGTGGAGGACCAGGGGGCACCCTGAGGCCTATACTGCAAGTTCAGGGAGAGAGTTGGAGCCCTGAGTAGCTTGCTGGGGTCAGAGGGCCCTAGGTGGAGGGCCATGGGGCACCCTGGGGACTCTACTGCAAGTCCAGGGAGAGAGTTGGAGCCCTGGGTAGCTTGCTGGGGTCAGAGAACCCTAGTTGGAGGGCCATGGGGCACCCTGGGGACTCTACTGCAAGTCCAGGGAGATAGGTAGGCCCCTGGGTAGCTTGCTGGGGTCAGAGGCCCCTAGGTGTACGGTCAGGGGGCACCCTGGGTCCTATACTGCAAGTCCAGGGAGAGAGGTGGACCCCTGGGTTGCTTGCTGGGGTCAGATGCCCCTAGGCGGAGGGCCAGGGGGCACCCAGGGGCGTCTACTGCAAGTCCAGGGAGAGATGTGGACCCCTGGGTAGCTTGCTGGGGTCAGAGGCCCCTAGTTGGAGGGTCACGGGGCACCCTGGGGCCTCTATTGCAAGTCCAGGGAGAGAGGTGGACCCCTCGGTAGCTTGCTGGGGTCAGAGACTATTGCAAGTCCAGGGACAGAGGTGGACCCCTGGGCAGGTTGCTTGGGTCAGGGGCCCCTAGGTGGAGGACCAGGGGGCACCCTGGGGCCTATACTGCAAGTCCAGGGAGAGAGTTGGAGCCCTGGGTAGCTTGCTGGGGTCAGAGGGCCCTAGGTGGAGGGCCATGGGGGTCACCTAGGGGTCAGAGGCCCCTAGGTGGAGGGTCACGGGGCACCCTGGGGCCTCTATAGTAAGTCTAGGGAGAGAGATGGACCTCTCGGTAGCTTGCTGGGGTCAGAGACCCCTAGGTGGAGGGCCAGGGGGCACCCAGGGGCATCTACTGCAAGTCCAGGGAGAGATGTGGACCCCTGGGTAGCTTGCTAGGGTCAGAGGCCCCTAGTTGGAGGGTCACGGGGCACCCTGGGGCCTCTATTGCAAGTCCAGGGAGAGAGGTGGACCCCTCGGTAGCTTGCTGGGGTCAGAGACCCCTAGGTGGAGGGTCAATGGAGACCCTGGGTCCTCTACTGCAAGTCCAGGGAGAGAGGTGGAGCCCTGGGTAGCTTGCTGGGGTCAGAGGCCCCTAGTTGGAGGGTCACGGGGCACCCTGGGGCCTCTATTGCAAGTCCAGGGAGAGAGGTGGAGCCCTCGGTAGCTTGCTGGGGTCAGAGACCCCTAGGTGGAGGGCCAATGGAGACCCTGGGTCCTCTACTGCAAGTCCAGGTAGAGAGGTGGAGCCCTGGGTAGCTTGCTGGGGTCAGAGGGCCCTAGGTGGAGGGCCAGAGGGCAGCCTAGGGCCTCTACTACAAGTCCAGGGAGAGAGGTGGAGCCCTGGGTAGCTTGCTGGGGTCAGAGGTCCCTAGGTGGAGGGCCAGGGGGTACCCTGGGGCCTCTACTGCAAGTTCAGGGAGAGAGGTGGAGCCCTGGGTAGCTTGCTGGGGTCAGTAGCCCATGGATGGAGGGCAAGGGGCACCCTGGGGCCTCTACTGCAAGTCTAGGGAGAGAGGTGAAGCCCTGGGTAGCTTTCTGGGGTCAGAGGGCCCTAGGTGGAAGGCAAGGGGGCACCCTGTGGCCTATACTGCAAGTCCAGGGAGAGAGGCGGACCCCTGGGTAGCTTGCTGGGGTCAAAGTGCCCTAGGGGGAGGGCCAGGGGGCACCGTAGGGCCTCTACTATAAGTCCAGGGAGAGATGTGGACCCCTGGGTAGCTTGCTGGGGTCAGAGGCCCCTAGGTGGAGGGCCAGGGGGCACCCAGGGGCGTCTACTGCAAGTCCAGGGAGAGATGTGGACCCCTGGGTAGTTTGCTGGGGTCAGAGGCCCCTAGGTGGAGGGCCAAGGGGCACCCTGAGGCCTCTACTGCAAGTCCAGGGAGAGAGGTGGACACCTCGGTAGCTTGCTGGGGTCAGAGGCCCCTAGGTGGAGGGCCACGGGGCACCCTGAGGCCTCTACAGCAAGTCCAGGGAGAGAGGTGGACCCCTGGGTAGTTTGCTAGGGTCAGAGGCCCCTAGGTGGAGGACCAGGGGGCTCCCTGGGGCCTATAGTGCAAGTCCAGGGAGGGAGTTGGAGCCCTGGGTAGCTTGCTGGGGTCAGAGGGCCCTAGGTGGAGGGCCATGGGGCACCCTGGGGACTCTACTGTAAGTCCAGGAAAAGAGGTGGACCCCTGGGTAGTTTGCTGGGGTCAGAGGCCCCTAGGTGGAGGGCCAGGGGGCACCCTGGACCTCACCTATAAGCCAGGGAGAGAAGTGGACCCCTGGGTAGCTTGCTGGGGTCAGAGGCCCCTAGGTGGAGGGCCAGAGGGCAGCCTAGGGTCTCTACTACAAGTCCAGGGAGAGAGGTGGAGCCCTGGGTAGCTTGCTGGGGTCAGTAGCCCTTGGGTGGAGGGCAAGGGGGCACCCTGGGGCCTCTATTGCAAGTCCAGGGAGAGAGCTGGATCCCTGGGTAGCTTGCTGGGTTCAGAGGCCCCTAGGTGGAGGGCCACGGGGTACCCTGGGGCCTCTACTGCAAGTCCAGGGAGAGATGTGGACCCCTGGGTAGCTTGCTGGACTCAGAGGCCCCTAGGCGGAGGGCCACGGGGTACCCTGGGGACTCTACTGCAAGTACAGGGAGATAGGCAGGCCCAAGGGCAGCTTGCTGGGGTCAGAGGCCCCTAGGTGGAAGGCCAAGGGTCACCCTGGGGCCTAGTTTGCAAGTCTAGGGAGAGAGGTGGACCCCTGGGTAGCTTTCTGGGGTCAGAGGCCCCTAGGTGGAGGGCCAAGGGGCACCCTGGGGCCTCTATTGCAAGTCCAGGGACAGAGGTGGACCCCTGGGCAGGTTGCTTGGGTCAGGGGCCCCTAGGTGGAGGACCAGGGGGCACCCTGGGGCCTATACTGCAAGTCCAGGGAGAGAGTTGGAGCCCTGGGTAGCTTGCTGGGGTCAGAGGGCCCTAGGTGGAGGGCCATGGGGCACCCTGGGGACTCTACTGCAAGTCCAGGGAGATAGGTAGGCCCCTGGGTAGCTTGCTTGGGTCAGAGGCCCCTAGGTGGAGGGCCAAGGGTCACCCTGGGGCCTCTACTGCAAGTCTAGGGAGAGAGGTGGACCACTGGGAAGCTTGCTGGTGTCAGAGGCCCCTAGGGGGAGGGCCAGGGGGCACCGTAGGGCCTCTACTGCAAGTCCAGGAAGAGAGGTGGACCCCTGGGTAGTTTGCTGGGGTCAGAGGCCAATATGTGGAGGGCCAGGGGGCATCCTGGGGCCTCTACTGCAAGTTCAGGGAGAGAGGTGGACCCCTGGGTAGCTTGCTAGGGTCAGAGGCCCCTAGGTGGAGGGGCAGGGGGCACCCATCGGCGTCTACTGCAAGTCCAGGGAGAGATGTGGACCCCTGGGTAGCTTGCTGGGGTCAGAGGCCCCTAGGTGGAGGGTCACGGGGCACCCTGGGGCCTCTATAGTAAGTCTAGGGAGAGAGATGGTCCCCTCTGTAGCTTGCTGGGGTCAGAGACCCCTAGGTGGAGGGCCAGGGGGCACCCAGGGGCGTCTACTGCAAGTCCAGGGAGAGATGTGGACCCCTGGGTAGCTTGCTGGGGTCAGAGGCCCCTAGTTGGAGGGTCACGGGGCACCCTGGGGCCTCTATTGCAAGTCCAGGGAGAGAGGTGGACCCCTCAGTAGCTTGCTGGGGTCAGAGACCCCTAGGTGGAGGGCCAATGGGCACCCTGGGTCCTCTACTGCAAGTCCAGGGAGAGAGGTGGAGCCCTGGGTAGCTTGCTGGGGTCAGAGGGCCCTAGGTGGAGGGCCAGAGGGCAGCCTAGGGCCTCTACTACAAGTCCAGGGAGAGAGGTGGAGCCCTGGGTAGCTTGCTGGGGTCAGAGGCCCCTAGGTGGAGGGCCAGGGGGTACCCTGGGGCCTCTACTGCAAGTTCAGAGAGAGAGGGAGCCCTGGGTAGCTTGCTGGGGTCAGTAGCCCATGGATGGAGGGCAAGGGGCACCCTGGGGCCTCTACTGCAAGTCCAGGGAGAGAGGTGGAGCCCTGGGTAGCTTGCTGGGATCAGAGGCCCCTAGGTGGAGGGCAAGGGGGCACCCTGTGGCATATACTGCAAGTCCAGGGAGAGAGGCGGACCCCTGGGTAGCTTGCTGGGGTCAAAGGGCCCTGGGGGGAGGGCCAGGGGGCACCGTAGGGCCTCTACTATAAGTCCAGGGAGAGATGTGGACCCCTGGGTAGCTTGCTGGGGTCAGAGGCCCCTAGGTGGAGGGCCAGGGGGCACCCAGTGGCGTCTACTGCAAGTCCAGGGAGAGAAGTGGACCCCTGGGTAGTTTGCTGGGGTCAGAAGCCCCTAGGTGGAGGGCCTAGGGGCACCCTGGGGCCTCTACTGCAAGTCCAGGGAGAGAGGTGGACCCCTCGGTAGCTTGCTGGGGTCAGAGGCCCCTAGGTGGAGGGCCACAGGGCACCCTGAGGCCTCTACAGCAAGTCCAGGGAGAGAGGTGGACCCCTGGGTAGTTTGCTAGGGTCAGAGGCCCCTAGGTGGTGGACCAGGGGGCACCCTGGGGCCTATAGTGCAAGTCCAGGGAGGGAGTTGGAGCCCTGGGTAGCTTGCTGGGGTCAGAGGGCCCTAGGTGGAGGGCCATGGGGCACCCTGGGGACTCTACTGTAAGTCCAGGAAAAGAGGTGGACCCCTGGGTAGTTTGCTGGGGTCAGAGGCCCCTAGGTGGAGGGCCAGGGGGCACCCTGGACCTCACCTATAAGCCAGGGAAAGAGGTGGACCCCTGGGTAGCTTGCTGGGGTCAAAGGCCCCTAGGTAGAGGGCCAGAGGGCAGCCTAGGGCCTCTACTGCAAGTCCAGGGAGAGAGTTGGAGCCCTGGGTAGCTTGCTGGGGTCAGTAGCCCTTGGGTGGAGGGCAAGGGGGCACCCTGGGGCCTCTATTGCAAGTCCAGGGAGAGAGCTGTATCCCTGGGTAGCTTGCTGGGTTCAGAGGCCCCTAGGTGGAGGGCCACGGGGTACCCTGGGGCCTCTACTGCAAGTCCAGGGAGAGAGGTGGACCACTGGGAAGCTTGCTGGTGTCAGAGTCTCCAAGGGGGAGGGCCACGGGGCACCCTGGGGCCTCTACTGCAAGTCCAGGGAGAGAGGTGCACCCCTCGGTAGCTTGCTGGGGTCAAAGGCCCCTAGGTGGAGGGCCAAGGGGCACCGTGGGGCCTCTACTGCAAGTCCAGGGAGAGAGGTGGACCCCAGGGTAGCTTGCTGGGGTCAGAGGCCCCTAGGTGGAGGGCCACGGGGCACCCTGAGGCCTCTACAGCAAGTCCAGGGAGAGAGGTGGACCCCTGGGTAGTTTGCTAGGGTCAGAGGCCCCTAGGTGGAGGGCCATGGGGCACCCCGGGGCCTCGCCTATAAGTCCAGGGAGAGAGGTGGAGCCCTGGGTAGCTTGCTGGGGTCAGAGGCCCCTAGGTGGAGGGCCAGAGGGCAGCCCAGGGCCTCTACTACAAGTCCAGGGAGAGAGGTGGAGCCCTGTGTAGCTTGCTGGGGTCAGTAGCCCCTAGGTGGAGGGCAAGGGGGCACCCTGGGGCCTCTTTTGCAAGTCCAGGGAGAGAGGTGGACCATTGGGAAGCTTGCTGGTGTCAGAGTTCCCAAGGGGGAGGGCCACGGGGCACCCTGGGGCCTCTACTGCAAGTCCAGGGAGAGAGTTGCACCCCTCGGTAGCTTGCTGGGGTCAGAGACCCCTAGGTGGAGGGCCAAGGGGCACCCTGGGGCCTCTACTGCAAGTCCAGGGAGAGAAGTCGACCCCAGGGTAGCTTGCTGGGGTCAGAGGCCCCTAGGTGGAGGGCCACGGGGCACCCTGAGGCCTCTACAGCAAGTCCAGGGAGAGAGGTGGACCCCTGGGTAGTTTGCTAGGGTCAGAGGCCCCTAGGTGGAGAACCAGGGGGCACCCTGGGGCCTATACTGCAAGTCCAGGGAGAGAGTTGGAGCCCTGGGTAGCTTGCTGGGGTCAGAGGGCCCTAGGTGGAGGGCCATGGGGCACCCTGGGTCCTATACTGCAAGTCCAGGGAGAGAGCTGGACCCCTGGGTAGCTTGCTGGGTTCAGAGGCCCCTAGGTGGAGGGCCACGGGGTACCCTGGGGCCTCTACTGCAAGTTCAGGGAGTGATGTGGACCCCTGGGTAGCTTGCTGGACTCAGAGGCCCCTAGGTGGAGGGCCACGGGGTACCTTGGGGCCTCTACTGCAAGTCCAGGGAGAGAGGTGGAGCCCTGGGTAGCTTGCCGGGTCAGTAGCCCCTGGGTGGAGGGCAAGGGGGCACCCTGGGGCCTCTACTGCAAGTCCAGGGAGAGAAGTGGAGCCCCGGGTAGCTTGCTGGGGTCAGAGGCCCCTAGGTGGAGGGCAAGTGGGCACCCTGTGGCCTATACTGCAAGTCAAGGGAGAGAGGTGGACCCCTGGGTAGCTTGCTGGGGTCAGAGGGCCCTACATGGAGGGCCATGGGGCACCCTGGGGACTCTACTGCAAGTCCAGGAATATAGGCAGGCCCCTGGGCAGCTTGCTGGGGTCAGAGGTCCCTAGGTGGAGGGCCAAGGGTCACCCTGGGGCCTCTATTGCAAGTCCAGGGACAGAGGTTGACCCCTGGGCAGGTTGCTTGGGTCAGGGGCCCCTATGTGGAGGACCAGGGGGCACCCTGGGGCCTATACTGCAAGTCCAAGGAGAGAGTTGGACCCCTGGGTAGTTTGCTGGGGTCAGAGGGCCCTAGGTGGAGGGCCATGGGGCACCCTGGGGACTCTACTGCAAGTACAGGGAGATAGGTAGGCCCCTGGGTAGCTTGCTGGGGTCAGAGGCCCCTAGGTGGAGGGGAAGGGGGCACCCAGCGGCGTCTACTGCAAGTCCTTGGAGAGATGTGGACCCCTGGGTAGCTTGCTGGGGTCAGAGGCCCCTAGGTGGAGGGTCACGGGGCACCCTGGGGCCTCTATTGTTAGTCCAGGGAGAGAGGTGGACCCCTCGGTTGCTTGCTGGGGTCAGAGACCCCTAGGTGGAGGTCCAATGGGCACCCTGGGGCCTCTACTGCAAGTCCAGGGAGAGAGGTGGAGCCCTGGGTAGCTTGCTGGGGTCAGAGGCCCCTAGGTAGAGGGCCAGAGGGCAGCCTAGGGCCTCTACTACAAGTCCAGGGAGAGAGGTGGAGCCCTGGGAGCTTGCTAGGTTCAGTAGCCCCTGGGTGGAGGGCAAGGGGGCACCCTGGGGCCTCTATTGCAAGTCCAGGGAGAGAGCTGGACCCCTGGGTAGCTTGCTGGGTTCAGAGGCCCCTAGGTGGAGGGCCACGGGGTACCCTGGGGCCTCTACTGCAAGTCCAGAGAGAGATGTGGACCCCTGGGTAGCTTGCTGGGGTCAGAGGCCCCTAGGTGGAGGGCCACGGGGTACCCTGGGGCCTCTACTAAAAGTCCAGGGAGAGAGGTGGAGGCCTGGGTAGCTTGCTGGTGTCAGTTGCCCCTGGGTGGAGGGCAAGGGGAACCCTGGGGCCTCTACTGCAAGTCCAGGGAGAGAAGTGGAGCCCTGGGTAGCTTGCTGGGGTCAGAGGCCCCTAGGTGGAGGGCAAAGGGGCACCCTGTGGCCTATACTGCAAGTCCAGGGAGAGAGGTGGACCCCTCGGTAGCTTGCTGGGGTCAAAGGGCCCTAGGTGGAGGGCCATGGGGCACCCTGGGGACTCTACTGCAAGTCCAGGGAGATAGGCAGGCCCCTGGGCAGCTTGCTAGGGTCAGAGGCCCCTAGGTGGAGGGCCAAGGGTCAACCTGGGTCCTATACTGCAAGTCCAGGGAGAGAGGTGGACCCCTGGGTTGCTTGCTGGGGTCAGATGCCCCTAGGTGGAGGGCCAGGGGGCACCCTGGGGCCTATACTGCAAGTCCAAGGAGAGAGGTGGACCCCTGGGTAGCTTGCTGGGGTCAGAGGCCCCTAAGTGGAAGGTCACGGGGCACCCTGGGGCCTCTATTGCAAGTCCAGGGAGAGAGGTGGACCCCTCGATAGCTTGCTGGGGTCAGAGACCCCTACGTGGAGGGCCAATGGGCACCCTAGAGCCTCTACTGCAAGTCCAGGGAGAGAGGTGGAGCCCTGGGTAGCTTGCTGGGGTCAGAGGCCCCTAGGTGGAGGGCCAGGGGGTACCCTGGGGCCTCTATTGCAAGTCCAGGGAGAGAGCTGGACCCCTGGGTAGCTTGCTGGGTTCAGAGGCCCCTAGGTGGAGGGTCATGGGGTACCCTGGGGCCTCTACTGCAAGTCCAGGGAGAGATGTGGACCCCTGGGTAGCTTGCTGGACTCAGAGGCCCCTAGGTGGAGGGCCAGGGGGCACCCTGGGGCCTCTACTAAAAGTCCAGGGAGAGAGGTGGACCCCTGGGTAGCTTGCTGGGGTCAGAGGCCCCTAGGTGGAGGGCCAGGGGGCACCCAGGGGCGTCTACTGCAAGTCCAGGGAGAGATATGGACCCCTGGGTAGCTTGTTGGGGTCAGAGGCCCCTAGGTGGAGGGTCACAGGGCACCCTGGGGCCTCTATTGCAAGTCCAGGGAGAGAGGTGGAGCCCTGGGTAGCTTGCTGGGGTCAAAGGCCCCTAGGTGGAGGGCCAGAGGGCAGCCTAGGGCCTCTACTACAAGTCCAGGGAGAGAGGTGGAGCCCTGGGTAGCTTGCTGGGGTCAGAGGCCCCTAGGTGGAGGGCCAGGGGGTACCCTTGGGCCTCTACTGCAAGTTCAGGGAGAGAGGTGGAGCCCTGGGTAGCTTGCTGGGGTCAGTAGCCCATGGATGGAGGGCAAGGGGGCACCCTGGGGCATCTACTGCAAGTCCAGGGAGAGAGGTGGAGCCCTGGGTAGCTTGCTGGGGTCAGAGGCCCCTAGGTGGAAGGTCACGGGGCACCCTGGGGCCTCTATTGCAAGTCCAGGGAGAGAGGTGGACCCCTCGATAGCTTGCTGGGGTCAGAGACCCCTACGTGGAGGGCCAATGGGCACCCTAGAGCCTCTACTGCAAGTCCAGGGAGAGAGGTGGAGCCCTGGGTAGCTTGCTGGGGTCAGAGGCCCCCTAGGGTGAGGGCCAGAGGGCAGCCTAGGGCCTCTACTACAAAGTTCAGGGAGAGAGGTGGAGTCCTGGGTAGCTTGCTGGGGTCAGTAGCCCTTGGGTGGAGGGCAAGGGGGCACCCTGGGACCTCTATTGCAAGTCCAGGGAGAGAGCTGGACCCCTGGGTAGCTTGCTGGGTTCAGAGGCCCCTAGGTGGAGGGTCATGGGGTACCCTGGGGCCTCTACTGCAAGTCCAGGGAGAGAGGTGGACCCCTGGGTAGCTTGCTGGACTCAGAGGCCCCTAGGTGGAGGGCCAGGGGGCACCCTGGGGCCTCTACTAAAAGTCCAGGGAGAGAGGTGGACTCCTGGGTAGCTTGCTGGGGTCAGAGGCCCCTAGGTGGAGGGCCAGGGGGCATCCAGGGGCGTCTACTGCAAGTCCAGGGAGAGATATGGACCCCTGGGTAGCTTGTTGGGGTCAGAGGCCCCTAGGTGGAGGGTCACAGGGCACCCTGGGGCCTCTATTGCAAGTCCAGGGAGAGAGGTGGAGCCCTGGGTAGCTTGCTGGGGTCAGAGGCCCCTAGGTGGAGGGCCAGAGGGCAGCCTAGGGCCTCTACTACAAGTCCAGGGAGAGAGGTGGAGCCCTGGGTAGCTTGCTGGGGTCAGAGGCCCCTAGGTGGAGGGCCAGGGGGTACCCTTGGGCCTCTACTGCAAGTTCAGGGAGAGAGGTGGAGCCCTGGGTAGCTTGCTGGGGTCAGTAGCCCATGGATGGAGGGCAAGGGGGCACCCTGGGGCATCTACTGCAAGTCCAGGGAGAGAGGTGGAGCCCTGGGTAGCTTGCTGGGGTCAGAGGCCCCTAGGTGGAGGGCAAGGGGGCACCCTGTGGCCTATACTGCAAGTCCAGGGAGAGAGGTGGACCCCTGGGTAGCTTGCTGGGGTCAAAGGGCCCTAGGGGGAGGGCCAGGGGGCACCGTAGGGCCTCTACTATAAGTCCAGGGAGAGATGTGGACCCCTGGGTAGCTTGCTGGGGTCAGAGGCCCCTAGGTGGAGGGCCAGGGGGCACCCAGGGGCGTCTACTGCAAGTCCAGGGAGAGATGTGGACCCCTGGGTAGTTTGCTGGGGTCAGAGGCCCCTAGGTGGAGGGCCAAGGGGCACCCTGGGGCCTCTACTGCAAGTCCAGGGAGAGAGGTGGACCCCTCGGTAGCTTGCTGGGGTCAGAGGCCCCTAGGTGGAGGGCCAAGGGGCACCCTGGGGCCTCTACTGCAAGTCCAGGGAGAGAGGTGGACCCCAGGGTAGCTTGCTGGGGTCAGAGGCCCCGAGGTGGAAGGCCACGGGGCACCCTGAGGCCTCTACAGCAAGTCCAGGGAGAGAGGTGGACCCCTGGGTAGTTTGCTAGGGTCAGAGGCCCCTAGGTGGAGGACCAGGGGGCACCCTGGGGCCTATAGTGCAAGTTTAGGGAGAGAGTTGGAGCCCTGGGTAGCTTGCTGGGGTCAGAGGGCCCTAGGTGGAGGGCCATGGGGCACCCTGGGGACTCTACTGTAAGTCCAGGAAAAGAGGTGGACCCCTGGGTAGTTTGCTGGGGTCAGAGGCCCCTAGGTGGAGGGCCAGGGGGCACCCTGGACCTCACCCATAAGCCAGGGAGAGAAGTGGACCCCTGGATAGCTTGCTTGGGTCAGAGGCCCCTAGGTGGAGGGCCAATGGGCACCCTGGGGCCTCTACTGCAAGTCCAGGGAGAGAGGTGGATTCCTGGGTAGCTTGCTGGGGTCAGTAGCCCCTGGGTGGAGGGCAAGGGGGCACCATAGGGCCTCTATTGCAAGTCCAGGGAGAGAGCTGGACCCCTGGGTAGCTTGCTGGGTTCAGAGGCCCCTAGGTGGAGGGCCACGTGGTACCCTGGGGCCTCTACTGCAAGTCCAGGGACAGAAGTGGAGCCCTGGGTAGCTTGCTGGGGTCAGAGGCCCCTAGGTGGAGGGCAAGGGGGCACCCTGGGCCCAATACTGCAAGTCCAGGGAGAGAGGTGTACCTCTCGGTAGCTTGCTGGGGTCAAAGGCCCCTAGGTGGAGGCCAAGGGGCACCCTGGGGCCTCTACTGCAAGTCCAGGGAGAGAGGTGGACCCCAGGGTAGCTTGCTGGGGTCAGAGGCCCCTAGGTGGAGGGCCACGGAGCACCCTGGGGCCTCTACAGCAAGTCCAGGGAGAGAGTTGGACCCCTGGGTAGTTTGCTAGGGTCAGAGGCCCCTAGGTGGAGGACCAGGGGGCACCCTGGGGCCTCTACTAAAAGTCCAGGGAGAGATGTTTACCCCTGGGTTGCTTGCTGGGGTCAGAGGCCCCTAGGTGGAGGGCCAGAGGGCAGCCTGGGGCCTCTACTACAAGTCCAGGGAGAGAGGTGGAGCCCTGATAAGCTTGCTGGGGTCAGTAGCCCCTGGGTGGACGGCAAGGGGGCACCCTGGGGCCTCTATTGCAAGTCCAGGGAGAGAGCTGGACCCCTGGGTAGCTTGCTGGGTTCAGAGGCCCCTAGGTGGAGGGCCACGGGGTACCCTGGGGCCTCTACTGCAAGTCCAGGGAGAGAGGTGAACCCCTGGGTAGCTTGCTGAAATCAGAGGCCCCTAGGTGGAGGGCCACGGGGTACCCTGGGGCTCCTACTGCAAGTCCAGGGAGAGAGGTGGAGCCCTGGGTAGCTTGCTGGGGTCAGTAGCCCCTGGGTGGAGGCCAAGGGGGCACCCTGGGGCCTCTACTGCAAGTCCAGGGAGAGAAGTGGAGCCCTGGGTAGCTTGCTGGGGTCAGAGGCCCCTAGGTGGAGGGCAAGGGGGCACCCTGTGGCCTATACTGCAAGTCCAGGGAGAGAGTTGGACCACTGGGAAGCTTGCTGGTGTCAGAGGCCCCTAGGGGGAGGGCCAGGGGGCACTGTAGGGCCTCTACTGCAAGTCCAGGAAGAGAGGTGGACCCCTGGGTAGTATGCTGGGGTCAGAGGCCCCTAGGTGGAGGGCCAGGGGGCACCCTGGGGCCTCTACTAAAAGTCCAGGGAGAGATGTGGACCCCTGGGTAGCTTGCTGGGGTCATAGGCTCCTAGGTGGAGGGTCACGGGGCACCCTGGGGCCTCTATTGCAAGTCCAGGGAGAGAGGTGGAACCCTCGGTAGCTTGCTGGGGTCAGAGACCCCTAGGTGGAGGGCCAATGGGCACCCTGGGGCCTCTACTGCAAGTCCATTGAGAGAGGTGGACCCCTGGGTAGCTTGCTGGGGTCAGAGGCCCCTAGGTGGAGGGCCAGGAGCAGCCTAGGGCCTCTACTACAAGTCCAGGGAGAGAGGTGGAGCCCTGGGTAGCTTGCTGGGGTCAGAGGCCCCTAGGTGGAGGGCCAAGGGGCACCCTGGGGCCTCTACTGCAAGTCCAGGGAGAGAGGTGGACCCCAGGGTAGCTTGCTGGGGTCAGAGGCCCCGAGGTGGAAGGCCACGGGGCACCCTGAGGCCTCTACAGCAAGTCCAGGGAGAGAGGTGGACCCCTGGGTAGTTTGCTAGGGTCAGAGGCCCCTAGGTGGAGGACCAGGGGGCACCCTGGGGCCTATAGTGCAAGTTTAGGGAGAGAGTTGGAGCCCTGGGTAGCTTGCTGGGGTCAGAGGGCCCTAGGTGGAGGGCCATGGGGCACCCTGGGGACTCTACTGTAAGTCCAGGAAAAGAGGTGGACCCCTGGGTAGTTTGCTGGGGTCAGAGGCCCCTAGGTGGAGGGCCAGGGGGCACCCTGGACCTCACCCATAAGCCAGGGAGAGAAGTGGACCCCTGGATAGCTTGCTTGGGTCAGAGGCCCCTAGGTGGAGGGCCAATGGGCACCCTGGGGCCTCTACTGCAAGTCCAGGGAGAGAGGTGGATTCCTGGGTAGCTTGCTGGGGTCAGTAGCCCCTGGGTGGAGGGCAAGGGGGCACCATAGGGCCTCTATTGCAAGTCCAGGGAGAGAGCTGGACCCCTGGGTAGCTTGCTGGGTTCAGAGGCCCCTAGGTGGAGGGCCACGTGGTACCCTGGGGCCTCTACTGCAAGTCCAGGGACAGAAGTGGAGCCCTGGGTAGCTTGCTGGGGTCAGAGGCCCCTAGGTGGAGGGCAAGGGGGCACCCTGGGCCCAATACTGCAAGTCCAGGGAGAGAGGTGTACCTCTCGGTAGCTTGCTGGGGTCAAAGGCCCCTAGGTGGAGGCCAAGGGGCACCCTGGGGCCTCTACTGCAAGTCCAGGGAGAGAGGTGGACCCCAGGGTAGCTTGCTGGGGTCAGAGGCCCCTAGGTGGAGGGCCACGGAGCACCCTGGGGCCTCTACAGCAAGTCCAGGGAGAGAGTTGGACCCCTGGGTAGTTTGCTAGGGTCAGAGGCCCCTAGGTGGAGGACCAGGGGGCACACTGGGGCCTCTACTAAAAGTCCAGGGAGAGATGTTTACCCCTGGGTTGCTTGCTGGGGTCAGAGGCCCCTAGGTGGAGGGCCAGAGGGCAGCCTAGGGCCTCTACTACAAGTCCAGGGAGAGAGGTGGAGCCCTGATAAGCTTGCTGGGGTCAGTAGCCCCTGGGTGGACGGCAAGGGGGCACCCTGGGGCCTCTATTGCAAGTCCAGGGAGAGAGCTGGACCCCTGGGTAGCTTGCTGGGTTCAGAGGCCCCTAGGTGGAGGGCCACGGGGTACCCTGGGGCCTCTACTGCAAGTCCAGGGAGAGAGGTGAACCCCTGGGTAGCTTGCTGAAATCAGAGGCCCCTAGGTGGAGGGCCACGGGGTACCCTGGGGCTCCTACTGCAAGTCCAGGGAGAGAGGTGGAGCCCTGGGTAGCTTGCTGGGGTCAGTAGCCCCTGGGTGGAGGCCAAGGGCCACCCTGGGGCCTCTACTGCAAGTCCAGGGAGAGAAGTGGAGCCCTGGGTAGCTTGCTGGGGTCAGAGGCCCCTAGGTGGAGGGCAAGGGGGCACCCTGTGGCCTATACTGCAAGTCCAGGGAGAGAGTTGGACCACTGGGAAGCTTGCTGGTGTCAGAGGCCCCTAGGGGGAGGGCCAGGGGGCACTGTAGGGCCTCTACTGCAAGTCCAGGAAGAGAGGTGGACCCCTGGGTAGTATGCTGGGGTCAGAGGCCCCTAGGTGGAGGGCCAGGGGGCACCCTGGGGCCTCTACTAAAAGTCCAGGGAGAGATGTGGACCCCTGGGTAGCTTGCTGGGGTCATAGGCTCCTAGGTGGAGGGTCACGGGGCACCCTGGGGCCTCTATTGCAAGTCCAGGGAGAGAGGTGGAACCCTCGGTAGCTTGCTGGGGTCAGAGACCCCTAGGTGGAGGGCCAATGGGCACCCTGGGGCCTCTACTGCAAGTCCATTGAGAGAGGTGGACCCCTGGGTAGCTTGCTGGGGTCAGAGGCCCCTAGGTGGAGGGCCAGGAGCAGCCTAGGGCCTCTACTACAAGTCCAGGGAGAGAGGTGGAGCCCTGGGTAGCTTGCTGGGGTCAGTAGCCCCTGGGTGGAGGGCAAAGGGGCACCCTGGGGCCTCTATTGCAAGTCCAGGGAGAGAGCTGGACCCCCGGGTAGCTTGCTGGGTTTAGAGGCCCCTAGGTGGAGGGCCACGGGGCACCTTGGGGCCTCTACAGCAAGTCCAGGGAGAGAGGTGGAGCCCTGGGTAGCTTGCTGGGGTCAGAAGCCCTTAGGTGGAGGGCCAGAGGGCAGCCTAGGGCCTCTACTACAAGTCCAGGGAGAGAGGTGGAGCCCTGGGTAGCTTGCTGGGGTCAGTAGCCCCTGGGTGGAGGGCAAGGGGGCACCCTGGGGCCTCTATTGCAAGTCCAGGGAGAGAGCTGGACCCCTGGGTATCTTGCTGGGTTCAGAGGCCCCTAGGTGGAGGGTCACGGGGTACCCTGGGGCCTCTACTAAAAGTCCAGGGAGAGATTTGGACCCCTGGGTAGCTTGCTGGGTTCAGAGGCCCCTAGGTGGAGGGTCACGGGGTACCCTGGGGCCTCTACTAAAAGTCCAGGGAGAGAGGTGGACCTCTGGGTAGCTTGCTGGGGTCAGAGGCCCCTAGGTGGAGGGCCAATGGGCACCCTGGGGCCACTACTGCAAGTCCAGGGAGAGAGGTGGAGCCCTGGGTAGCTTGCTGGGGTCAAAGGCCCCTAGGTGGAGGGCCAGAGGGCAGCCTAGGGCCTCTACTACAAGTCCAGGGAGAGAGGTGGAGCCCTGGGTATCTTGCTGGGGTCAAAGGCCCCTAGGTGAAGGGCCAGGGGGTACCCTGGGGCCTCTACTGCAAGTCCAGGAAGAGAGCTGGACCCCCGGGTATCTTGCTGGGGTCAGAGGCCCCTAGGTGGAGGGCCACGGGGCACCCTGGGGCCTTTACAGCAAGTCCAGGGAGAAAGGTGGAGTCCGGGGTAGTTTGCTAGGGTCAGAGGCCCCTAGGTGGAGGACCAAGGGGCACCCTGGGGCCTATAGTGCAAGTCCAGGGAGAGAGTTGGAGCCCTGGGTAGCTTGCTGGGGTCAGAGGGCCCTAGGTGGAGGGCCATGGGGCACCCTGGGGACTCTACTGTAAGTCCAGGAAAAGAGGTGGACCCCTGGGTAGTTTGCTGGGGTCAGAGGCCCCTAGGTGGAGGGCCAGGGGGCACCCTGGACCTCACCTATAAGCCAGGGAGAGAGGTGGACCCCTGGGTAGCTTGCTTGGGTCAGAGGCCCCTAGGTGGAGGGCCAATGGGCACCCTGGGGCCTCTACTGCAAGTCCAGGGAGAGAGGTGGAGCCCTGGGTAGCTTGCTGGGGTCAGTAGCCCCTGGGTGGAGGGCAAGGGGCCACCGTAGGGCCTCTATTGCAAGTCCAGGGAGAGAGCTGGACCCCTGGGTAGCTTGCTGGGTTCAGAGGCCCCTAGGTGGAGGGCCACGGGGTACCCAGGGGCCTATACTGCAAGTCCAGGGAGAGAGGTGGACCCCTGGGTAGCTTGCTGGACTCAGAGGCCCCTAGGTGGAGGGCCACGAGGTACCCTGGGGCCCCTACTGCAAGTCCAGGGAGAGAGGTGGAGCCCTGGGTAGCTTGCTGGGGTCAGTAGCCCCTGGGTGGAGGGCAAGGGGGCACCCTGGGGCCTCTACTGGAAGTCCAGGGAGAGAAGTGGAGCCCTGGGTAGCTTGCTGTGGTCAGAGAACCCCTAGGTGGAGGGCAAGGGGGCACCCTGTGGCCTATATTGCAAGTCCAGGGAGAGAGGTGGACCCCTGGGTAGCTTTCTGGGGTCAGAGGCCCCTAGGTGGAGGGCCAAGGGGCACCCTGGGGCCTCTATTGCAAGTCCAGGGAGAGAGGTGGACCCCTGGGCAGCGTGCTTGGTCAGGGGCCCCTAGGTGGAGGACCAGGGGGCACCCTGAGGCCTATACTGCAAGTCCAGGGAAAGAGTTGGAGCCCTGGGTAGCTTGCTGGGGTCAGAGAGCCCTAGGTGGAGGGCCATGGGGCACCCTGGGGACTCTACTGCAAGTCCAGGGAAATAGGTAGGCCCCTGGGTAGCTTTCTGGGGTCATAGGCCCCTAGGTGGAGAGCCAAGGGTCACCCTGGACCTCACCTATAAGCCAGGGAGAGAGGTGGACCCCTGGGTAGCTTGCTTGGGTCAGAGGCCCCTAGGTGGAGGGCCAATGGGCACCCTGGGGCCTCTACTGCAAGTCCAGGGAGAGAGGTGGAGCCCTGGGTAGCTTGCTGGGGTCAGTAGCCCCTGGGTGGAGGGCAAGGGGCCACCGTAGGGCCTCTACTGCAAGTCTAGGGAGAGAGGTGGACCACTGGGAAGCTTGCTGAAGTCAGAGGCCCCGAGGGGGAGGGCCACGGGGCACCCTGGGGCCTCTACTGCAAGTCCAGGGAGAGAGGTGGACCTCTCGGTAGCTTGCTGGGGTCAGAGGCCCCTAGGTGGAGGGCCAAGGGGCACCCTGGGGCCTCTACTGCAAGTCCAGGGAGAGAGGTGGACCCCAGGGTAGCTTGCTGGGGTCAGAGGCCCCTAGGTGGAGGGCCACGGAGCACCCTGGGGCCTCTACTAAAAGTCCAGGGAGAGAGGTGGACCCCTGGGAAGTTTGCTAGGGTCAGAGGCCTCTAGGTGGAGGGCCACGGGGCACCTTGGGGCCTCTACAGCAAGTCCAGGGAGAGAGGTGGAGCCCTGGGTAGCTTGCTGGGGTCAGAAGCCCCTAGGTGGAGGGCCAGAGGGCAGCCTAGGGCGTCTACTACAAGTCCAGGGAGAGAAGTGGAGCCCTGGGTAGCTTGCTGGGGTCAGTAGCCCTTGGGTGGAGGGCAAGGGGGCACCCTGGGGCCTCTATTGCAAGTCCAGGGAGAGATGTGGACGCCTGGGTTCGCTTGCTGGACTCAGAGGCCCTTAGGCGGAGGGCCACGGGGTACCCTGGGGCCTCTACTGCAAGTCCAGGGAGAGAGGTGGAGCCCTGGGTAGCTTGCTGAGGTCAGTAGCCCCTTGTTGGAGGGCAAGGGGGCACCCTGGGGACTCTACTGCAAGTCCAGGGAGAGAAGTGGAGCCCTGGGTAGCTTGCTGGGGTCAAAGGGCCCTAGGTGGAGGGCAAGGGGGCACCCTGTGGCCTACACTGCAAGTCCAGGGAGAGATGTGGACCCCTGGGTAGCTTGCTGGGGTCAGAGGGCCCTAGGTGGAGGGCCAAGGGGCACAATGGGGCCTAGTCTGCAAGTCTAGGGAGAGAGGTGGACCCCTGGGTAGCTTTCTGGGGTCAGACGTCCCTGGATGGAGGGCCAGGGGGCACCCAGGGGCCTATACTGCAAGTCCAGGGAGAGGGGTGGACCCCTGAGTAGCTTGCTGCGGTCAGAGGCCCCTAGGTGGAGGGTCATGGGGCACCCTGGGGCCTCTATTGCAAGTTCAGGGAGAGAAGTGGACCCCTCGGTAGCTTTCTGGGGTCAGAGACCCCTAGGTGGAGGGCCAATGGGCACCCTGGGGCCTCTACTGCAAGTCCAGGGAGAGATGTGGACCCCTGGGTAGCTTACTGGGGTCAGAGGCCCCTGGGTGGAGGGCAAGGGGGCACCCTGGGGCCTCTATTGCAAGTCCAGGGAGAGAGCTGAACCCCCGGGTAGCTTGCTAAGGTCAGAGGCCCCTAGTTGGAGGGCCAGGGGGCACCCAGGGGCCTCCACTGCAAGTCCAAGGAGAGATGTGGACCCCTGGGTAGCTTGCTGGGGTCAGAGGCCCCTAGGTGGAGGGCCACGGGGCACTCTGGGGCCTCTACTGCATGTCCAGGAAGAGAGGTGGACCCCTGGGTAGCTTGCTGGGGTCAAAGGGCCCTAGGTTGAGGGCCATGGGGCACCCTGGGGCCTCTATTGCAAGTCCAGGGAGAGATGTGGACCCCTGGGTAGCTTGCTGGGGTCAGAGGCCCCTAGGTGGAGGGCAAGGGGGCACCCTCTGGCCTATACTGCAAGTCCAGGGAGAGTGTTGGAGCCCTGGGTAGCTTGCTGGTGTCAGAGGCCCCTAGGGAGAGGGCCAGGGGGCACCGTAGGGCCTCTACTATAAGTCCAGGGAGAGAGGTGGACCCCTGGGTAGCTTGCTGGGGTCAGAGGCCCCTAGGTGGAGTGCAGGGGGCACCCAGGGGCGTCTACTGCAAGTCCAGGGAGAGATGTGGACCCCTGGGTAGCTTGCTGGGGTCAGAGGCCCCTAGGTAGAGGGCCACGGGCCACCCTGGGTTCTCTACTGCAAGTCCAGGGAGAGAGGTGGACCCCTCGGTAGCTTGCTGAGGTCAGTAGCCCCTGGGTGGAGGGCAAGGGGGCACCCTGGGTCCTCTATTGCAAGTCCAGGGAGAGAGCTGGACCCCCGGGTAGCTTGCTGGGGTCAGAGGCCCCTAGGTGGAGGGCCAGGGGGCACCCAGGGGCCTCCACTGCAAGTCCAAGGAGAGATGTGGACCCCTGGTTAGCTTGCTGGGGTCAGAGGCCCCCTAGGTGGAGGGCCACGAGCACCCTGGGGCCTCTACTGCAAGTCCAGGGAGAGAGGTGGACCCCAGGAAAGCTTGCTGGTGTCAGATGCCCCTAGGTGGAGGGCCAGGGGGCACCCTGGGTCCTAAACTGCAAGTCCAGGGAGAGAGCTGGACCCCTGGGTAGCTTGCTGGGTTTAGATTCCCCTAGGTGGAGGGCCACGGGATACTCTGGGGCCTCTATTGCAAGTCCAGGGAGAGAGGTGGAGCCCTGGGTAGCTTGCTGGGGTCAGACGTCCCTGGATGGAGGGCCAGGGGGCACCCAGGGGCCTATACTGCAAGTCCAGGGAGAGAGGTGGACCCCTGAGTAGCTTGCTGCGGTCAGAGGCCCCTAGGTGGAGGGTCATGGGGCACCCTGGGGCCTCTATTGCAAGTTCAGGGAGAGAGGTGGACCCCTCGGTAGCTTTCTGGGGTCAGAGACCCCTAGTTGGAGGGCCAATGGGCACCTTGGGGCCTCTACTGCAAGTCCAGGGAGAGATGTGGACCCCTGGGTAGCTTGCTGGGGTCAGAGGCCCCTAGGGGGAGGGCCAAGGGGTACCCTGGGGCCTCTACTGCAAGTCCAGGGAGAGAGGTGGAGCCCTGGGTAGCTTGCTGGGGTCAATAGCCCCTGGGTGGAGGGCAAGGGGGCACCCTGGGGCCTCTATTGCAAGTCCAGGGAGAGATGTGGACCCCTGAGTAGCTTGCTGGGGTCAGAGGCCCCTAGGTGGAGGGCAAGGGGGCACCCTGTGGCCTATACTGCAAGTCCAGGGAGAGAGGTGGACCCCTGGGTAGCTTGCTGGGGTCAAAGGGCCCTAGGTTGAGGGCCATGGGGCACCCTGGGGCCTCTATTGCAAGTCCAGGGAGAGATGTGGACCCCTGGGTAGCTTGCTGGGGTCAGAGGCCCCTAGGTGGAGGGCCACGGAGCACCCTGGGGCCTCTACAGCAAGTCCAGGGAGAGAGTTGGAACCCTGGGTAGTTTGCTAGGGTCAGAGGCCCCTAGGTGGAGGACCAGGGGGCACCCTGGGGCCTCTACTAAAAGTCCAGGGAGAGATGTTTACCCCTGGGTAGCTTGCTGGGGTCAGAGGCCCCTAGGTGGAGGGCCAGAGGGCAGCCTAGGGCCTCTACTACAAGTCCAGGGAGAGAGGTGGAGCCCTGATAAGCTTGCTGGGGTCAGTAGCCCCTGGGTGGACGGCAAGGGGGCACCCTGGGGCCTCTATTGCAAGTCCAGGGAGAGAGCTGGACCCCTGGGTAGCTTGCTGGGTTCAGAGGCCCCTAGGTGGAGGGCCACGGGGTACCCTGGGGCCTCTACTGCAAGTCCAGGGAGAGAGGTGGAGCCCTGGGTAGCTTGCTGGGGTCAGTAGCCCCTGGGTGGAGGCCAAGGGGGCACCCTGGGGCCTCTACTGCAAGTCCAGGGAGAGAAGTGGAGCCCTGGGTAGCTTGCTGGGGTCAGAGGCCCCTAGGTGGAGGGCAAGGGGGCACCCTGTGGCCTATACTGCAAGTCCAGGGAGAGAGTTGGACCACTGGGAAGCTTGCTGGTGTCAGAGGCCCCTAGGGGGAGGGCCAGGGGGCACTGTAGGGCCTCTACTGCAAGTCCAGGAAGAGAGGTGGACCCCTGGGTAGTATGCTGGGGTCAGAGGCCCCTAGGTGGAGGGCCAGGGGGCACCCTGGGGCCTCTACTAAAAGTCCAGGGAGAGATGTGGACCCCTGGGTAGCTTGCTGGGGTCATAGGCTCCTAGGTGGAGGGTCACGGGGCACCCTGGGGCCTCTATTGCAAGTCCAGGGAGAGAGGTGGAACCCTCGGTAGCTTGCTGGGGTCAGAGACCCCTAGGTGGAGGGCCAATGGGCACCCTGGGGCCTCTACTGCAAGTCCATTGAGAGAGGTGGACCCCTGGGTAGCTTGCTGGGGTCAGAGTTCCCTAGGTGGAGGGCCAGGAGCAGCCTAGGGCCTCTACTACAAGTCCAGGGAGAGAGGTGGAGCCCTGGGTAGCTTGCTGGGGTCAGTAGCCCCTGGGTGGAGGGCAAGGGGGCACCCTGGGGCCTCTATTGCAAGTCCAGGGAGAGAGCTGGACCCCCGGGTAGCTTGCTGGGTTCAGAGGCCCCTAGGTGGAGGGCCACGGGGCACCTTGGGGCCTCTACAGCAAGTCCAGGGAGAGAGGTGGAGCCCTGGGTAGCTTGCTGGGGTCAGAAGCCCTTAGGTGGAGGGCCAGAGGGCAGCCTAGGGCCTCTACTACAAGTCCAGGGAGAGAGGTGGAGCCCTGGGTAGCTTGCTGGGGTCAGTAGCCCCTGGGTGGAGGGCAAGGGGGCACCCTGGGGCCTCTATTGCAAGTCCAGGGAGAGAGCTGGACCCCTGGGTATCTTGCTGGGTTCAGAGGCCCCTAGGTGGAGGGTCACGGGGTACCCTGGGGCCTCTACTAAAAGTCCAGGGAGAGATGTGGACCCCTGGGTAGCTTGCTGGGTTCAGAGGCCCCTAGGTGGAGGGTCACGGGGTACCCTGGGGCCTCTACTAAAAGTCCAGGGAGAGAGGTGGACCTCTGGGTAGCTTGCTGGGGTCAGAGGCCCCTAGGTGGAGGGCCAATGGGCACCCTGGGGCCACTACTGCAAGTCCAGGGAGAGAGGTGGAGCCCTGGGTAGCTTGCTGGGGTCAGAGGCCCCCTAGGTGGAGGGCCAGGGGGCACCCTGGGTCCTAAACTGCAAGTCCAGGGAGAGAGCTGGACCCCTGGGTAGCTTGCTGGGTTTAGATTCCCCTAGGTGGAGGGCCACGGGATACTCTGGGGCCTCTATTGCAAGTCCAGGGAGAGAGGTGGAGCCCTGGGTAGCTTGCTGGGGTCAGACGTCCCTGGATGGAGGGTCATGGGGTACCCTGGGGCCTCTACTAAAAGTCCAGGCAGAGAGGTGGACCTCTGGGTAGCTTGCTGGGGTCAGAGGCCCCTAGGTGGAGGGCCAATGGGCACCCTGGGGCCACTACTGCAAGTCCAGGGAGAGAGGTGGAGCCCTGGGTAGCTTGCTGGGGTCAAAGGCCCCTAGGTGGAGGGCCAGAGGGCAGCCTAGGGCCTCTACTACAAGTCCAGGGAGAGAGGTGGAGCCCTGGGTATCTTGCTGGGGTCAGAGGCCCCTAGGTGGAGGGCCACGGGGCACCCTGGGGCCTCTACAGCAAGTCCAGGGAGAAAGGTGGAGCCCTGGGTAGTTTGCTAGGGTCAGAGGCCCCTAGGTGGAGGACCAAGGGGCACCCTGGGGCCTATAGTGCAAGTCCAGGGAGAGAGTTGGAGCCCTGGGTAGCTTGCTGGGGTCAGAGGGCCCTAGGTGGAGGGCCATGGGGCACCCTGGGGACTCTACTGTAAGTCCAGGAAAAGAGGTGGACCCCTGGGTAGTTTGCTGGGGTCAGAGGCCCCTAGGTGGAGGGCCAGGGGGCACCCTGGACCTCACCTATAAGCCAGGGAGAGAGGTGGACCCCTGGGTAGCTTGCTTGGGTCAGAGGCCCCTAGGTGGAGGGCCAATGGGCACCCTGGGGCCTCTACTGCAAGTCCAGGGAGAGAGGTGGAGCCCTGGGTAGCTTGCTGGGGTCAGTAGCCCCTGGGTGGAGGGCAAGGGGCCACCGTAGGGCCTCTATTGCAAGTCCAGGGAGAGAGCTGGACCCCTGGGTAGCTTGCTGGGTTCAGAGGCCCCTAGGTGGAGGGCCACGGGGTACCCAGGGGCCTATACTGCAAGTCCAGGGAGAGAGGTGGACCCCTGGGTAGCTTGCTGGACTCAGAGGCCCCTAGGTGGAGGGCCACGAGGTACCCTGGGGCCCCTACTGCAAGTCCAGGGAGAGAGGTGGAGCCCTGCGTAGCTTGCTGGGGTCAGTAGCCCCTGGGTGGAGGGCAAGGGGGCACCCTGGGGCCTCTACTGGAAGTCCAGGGAGAGAAGTGGAGCCCTGGGTAGCTTGCTGTGGTCAGAGAACCCCTAGGTGGAGGGCAAGGGGGCACCCTGTGGCCTATATTGCAAGTCCAGGGAGAGAGGTGGACCCCTGGGTAGCTTTCTGGGGTCAGAGGCCCCTAGGTGGAGGGCCAAGGTGCACCCTGGGGCCTCTATTGCAAGTCCAGGGAGAGAGGTGGACCCCTGGGCAGCGTGCTTGGTCAGGGGCCCCTAGGTGGAGGACCAGGGGGCACCCTGAGGCCTATACTGCAAGTCCAGGGAAAGAGTTGGAGCCCTGGGTAGCTTGCTGGGGTCAGAGAGCCCTAGGTGGAGGGCCATGGGGCACCCTGGGGACTCTACTGCAAGTCCAGGGAAATAGGTAGGCCCCTGGGTAGCTTTCTGGGGTCATAGACCTTCCTAGGTGGAGAGCCAAGGGTCACCCTGGGGCCTCTACTGCAAGTCTAGGGAGAGAGGTGGACCACTGGGAAGCTTGCTGAAGTCAGAGGCCCCGAGGGGGAGGGCCACGGGGCACCCTGGGGCCTCTACTGCAAGTCCAGGGAGAGAGGTGGACCTCTCGGTAGCTTGCTGGGGTCAGAGGCCCCTAGGTGGAGGGCCAGAGGGCAGCCTAGGGCGTCTACTACAAGTCCAGGGAGAGAAGTGGAGCCCTGGGTAGCTTGCTGGGGTCAGTAGCCCTTGGGTGGAGGGCAAGGGGGCACCCTGGGGCCTCTATTGCAAGTCCAGGGAGAGATGTGGACCCCTGGGTTCGCTTGCTGGACTCAGAGGCCCTTAGGCGGAGGGCCACGGGGTACCCTGGGGCCTCTACTGCAAGTCCAGGGAGAGAGGTGGAGCCCTGGGTAGCTTGCTGAGGTCAGTAGCCCCTTGTTGGAGGGCAAGGGGGCACCCTGGGGACTCTACTGCAAGTCCAGGGAGAGAAGTGGAGCCCTGGGTAGCTTGCTGGGGTCAAAGGGCCCTAGGTGGAGGGCAAGGGGGCACCCTGCGGCCTATACTGCAAGTCCAGGGAGAGATGTGGACCCCTGGGTAGCTTGCTGGGGTCAGAGGGCCCTAGGTGGAGGGCCAAGGGGCACAATGGGGCCTAGTCTGCAAGTCTAGGGAGAGAGGTGGACCCCTGGGTAGCTTTCTGGGGTCAGACGTCCCTGGATGGAGGGCCAGGGGGCACCCAGGGGCCTATACTGCAAGTCCAGGGAGAGGGGTGGACCCCTGAGTAGCTTGCTGCGGTCAGAGGCCCCTAGGTGGAGGGTCATGGGGCACCCTGGGGCCTCTATTGCAAGTTCAGGGAGAGAAGTGGACCCCTCGGTAGCTTTCTGGGGTCAGAGACCCCTAGGTGGAGGGCCAATGGGCACCTTGGGGCCTCTACTGCAAGTCCAGGGAGAGATGTGGACCCCTGGGTAGCTTGCTGGGGTCAGAGGCCCCTAGGGGGAGGGCCAAGGGGTACCCTGGGGCCTCTACTGCAAGTCCAGGGAGAGAGGTGGAGCCCTGGGTAGCTTGCTGGGGTCAATAGCCCCTGGGTGGAGGGCAAGGGGGCACCCTGGGGCCTCTATTGCAAGTCCAGGGAGAGATGTGGACCCCTGAGTAGCTTGCTGGGGTCAGAGGCCCCTAGGTGGAGGGCAAGGGGGCACCCTGTGGCCTATACTGCAAGTCCAGGGAGAGAGGTGGACCCCTGGGTAGCTTGCTGGGGTCAAAGGGCCCTAGGTTGAGGGCCATGGGGCACCCTGGGGCCTCTATTGCAAGTCCAGGGAGAGATGTGGACCCCTGGGTAGCTTGCTGGGGTCAGAGGCCCCTAGGTGGAGGGCAAGGGGGCACCCTGTGGCCTATACTGCAAGTCCAGGGAGAGTGTTGGAGCCCTGGGTAGCTTGCTGGTGTCAGAGGCCCCTAGGGAGAGGGCCAGGGGGCACCGTAGGGCCTCTACTATAAGTCCAGGGAGAGAGGTGGACCCCTGGGTAGCTTGCTGGGGTCAGAGGCCCCTAGGTGGAGGGCCAGGGGGCACCCAGGGGCGTCTACTGCAAGTCCAGGGAGAGATGTGGACCCCTGGGTAGCTTGCTGGGGTCAGAGGCCCCTAGGTAGAGGGCCACGGGCCACCCTGGGTTCTCTACTGCAAGTCCAGGGAGAGAGGTGGACCCCTCGGTAGCTTGCTGAGGTCAGTAGCCCCTGGGTGGAGGGCAAGGGGGCACCCTGGGGCCTCTATTGCAAGTCCAGGGAGAGAGCTGGACCCCCGGGTAGCTTGCTGGGGTCAGAGGCCCCTAGGTGGAGGGCCAGGGGGCACCCAGGGGCCTCCACTGCAAGTCCAAGGAGAGATGTGGACCCCTGGTTAGCTTGCTGGGGTCAGAGGCCCCCTAGGTGGAGGGCCACGAGCACCCTGGGGCCTCTACTGCAAGTCCAGGGAGAAAGGTGGACCCCAGGGTAGCTTGCTGGTGTCAGATGCCCCTAGGTGGAGGGCCAGGGGGCACCCTGGGTCCTATACTGCAAGTCCAGGGAGAGAGCTGGACCCCTGGGTAGCTTGCTGGGTTTAGATTCCCCTAGGTGGAGGGCCACGGGATACCCTGGGGCCTCTATTGCAAGTCCAGGGAGAGAGGTGGAGCCCTGGGTTGCTTGCTGGGGTCAGTAGCCCCTGGGTGGAGGGCAAGGGGGCACCCTGGGGCCTCTACTGCAAGTCCAGGGAGAGAAGTGGAGCCCTGGGTAGCTTGCTGGGGTCAGAGGCCCCTAGGTGGAGGGCAAGGGGGCACACTGTGGCCTATACTGCAAGTTCAGGGAGAGAGGTGGACCCCTGGGTAGCTTGCTGGTGTCAGAGGTCCTTACGTGGAGGGCCATGGGGCACCCTGGGGCCTAGTTTGCAAGTCTAGGGAGAGAGGTGGACCCCTGGGTAGATTTCTGGGGTCAGAGGCCCCTAGGTGGAGGGTCACGGGGCACCCTGGGGCCTCTATTGCAAGTACAGGGGGAGAGAGGTGGACCCCTCGGTAGCTTGCTGGGGTCAGAGACCCCTAGGAGGAGGGCCAATGGGCACCCTGGGGCCTCTAATGCAAGTCCAGGGAAGGGAGTTGGAGCCCGGGTAGCTTGCTGGGGTCAGAGGCCCCTAGGTTGAGGGCCAGAGGGCAGCCTAGGGCCTCTACTACAAGGCCAGGGAGAGAGGTGGAGCCCTGGGTAGCTTGCTGGGGTCAGTAGCCCTTGGGTGGAGGGCAAGGGGGCACCCTGGGGCCTCTACTGCAAGTCCAGGGAGAGAGCTGGACCCCTGGATAGCTTGCTGGGTTCAGATGCCCCTAGGTGGAGGGGCAGGGGGTACCCTGGGGACTCTACTGCAAGTACAGGGAGATAGGTAGGACCCTGGGTAGCTTGCTGGGGTCAGAGTCCCCTAGGTGGAGGGCCAACGGTAACCTTGGGGCCTCTACTGCAAGTCTAGGGAGAGAGGTGGACCACTGGGAAGCTTGCTGGGGTCAGAGGCCCCTAGGTGGAGGGCCACAGGGCACCCTGGGGCCTCTACTGCAAGTCCAGGGAGAGAGGTGAACCCCTCCGTAGCTTGCTGGGGTCAGTGGCCCCTAGGTGGAGGGCCAATGGGGACCCTGGGGCCTTTACTGCAAGTCCAGGGAGAGAGGTGAAGCCCTGGGTAGCTTGCTGGGGTCAGAGGCCCCTAGGTGGAGGGCCAGAGGGCAGCCTAGGGCCTCTACTACAAGTCCAGGGAGAGAAGAGGAGCCCTGAGTAGCTTGCTGGGGTCAGTAGCCCCTGGGTGGAGGGCAAGGGGGCACCCTGGGGCCTCTATTGCAAGTCCAGGGAGAGAGCTGAACCCCCAGGTAGCTTGCTAAGGTCAGAGGCCCCTAGGTGGAGGGCCAAGGGGCACCCAGGGGCCTCCACTGCAAGTCCAAAGAGAGATGTGGACCCCTGGGTAGCTTGCTGGGGTCAGAGGCCCCTAGATGGAGGGCCAAGGGGCACCCTGGGGCCTCTACTGCATGTCCAGGAAGAGAGGTGGACCCCTCGGTAGCTTGCTGGGGTCAGAGGCCCCTAGATGGAGGGCCAAGGGGCACCCAGGGGCCTCCACTGCAAGTCCAAAGAGAGATGTGGACCCCTGGGTAGCTTGCTGGGGTCAGAGGCCCCTAGGTGGAGGGCCAGGGGGTACCCTGGGGACTCTACTGCAAGTACAGGGAGATAGGTAGGACCCTGGGTAGCTTGCTGGGGTCAGAGGCCCCTAGGTGGAGGGCCAACGGTCACCCTGGGGCCTCTACTGCAAGTCTAGGGAGAGATTTGGACCTCTGGGAAGCTTGCTGGGGTCAGAGGCCCCTAGGTGGAGGGCCACGGGGCACCCTGGGACCTCTACTGCAAGTCCAGGGAGAGAGGTGAACCCCTCGGTAGCTTGCTGGGGTCAGAGGCCCCTAGGTGGAGGGCCAATGGGCACCCTGGGGCCTCTACTGCAGTCCAGGGAGATAGGCAGGCGCCTGGGCAGCTTGCTGTGGTCAGAGGCCCCAAGTAGGAGGGCCAAGGGTCAACCTGGGGCCTCTACTGCAAGTCCAGTGAGAGAGGTGAATAACTGGGAAGTTTGCTGGTGTCAGAGGCCCCTAGGGGGAGGGACAGGGGGCACCATAGGGCCTCTACTATAAGTCCAGGGAGAGATGTTGACCCCTGGGTAGCTTGCTGGGGTCAGAGGCCCCTATGTGGAGGGCCAGGGGGCACCCTGGGGCCTCTACTGCAAGTCCAGGGAGAGATGTGGACCCCTGGGTAGCTTGCTGGGGTCAGAGGCCCCTAGGTGTAGGGCCAAGGGGCACCCTGGGGCCTCTACTGCAAGTCCAGGGAGAGAGGTGGACCCCTCGCTAGCTTGCTGGGGTCAGAGGCCCCTAGGTGGAGGGCCAATGGGCACCCTGGGGCCTCTACTGCAAGTCCAGGGAGAGAGGTGAAGCCCAGGGTAGCTTGCTGGGGTCAGAGTCCCCTAGGTGGAGGGCCAGAGGGCAGCCTAGGGCCTCTACTACAAGTCCAGGGAGAGAGGTGGAGCCCTGGGTAGCTTGCTGGGGTCAGTAGCCCCTGGGTGGAGGGCAAGGGGGCACCCTGGGGCCTCTATTGCAAGTCCAGGGAGAGAGTTGGACCCCCGGGTAGCTTGCTCGGGTCAGAGGCCCCTAAGTGGAGGGTTAGGGGGCACCCTGGGGCCTCCACTGCAAGTCTAAGGAGAGATGTGGACCCCTGGGTAGCTTGCTGGGGTCAGATGCACCTAGGTGGAGGGCCAGGCCAGGGGGCACCCTGGGTCATATACTGCAAGTCCAGGGAGAGAGGTGGACTCCTGGGTAGCTTGCTGGTGTCAGATGCACCTAGGTGTAGGGCCAGGGGGCACCCTGGGTCCTATACTGCAAGTCCAGGGAGAGAGGTGGACCCCTGGGTAGCTTGCTGGGGTCAGAGGCCCCTAAGTGGAGGGCCAGGGGGCACCTTGGGGCCTCTACAGCAAGTCCAGGGAGAGAGGTGGACCCCTGGGTAGTTTGCTAGGGTCAGAGGCCTCTAGGTGGAGGGCCAGAGGGCACACTGGGGCCTATACTGCAAGTCCAGGGAGAGAGGTGGACTCCTGGGTAGCTTGCTGGTGTCAGATGCACCTAGGTGTAGGGCCAGGGGGCACCCTGGGTCCTATACTGCAAGTCCAGGGAGAGAGGTGGACCCCTGGGTAGCTTGCTGGGGTCAGATGCCCCTAGGTGGAGGGCCAGGGGGCACCTTGGGGCCTCTACAGCAAGTCCAGGGAGAGAGGTGGACCCCTGGGTAGTTTGCTAGGGTCAGAGACCTCTAGGTGGAGGGCCAGAGGGCACACTGGGGCCTATACTGCAAGTCCAGGGAGGAGGTGGACTCCTGGGTAGCTTGCTGGTGTCAGATGCACCTAGGTGTAGGGCCAAGGGGCACCCTGGGTCCTATACTGCAAGTCCAGGGAGAGAGGTGGACCCCTGGGTAGCTTGCTGGTGTCAGATGCCCCTAGGTGGAGGGCCAGGGGGCACCCTGGGGCCTCTACTGCAAGTCCAGGGAGAGAGGTGAAGCCCTGGGTAGCTTGCTGGGGTCAGTAGCCCCTGGGTGGAGGGCAAGGGGGCACCCTGGGGCCTCTACTGCAAGTCCAGGGAGAGAAGTGGAGCCCTGGGTAGCTTCTGGGGTCAAAGGCCCCTAGGTGGAGGGCAAGGGGGCACCCTGTGGCCTATACTGCAAGTCCAGGGAGAGAGGTGGAGCCCTAGGTAGCTTGCTGGGGTCAGAGGGCCCTACGTGGAGGGCCATGGGGCACCCTGGGGACTCTACTGCAAGTCCAGGGAGATAGGCAGGCCCCTGGGCAGCTTGCTGGGGTCAGAGGCCCCTAGGTGGAGGGCCAAGGGTCACCCTGGGGCCTCTACAGCAAGTCCAGGGAGAGAGGTGGACCCCTGGGTAGTTTGCTCGGGTCAGATGCCCCTAGGTGGAGGGCCAGGGGGCACCCTGGGGCCTATACTGCAAGTCCAAGGAGAGAGATGGACCCCTGGGTAGCTTGCTGGGGTCAGAGGCCCCTAGTTGGAGAGCCAGGGGCACCCTGGGGCCTATACTGCAAGTCCAGGGAGAGAGGTGGACCCCTGGGTAGCTTGCTGGGGTCAGAGGCCCCTAGGTGGAGGGTCACGGGGCACCCTGGGGCCTCTATTGCAAGTCCAGGGAGAGAGGTCTACCCCTCGGTAGCTTGCTGGGGTCAGAGACCCCTAGGTGGAGGGCCAATGGGCACCCTGGGGCCTTTACTGCAAGTCCAGGGAGAGAGCTGGAGCCCTGGGTAGCTTGCTGGGGTCAAAGGCCCCTGGGTGGAGGGCAAGGGGGCACCCTGGGGCCTCTATTGCAAGTCATGGGAGAGAGCTGGACCCCCGGGTAGTTTGCTGGGGTCAGAGGCCCCTAGGTGGAGGGCCAGGGGGCACCCAGGGGCCTCTACTGCAAGTTCAGGGAGAGAGGTGGAGCCCTGGGTAGCTTGCTGGGGTCAGTAGCCCCTGGGTGGAGGGCAAGGGGGCACCCTGGGGCCTCTATTGCAAGTCCAGGGAGAGAGCTGGACCCCCGGGTAGTTTGCTGGGGTCAGAGGCCCCTAGGTGGAGGGCCAGGGGGCACCCAGGGGCCTCTACTGCAAGTTCAGGGAGAGAGGTGGACCCCTGGGTAGCTTGCTGGGGTCAGAGGCCCCTAGGTGGAGGGCCAGAGGGCAGCCTAGGGCCTCTACTACACGTCCAGGGAGAGAGGTGGAGCCCTGGGTAGCTTGCTGGGGTCAGTAGCCCATGGGCGGAGGGCAAGGGGGCACCCTGGGGCCTCTATTGCAAGTCCAGGGAGAGAGCTGGACCCCCGGGTAGTTTGCTGGGGTCAGAGGCCCCTAGGTGGAGGGCCAGGGGGCACCCAGGGGCCTCTACTGCAAGTTCAGGGAGAGAGGTGGACCCCTGGGTAGCTTGCTGGGGTCAGAGGCCCCTAGGTGGAGGGCCAGAGGGCAGCCTAGGGCCTCTACTACACGTCCAGGGAGAGAGGTGGAGCCCTGGGTAGCTTGCTGGGGTCAGTAGCCCATGGGCGGAGGGCAAGGGGGCACCCTGGGGCCTCTATTGCAAGTCCAGGGAGAGAGCTGGACCCCTGGGTAGCTTGCTGGGTTCAGAGGCCCCTAGGTGGAGGGCCACGAGGTACCCTTGGGCCCTTATTGCAATTCCAGGGAGAGATGTGGACCCCTGGGTAGCTTGCTGGGGTCAGAGGCCCCTAGGTGGAGGGCCAGGAGGTACCCTAGGGCCTCTACTGCAAGTCCTGGCAGAGAGGTGGAGCCCTGGGTAGCTTGCTGGGGTCAGTAGCCCCTGGGTGGAGGGCAAGGGGGCACCCTGGGGCCTCTACTGCAAGTCCAGGGAGAGAGGTGGAGCCCTGGGTAGCTTGCTGGGGTCAGAGGCCCCTAGGTGGAGGGCAAAGGTGCAACCTGTGGCCTATACTGCAAGTCCAGGGAGAGAGGTGGACCCCTTGGTAGCTTGCTGGGGTCAAAGGGCCCTAGGTGGAGGGCCATGGGGCACCCTGGGGACACTACTGCAAGTCCAGGGAGATAGGCAGGCCCCTGGGCAGCTTGCTGGGGTCAGAGGCCCCTGGGTGGAGGGCCAAGGGTCACCCTGGGGCCTAGTCAGCAAGTCCAGGGAGAGAGGTGGACCCCTGGGCAGCTTGCTTAGGTCAGGGGCCCCTAGGTAGAGGACCAGGGGGCACCCTGGGGCCTATACTGCTAGTCCAGGGAGAGAGTTGGAGCCCTGGGTAGCTTGCTGGGGTCAGAGGGCCCTAGGTGGAGGGCCAGGGGGCACCCTGGGGACTCTACTGCAAGTCCAGGGAGATAGGTAGGCCCCTGGGTAGCTTACTGGGGTCAGAGGCCCCTAGGTGGAGGGCCAAGGGTCACACTGGGGCCTCTACTGCAAGTCTAGGGAGAGAGGTGGACCACTGGGAAGCTTGCTGGGGACAGACGCCCCTAGGTGGAGGGCCAGGGGGCACCCAGCGGCGTCTACTGCAAGTCCACGGAGAGATGTGGACCACTGGGTAGCTTGCTGGGGTCAGAGGACCCTAGGTGGAGGGTCACGGGGCACCCTGGGGCCTCTATTGCAATTCCAGGGAGAGAGCTGGACCCCTGGGTAGCTTGCTGGGGTCAGAGGCCCCTAGGTGGAGGGCCAGGGGGCACCCAGCGGCGTCTACTGCAAGTCCACGGAGAGATGTGGACCCCTGGGTAGCTTGCTGGGGTCAGAGGCCCCTAGGTGGAGGGTCACGGGGCACCCTGGGGCCTCTATTGCAATTGCAGGGAGAGAGCTGGACCCCTGGGTAGCTTGCTGGGTTCAGAGGCCCCTAGGTGGAGGGCCTTGGGGTACCCAGGGGCCTCTACTGCAAGTCCAGGGAGAGATGTGGACCCCTGGGTAGCTTGCTGGGGTCAGAGGCCCCTAGGTGGAGGGCCATGGGGTACCGTGGGGCCTCTACTGCAAGTTCAGGGAGAGAGGTGGAGCCCTGGGTAGCTTGCTGGGGTCAGTAGCCCTTGGGTGGAGGGCAAGGGGGCACCCTGGGGCCTCTACTGCAAGTCCAGGGAGAGATGTGGAGCCCTGGGTAGCTTGCTGGGGTCAGAGGCCCCTAGGTGGAGGGCCAATGGGCACCCTGGGGCCTCTACTGCAGTCCAGGGAGATAGGCAGGCCCCTGGGCAGCTTGCTGGGGTCAGAGGCCCCAAGATGGAGGGCCAAGGGTCAACCTGGGGCCTCTACTGCAAGTCCAGTGAGAGAGGTGAATAACTGGGAAGCTTGCTGGTGTCAGAGGCCCCTAGGGGGAGGGCCAGGGGGCACCGTAGGGCCTCTACTATAAGTCCAGGGAGAGATGTTGACCCCTGGGTAGCTTGCTGGGGTCAGAGGCCCCTAGGTGGAGGGCCAGGGGGCACCCTGGGGCGTCTACTGCAAGTCCAGGGAGAGATGTGGACCCCTGGGTAGCTTGCTGGGGTCAGAGGCCCCTAGGTGGAGGGCCAAGGGGAACCCTGGGGCCTCTACTGCAAGTCCAGGGAGAGAGGTGGACCCCTCGGTAGCTTGCTGGGGTCAGAGGCCCCTAGGTGGAGGGCCAGGCCAGGGGGCACCCTGGGTCATATACTGCAAGTCCAGGGAGAGAGGTGGACTCCTGGGTAGCTTGCTGGTGTCAGATGCACCTAGGTGTAGGGCCAGGGGGCACCCTGGGTCCTATACTGCAAGTCCAGGGAGAGAGGTGGACCCCTGGGTAGCTTGCTGGGGTCAGATGCCCGTAGGTGGAGGGCCAGGGGGAACCTTGGGGCCTCTACAGCAAGTCCAGGGAGAGAGGTGGACCCCTGGGTAGTTTGCTAGGGACAGAGGCCTCTCCGTGGAGGGCCAGAGGGCACACTGGGGCCTATACTGCAAGTCCAGTGAGAGAGGTGGACCCCTGGGTAGCTTGCTGGTGTCAGATGCCCCTAGGTGGAGGGCCAGGGGGCACCCTGGGGCCTCTACTGCAAGTCCAGGGAGAGATGTGGACCCCTGGGTAGCTTGCTGGACTCAGAGGCCCCTAGGTGGAGGGTCACAGGGTACCCTGGGGAATCTACTGCAAGTCCAAGGAGAGAGGTGAAGCCCTGGGTAGCTTGCTGGGGTCAGTAGCCCCTGGGTGGAGGGCAAGGGGGCACCCTGGGGCCTCTACTGCAAGTTCAGGGAGAGAAGTGGAGCCCTGGGTAGCTTCTGGGGTCAGAGGCCCCTAGGTGGAGGGCAAGGGGGCACCCTGTGGCCTATACTGCAAGTCCAGGGAGAGAGGTGGAGCCCTGGGTAGCTTGCTGGGGTCAGAGGGCCCTACGTGGAGGGCCATGGGGCACCCTGGGGACTCTACTGCAAGTCCAGGGAGATAGGCAGGCCCCTGGGCAGCTTGCTGGTGTCAGAGGCCCCTAGTTGGAGGGCCAAGGGTCACCCTGGGGCCTCTACAGCAAGTCCAGGGAGAGAGGTGGACCCCTGGGTAGTTTGCTAGGGTCAGAGGCCCCTGGTTGGAGGGCCAGAGGGCACCCTGGGGCCTATACTGCAAGTCCAGGGAGAGAGGTGGACCCCTGGGTAGCTTGCTGGGGTCAGAGGCCCCTAGGTGGAGGGTCACGGGGCACCCTGGGGCCTCTATTGCAAGTCCAGGAAGAGAGGTGGACCCCTCGGTAGCTTGCTGGGGTCAGAGACCCCTAGGTGGAGGGCCAATGGGCACCCTGGGGCCTTTACTGCAAGTCCAGGGAGAGAGCTGGAGCCCTGGGTAGCTTGCTGGGGTCAAAGGCCCCTAGGTAGAGGGCCAGAGGGAAGCCTAGGGCCTCTACTACAAGTCCAGGGAGAGAGGTGGAGCCCTGGGTAGCTTGCTGGGGTCAGTAACCGTTGGGTGGACGGCAAGGGGGCACCCTGGGGCCTCTATTGCAAGTCCAGGGAGAGAGCTGGACCCCTGGGTAGCTTGTTGGACTCAGAGGCCCCTAGGTGGAGGGCCAGGGGGCACCCTGGAGCCTCTACTATAAGTCCATGGAAAGATGTGGAGCCCTGGGTAGCTGGCTGGGGTCAAAGGCCCCTAGGTGGAGGGCCAGTGGGCACCCAGGGGCGTCTACTGCAAGTCCAGGGAGAGATGTGGACCCCTGGGTAGCTTGCTGGGGTCAGAGGGCCCTACGTGGAGGGCCATGGACACCCTGGGGACTCTACTGCAAGTCCAGGGAGATAGGCAGGCCCCTGGGCAGATTGCTGGGGTCAGAGGCGGACCCTTGGGTAGCTTGCTGGGGTCAGAGACCCCTAGGTGGAGGGCCAATGGGCACCCTGGGGCCACTACTGCGAGTCCAGGGAGAGAGGTGGAGCCCTGGTTAGCTTGCTGGGGTCAGAGGCCCCTAGCTGGAGGACCAGAGGGCAGCCTAGGGCCTCTACTACAAGTCCAGGGAGAGAGGTGGAGCCCAGGGTAGCTTGCTGGGGTCAGTAGCCCTTGGGTGGAGGGCAAGGGGGCACCCTGGGGCCTCTATTGCAAGTCCAGGGAGAGAGCTGGACCCCTGGGTAGCTTGCTGGGTTCAGAGGCCCCTAGGTGGAGGGCCACTGGGTACCCTGGGGCCTCTACTGCAAGTCCAGGGAGAGATGTGGACCCCTGGGTAGCTTGCTGGACTCAGAGGCCCCTAGGTGGAGGGCCAGGGGGCACCCAGGGGTGTCTACTGCAAGTCCAGGGAGAGATGTGGACCCCTGGGTAGCTTGCTGGGGTCAGAGGCCCCTAAGTGGAGGGTCACGGGGCACCCTGGGGCCTCTGTTGCAAGTCCAGGGAGAGATGTGGACCCCTGGGTAGCTTGCTGGGGTCAGAGGGCCCTAGGTGGAGGGCCATGGGGCACCCTGGGGACTCTACTGCAAGTCCAGGGAGATAGCCGGGCCCCTGGGCAGCTTGCTGGGGTCAGAGGCGGACCCTTGGGTAGCTTGCTGGGGTCAGAGACCCCTAGGTGGAGGGCCAATGGGCACACTGGGGCCTCTACTGCAAGTCCAGGGAGAGAGTTTTAGCCCTGGGTAGCTTGCTGGGGTCAGAGGGCCCTAGGTGGAGGGCCATGGGGAACCCTGGGGACTCTACTGCAAGTACAGGGAGATAGGTAGGACATTGGGTAGCTTGCTGGGGTCAGATGCCCCTAGGTTGAGGGCCAAGGGTCACCCTGGGGCCTCTACTGCAAGTCCACGGAGAGAGGTGAACCCCTCGGTAGCTTGCTGGGATCAGAGGCCCCTAGGTGGAGGGCCAAGGGGCACCCTGGGGCCTCTACTGCAAGTCCATGGAGAGAGGTGAACCCCTCGGTAGCTTGCTGGGGTCAGAGGCCCCTAGGTGGAGGGCCAAGGGGCACCCTGGGGCCTCTACTGCAAGTCCAGGGAGAGAGTTGGACCCCTGGGTAGCTTGCTGGTGTCAGAGGCCCCTAGGTGGAAGGAAAATGGGCACCCTGGGGCCTCTACTGCAAGTCCACGGAGAGAGGTGAACCCCTCAGTAGCTTGCTGGGGTCAGAAGCCCCTAGGTGGAGGGCCAAGGGGCACCCTGGGGCCTCTACTGCAAGTCCAGGGAGAGAGGTGGACTCCAGGGTAGCTTGCTGGGGTCAGAGGCCAATAGGTGGAGGGCAAGGGGCACCCTGGGCTCTCTACAGCAAGTCCAGGGAGAGAGGTGGACCCCTGGGTAGTTTGCTAGGGTCAGAGGCCCCTAGGTGGAAGGCCAAAGGGCACCCTGGGGCCTATACTGCAAGTCCAGGGAGAGAGTTGGACCCCTGGGTAGCTTGCTGGTGTCAGATGCCCCTAGGTGGAGGGCCAGGGGGCACCCTGGGTCCTATACTGCAAGTCCAGGGAGAGAGGTGGACCCGTGGGTAGCTTGCTGGGGTCAGATGCCCCTATGTGGAGGGCCAGGGGGCACCCTGGGGCCTATACTGCAAGTCCAAGGAGAGAGGTGGACCCCTGGGCAGCTTGCTGGGGTCCGAGGCCCCTAGTTGGAGGGCCAGGGGGCACCCTGGGGCCTATACTGCAAGTCCAGGGAGAGAGGTGGACCCCTGGGTAGCTTGCTGGGGTCAGAGGCCCCTAGGTGGAGGGTCACGGGGCACCCTGGGGCCTCTATTGCAAGTCCAGGGAGAGAGGTGGAGCCCTGTGTAGCTTGCTGGGGTCAGAGGCCCCTATGTGGAGGGCCAGAGGGCAGCCTAGGGCCTCTACTACAAGTCCAGGGAGAGAGGTGGAGCCCTGGGTAGCTTGCTGGGGTCAGTAGCCCTTGGGTGGATGGCAAGGGGGCACCCTAGAGCCTCTATTGCAAGTCCAGGGAGAGAGCTGGACACTTGGGTAGCTTGCTGGGTTCAGAGGCCCCTAGGTGGAGGGCCACGGGGTACCCTGGGGCCTCTACTGCAAGTCCAGGGAGAGATGTGGACCCCTGGGTAGCTTGCTGGACTCAGAGGCCCCTAGGTGGAGGGCCACAGGGTACCCTGGGGCCTCTACTGAGAGTCCAGGGAGAGAAGTGGAGCCCTGGGTAGCTTGCTGGGGTCAGAGGCCCCTAGGTGGAGGGCAAGGGGGCACCCTGTGGCCTATACTGCAAGTCCAGGGAGAGAGATGGAGCCCTGGGTAGCTTGCTGGGGTCAGAGGGCCTTAAGTGGAGGGCCATGGGGCACCCTGGGGACTCTACTGCAAGTAAAGGGAGATAGGTAGGACCCTGGGTAGCTTGCTGGGGTCAGAGGCCCCTAGGTGGAGGGCCAAGGTTCACCCTGGGGCCTCTACTGCAAGTCTAGGGAGAGAGGTGGACCACTGGGAAGATTGGTGGGGTCAGAGGCCTCTAGGTGGAGGGCCAATGGGCACCCTGGGGCCTCTACTGCAAGTCCAGGGAGATAGGTGAAGCCCTGGGTAGCTTGCTGGGGTCAGAGGCCCCTAGGTGGAGGGCCAGAGGGCAGCCTAGGGTCTCTATTACAAGTCCAGGGAGAGAGGTGGAGCCCTGAGTAGCTTGCTGGGGTCAGTAGCCCCTGGGTGGAAGGCAAGGGAGCACCCTGGGGCATCCATTGCAAGTCCAGGGAGAGAGCTGGACCCCCGGGTAGCTTGCTGGGGTCAGAGGCCCCTAGGTGGAGGGCCAAGTGGCACCCTGGGGCCTCGACTGCAAGTCCAGGAAGAGAGGTGGACTCCAGGGTAGCTTGCTGGAGTCAGAGGCCCCTAGGTGGAGGGCCAGAGGGCACCGTGGGGCCTATACTGCAAGTCCAGGGAGAGAGGTGGACCCCTGGGTAGCTTGCTGGTGTCAGATGCCCCTAGGTGGAGGGCCAGGGGGCACCCTGGGTCCTATACTGCAAGTCCAGGGAGAGAGGTGGACCCCTGGGTAGCTTGCTGGGGTCAGATGCCCCTAGGTGGAGGGCCAGGGGGCACCCTGGGGCCTATACTGCAAGTCCAGGGAGAGAGGTGGAAACCTGGGTAGCTTGCTAGGGTCAGAGGCCCCTAGGTGGAGGGTCACGGGGCACCCTGGGGCCTCTATTGCAAGTCCAGGGAGAGAGGTGGACCACTCGGTAGCTTGCTGGGGTCAGAGGGCCCTAGGTGGAGGGCCAAGGGGCACCCTGGGGCCTCTATTGCACGTCCAGGGAGAGAGGTGGACCCCTGGGCAGCTTGCTTGGGTCAGGGGCCCCTAGGTGGAGGACCAGGGGGCACCCTGAGGCCTATACTGCAAGTCCAGGGAGAGAGATGGAGCCCTGGGTAGCTTGCTGGGGTCAGAGGGCCCTAGGTGGAGGGCCATGGGGCACCCTGGGCACTCTACTGCAAGTACAGGGAGATAGGTAGGACCCTGGGTAGCTTGCTGGGGTCAGAGGCCCCTAGGTGGAGGGCCAAGGGTCACCCTGGGGCCTCTACTGCAAGTCTAGGGAGAGAGGTGGACCACTGGGAATCTTGCTGGGGTCAGTAGCCCCTTGGTGGAGGGCCAAGGGACAACCTGGGGCCTCTACTGCAAGTACAGGGAGAGAGGTGGAGCCCTGGGTAGCTTGCTGGGGTCAGAGGCCCCTAGGTGGAGGGCCAGAGGGCAGCCTAGGGCCTCTACTACAAGTCCAGTGAGAGAGGTGGAGCCCTGGGTAGCTTGCTGGGGTCAGTAGCCCCTGGGTGGAGGGCAAGGGGGCACCCTGGGGCCTCTATTGCAAGTCCAGGGAGAGAGCTGGACCCCCGGGTAGCTTGCTGGGGTCAGAGGCCCCTAGGTTGAGGGCCAGGGGGCACCCAGGGGCCTCTACTGCAAGTCCAGGGAGAGAGGTGGACCCCTGGGTAGCTTGCTGGGGTCAGAGGCCCCTAGGTGGAGGGTCACGGGGCAGCCTGGGGCCTCTATTGCAAGTCCAGGTAGAGAGGTGGACCCCTCGGTAGCTTGCTGGGATCAGAGACCCCTAGGTGGAGGGCCAATGGGCACCCTGGGGCCTCTACTGCAAGTCCAGGGAGAGAGGTGGAGCCCTGGGTAGCTTGCTGGGGTCAGTAGCCCCTGGGTGGAGGGCCAGGGGGCACCCTGGGGCCTATACTGTAAGTCCAAGGAGAGAGGTGGACCCTTGGGTAGCTTACTGGGGTCAGAGGCCCCTAATTGGAGGGCCAGGGGGCACCCTGGGGCCTATACTGCAAGTCCAGGGAGAGAGGTGGACCCCTGGGTAGCTTGCTGGGGTCAGAGGCCCCTAGGTGGAGGGTCACGGGGCACCCTGGGGCCTCTATTGCAAGTCCAGGGAGAGATGTGGACCCCTGGGTAGCTTGCTGGACTCAGAGGCCCCTAGGTGGAGGGCCAGGGGGCACCCTGGGGCCTCTATTGCAAGTCTAGGGAGAGAGCTGGACGCCTGGGTAGCTTGCTGGGTTCAGAGGCCCCTAGGTGGAGGGCCACGGGGTACCCTGGGGCCTCTATTGCAAGTCCAGGGAGAGAGCTGGACCCCTGGGTAGCTTGCTGGGTTCAGAGGCCCCTAGGTGGAGGGCCACGGGGTACCCTGGGGCCTCTACTGCAAGTCCAGGGAGAGAGGTGGAGCCCTGGGTAGCTTGCTGGGGTAAGTAGCCCCTGGGTGGAGGGCAAGGGGGCACCCTGGGGCCTCTACTGCAAGTCCAGGGAGAGAAGTGGAGCCCTAGGTAGCTTGCTGGGGTCAGAGGGCCCTAGGTGGAGGGCCATGGGGCACCCTGGAGACTCTACTGCAAGTCCAGGGAGATAGGCAGGCCCCTGGGCAGCTTGCTGGGGTCAGAAGCCCCTAGGTGGAGGGCCATGGGGCACCCTGGGGCCTCTACTGCAAGTCCAGGGAGATAGGCAGGCCCCTGGGCAGCTTGCTGGGGTCAGAAGCCCCTAGGTGGAGATCAAGGGTCACCCTGGGGCCTAGTCTGCAAGTCTAGGGAGAGAGGTGGACCCCTGGGTAGCTTTCTGGGGTCAGAGGCCCCTAGGTGAAGGGCCAAGGGTCACCCTGGGGCCTCTACTGCAAGTCCAGGGAGAGAGGTGGACCCCTCGGTAGCTTGCTGGGGTCAGAGGCCCCTAGGTGGAGGGCCAGGGGGCACCCTGGGTCCTATACTGCAAGTCCAGGGAGAGAGGAGGACCCCTGGGTAGCTTGCTGGGGTCAGATGCCCCTAGTGGAGGGCCATGGGGCACCCTGGGGCCTATACTGCAAGTCCAAGGAGAGAGGTGGACCCCTGGGTAGCTTGCTGGGGTCAGAGGCCCCTAGTTGGAGGGCCAGGGGGCACCCTGGGGCCTATACTGCAAGTCCAGGGAGAGAGGTGGACCCCTGGGTAGCTTGCTGGGGTCAGAGGCCCCTAGGTGGAGGGTCACGGGGCACCCTTGGGCCTCTATCTCAAGTCCAGGGGGAGAGAGGTGGACCCCTCGGTAACTTGCTGGGGTCAGTAGCCCCTGGGTGGAGGGCAAGGGGGCACCCTGGGGCCTCTATTGCAAGTCCAGGGAGAGAGGTGGAGCCCTGGGTAGCTTGCTGGGGTCAGTAGCCCCTGGGTGGAGGGCAAGGGGGCACCCTGGGTCCTATACTGCAAGTCCAGGGAGAGAGGTGGACCCCTGGGTAGCTTGCTGGGGTCAGATGCCCCTAGTGGAGGGCCAGGGGGCACCCTGGGGCCTATACTGCAAGTCCAAGGAGAGAGGTGGAGCCCTGGGTAGCTTGCTGGGGTCAGTAGCCCCTGGATGGAGGGCAAGGGGGCACCCTGGGGCCTCTACTGCAAGTCCAGGGAGAGAGGTGGAGCCCTGGGTAGCTTGCTGTGGTCAGAGGCCCCTATGTGGAGGGCAAGGGGGCACCCTGTGGCCTATACTGCAAGTCCAGGGAGAGAGCTGGAGCCCTGGGTAGCTTGCTGGGGTCAAAGGGCCCTAGGTGGAGGGCCATGGGGCACCCTGGGGACTCTACTGCAAGTCCAGGGAGATAGGCAGACCCCTCGGTAGCTTGCTGGGGTCAGAGGCCCCTAGGTGGAGGGCCAAGGGTCAACCTGGGGCCTCTACTGCAAGTCCAGGGAGAGAGGTGGAGCCCTGGGTAGCTTGCTGGGGTCAGAGGCCCCTAGGTGGAGGGCCAGAGGGCAGCCTAGGACCTCTACCACAAGTCCAGGGAGAGAGGTGGAGCCCTGGGTAGCTTGCTGGGGTCAGTAGCCCCTGGGTGGAGGGCAAGGGGGCACCCTGTGGCCTCTATTGCAAGTCCAGGGAGAGAGCTGACCCCCGGGTAGCTTGCTGGGGTCAAAGGCCCCTATGGGGAGGGCCAAGGGTCAACCTTGGGCCTCTACAGCAAGTCCAGGGAGAGAGGTGGACCCCTGGGTAGTTTGCTAGGGTCAGAGGCCCCTAGGTGGAAGGCCAGAGGGCACCCTGGGGCCTATACTGCAAGTCCAGGGAGAGAAGTGGACCCCTGGGTAGCTTGCTGGTGTCAGATGCCCCTAGGTGGAGGGCCAGGGGGCACCCTGGGTCCTATACTGCAAGTCCAGGGAGAGAGGAGGACCCCTGGGTAGCTTGCTGGGGTCAGATGCCCCTAGTGGAGGGCCATGGGGCACCCTGGGGCCTATACTGCAAGTCCAAGGAGAGAGGTGGACCCCTGGGTAGCTTGCTGGGGTCAGAGGCCCCTAGTTGGATAGCCAGGGGGCACCCTGGGGCCTATACTGCAAGTCCAGGGAGAGAGGTGGACCCCTGGGTAGCTTGCTGGGGTCAGAGGCCCCTAGGTGGAGGGTCACGGGGCACCCTTGGGCCTCTATCTCAAGTCCAGGGGGAGAGAGGTGGACCCCTCGGTAACTTGCTGGGGTCAGTAGCCCCTGGGTGGAGGGCAAGGGGGCACCCTGGGGCCTCTATTGCAAGTCCAGGGAGAGAGGTGGAGCCCTGGGTAGCTTGCTGGGGTCAGTAGCCCCTGGGTGGAGGGCAAGGGGGCACCCTGGGTCCTATACTGCAAGTCCAGGGAGAGAGGTGGACCCCTGGGTAGCTTGCTGGGGTCAGTAGCCCCTGGGTGGAGGGCAAGGGGGCACCCTGGGGCCTATACTGCAAGTCCAAGGAGAGAGGTGGAGCCCTGGGTAGCTTGCTGGGGTCAGTAGCCCCTGGATGGAGGGCAAGGGGGCACCCTGGGGCCTCTACTGCAAGTCCAGGGAGAGAGGTGGAGCCCTGGGTAGCTTGCTGTGGTCAGAGGCCCCAAGGTGGAGGGCAAGGGGGCACCCTGTGGCCTATACTGCAAGTCCAGGGAGAGAGGTGGACCCCTGGGTAGCTTGCTGGGGTCAAAGGGCCCTAGGTGGAGGGCCATGGGGCACCCTGGGGACTCTACTGCAAGTCCAGGGAGATAGGCAGACCCCTCTGTAACTTGCTGGGGTCAGAGGCCCCTAGGTGGAGGGCCAAGGGTCAACCTGGGGCCTCTACTGCAAGTCCAGGGAGAGAGGTGGAGCCCTGGGTAGCTTGCTGGGGTCAGAGGCCCCTAGGTGGAGGGCCAGAGGGCAGCCTAGGGCCTCTACCACAAGTCCAGGGAGAGAGGTGGAGCCCTGGGTAGCTTGCTGGGGTCAGTAGCCCCTGGGTGGAAGGCAAGGGGGCACCCTGGGGCCTCTATTGCAAGTCCAGGGAGAGAGTTGGACCCCCGGGTAGCTTGCTCGGGTCAGAGGCCCCTAAGTGGAGGGCCAGGGGGCACCCTGGGGCCTCCACTGCAAGTCCAAGGAGAGATGTGGACCCCTGGGTAGCTTGCTGGGGTCAGATGCACCTAGGTGGAGGGCCAGGCCAGGGGGCACCCTGGGTCATATACTGCAAGTCCAGGGAGAGAGGTGGACTCCTGGGTAGCTTGCTGGTGTCAGATGCACCTAGGTGTAGGGCCAGGGGGCACCCTGGGTCCTATACTGCAAGTCCAGGGAGAGAGGTGGACCCCTGGGTAGCTTGCTGGGGTCAGATGCCCCTAGGTGGAGGGCCAGGGGGAACCTTGGGGCCTCTACAGCAAGTCCAGGGAGAGAGGTGGACCCCTGTGTAGTTTGCTAGGGTCAGAGGCCTCTAGGTTGAGGGCCAGAGGGCACACTGGGGCCTATACTGCAAGTCCAGGGAGAGAGGTGGACCCCTTGGTAGCTTGCTGGTGTCAGATGCCCCTAGGTGGAGGGCCAGGGGGCAATCTGGGGCCTCTACTGCAAGTCCAGGGAGAGATGTGGACCCCTGGGTAGCTTGCTGGACTCAGAGGCCCCTAGGTGGAGGGAAACAGGGTACCCTGGGGCCTCTACTGCAAGTCCAAGGAGAGAGGTGAAGCCCTGGGTAGCTTGCTGGGGTCAGTAGCCCCTGGGTGGAGGGCAAGGGGGCACCCTGGGGCCTCTACTGCAAGTCCAGGGAGAGAAGTGGAGCCCTGGGTAGCTTCTGGGGTCAGATGCCCCTAGGTGGAGGGCAAGGGGGCACCCTGTGGCCTATACTGCAAGTCCAGGGAGAGAGGTGGAGCCCTGGGTAGCTTGCTGGGGTCAGAGGGCCCTACATGGAGGGCCATGGGGCACCCTGGGGACTCTACTGCAAGTCCAGGGAGATAGGCAGGCCCCTGGGCAGCTTGCTGGGGTCAGAGGCCCCTAGGTGGAGGGCCAAGGGTCACCCTGGGGCCTCTACAGCAAGTCCAGGGAGAGAGGTGGACCCCTGGGTAGTTTGCTAGTGTCAGAGGCCCCTGGGTGGAGGGCCAGAGGGCACCCTGGGGCCTATACTGCAAGTCAAGGGAGAGAGGTGGACCCTTGGGTAGCTTGCTGGTGTCAGAGACCCCTAGGTGGAGGGCCAGGGGGCACCCTGGGTCCTATACTGCAAGTCCAGGGAGAGAGGTGGACCCCTGGGTAGCTTGCTGGGGTCAGATGCCCCTAGGTAGAGGGCCAGGGGGCACCCTGGGGCCTATACTGCAAGTCCAAGGAGAGAGGTGGACCCCTGGGTAGCTTGCTGGGGTCAGAGGCCCCTAGTTGGAGAGCCAGGGGCACCCTGGGGCCTATACTGCAAGTCCAGGGAGAGAGGTGGACCCCTGGGTAGCTTGCTGGGGTCAGAGGCCCCTAGTTGGAGGGCCAGGGGGCACCCTGGGGCCTATACTGCAAGTCCAGGGAGAGAGGTGGACCCCTGGGTAGCTTGCTGGGGTCAGAGGCCCCTAGGTGGAGGGTCACGGGGCACCCTTGGGCCTCTATCTCAAGTCCAGGGAGAGATTTGGACCCCTCGGTAACTTGCTGGGGTCAGTAGCCC
The DNA here is from genome assembly GCF_049306965.1 of Danio rerio. Taxonomy (NCBI): domain Eukaryota; kingdom Metazoa; phylum Chordata; class Actinopteri; order Cypriniformes; family Danionidae; genus Danio; species Danio rerio. The sequence continues at coordinate 20,017,140 of NC_133185.1, read as the reverse complement.
CTGGGTGGAGGGCAAGGGGGCACCCTGGGGCCTCTATTGCAAGTCCAGGGAGAGAGGTGGAGCCCTGGGTAGCTTGCTGGGGTCAGTAGCCCCTGGGTTGAGGGCAAGGGGGCACCCTGGGTCCTATACTGCAAGTCCAGGGAGAGAGGTGGACCCCTGGGTAGCTTGCTGGGGTCAGATGCCCCTAGTGGAGGGCCAGGGGGCACCCTGGGGCCTATACTGCAAGTCCAAGGAGAGAGGTGGAGCCCTGGGTAGCTTGCTGGGGTCAGTAGCCCCTGGATGGAGGGCAAGGGGGCACCCTGGGGCCTATACTGCAAGTCCAAGGAGAGAGGTGGAGCCCTGGGTAGCTTGCTGGGGTCAGTAGCCCCTGGATGGAGGGCAAGGGGGCACCCTGGGGCCTCTACTGCAAGTATAGGGAGAGAGGTGGAGCCCTGGGTAGCTTGCTGTGGTCAGAGGCCCCTAGGTGGAGGGCAAGGGGGCACCCTGTGGCCTATACTGCAAGTCCAGGGAGAGAGGTGGACCCCTGGGTAGCTTGCTGGGGTCAAAGGGCCCTAGGTGGAGGGCCATGGGGCACCCTGGGGACTCTACTGCAAGTCCAGGGAGATAGGCAGACCCCTCTGTAACTTGCTGGGGTCAGAGGCCCCTAGGTGGAGGGCCAAGGGTCAACCTGGGGCCTCTACTGCAAGTCCAGGGAGAGAGGTGGAGCCCTGGGTAGCTTGCTGGGGTCAGAGGCCCCTAGGTGGAGGGCCAGAGGGCAGCCTAGGGCCTCTACCACAAGTCCAGGGAGAGAGGTGGAGCCCTGGGTAGCTTGCTGGGGTCAGTAGCCCCTGGGTGGAGGGCAAGGGGGCACCCTGGGTCATATACTGCAAGTCCAGGGAGAGAGGTGGACTCCTGGGTAGCTTGCTGGTGTCAGATGCACCTAGGTGTAGGGCCAGGGGGCACCCTGGGTCCTATACTGCAAGTCCAGGGAGAGAGGTGGACCCCTGGGTAGCTTGCTGGGGTCAGATGCCCCTAGGTGGAGGGCCAGGGGGAACCTTGGGGCCTCTACAGCAAGTCCAGGGAGAGAGGTGGACCCCTGTGTAGTTTGCTAGGGTCAGAGGCCTCTAGGTGGAGGGCCAGAGGGCACACTGGGGCCTATACTGCAAGTCCAGGGAGAGAGGTGGACCCCTTGGTAGCTTGCTGGTGTCAGATGCCCCTAGGTGGAGGGCCAGGGGGCAATCTGGGGCCTCTACTGCAAGTCCAGGGAGAGATGTGGACCCCTGGGTAGCTTGCTGGACTCAGAGGCCCCTAGGTGGAGGGAAACAGGGTACCCTGGGGCCTCTACTGCAAGTCCAAGGAGAGAGGTGAAGCCCTGGGTAGCTTGCTGGGGTTAGTAGCCCCTGGGTGGAGGGCAAGGGGGCACCCTGGGGCCTCTACTGCAAGTCCAGGGAGAGAAGTGGAGCCCTGGGTAGCTTCTGGGGTCAGAGGCCCCTAGGTGGAGGGCAAGGGGGCACCCTGTGGCCTATACTGCAAGTCCAGGGAGAGAGGTGGAGCCCTGGGTAGCTTGCTGGGGTCAGAGGGCCCTACATGGAGGGCCATGGGGCACCCTGGGGACTCTACTGCAAGTCCAGGGAGATAGGCAGGCCCCTGGGCAGCTTGCTGGGGTCAGAGGCCCCTAGGTGGAGGGCCAAGGGTCACCCTGGGGCCTCTACAGCAAGTCCAGGGAGAGAGGTGGACCCCTGGGTAGTTTGCTAGTGTCAGAGGCCCCTGGGTGGAGGGCCAGAGGGCACCCTGGGGCCTATACTGCAAGTCCAGGGAGAGAGGTGGACCCTTGGGTAGCTTGCTGGTGTCAGAGACCCCTAGGTGGAGGGCCAGGGGGCACCCTGGGTCCTATACTGCAAGTCCAGGGAGAGAGGTGGACCCCTGGGTAGCTTGCTGGGGTCAGATGCCCCTAGGTAGAGGGCCAGGGGGCACCCTGGGGCCTATACTGCAAGTCCAAGGAGAGAGGTGGACCCCTGGGTAGCTTGCTGGGGTCAGAGGCCCCTAGTTGGAGAGCCAGGGGCACCCTGGGGCCTATACTGCAAGTCCAGGGAGAGAGGTGGACCCCTGGGTAGCTTGCTGGGGTCAGAGGCCCCTAGTTGGAGGGCCAGGGGGCACCCTGGGGCCTATACTGCAAGTCCAGGGAGAGAGGTGGACCCCTGGGTAGCTTGCTGGGGTCAGAGGCCCCTAGGTGGAGGGTCACGGGGCACCCTTGGGCCTCTATCTCAAGTCCAGGGGGAGAGATTTGGACCCCTCGGTAACTTGCTGGGGTCAGTAGCCCCTGGGTGGAGGGCAAGGGGGCACCCTGGGGCCTCTATTGCAAGTCCAGGGAGAGAGGTGGAGCCCTGGGTAGCTTGCTGGGGTCAGTAGCCCCTGGGTTGAGGGCAAGGGGGCACCCTGGGTCCTATACTGCAAGTCCAGGGAGAGAAGTGGACCCCTGGGTAGCTTGCTGGGGTCAGATGCACCTAGTGGAGGGCCAGGGGGCACCCTGGGGCCTATACTGCAAGTCCAAGGAGAGAGGTGGAGCCCTGGGTAGCTTGCTGGGGTCAGTAGCCCCTGGATGGAGGGCAAGGGGGCACCCTGGGGCCTCTACTGCAAGTCCAGGGAGAGAGGTGGAGCCCTGGGTAGCTTGCTGGGGTCAGTAGCCCCTGGATGGAGGGCAAGGGGGCACCCTGTGGCCTCTACTGCAAGTCCAGGGAGAGAGGTGGAGCCCTGGGTAGCTTGCTGTGGTCAGAGGCCCCTAGGTGGAGGGCAAGGGGGCACCCTGGGGCCTCTATTGCAAGTCCAGGGAGAGAGTTGGACCCCTGAGTAGCTTGCTCGGGTCAGAGGGCCCTAGGTGGAGGGCCATGGGGCACCCTGGGTCCTATACTGCAAGTCCAGGGAGAGAGGTGGAGCCCTGGGTAGCTTGCTGGGGTCAGTAGCCCCTGGGTGGAGGGCAAGGGGGCACCCTGGGGCCTCTATTGCAAGTCCAGGGAGAGAGTTGGACCCCCGGGTAGCTTGCTCGGGTAAGAGGCCCCTAAGTGGAGGGCCAGGGGGCACCCTGGGGCCTCCACTGCAAGTCCAAGGAGAGATGTGGACCCCTGGGTAGCTTGCTGGGGTCAGATGCACCTAGGTGGAGGGCCAGGCCAGGGGGCACCCTGGGTCATATACTGCAAGTCCAGGGAGAGAGGTGGACTCCAGGGTAGCTTGCTGGTGTCAGATGCACCTAGGTGTAGGGCCAGGGGGCACCCTGGGTCCTATACTGCAAGTCCAGGGAGAGAGGTGGACCCCTGGGTAGCTTGCTGGGGTCAGATGCCCCTAGGTGGAGGGCCAGGGGGAACCTTGGGGCCTCTACAGCAAGTCCAGGGAGAGAGGTGGACCCCTGTGTAGTTTGCTAGGGTCAGAGGCCTCTAGGTGGAGGGCCAGAGGGCACACTGGGGCCTATACTGCAAGTCCAGGGAGAGAGGTGGACCCCTTGGTAGCTTGCTGGTGTCAGATGCCCCTAGGTGGAGGGCCAGGGGGCAATCTGGGGCCTCTACTGCAAGTCCAGGGAGAGATGTGGACCCCTGGGTAGCTTGCTGGACTCAGAGGCCCCTAGGTGGAGGGAAACAGGGTACCCTGGGGCCTCTACTGCAAGTCCAAGGAGAGAGGTGAAGCCCTGGGTAGCTTGCTGGGGTCAGTAGCCCCTGGGTAGAGGGCAAGGGGGCACCCTGGGGCCTCTACTGCAAGTCCAGGGAGAGAAGTGGAGCCCTGGGTAGCTTCTGGGGTCAGAGGCCCCTAGGTGGAGGGCAAGGGGGCACCCTGTGGCCTATACTGCAAGTCCAGGGAGAGAGGTGGAGCCCTGGGTAGCTTGCTGGGGTCAGAGGGCCCTACATTGAGGGCCAGGGGGCACCCTGGGGACTCTACTGCAAGTCCAGGGAGATAGGCAGGCCCCTGGGCAGCTTGCTGGGGTCAGAGGCCCCTAGGTGGAGGGCCAAGGGTCACCCTGGGGCCTCAACAGCAAGTCCAGGGAGAGAGGTGGACCCCTGGGTAGTTTGCTAGGGTCAGAGGCCCCTGGGTGGAGGGCCAGAGGGCACCCTGGGGCCTATACTGCAAGTCCAGGGAGAGAGGTGGACCCTTGGGTAGCTTGCTGGTGTCAGAGACCCCTAGGTGGAGAGCCAGGGGGCACCCTGGGTCCTATACTGCAAGTCCAGGGAGAGAGGTGGACCCCTGGGTAGCTTGCTGGGGTCAGATGCCCCTAGGTAGAGGGCCAGGGGGCACCCTGGGGCCTATACTGCAAGTCCAAGGAGAGAGGTGGACCCCTGGGTAGCTTGCTGGGGTCAGAGGCCCCTAGTTGGAGAGCCAGGGGCACCCTGGGGCCTATACTGCAAGTCCAGGGAGAGAGGTGGACCCCTGGGTAGCTTGCTGGGGTCAGAGGCCCCTAGTTGGAGGGCCAGGGGGCACCCTGGGGCCTATACTGCAAGTCCAGGGAGAGAGGTGGACCCCTGGGTAGCTTGCTGGGGTCAGAGGCCCCTAGGTGGAGGGTCACGGGGCACCCTTGGGCCTCTATCTCAAGTCCAGGGGGAGAGATTTGGACCCCTCAGTAACTTGCTGGGGTCAGTAGCCCCTGGGTGGAGGGCAAGGGGGCACCCTGGGGCCTCTATTGCAAGTCCAGGGAGAGAGGTGGAGCCCTGGGTAGCTTGCTGGGGTCAGTAGCCCCTGGGTTGAGGGCAAGGGGGCACCCTGGGTCCTATACTGCAAGTCCAGGGAGAGAGGTGGACCCCTGGGTAGCTTGCTGGGGTCAGATGCCCCTAGTGGAGGGCCAGGGGGCACCCTGGGGCCTATACTGCAAGTCCAAGGAGAGAGGTGGAGCCCTGGGTAGCTTGCTGGGGTCAGTAGCCCCTGGATGGAGGGCAAGGGGGCACCCTGGGGCCTCTACTGCAAGTCCAGGGAGAGAGGTGGAGCCCTTGGTAGCTTGCTGTGGTCAGAGGCCCCTAGGTGGAGGGCAAGGGGGCACCCTGTGGCCTATACTGCAAGTCCAGGGAGAGAGGTGGACCCCTGGGTAGCTTGCTGGGGTCAAAGGGCCCTAGGTGGAGGGCCATGGGGCACCCTGGGGACTCTACTGCAAGTCCAGGGAGATAGGCAGACCCCTCGGTAGCTTGCTGGGGTCAGAGGCCCCTAGGTGGAGGGCCAAGGGTCAACCTGGGGCCTCTACTGCAAGTCCAGGGAGAGAGCTGGACCCCCGGGTAGCTTGCTGGGGTCAGAGGCCCCTAGGTCGAGGGCCAGGGGGCACCCAGGGGTTTAAACTGCAAGTCCAGGGAGAGAGGTGGACCCCTCGGTAGCTTGCTGGGGTCAGAGACCCATAGGTGGAGGGCCAATGGGCACCCTGGGGCCTCTACTGCAAGTCCAGGGAGATAGGCAGACCCCTCGGTAGCTTGCTGGGGTCAGAGGCCCCTAGGTGGAGGGCCAAGGGTCAACCTGGGGCCTCTACTGCAAGTCCAGGGAGAGAGGTGGAGCCCTGGGTAGCTTGCTGGGGTCAGAGGCCCCTAGGTGGAGGGCCAGAGGGCAGCCTAGGGCCTCTACCACAAGTCCAGGGAGAGAGGTGGAGCCCTGGGTAGCTTGCTGGGGTCAGTAGCCCCTGGGTGGAGGGCAAGGGGGCACCCTGCGGCCTCTATTGCAAGTCCAGGGAGAGAGCTGGACCCCCGGGTAGCTTGCTGGGGTCAGAGGCCCCTAGGTCGAGGGCCAGGGGGCACCCAGGAGTTTATACTGCAAGTCCAGGGAGAGAGGTGGACCCCTCGGTAGCTTGCTGGGGTCAGAGACCCATTGGTGGAGGGCCAATGGGCACCCTGGGGCCTCTACTGCAAGTCCAGGGAGAGATGTGGACCCCTCGGTAGCTTGCTGGGTTCAGAGGCCCCTAGGTGGAGGGCCACGGGGTACCCTGGGGCCTCTACTGCAAGTCCAGGGAGAAAGGTGGAGCCCTGGGTAGCTTGCTGGGGTAAGTAGCCCCTGGGTGGAGGGCAAGGGGGCACCCTGGGGCCTCTACTGCAAGTCCAGGGAGAGAAGTGGAGCCCTAGGTAGCTTGCTGGGGTCAGAGGGCCCTAGGTGGAGGGCCATGGGGCACCCTGGGGCCTCTACTGCAAGTCCAGGGAGATAGGCAGGCCCCTGGGCAGCTTGCTGGGGTCAGAAGCCCCTAGGTGGAGATCAAGGGTCACCCTGGGGCCTAGTCTGCAAGTCTAGGGAGAGAGGTGGACCCCTGGGTAGCTTTCTGGGGTCAGAGGCCCCTAGGTGGAGGGCCAAGGGTCACTATGGGGCCTCTACTGCAAGTCCAGGGAGAGAGGTTGACCCCTCGGTAGCTTGCTGGGGTCAGTAGCCCCTAGGTGGAGGGCCAATGGGCACCCTGGGGCCTCTACTGCAAGTCCAGGGAGAGAGGTGAAGCCATGGGTAGCTAGCTGGGGTCAGAGGCCACTAGGTGGAGGGCCAGAGGGTAGCCTAGGGCCTCTACTACAAGTCCAGGAAGAGAGGTGGAGCCCTGGGTAGCTTGCTGGGGTCAGTAGCCCCTGGGTGGAGGGCAAGGGGGCACCCTGGGGCCTCTATTGCAAGTCCAGGGAGAGAGCTGGACCCCCGGGTAGCTTGCTGGGGTCAGAGGCCCCTAGGTGGAGGGCCAGGGGGCACCCAGGGGCCTCCACTGCAAGTCCAAGGAGAGATGTGGACCCCTGGGTAGCTTGCTGGGGTCAGAGGCCCCTAGGTGGAGGGCAAGGGGCACCTTGGGGCCTCTACAGCAAGTCCAGGGAGAGAGGTGGACCCCTGGGTAGTTTGCTAGGGTCAGAAGCCCCTAGGTGGAAGGCCAGAGGGCACCCTGGGGCCTATACTGCAAGTCCAGGGAGAGAAGTGGACCCCTGGGTAGCTTGCTGGTGTCAGATGCCCCTAGGTGGAGGGCCAGGGAGCACCCTGGGTCCTATACTGCAAGTCCAGGGAGAGAGGTGGACCCCTGGGTAGCTTGCTGGGGTCAGATGCCCCTAGTGGAGGGCCAGGGGGCACCCTGGGGCCTATACTGCAAGTCCGAGGAGAGAGGTGGACCCCTGGGTAGCTTGCCGGGGTCAGAGGCCCCTAGGGGGAGGGCCAGGGGGCACCCTGGGGCCTATACTGCAAGTCCAGGGAGAGAGGTGGACCCCTGGGTAGCTTGCTGGGGTCAGAGGCCCCTAGGTGGAGGGTCACGGGGCACCCTTGGGCCTCTATCTAAAGTCCAGGGGGAGAGAGGTGGACCCCTCGGTAACTTGCTGGGGTCAGTAGCCCCTGGGTGGAGGGCAAGGGGGCACCCTGGGGCCTCTATTGCAAGTCCAGGGAGAGAGGTGGAGCCCTGGGTAGCTTGCTGGGGTCAGTAGCCCCTGGGTGGAGGGCAAGGGGGCACCCTGGGTCCTATACTGCAAGTCCAGGGAGAGAGGTGGACCCCTGGGTAGCTTGCTGGGGTCAGATGCCCCTAGTGGAGGGCCAGGGGGCACCCTGGGGCCTATACTGCAAGTCCAAGGAGAGAGGTGGAGCCTTGGGTAGCTTGCTGGGGTCAGTAGCCCCTGGGTGGAGGGCAAGGGGGCACCCTGGGGCCTCTACTGCAAGTCCAGGGAGAGAGGTGGAGCCCTGGGTAGCTTGCTGTGGTCAGAGGCCCCTAGGTGGAGGGCAAGGGGGCACCCTGTGGCCTATACTGCAAGTCCAGGGAGAGAGGTGGACCCCTGGGTAGCTTGCTGGGGTCAAAGGGCCCTAGGTGGAGGGCCATGGGGCACCCTGGGGACTCTACTGCAAGTCCAGGGAGATAGGCAGACCCCTCGGTAGCTTGCTGGGGTCAGAGGCCCCTAGGTGGAGGGCCAAGGGTCAACCTGGGGCCTCTACTGCAAGTCCAGGGGGAGAGGTGGAGCCCTGGGTAGCTTGCTGGGGTCAGAGGCCCCTAGGTGGAGGGCCAGAGGGCAGCCTAGGGCCTCTATTACAAGTCCAGGGAGAGAGGTGGAACCCTGGGTAGCTTGCTGGGGTCAGTAGCCCCTGGGTGGAGGGCAAGGGGGCACCCTGGGGCCTCTATTGCAAGTCCAGGGAGAGAGCTGGACCCCCGGGTAGCTTGCTGGGGTCAGAGGCCCCTAGGTCGAGGGCCAGGGGGCACCCAGGGGTTTATACTGCAAGTCCAGGGAGAGATGTGGACCCCTGGGTAGCTTGCTGGACTCAGAGTCCCCTAGGTGGAGGGCCAGGGGGCACCCTGGGGCCTCTATTGCAAGTCCAGGGAGAGAGCTGGACCCCTGGGTAGCTTGCTGGGTTCAGAGGCCCCTAGGTGGAGGGCCACGGGGTACCCTGGGGCCTGTACTGCAAGTCCAGGGAGAGATGTGGACCCCTGAGTAGCTTGCTGGGGTCAGAGGCCCCTAGGTGGAGGGCCACGGGGTACCCTGGGGCCTCTACTGCAAGTCCAGGGAGAGAGGTTGAGCCCTGGGTAGCTTGCTGGGGTCAGAGACCCCTAGGTGGAGGGCCAATGGGCACCCTGGGGCCTCTACTGCAAGTCCAGGGAGAGAGCTGGACCCCTGGGTAGCTTGCTGGGTTCAGAGGCCCCTAGGTGGAGGGCCACGGGGTACCCTGGGGCCTCTACTGCAAGTCCAGGGAGAGATGTGGACCCCTGAGTAGCTTGCTGGGGTCAGAGGCCCCTAGGTGGAGGGCCACGGGGTACCCTGGGGCCTCTACTGCAAGTCCAGGGAGAGAGGTTGAGCCCTGGGTAGCTTGCTGGGGTAAGTAGCCCCTGGGTGGAGGGCAAGGGGGCACCCTTGAGCCTCTACTGCAAGTCCAGGGAGAGAAGTGGAGCCCTAGGTAGCTTGCTGGGGTCAGAGGGCCCTAGGTAGAGGGCCATGGGGCACGCTGGGGACTCTACTGCAAGTCCAGGGAGATAGGCAGGCCCCTGGGCAGCTTGCTGGGGTCAGAAGCCCCTAGGTGGAGGGTCAAGGGTCACCCTGGGGCCTAGTCTGCAAGTCTAGGGAGAGAGGTGGACCCCTGGGTAGCTTTCTGGGGTCAGAGGCCCCTAGGTGGAGGGCCAAGGGGCACCCTGGGCCTCTATTGCAAGTCCAGTGAGAGAGTTTTAGCCCTGGGTAGCTTGCTGGGGTCAGAGGGCCCTAGGTGGAGGGCCTTGGGGCACCCTGGGGACTCTACTGCAAGTCCAGGGAGATAGGTAGGACCCTGGGTAGCTTGCTGGGGTCAGAGGCCCCTAGGTGGAGGGCCAATGGGCACCCTGGGGCCTCTACTGCAAGTCCAGGGAGAGAGGTGAAGCCCTGGGTAGCTTGCTGGGGTCAGAGGCCCCTAGGTGGAGGGCCACGGGGTACCCTGGGGCCTCTACTGCAAGTCCAGGGAGATAGGCAGGCCCCTGCGCAGCTTGCTGGGGTCAGAAGCCACTAGGTGGAGGGTCAAGGGTCACCCTGGGGCCTAGTCTGCAAGTCTAGGGAGAGAGGTGGACCCCTGGGTAGCTTTCTGGGGTCAGAGGCCCCTAGGTGGAGGGCCAAGGGGCACCCTGGGGCCTCTATTGCAAGCCCAGGGAGAGAGGTGGACCCCTGGGCAGCTTGCTGGGGTCAGAGGCCCCTAGGTGGAGGGCCAGAGGGTAGCCTAGGGCCTCTACTACAAGTCCAGGGAGAGAGGTGGAGCCCTGGGTAGCTTGCTGGGGTCAGTAGCCCCTGGGTGGAGGGCAAGCGGGCACCCTGGGGCCTCTATTGCAAGTCCAGGGAGAGAGCTGGACCCCTGGGTAGCTTGCTGGGTTCAGAGGCCCCTAGGTGGAGGGCCACGGGGTACCCTGTGCCCTCTACTGCAAGTCCAGGGAGAGATGTGGACCCCTGAGTAGCTTGCTGGGGTCAGAGGCCCCTAGGTGGAGGGCCATGGGGTACCCTGGGGCCTCTACTGCAAGTCCAGGGAGAGAGGTGGAGCCCTGGGTAGCTTGCTGGGGTAAGTAGCCCCTGGGTGGAGGGCAAGGGGGCACCCTTGGGCCTCTACTGCAAGTCCAGGGAGAGAAGTGGAGCCCTAGGTAGCTTGGTGGGGTCAGAGGGCCCTAGGTGGAGGGCCATGGGGCACCCTGGGGACTCTACTGCACATCCAGGGAGATAGGCAGGCCCCTGGGCAGCTTGCTGGGTTCAGAAGCCCCTAGGTGGAGGGTCAAGGGTCACCCTGGGGCCTAGTCTGCAAGTCTAGGGAGAGAAGTGGACCCCTGGGTAGCTTTCTGGGATCAGAGGCCCCTAGGTGGAGGGCCAAGGGGCACCCTGGGGCCTCTATTGCAAGTCCAGGGAGAGAGGTGGACCCCTGGGTAGCTTGCTTGGGTCAGGGGCCCCTAGGTGGAGGACCAGGGGGCACCCTGAGGCCTATACTGCAAGTCCAGGGAGAGAGTTTTAGCCCTGGGTAGCTTGCTGGGGTCAGAGGGCCCTAGGTGGAGGGCCATGGGGCACCCTGGGGACTCTACTGCAAGTCCAGGAAGAGAGGTGGACCGCTGGGTAGTTTGCTGGGGTCAGAGGCCCCTAGGTGGAGGGCCAATGGGCACCCTGGGGCCTCTACTGCAAGTCCAGGGAGAGAGGTGGAGCCCTGGGTAGCTTGCTGGGGTCAGTAGCCTCTGGGTGGAGGGCAAGGGGGCACCCTGGGGCCTCTTTTGCAAGTCCAGGGAGAGAGCTGGACCCCCGGGTAGCTTGCTGGGGTCAGAGGCCCCTAGGTGGACGGCCACGGGGCACCCTGGGGCCTCTACTGCAAGTCCAGGGAGAGATGTGGACCCCTGGGTAGCTTGCTGGGGTCAGAGGCCCCTAGGTGGAGGGCCACGGGGTACCCTGGGGCCTCTACTGCAAGTCCAGGGAGAGAGGTGGAGCCCTGGGTAGCTTGCTGGGGTCAGTAGCCCCTGGCAGGAGGGCCAGGGGGCACCCTGGGGCCTATACTGCAAGTCCAAGGAGAGAGGTGGACCCTTGGGTAGCTTGCTGGGGTCAGAGGCCCCTAGTTGGAGGGCCAGGGGGCACCCTGGGGCCTATACTGCAAGTCCAGGGAGAGAGGTGGACCCCTGGGTAGCTTGCTGGGGTCAGAGGCCCCTAGGTGGAGGGTCACGGGGCACCCTGGGGCCTCTATTGCAAGTCCAGGGAGAGATGTGGACCCCTGGGTAACTTGCTGGACTCAGAGGCCCCTAGGTGGAGGGCCAGGGGGCACCCTGGGGCCTCTATTGCAAGTCTAGGGAGAGAGCTGGACCCCTGGGTAGCTTGCTGGGTTCGGAGGCCCCTAGGTGGAGGGCCACGGGGTACCCTGGGGCCTCTATTGCAAGTCCAGGGAGAGAGCTGGACCCCTGGGTAGCTTGCTGGGTTCAGAGGCCCCTAGGTGGAGGGCCACGGGGTACCCTGGGGCCTCTACTGCAAGTCCAGGGAGAGAGGTGGAGCCCTGGGTAGCTTGCTGGGGTAAGTAGCCCCTGGGTGGAGGGCAAGGGGGCACCCTGGGGCCTCTACTGCAAGTCCAGGGAGAGAAGTGGAGCCCTAGGTAGCTTGCTGGGGTCAGAGGGCCCTAGGTGGAGGGCCATGGGGCACCCTGGGGACTCTACTGCAAGTCCAGGGAGATAGGCAGGCCCCTGGGCAGCTTGCTGGGGTCAGAGGGCCCTAGGTGGAGGGCCATGGGGCACCCTGGGGACTCTACTGCAAGTCCAGGGAGATAGGTAGGACCCTGGGTAGCTTGCTGGGGTCAGAGGCCCCTAGGTGGAGGGCCAACGGGCACCCTGGGGCCTCTACTGCAAGTCCAGGGATAAAGGTGAAGCCCTGGGTAGCTTGCTGGGGTCAGAGGCCCCTAGGTGGAGGGCAAGGGGGCACCCTGGGGCCTCTATTGCAAGTCCAGGGAGAGAACTGGACCCCCGGGTAGCTTGCTGGGGTCAGAGGCCCCTAGGTGGAGGGCCACGGGGTACCCTGGGGCCTCTACTGAGAGTCCAGGGAGAGATGTGGACCCCTGGGTAGCTTGCTGGACTCAGAGGCCCCTAGGTGGAGGGCCACGGGGTACCCTGGGGCCTCTACTGAGAGTCCAGGGAGAGAGGTGGAGCCCTGGGTAGCTTGCTGGGGTCAGTAGCCCCTGGGTGGAGGGAAAGGGGGCACCCTGGGGCCTCGACTGCAAGTCCAGGAAGAGAGGTGGACTCCAGGGTAGCTTGCTGGAGTCAGAGGCCCCTAGGTGGAGGGCCAGAGCGCACCGTGGGGCCAATACTGCAAGTCCAAGGAGAGAGGTGGACCCCTGGGTAGCTTGCTGGTGTCAGATGCCCCTAGGTGGAGGGCCAGGGGGCACCCTGGGTCCTATACTGCAAGTCCAGGGAGAGAGGTGGACCCCTGGGTAGCTTGCTGGGGTCAGATGCCCCTAGGTGGAGGGCAAGGGGGCACCCTGGGGCCTATACTGCAAGTCCAGGGAGAGAGGTGGAAACCTGGGTAGCTTGCTAGGGTCAGAGGCCCCTAGGTGGAGGGTCACGGGGCACCCTGGGGCTTCTATTGCAAGTCCAGGGAGAGAGGTGGACCACTTGGTAGCTTGCTGGGGTCAGAGGGCCCTAGGTGGAGGGCCAAGGGGCACCCTGGGGCCTCTATTGCACGTCCAGGGAGAGAGGTGGACCCCTGGGCAGCTTGTTTGGGTCAGGGGCCCCTAGGTGGAGGACCAGGGGGCACCCTGAGGCCTATACTGCAAGTCCAGGGAGAGAGATGGAGCCCTGGGTAGCTTGCTTGGGTCAGAGGCCCCTAGGTGGAGGTGAAGGGGCACCCTGAGGCCTGTACTGCAAGTCCAGGGAGAGAGATGGAGCCCTGGGTAGCTTGCTGGGGTCAGAGGGCCCTAGGTGGAGGGCCATGGGGCACCCTGGGGACTCTACTGCAAGTACAGGGAGATAGGTAGGACCCTGGGTAGTTTGCTGGGGTCAGAGGCCCCTAGGTGGAGGGCCAAGGGTCACCCTGGGGCCTCTACTGCAAGTCTAGGGAGAGAGGTGGACCACTGGGAATCTTGCTGGGGTCAGTAGCCCCTTGGTGGAGGGCCAAGGGACAACCTGGGGCCTCTACTGCAAGTACAGGGAGAGAGGTGGAGCCCTGGGTAGCTTGCTGGGGTCAGTAGCCCCTGGGTGGAGGGCAAGGGGGCACCCTGGGGCCTCTATTGCAAGTCCAGGGAGAGAGCTGGACCCCCGGGTAGCTTGCTGGGGTCAGAGGCCCCTAGATGGAGGGCCAGGGGGCACCCAGAGGCCTCTACTGCAAGTCCAGGGAGAGAGGTGGACCCCTGGGTAGCTTGCTGGGGTCAGAGGCCCCTAGGTGGAGGGTCACGGGGCACCCTGGGGCCTTTACTGCAAGTCCAGGGAGAGAGTTGGACCCCTGGGTAGCTCGCTGGGGTCAGAGGCCCCTAGGTGGAGGGTCACGGGGCACCCTGGGGCCTCTATTGCAAGTCCAGGGAGAGATGTGGACCCCTGGGTAGCTTGCTGGACTCAGAGGCCCCTAGGTGGAGGGCCAGGGGGCACCCTGGGGCCTCTATTGCAAGTCTAGGGAGAGAGCTGGACCCCTGGGTAGTTTGCTGGGTTCAGAGGCCCCTAGGTGGAGGGCCACGGGGTACCCTGGGGCCTCTATTGCAAGTCCAGGGAGAGAGCTGGACCCCTGGGTAGCTTGCTGGGTTCAGAGGCCCCTAGGTGGAGGGCCACGGGGTACCCTGGGGCCTCTACTGCAAGTCCAGGGAGAGAAGTGGAGCCCTAGGTAGCTTGCTGGGGTCAGAGGGCCCTAGGTGGAGGGCCATGGGGCACCCTGGGGACTCTACTGCAAGTCCAGGGAGATAGGCAGGCTCCTGGGCAGCTTGCTGGGGTCAGAAGCCTATAGGTGGAGGGCCATGGGGCACCCTGGGGCCTCTACTGCAAGTCTAGGGAGAGAGGTGGACCCCTGGGTAGCTTTCTGGGGTCAGAGGCCCCTAGGTGGAGGGCCAAGGGTCACAATGGGGCCTCTACTGCAAGTCCAGGGAGAGAGGTGGTCCCCTCGGTAGCTTGCTGGGGTCAGTAGCCCCTAGGTGGAGGGCCAATGGGCACCCTGGGGCCTCTACTACAAGTCCAGGAAGAGAGGTGGAGCCCTGGGTAGCTTGCTGGGGTCAGAGGCCCCTAGGTGGACGGCCAGGGGGCACCCTGGGGCCTCTATTGCAAGTCCAGGGAGAGAGCTGGACCCCCGGGTAGCTTGCTGGGGTCAGAGGCCCCTAGGTGGAGGGCCAGGGGGCACCCAGGGGCCTCCACTGCAAGTCCAAGGAGAGATGTGGACCCCTGGGTAGCTTGCTGGGGTCAGAGGCCCCTAGGTGGAGGGCCACGGGGTACCCTGGGGCCTCTATTGCAAGTCCAGGGAGAGAGCTGGACCCCTGGGTAGCTTGCTGGGTTCAGAGGCCCCTAGGTGGAGGGCCACGGGGTACCCTGGGGCCTCTACTGCAAGTCCAGGGAGAGAGGTGGAGCCCTGGGTAGCTTGCTGGGGTAAGTAGCCCCTGGGTGGAGGGCAAGGGGGCACCCTGGGGCCTCTACTGCAAGTCCAGGGAGAGAAGTGGAGCCCTAGGTAGCTTGCTGGGGTCAGAGGGCCCTAGGAGGAGGGCCTTGGGGCACCCTGGGGACTCTACTGCAAGTCCAGGGAGATAGGCAGGCCCCTGGGCAGCTTGCTGGGGTCAGAGGGCCCTAGGTGGAGGGCCATGGGGCACCCTGGGGACTCTACTGCAAGTCCAGGGTGATAGGTAGGACCCTGGGTAGCTTGCTGGGGTCAGAGGCCCCTAGGTGGAGGGCCAACGGGCACCCTGGGGCCTCTACTGCAAGTCCAGGGAGAGAGGTGAAGCCCTGGGTAGCTTGCTGGGGTCAGAGGCCCCTAGGTGGAGGGCCAGAGGGTAGCCTAGGGCCTCTACTACAAGTCCAGGGAGAGAGGTGGAGCCCTGGGTAGCTTGCTGGGGTCAGTAGCCTCTGGGTGGAGGGCAAGGGGGCACCCTGGGGCCTCTTTTGCAAGTCCAGGGAGAGAGCTGGACCCCCGGGTAGCTTGCTGGGGTCAGAGGCCCCTAGGTGGACGGCCACGGGGCACCATGGGGCCTCTACTGCAAGTCCACGGAGAGAGGTGGACCCCTCGGTAGCTTGCTGGGGTCAGAGGCCCCTAGGTGGAGGTCCAAGGGGCACCCTGGGGCCTCTACTGCTAGTCCAGGGAGAGAGGTGGACTCCAGGGAGGCTTGCTGGGGTCAAAGGCCCCTAGGTGGAGGGCAAGGGGCACCCTGGGGCCTCTACAGCAAGTCCAGGGAGAGAGGTGGACCCCTGGGTAGTTTGCTAGGGTCAGAGGCCCCTAGGTGGAGGGCCAATGGGCACCCTGGGGCCTCTACTGCAAGTCCAGGGAGAGAGGTGAAGCCCTGGGTAGCTTGCTGGGGTCAGAGGCCCCTAGGTGGAGGGCCACGGGGTACCCTGGGGCCTCTACTGCAAGTCCAGGGAGATAGGCAGGCCCCTGCGCAGCTTGCTGGGGTCAGAAGCCACTAGGTGGAGGGCCACGGGGTACCCTGGGGCCTCTACTGCAAGTCCAGGGAGATAGGCAGGCCCCTGCGCAGCTTGCTGGGGTCAGAAGCCACTAGGTGGAGGGTCAAGGGTCAACCTGGGGCCTAGTCTGCAAGTCTAGGGAGAGAGGTGGACCCCTGGGTAGCTTTCTGGGGTCAGAGACCCCTAGGTGGAGGGCCAAGGGGCACCCTGGGGCCTCTACTACAAGTCCAGGGAGAGAGGTGGAGCCCTGGGTAGCTTGCTGGGGTCAGTAGCCCCTGGGTGGAGGGCAAGCGGGCACCCTGGGGCCTCTATTGCAAGTCCAGGGAGAGAGCTGGACCCCCGGGTAGCTTGCTGGGGTCAGAGGCCCCTAGGTGGACGGCCACGGGGCACCATGGGGCCTCTACTGCAAGTCCACGGAGAGAGGTGGACCCCTCGGTAGCTTGCTGGGTTCAGAGGGCCCTAGGTGGAGGGCCATGGGGCACCCTGGGGACTCTACTGCAAGTCCAGGGAGATAGGCAGGCCCCTGGGCAGCTTGCTGGGTTCAGAAGCCCCTAGGTGGAGGGTCAAGGGTCACCCTGGGGCCTAGTCTGCAAGTCTAGGGAGAGAAGTGGACCCCTGGGTAGCTTTCTGGGATCAGGGGCCCCTAGGTGGAGGACCAGGGGGCACCCTGGGGCCTCTACTGCAAGTCCAGGGAGAGAGGTTGAGCCCTGGGTAGCTTGCTGGGGTAAGTAGCCCCTGGGTGGAGGGCAAGGGGGCACCCTTGGGCCTCTACTGCAAGTCCAGGGAGAGAAGTGGAGCCCTAGGTAGCTTGGTGGGGTCAGAGGGCCCTAGGTGGAGGGCCATGGGGCACCCTGGGGACTCTACTGCAAGTCCAGGGAGATAGGCAGGCCCCTGGGCAGCTTGCTGGGTTCAGAAGCCCCTAGGTGGAGGGTCAAGGGTCACCCTGGGGCCTAGTCTGCAAGTCTAGGGAGAGAAGTGGACCCCTGGGTAGCTTTCTGGGATCAGGGGCCCCTAGGTGGAGGACCAGGGGGCACCCTGAGGCCTATACTGCAAGTCCAGGGAGAGAGTTTTAGCCCTGGGTAGCTTGCTGGGGTCAGAGGCCCCTAGGTGAAGGGCCAATGGGCACCCTGGGGCCTCTACTGCAAGTCCAGGGAGAGAGGTAGAGCCCTGGGTAGCTTGCTGGGGTCAGTAGCCTCTGGGTGGAGGGCAAGGGGGCACCCTGGGGCCTCTTTTGCAAGTCCAGGGAGAGAGCTGGACCCCTGGGTAGCTTGCTGGGGTCAGAGGCCCCTAGGTGGACGGCCACGGGGCACCCTGGGGCCTCTACTGCAAGTCCAGGGAGAGATGTGGACCCCTGGGTAGCTTGCTGGGGTCAGAGGCCCCTAGGTGGAGGGCCACGGGGTACCCTGGGGCCTCTATTGCAAGTCCAGGGAGAGAGCTGGACCCCTGGGTAGCTTGCTGGGTTCAGAGGCCCCTAGGTGGAGGGCCACAGGGTACCCTGGGGCCTCTACTGCAAGTCCAGGGAGAGAGGTGGAGCCCTGGGTAGCTTGCTGGGGTAAGTAGCCCCTGGGTGGAGGGCAAGGGGGCACCCTGGGGCCTCTACTGCAAGTCCAGGGAGAGAAGTGGAGCCCTAGGTAGCTTGCTGGGGTCAGAGGGCCCTAGGTGGAGGGCCTTGGGGCACCCTGGGGACTCTACTGCAAGTCCAGGGAGATAGGTGGACCCCTCGGTAGCTTGCTGGGGTCAGAGGCCCCTAGGTAGAGGTCCAAGGGGCACCCTGGGGCCTCTACTGCAAGTCCACGGAGAGAGGTGGACCCCTCGGTAGCTTGCTGGGGTCAGAGGCCCCTAGGTGGAGGTCCAAGGGGCACCCTGGGGCCTCTACTGCAAGTCCAGGGAGAGAGGTGGACTCCAGGGAAGCTTGCTGGGGTCAAAGGCCCCTAGGTGGAGGGCAAGGGGCACCCTGGGGCCTCTACAGCAAGTCCAGGGAGAGAGGTGGACCCCTGGGTAGTTTGCTAGGGTCAGAGGCCCCTAGGTGGAAGGCCAGAGGGCACCCTGGGGCCTATACTGCAAGTCCAGGGAGAGAGGTGGACCCCTGGGTAGCTTGCTGGTGTCAGATGCCCCTAGTATAGGGCCAGGGGGCACCCTGGGTCCTATACTGCAAGTCCAGGGAGAGAGGTGGACACCTGGGTAGCTTGCTAGGGTCAGATGCCCCTAGTGGAGGACCAGGGGGCATCCTGGGGCCTCTATTGCAAGTCCAGGGAGAGAGGTGGACCCCTCGGTAGCTTGCTGGGATCAAAGACCCCTAGGTGGAGGGCCAATGGGCACCCTGGGGCCTCTACTGCAAGTCCAGGGAGAGATGTGGACCCCTGGGTAGCTTGCTGGGGTCAGAGGCCCCTAGGTGGAGGGCCACGGGGTACCCTGGGGCCTCTATTGCAAGTCCAGGGAGAGAGGTGGAGCCCTGGGTAGCTTGCTGGGGTCAATAGCCCCTGGGTGGAGGGCCAGGGGGCACCCTGGGGCCTATACTGCAAGTCCAAGTAGAGAGGTGGACCCTTGGGTAGCTTGCTGGGGTCAGAGGCCCCTAGTTGGAGGGCCAGGGGGCACCCTGGGGCCTATACTGCAAGTCCAGGGAGAGAGGTGGACCCCTGGGTAGCTTGCTGGGGTCAGAGGCCCCTAGGTGAAGGGTCACGGGGCACCCTGGGGCCTCTATTGCAAGTCCAGGGAGAGATGTGGACCCCTGGGTAGCTTGCTGGACTCAGAGGCCCCTAGGTGGAGGGCCAGGGGGCACCCTGGGGCCTCTATTGCAAGTCTAGGTAGAGAGCTGGACCCCTGGGTAGCTTGCTGGACTCAGACGCCCCTAGGTGGAGGGCCAGGGGGCACCCTGGGGCCTCTATTGCAAGTCTAGGTAGAGAGCTGGACCCCTGGGTAGCTTGCTGGACTCAGAGGCCCCTAGGTGGAGGGCCAGGGGGCACCCTGGGGCCTCTATTGCAAGTCTAGGGAGAGAGCTGGACCCCTGGGTAGCTTGCTGGGTTCAGAGGCCCCTAGGTGGAGGGCCACGGGGTACCCTGGGGCCTCTACTGCAAGTCCAGGGAGATAGGCAGGCCCCTGGGCAGCTTGCTGGGGTCAGAAGCCCCTAGGTGGAGGGCCATGGGGCACCCTGGGGCCTCTACTGCAAGTCCAGGGAGATAGGCAGGCCCCTGGGCAGCTTGCTGGGGTCAGAAGCCCGTAGGTGGAGATCAAGGGTCACCCTGGGGCCTAGTCTGCAAGTCTAGGGAGAGAGGTGGACCCCTGGGTAGCTTTCTGGGGTCAGAGGCCCCTAGGTGGAGGGCCAAGGGTCACCCTGGGGCCTCTACTGCAAGTCCAGGGAGAGAGGTGGACCCCTCGGTAGCTTGCTGGGGTCAGTAGCCCCTAGGTGGAGGGCCAATGGGCACCCTGGGGCCTCTACTGCAAGTCCAGGGAGAGAGGTGAAGCCCTGGGTAGCTTGCTGGGGTCAGAGGCCACTAGGTGGAGGGCCAGAGGGTAGCCTAGGGCCTCTACTACAAGTCCAGGGAGAGAGGTGGAGCCCTGGGTAGCTTGCTGGGGTCAGTAGCCCCTGGGTGGAGGGCAAGGGGGCACCCTGGGGCTTCTATTGCAAGTCCAGGGAGAGAGCTGGACCCCCGGGTAGCTTGCTGGGGTCAGAGGCCCCTAGGTGGAGGGCCAAGGGGCACCCAGGGGCCTCCACTGCAAGTCCAAGGAGAGATGTGGACCCCTGGGTAGCTTGCTGGGGTCAGAGGCCCCTAGGTGGAGGGCAAGGGGCACCCTGGGGCCTCTACAGCAAGTCCAGGGAGAGAGGTGGACCCCTGGGTAGTTTGCTAGGGTCAGAGGCCCCTAGGTGGAAGGCCAGAGGGCACCCTGGGGCCTATACTGCAAGTCCAGGGAGAGAAGTGGACCCCTGGGTAGCTTGCTGGTGTCAGATGCCCCTAGGTGGAGGGCCAGGGGGCACCCTGGGGCCTCTACTGCAAGTCCAGGGAGAGAGGTGGAGCCCTGGGTAGCTTGCTGTGGTCAGAGGCCCCTAGGTGGAGTGCAAGGGGGCACCCTGTGGCCTATACTGCAAGTCCAGGGAGAGAGGTGGACCCCTGGGTAGCTTGCTGGGGTCAAAGGGCCCTAGGTGGAGGGCCATGGGGCACCCTGGGGACTCTACTGCAAGTCCAGGGAGAGATGTGGACCCCTGAGTAGCTTGCTGGGGTCAGTAGCCCCTGGGTGGAGGGCAAGGGGGCACCCTGGGTCCTATACTGCAAGTCCAGGGAGAGAGGTGGACCCCTGGGTAGCTTGCTGGGGTCAGATGCCCCTAGTGGAGGGCCAGGGGGCACCCTGGGGCCTATACTGCAAGTCCAAGGAGAGAGGTGGAGCCCTGGGTAGCTTGCTGTTGTCAGTAGCCCCTGGGTGGAGGGCAAGGGGGCACCCTGGGGCCTCTACTGCAAGTCCAGGGAGAGAGGTGGAGCCCTGGGTAGCTTGCTGTGGTCAGAGGCCCCTAGGTGGAGGGCAAGGGGGCACCCTGTGGCCTATACTGCAAGTCCAGGGAGAGAGGTGGACCCCTGGGTAGCTTGCTGGGGTCAAAGGGCCCTAGGTGGAGGGCCATGGGGCACCCTGGGGACTCTACTGCAAGTCCAGGGAGATAGGCAGACCCCTCGGTAGCTTGCTGGGGTCAGAGGCCCCTAGGTGGAGGGCCAAGGGTCAACCTGGGGCCTCTACTGCAAGTCCAGGGAGAGAGGTGGAGCCCTGGGTAGCTTGCTGGGGTCAGAGGCCCCTAGGTGGAGGGCCAGAGGGCAGCCTAGGGCCTCTATTACAAGTCCAGGGAGAGAGGTGGAGCCCTGGGTAGCTTGCTGGGGTCAGTAGCCCCTGGGTGGAGGGCAAGGGGGCACCCTGGGGCCTCTATTGCAAGTCCAGGGAGAGAGCTGGACCCCCGGGTAGCTTGCTGGGGTCAGAGGCCCCTAGGTCGAGGGCCAGGGGGCACCCAGGGGTTTATACTGCAAGTCCAGGGAGAGAGGTGGACCCCTCGGTAGCTTGCTGGGGTCAGAGACCCATAGGTGGAGGGCCAATGGGCACCCTGGGGCCTCTACTGCAAGTCCAGGGAGAGAAGTGGACCCCTGGGTAGCTTGCTGGACTCAGAGGCCCCTAGGTGGAAGGCCAGGGGGCACCCTGGGGCCTCTATTGCAAGTCCAGGGAGAGAGCTGGACCCCTGGGTAGCTTGCTGGGTTCAGAGGCCCCTAGGTGGAGGGCCACGGGGTACCCTGGGGCCTCTACTGCAAGTCCAGGGAGAGATGTGGACCCCTGAGTAGCTTGCTGGGGTCAGAGGACCCTAGGTGGAGGGCCACGGGGTACCCTGGGGCCTCTACTGCAAGTCCAGGGAGAGAGGTTGAGCCCTGGGTAGCTTGCTGGGATCAGAGACCCCTAGGTGGAGGGCCAATGGGCACCCTGGGGCCTCTACTGCAAGTCCAGGGAGAGAGCTGGACCCCTGGGTAGCTTGCTGGGTTCAGAGGCCCCTAGGTGGAGGGCCACGGGGTACCCTGGGGCCTCTACTGCAAGTCCAGGGAGAGATGTGGACCCCTGAGTAGCTTGCTGGGGTCAGAGGCCCCTAGGTGGAGGGCCACGGGGTACCCTGGGGCCTCTACTGCAAGTCCAGGGAGAGAGGTTGAGCCCTGGGTAGCTTGCTGGGGTAAGTAGCCCCTGGGTGGAGGGCAAGGGGGCACCCTTGGGCCTCTACTGCAAGTCCAGGGAGAGAAGTGGAGCCCTAGGTAGCTTGCTGGGGTCAGAGGGCCCTAGGTAGAGGGCCATGGGGCACGCTGGGGACTCTACTGCAAGTCCAGGGAGATAGGCAGGCCCCTGGGTAGCTTGCTGGGGTCAGAAGCCCCTAGGTGGAGGGTCAAGGGTCACCCTGGGGCCTAGTCTGCAAGTCTAGGGAGAGAGGTGGACCCCTGGGTAGCTTTCTGGGGTCAGAGGCCCCTAGGTGGAGGGCCAAGGGGCACCCTGGGCCTCTATTGCAAGTCCAGGGAGAGAGTTTTAGCCCTGGGTAGCTTGCTGGGGTCAGAGGGCCCTAGGTGGAGGGCCATGGGGCACCCTGGGGACTCTACTGCAAGTCCAGAGAGATAGGTAGGACCCTGGGTAACTTGCTGGGGTCAGAGGCCCCTAGTCGGAGGGCCAAAGGGCACCCTGGGGCCTCTACTGCAAGTCCAGGGAGAGAGGTGAAGCCCTGGGTAGCTTGCTGGGGTCAGAGGCCCCTAGGTGGAGGGCCAGAGGGTAGCCTAGGGCCTTTACTACAAGTCCAGGGAGAGAGGTGGAGCCCTGGGTAGCTTGCTGGGGTCAGTAGCCCCTGGGTGGAGGGCAAGGGGGCACCCTGGGGCCTCTATTGCAAGTCCAGGGAGAGAGCTGGACCCCTGGGTAGCTTGCTGGGTTCAGAGGCCCCTAGGTGGAGGGCCACGGGGTACCCTGGGGCCTCTACTGCAAGTCCAGGGAGAGATGTGGACCCCTGAGTAGCTTGCTGGGGTCAGAGGCCCCTAGGTGGAGGGCCACGGGGTACCCTGGGGCCTCTACTGCAAGTCCAGGGAGATAGGCAGGCCCCTGGGCAGCTTGCTGGGGTCAGAAGCCACTAGGTGGAGGGTCAAGGGTCACCCTGGGGCCTAGTCTGCAAGTCTAGGGAGAGAGGTGGACCCCTGGGTAGCTTTCTGGGGTCAGAGGCCCCTAGGTGGAGGGCCAAGGGGCACCCTGGGGCCTCTATTGCAAGCCCAGGGAGAGAGGTGGACCCCTGGGCAGCTTGCTTGGGTCAGGGGCCCCTAGGTGGAGGACCAGGGGGCACCCTGAGGCCTATACTGCAAGTACAGGGAGAGAGTTTTAGCCCTGGGTAGCTTGCTGGGGTCAGAGGGCCCTAGGTGGAGGGCCATGGGGCACCCTGGGGCCTCTACTGCAAGTCCAGGGAGAGAGGTGAAGCCCTGAGTAGCTTGCTGGGGTCAGAGGCCCCTAGGTGGAGGGCCAGAGGGTAGCCTAGGGCCTCTACTGCAAGTCCAGGGAGAGAGGTGGAGCCCTGGGTAGCTTGCTGGGGTCAGTAGCCCCTGGGTGGAGGGCAAGCGGGCACCCTGGGGCCTCTATTGCAAGTCCAGGGAGAGAGGTGGACCCCTGGGTAGCTTGCTGGGTTCAGAGGCCCCTAGGTGGAGGGCCACGGGGTACCCTGGGCCCTCTACTGCAAGTCCAGGGAGAGATGTGGACCCCTGAGTAGCTTGCTGGGGTCAGAGGCCCCTAGGTGGAGGGCCATGGATTACCCTGGGGCCTCTACTGCAAGTCCAGGGAGAGAGGTTGAGCCCTGGGTAGCTTGCTGGGGTAAGTAGCCCCTGGGTGGAGGGCAAGGGGGCACCCTTGGGCCTCTACTGCAAGTCCAGGGAGAGAAGTGGAGCCCTAGGTAGCTTGGTGGGGTCAGAGGGCCCTAGGTGGAGGGCCATGGGGCACCCTGGGGACTCTACTGCAAGTCCAGGGAGATAGGCAGGCCCCTGGGCAGCTTGCTGGGGTCAGAAGCCCCTAGGTGGAGGGTCAAGGGTCACCCTGGGGCCTAGTCTGCAAGTCTAGGGAGAGAGGTGGACCCCTGGGTAGCTTTCTGGGGTCAGAGGCCCCTAGGTGGAGGGCCAAGGGGCACCCTGGGGCCTCTATTGCAAGTCCAGGGAGAGAGGTGGACCCCTGGGCAGCTTGCTTGGGTCAGGGGCCCCTAGGTGGAGGACCAGGGGGCACCCTGAGGCCTATACTGCAAGTCCAGGGAGAGAGTTTTAGCCCTGGGTAGCTTGCTGGGGTCAGAGGGCCCTAGGTGGAGGGCCATGGGGCACCCTGGGGACTCTACTGCAAGTCCAGGGAGATAGGTAGGACCCTGGGTAGCTTGCTGGGGCCAGAGGCCCCTAGGTGGAGGGCCAACGGGCACCCTGGGGCCTCTACTGCAAGTCCAGGGAGAGAGGTGAAGCCCTGGGTAGCTTGCTGGGGTCAGAGGCCCCTAGGTGGAGGGCCAGAGGGTAGCCTAGGGCCTCTACTACAAGTCCAGGGAGAGAGGTGGAGCCCTGGGTAGCTTGCTGGGGTCAGTAGCCTCTGGGTGGAGGGCAAGGGGGCACCCTGGGGCCTCTTTTGCAAGTCCAGGGAGAGAGCTGGACCCCCGGGTAGCTTGCTGGGGTCAGAGGCCCCTAGGTGGACGGCCACGGGGCACCCTGGGGCCTCTACTGAGGGTCCACGGAGAGAGGTGGACCCCTCGGTAGCTTGCTGGGGTCAGAGGCCCCTAGGTGGAGGTCCAAGGGGCACCCTGGGGCCTCTACTGCAAGTCCAGGGAGAGAGGTGGACTCCAGGGAAGCTTGCTGGGGTCAAAGGCCCCTAGGTGGAGGGCAAGGGGCACCCTGGGGCCTCTACAGCAAGTCCAGGGAGAGAGGTGGACCCCTGGGTAGTTTGCTAGGGTCAGAGGCCCCTAGGTGGAAGGCCAGAGGGCACCCTGGGGCCTATACTGCAAGTCCAGGGAGAGAGGTGGACCCCTGGGTAGCTTGCTGGTGTCAGATGCCCCTAGTATAGGGCCAGGGGGCACCCTGGGTCCTATACTGCAAGTCCAGGGAGAGAGGTGGACACCTGGGTAGCTTGCTGGGGTCAGATGCCCCTAGTGGAGGACCAGGGGGCATCCTGGGGCCTATACTGCAAGTCCAAGGAGAGAGGTGGACCACTGGGTAGCTTGCTGGGGTCAGAGGCCCCTAGTTGGAGGGCCAGGGGGCACCCTGGGGCCTATACTGCAAGTCCAGGGAGAGAGGTGGACCCCTGGGTAGCTTGCTGGGGTCAGAGGCCCCTAGTTGGAGGGCCAGGGGCCACCCTGGGGCCTATACTGCAAGTCCAGGGAGAGAGGTGGACCCCTGGGTAGCTTGCTGGGGTCAGAGGCCCCTAGGTGGAGGGCCAGGGGGCACCCTGGGGCCTCTATTGCAAGTCTAGGGAGAGAGCTGGACCCCTGGGTAGCTTGCTGGGTTCAGAGGCCCCTAGGTGGAGGGCCACGGGGTACCCTGGGGCCTCTATTGCAAGTCCAGGGAGAGAGCTGGACCCCTGGGTAGCTTGCTGGGTTCAGAGGCCCCTAGGTGGAGGGCCACGGGTTACCCTGGGGCCTCTACTGCAAGTCCAGGGAGAGAGGTGGAGCCCTGGGCAGCTTGCTGGGGTAAGAGGCCCCTAGGTGGAGGGCCAGAGGGTAGCCTAGGGCCTCTACTACAAGTCCAGGGAGAGAGGTGGAGCCCTGGGTAGCTTGCTGGGGTCAGTAGCCTCTGGGTGGAGGGCAAGGGGGCACCCTGGGGCCTCTTTTGCAAGTCGAGGGAGAGAGCTGGACCCCCGGGTAGCTTGCTGGGGTCAGAGGCCCCTAGGTGGACGGCCACGGGGCACCCTGGGGCCTCTACTGAGGGTCCACGGAGAGAGGTGGACCCCTCGGTAGCTTGCTGGGGTCAGAGGCCCCTAGGTGGAGGTCCAAGGGGCACCCTGGGGCCTCTACTGCAAGTCCAGGGAGAGAGGTGGACTCCAGGGAAGCTTGCTGGGGTCAAAGGCCCCTAGGTGGAGGGCAAGGGGCACCCTGGGGCCTCTACAGCAAGTCCAGGGAGAGAGGTGGACCCCTGGGTAGTTTGCTAGGGTCAGAGGCCCCTAGGTGGAAGGCCAGAGGGCACCCTGGGGCCTATACTGCAAGTCCAGGGAGAGAAGTGGACCCCTGGGTAGCTTGCTGGTGTCAGATGCCCCTAGTATAGGGCCAGGGGGCACCCTGGGTCCTATACTGCAAGTCCAGGGAGAGAGGTGGACACCTGGGTAGCTTGCTGGGGTCAGATGCCCCTAGTGGAGGACCAGGGGGCATCCTGGGGCCTATACTGCAATTCCAAGGAGAGAGGTGGACCACTGGGTAGCTTGCTGGGGTCAGAGGCCCCTAGTTGGAGGGCCAGGGGGCACCCTGGGGCCTATACTGCAAGTCCAGGGAGAGAGGTGGACCCCTGGGTAGCTTGCTGGGGTCAGAGGCCCCTAGTTGGAGGGCCAGGGGCCACCCTGGGGCCTATACTGCAAGTCCAGGGAGAGAGGTGGACCCCTGGGTAGCTTGCTGGGGTCAGAGGCCCCTAGGTGGAGGGCCAGGGGGCACCCTGGGGCCTCTATTGCAAGTCTAGGGAGAGAGCTGGACCCCTGGGTAGCTTGCTGGGTTCAGAGGCCCCTAGGTGGAGGGCCACGGGGTACCCTGGGGCCTCTATTGCAAGTCCAGGGAGACAGGTAGGACCCTGGGTAGCTTGCTGGGGCCAGAGGCCCCTAGGTGGAGGGCCAACGGGCACCCTGGGGCCTCTACTGCAAGTCCAGGGAGAGAGGTGAAGCCCTGGGTAGCTTGCTGGGGTCAGAGGCCCCTAGTTGGAGGGCCAGAGGGTAGCCTAGGGCCTCTACTACAAGTCCAGGGAGAGAGGTGGAGCCCTGGGTAGCTTGCTGGGGTCAGTAGCCTCTGGGTGGAGGGCAAGGGGGCACCCTGGGGCCTCTTTTGCAAGTCCAGGGAGAGAGGTGGAGCCCTGGGTAGCTTGCTGGGGTCAGTAGCCTCTGGGTGGAGGGCAAGGGGGCACCCTGGGGCCTCTTTTGCAAGTCCAGGGAGAGAGCTGGACCCCCGGGTAGCTTGCTGGGGTCAGAGGCCCCTAGGTGGACGGCCACGGGGCACCCTGGGGCCTCTACTGAGGGTCCACGGAGAGAGGTGGACCCCTCGGTAGCTTGCTGGGGTCAGAGGCCCCTAGGTGGAGGTCCAAGGGGCACCCTGGGGCCTCTACTGCAAGTCCAGGGAGAGAGGTGGACTCCAGGGAAGCTTGCTGGGGTCAAAGGCCCCTAGGTGGAGGGCAAGGGGCACCCTGGGGCCTCTACAGCAAGTCCAGGGAGAGAGGTGGACCCCTGGGTAGTTTGCTAGGGTCAGAGGCCCCTAGGTGGAAGGCCAGAGGGCACCCTGGGGCCTATACTGCAAGTCCAGGGAGAGAGGTGGACCCCTGGGTAGCTTGCTGGTGTCAGATGCCCCTAATATAGGGCCAGGGGGCACCCTGGGTCCTATACTGCAAGTCCAGGGAGAGAGGTGGACACCTGGGTAGCTTGCTGGGGTCAGATGCCCCTAGTGGAGGACCAGGGGGCATCCTGGGGCCTATACTGCAAGTCCAAGGAGAGAGGTGGACCACTCGGTGGCTTGCTGGGGTCAGAGGCCCCTAGTTGGAGGGCCAGGGGGCACCCTGGGGCCTATACTGCAAGTCCAGGGAGAGAGGTGGACCCCTGGGTAGCTTGCTGGGGTCAGAGGCCCCTAGTTGGAGGGCCAGGGGCCACCCTGGGGCCTATACTGCAAGTCCAGGGAGAGAGGTGGACCCCTGGGTAGCTTGCTGGGGTCAGAGGCCCCTAGGTGGAGGGCCAGGGGGCACCCTGGGGCCTCTATTGCAAGTCTAGGGAGAGAGCTGGACCCCTGGGTAGCTTGCTGGGTTCAGAGGCCCCTAGGTGGAGGGCCACGGGGTACCCTGGGGCCTCTATTGCAAGTCCAGGGAGAGAGCTGGACCCCTGGGTAGCTTGCTGGGTTCAGAGGCCCCTAGGTGGAGGGCCACGGGGTACCCTGGGGCCTCTACTGCAAGTCCAGGGAGAGAGGTGGAGCCCTGGGCAGCTTGCTGGGGTAAGTAGCCCCTGGGTGGAGGGCAAGGGGGCACCCTGGGGCCTCTACTGCAAGTCCAGGGAGAGAAGTGGAGCCCTAGGTAGCTTGCTGGGGTCAGAGGGCCCTAGGTGGAGGGCCATGGGGCACCCTGGGGACTCTACTGCAAGTCCAGGGAGATAGGCAGGCCCCTGGGCAGCTTGCTGGGGTCAGAAGCCCCTAGGTGGAGATCAAGGGTCACCCTGGGGCCTAGTCTGCAAGTCTAGGGAGAGAGGTGGACCCCTGGGTAGCTTTCTGGGGTCAGAGGCCCCTAGGTGGAGGGCCAAGGGTCACCCTGGGGCCTCTACTGCAAGTCCAGGGAGAGAGGTGGACCCCTCAGTAGCTTGCTGGGGTCAGAGGCCCCTAGGTGGAGGGCCAATGGGCACCCTGGGGCCTCTACTGCAAGTCCAGGGAGAGAGGTGAAGCCCTGGGTAGCTTGCTGGGGTCAGAGGCCACTAGGTGGAGGGCCAGAGGGTAGCCTAGGGCCTCTACTACAAGTCCAGGGAGAGAGGTGGAGCCCTGGGTAGCTTGCTGGGGTCAGTAGCCCCTGGGTGGAGGGCAAGGGGGCACCCTGGGGCCTCTATTGCAAGGCCAGGGAGAGAGCTGGACCCCCGGGTAGCTTGCTGGGGTCAGAGGCCCCTAGGTGGAGGGCCAGGGGGCACCCAGGGGCCTCCACTGCAAGTCCAAGGAGAGATGTGGACCCCTTGGTAGCTTGCTGGGGTCAGAGGCCCCTAGGTGGAGGGCAAGGGGCACCCTGGGGCCTCTACAGCAAGTCCAGGGAGAGAGGTGGACCCCTGGGTAGTTTGCTAGGGTCAGAGGCCCCTAGGTGGAAGGCCAGAGGGCACCCTGGGGCCTATACTGCAAGTCCAGGGAGAGAAGTGGACCCCTGGGTAGCTTGCTGGTGTCAGATGCCCCTAGGTGGAGGGCCAGGGGGCACTCTGGGTCCTATACTGCAAGTCCAGGGAGAGAGGTGGACCCCTGGGTAGCTTGCTGGGGTCAGAGGCCCCTAGGTGGAGGGTCACGGGGCACCCTTGGGCCTCTATCTCAAGTCCAGGGGGAAAGAGGTGGACCCCTCGGTAACTTGCTGGGGTCAGTAGCCCCTGGGTGGAGGGCAAGGGGGCACCCTGGGGCCTCTATTGCAAGTCCAGGGAGAGAGGTGGAGCCCTGGGTAGCTTGCTGGGGTCAGTAGCCCCTGGGTGGAGGGCAAGGGGGCACCCTGGGTCCTATACTGCAAGTCCAGGGAGAGAGGTGGACCCCTGGTAGCTTGCTGGGGTCAGATGCCCCTAGTGGAGGGCCAGGGGGCACCCTGGGGCCTATACTGCAAGTCCAAGGAGAGAGGTGGAGCCCTGGGTAGCTTGCTGGGGTCAGTAGCCCCTGGGTGGAGGGCAAGGGGGCACCCTGGGGCCTCTACTGCAAGTCCAAGGAGAGAGGTGGAGCCCTGGGTAGCTTGCTGTGGTCAGAGGCCCCTAGGTGGAGGGCAAGGGGGCACCCTGTGGCCTATACTGCAAGTCCAGGGAGAGAGGTTGACCCCTGGGTAGCTTGCTGGGGTCAAAGGGCCCTAGGTGGAGGGCCATGGGGCACCCTGGGGACTCTACTGCAAGTCCAGGGAGATAGGCAGACCCCTCGGTAGCTTGCTGGGGTCAGAGGCCCCTAGGTGGAGGGCCAAGGGTCAACCTGGGGCCTATACTGCAAGTCCAAGGAGAGAGGTGGAGCCCTGGGTAGCTTGCTGGGGTCAGAGGCCCCTGGTGGAGGGCCAGAGGGCAGCCTAGGGCCTCTATTACAAGTCCAGGGAGAGAGGTGGAGCCCTGGGTAGCTTGCTGGGGTCAGTAGCCCCTGGGTGGAGGGCAAGGGGTTACCCTGGGGCCTCTATTGCAAGTCCAGGGAGAGAGCTGGACCCCCGGGTAGCTTGCTGGGGTCAGAGGCCCCTAGGTCGAGGGCCAGGGGGCACCCAGGGGTTTATACTGCAAGTCCAGGGAGAGAGGTGGACCCCTCGGTAGCTTGCTGGGGTCAGAGACCCATAGGTGGAGGGCCAATGGGCACCCTGGGGCCTCTACTGCAAGTCCAGGGAGAGATGTGGACCCCTGGGTAGCTTGCTGGACTCAGAGGCCCCTAGGTGGAGGGCCAGGGGGCACCCTGGGGCCTCTATTGCAAGTCCAGGGAGAGAGCTGGACCCCTGGGTAGCTTGCTGGGTTCAGAGGCCCCTAGGTGGAGGGCCACGGGGTACCCTGGGGCCTCTACTGCAAGTCCAGGGAGAGATGTGGACCCCTGAGTAGCTTGCTGGGGTCAGAGGCCCCTAGGTGGAGGGCCACGGGGTACCCTGGGGCCTCTACTGCAAGTCCAGGGAGAGAGGTTGAGCCCTGGGTAGCTTGCTGGGGTCAGAGACCCCTAGGTGGATGGCCAATGGGCACCCTGGGGCCTCTACTGCAAGTCCAGGGAGAGAGCTGGACCCCTGGGTAGCTTGCTGGGTTCAGAGGCCCCTAGGTGGAGGGCCACGGGGTACCCTGGGGCCTCTACTGCAAGTCCAGGGAGAGATGTGGACCCCTGAGTAGCTTGCTGGGGTCAGAGGCCCCTAGGTGGAGGGCCACGGGGTACCCTGGGGCCTCTACTGCAAGTCCAGGGAGAGAGGTTGAGCCCTGGGTAGCTTGCTGGGGTAAGTAGCCCCTGGGTGGAGGGCAAGGGGGCACCCTTGGGCCTCTACTGCAAGTCAAGGGAGAGAAGTGGAGCCCTAGGTAGCTTGCTGGGGTCAGAGGGCCCTAGGTAGAGGGCCATGGGGCACGCTGGGGACTCTACTGCAAGTCCAGGGAGATAGGCAGGCCCCTGGGCAGCTTGCTGGGGTCAGAAGCACCTAGGTGGAGGGTCAAGGGTCACCCTGGGGCCTAGTCTGCAAGTCTAGGGAGAGAGGTGGACCCCTGGGTAGCTTTCTGGGGTCAGAGGCCCCTAGGTGGAGGGCCAAGGGGCACCCTGGGCCTCTATTGCAAGTCCAGGGAGAGAGTTTTAGCCCTGGGTAGCTTGCTGGGGTCAGAGGGCCCTAGGTGGAGGGCCATGGGGCACCCTGGGGACTCTACTGCAAGTCCAGGGAGATAGGTAGGACCCTGGGTAGCTTGCTGGGGTCAGGGGCCCCTAGGTGGAGGGCCAATGGGCACCCTGGGGCCTCTACTGCAAGTCCAGGGAGAGAGGTGAAGCCCTGGGTAGCTTGCTGGGGTCAGAGGCCCCTAGGTGGAGGGCTAGAGGGTAGCCTAGGGCCTCTACTACAAGTCCAGGGAGAGAGGTGGAGCCCTGGGTAGCTTGCTGGGGTCAGTAGCCCCTGGGTGGAGGGCAAGGGGGCACCCTGGGGCCTCTATTGCAAGTCCAGGGAGAGAGCTGGACCCCTGGGTAGCTTGCTGGGTTCAGAGGCCCCTAGGTGGAGGGCCACGGGGTACCCTGGGGCCTCTACTGCAAGTCCAGGGAGAGATGTGGACCCCTGAGTAGCTTGCTGGGGTCAGAGGCCCCTAGGTGGAGGGCCACGGGGTACCCTGGGGCCTCTACTGCAAGTCCAGGGAGAGATGTGGACCCCTGAGTAGCTTGCTGGGGTCAGAGGCCCCTAGGTGGAGGGCCATGGGGTACCCTGGGGCCTCTACTGCAAGTCCAGGGAGAGAGGTTGAGCCCTGGGTAGCTCGCTGGGGTAAGTAGCCCCTGGGTGGAGTGCAAGGGGGCACCCTTGGGCCTCTACTGCAAGTCCAGGGAGAGAAGTGGAGCCCTAGGTAGCTTGGTGGGGTCAGAGGGCCCTAGGTGGAGGGCCATGGGGCACCCTGGGGACTCTACTGCAAGTCCAGGGAGATAGGCAGGCCCCTGGTCAGCTTGCTGGGGTCAGAAGCCCCTAGGTGGAGGGTCAAGGGTCACCCTGGGGCCTAGTCTGCAAGTCTAGGGAGAGAGGTGGACCCCTGGGTAGCTTTCTGGGGTCAGAGGCCCCTAGGTGGAGTGCCAAGGGGCACCCTGGGGCCTCTATTGCAAGTCCAGGGAGAGAGGTGGACCCCTGGGCAGCTTGCTTGGGTCAGGGGCCCCTAGGTGGAGGACCAGGGGGCACCCTGAGGCCTATACTGCAAGTCCAGGGAGAGAGTTTTAGCCCTGGGTAGCTTGCTGGGGTCAGAGGGCCCTAGGTGGAGGGCCATGGGGCACCCTGGGGACTCTACTGCAAGTCCAGGGAGATAGGTAGGACCCTGGGTAGCTTGCTGGGGTCAGAGGCCCCCAGGTGGAGGACCAATGGGCACCCTGGGGCCTCTACTGCAAGTCCAGGGAGAGAGGTGAAGCCCTGGGTAGCTTGCTGGGGTCAGAGGCCCCTAGGTGGACGGCCAGAGGGTAGCCTAGGGCCTCTACTACAAGTCCAGGGAGAGAGGTGGAGCCCTGGGTAGCTTGCTGGGGTCAGTAGCCTCTGGGTGGAGGGCAAGGGGGCACCCTGGGGCCTCTTTTGCAAGTCCAGGGAGAGAGCTGGACCCCCGGGTAGCTTGCTGGGGTCAGAGGCCCCTAGGTGGACGGCCACGGGGCACCCTGGGGCCTCTATCTCAAGTCCAGGGGGAGAGAGGTGGACCCCTCGGTAACTTGCTGGGATCAGAGACCCCTAGGTGGAAGGCCAATGGGCACTCTGGGGCCTCTACTGCAAGTCCAAGGAGAGAGGTGGACCCCTGGGTAGCTTGCTGGGGTCAGATGCCCCTAGGTGGAGGGCCAGGGGGCACCCTGGGTCCTATACTGCAAATCCAAGGAAAGAGGTGGACCCCTGGGTAGCTTGCTGGGGTCAGTAGCCCTTGGGTGGAGGGCAAGAGGGCACCCTGGGGCCTCTATTGCAAGTCCAGGGAGAGAGCTGGACCCCTGGGTATCTTGCTGGGTTCAGAGGCCCCTAGGTGGAGGGCCACGGGGTACCCTGGGGCCTCTACTGCAAGTCCAGGGAGAGATGTGGACCCCTGGGTAGCTTGCTGGACTCAGAGGCCCCTAGGTGGAGTTCCACGGGGTACCCTGGGGCCTCTACTGAGAGTCCAGGGAGAGAGGTGGAGCCCTGGGTAGCTTGCTGGGGTCAGTAGCCCCTGGGTGGAGGGAAAGGGGGCACCCTGGGGCCTCTACTGCAAGTCTAGGGAGAGAGGTGGAGCCCTGGGTAGCTTGCTGGGGTCAGAGGCCCTTAGGTGGAGGGCAAGGGGGCACCCTGTGGCCTATACTGCAAGTCCAGGGAGAGATGTGGACCCCTGGATAGCTTGCTGGGGTCAGAGGGCCCTAGGTGGAGGGCCATGGGGCACCATGGGGGCTCTACTGCAAGTCCAGGGAGATAGACAGGCCCCTGGGCAGCTTGCTGTGGTCAGAAGCCCTTAGGTGGAGGGCCAAGGGTCACCCTGGAGCCTAGTCTGCAAGTCTAGGGAGAGAGGTGGACCCCTGGGTAGCTTGCTGGGTCAGAGGCCCCTAGGTGGAGGGCCAAAGGGCACCCTGGGGTCTCTATTGCAAGTCCAGGGAGAGAGGTGGGCCCCTGGGCAGCTTGCTTGGGTCAGGGGCCCCTAGGTGGAGAACCAGGGGGCACCCTGAGGCCTATACTGCAAGTCCAGGGAGAGAGATGGAGCCCTGGGTAGCTTTCTGGGTCAGAGGCCCCTAGGTGGAGGGCCAAGGGGCACCCTGGGGCCTCTATTGCAAGTCCAGGGAGAGAGGTGGACCCCTGGGCAGCTTGCTTGGGTCAGGGGCCCCTAGGTGGAGGACCAGGGGGCACCCTGAGGCCTATACTGCAAGTCCAGGGAGAGAGATGGAGCCCTGGGTAGCTTGCTGGGGTCAGAGGGCCCTAGGTGGAGGGCCATGGGGCACCCTGGGGACTCTACTGCAAGTAAAGGGAGATAGGTAGGACCCTGGGTAGCTTGCTGGGGTCAGAGGCCCCTAGGTGGAGGGCCAAGGGTCACCCTGGGGCCTCTACTGCAAGTCTAGGGAGAGAGGTGGACCACTGGGAAGATTGGTGGGGTCAGAGGCCTCTAGGTGGAGGGCCAATGGGCACCCTGGGGCCTCTACTGCAAGTCCAGGGAGAGAGGTGAAGCTCTGGGTAGCTTGCTGGGGTCAGAGGCCCCTAGGTGGAGGGCCAGAGGGCAGCCTAGGGTCTCTACTACAAGTCCAGGGAGAGAGGTGGAGCCCTGAGTAGCTTGCTGGGGTCAGTAGCCCCTGGGTGGAGGGCAAGGGGGCACCCTGGGGCCTCCATTGCAAGTCCAGGGAGAGAGCTGGACCCCCGGGTAGCTTGCTGGGGTCAGAGGCCCCTAGGTGGAGGGCCAAGTGGCACCCTGGGGCCTCGACTGCAAGTCCAGGAAGAGAGGTGGACTCCAGGGTAGCTTGCTGGAGTCAGAGGCCCCTAGGTGGAGGGCCAGAGGGCACCGTGGGGCCTTTACTGCAAGTACAGGGAGAGAGGTGGACCCCTGGGTAGTTTGCTGGGGTCAGATGCCCCTAGGTGGAGGACCAGGGGGCACCCTGGGGCCTATACTGCAAGTCCAGGGAGAGAGGTGGACCCTTGGGTAGCTTGCTAGGGTCAGAGGCCCCTAGGTGGAGGGTCACGGGGCGCCCTGGGGCCTATACTGCAAGTCCAGGGAGAGAGGTGGACCCCTGGGTAGCTTGCTAGGGTCAGAGGCCCCTAGGTGGAGGGTCACGGGGCGCCCTGGGGCCTCTATTGCAAGTCCAGGGAGAGAGGTGGACCCCTGGGTAGCTTGCTGGAGTCAGAGGCCCCTAGGTGGAGGGCCAGAGGGCACCGTGGGTCCTATACTGCAAGTCCAGGGAGAGAGGTGGACCCCTGGGTAGCTTGCTGGGGTCAGATGCCCCTAGGTGGAGGGCCAGGGGGCACCCTGGGGCCTATACTGCAAGTCCAGGGAGAGAGGTGGACTCCTGGGTAGCTTGCTAGGGTCAGAGGCCCCTAGGTGGAGGGTCACGGGGCGCCCTGGGGCCTCTATTGCAAGTCCAGGGAGAGAGGTGGACCACTCGGTAGCTTGCTGGGGTCAGAGGGCCCTAGGTGGAGGGCCATGGGGCACTCTGGGGGCTCTACTGCAAGTCCAGGAAGATAGGCAGGCCCCTGGGCAGTTTGCTGGGGTCAGAAGCCCCTAGGTGGAGGGCCAAGGGTCACCCTGGAGCCTAGTCTGCAAGTCTAGGGAGAGAGGTGGACCCCTGGGTAGCTTTCTGGGGTCAGAGGCCCCTAGGTGGAGGGCCAAGGGGCACCCTGGGGCCTCTATTGCACGTCCAGGGAGCGAGGTGGACCCCTGGGCAGCTTGCTTGAGTCAGGGGCCCCTAGGTGGAGGACCAGGGGGCACCCTGAGGCCTATACTGCAAGTCCAGGGAGAGAGATGGAGCCCTGGGTAGCTTGCTGGGGTCAGAGGCCCCTAGGTGGAGGAGCAGGGGGCACCCTGAGGCCTGTACTGCAAGTCCAGGGAGAGAGATGGACCCCTGGGTAGCTTGCTGGGGTCAGAGGGCCCTAGGTGGAGGGCCATGGGGCACCCTGGGGACTCTACTGCAAGTACAGGGAGATAGGTAGGACCCTGGGTGCTTGCTGGGGTCAGAGGCCCCTAGGTGGAGGTCCAAGGGTCACCCTGGGGCCTCTACTGCAAGTCTAGGGAGAGAGGTGGACCACTGGGAATCTTGCTGGGGTCAGTAGCCCCTGGGTGGAGGACCAAGGGACAACCTGGGGCCTCTACTGCAAGTCCAGGGAGAGAGGTGGAGCCCTGGGTAGCTTGCTGGGGTCAGAGGCCCCTAGGTGGAGGGCCAGAGGGCAGCCTAGGGCCTCTACTACAAGTCCAGGGAGAGAGGTGGAGCCCTGGGTAGCTTGCTGGGGTCAGTAGCCCCTGGGTGGAGGGCAAGGGGGCACCCTGGGGCCTCTATTGCAAGTCCAGGGAGAGAGCTGGACCCCCGGGTAGCTTGCTGGGGTCAGAGGCCCCTAGGTGGAGGGCCAGGGGGCAACCAGGGGCCTCTACTGCAAGTCCAGGGAGAGAGGTGGACCCCTGGGTAGCTTGCTGGGGTCAGAGGCCCCTAGGTCGAGGGCCAGAGGGCAGCTTAGGGCCTCTACTACACGTCCAGGGAGAGAGGTGGAGCCCTGGGTAGCTTGCTGGGGTCAGTAGCCCATGGGCGGAGGGCAAGGGGGCACCCTGGGGCCTCTATTGCAAGTCCAGGGAGAGAGCTGGACCCCTGGGTAGCTTGCTGGGGTCAGAGGCCCCTAGGTGGAGGGCCACGAGGTACCCTGGGGCCCTTACTGCAATTCCAGGGAGAGATGTGGACCCCTGGGTAGCTTGCTGGGGTCAGAGGCCCCTAGGTGGAGGGCCAGGAGGTACCCTAGGGCCTCTACTGCAAGTCCTGGCAGAGAGGTGGAGCCCTGGGTAGCTTGCTGGGGTCAGTAGCCCCTGGGTGGAGGGCAAGGGGGCACCCTGGGGCCTCTACTGCAAGTCCAGGGAGAGAGGTGGAGCCCTGGGTAGCTTGCTGGGGTCAGAGGCCCCTAGGTGGAGGGCAAAGGGGCAACCTGTGGCCTATACTGCAAGTCCAGGGAGAGAGGTGGACCCCTTGGTAGCTTGCTGGGGTCAAAGAGCCCTAGGTGGAGGGCCATGGGGCACCCTGGGGACACTACTGCAAGTCCAGGGAGATAGGCAGGCCCCTGGGCAGCTTGTTAGGGTCAGAGGCCCCTAGGTGGAGGGCCAAGGGTCTCCCTGGGGCCTAGTCAGCAAGTCCAGGGAGAGAGGTGGACCCCTGGGCAGCTTGCTTGGGTCAGGGGCCCCTAGGTAGAGGACCAGGGGGCACCCTGGGGCCTATACTGCTAGTCCAGGGAGAGAGTTGGAGCCCTGGGTAGCTTGCTGGGGTCAGAGGGCCCTAGGTGGAGGGCCAGGGGGCACCCTGGGGACTCTAATGCAAGTCCAGGGAGATAGGTAGGCCCCTGGGTAGCTTACTGGGGTCAGAGGCCCCTAGGTGGAGGGCCAAGGGTCACACTGGGGCCTCTACTGCAAGTCTAGGGAGAGAGGTGGACCACTGGGAAGCTTGCTGGGGGCAGACGCCCCTAGGTGGAGGGCCAGGGGGCACCCAGCGGCGTCTACTGCAAGTCCACGGAGAGATGTGGACCCCTGGGTAGCTTGCTGGGGTCAGAGGCCCCTAGGTGGAGGGTCACGGGGCACCCTGGGGCCTCTATTGCAATTCCAGGGAGAGAGCTGGACCCCTGGGTAGCTTGCTTGGGTCAGAGGCCCCTAGGTGGAGGGCCAGGGGGCACCCAGCGGCGTCTACTGCAAGTCCACGGAGAGATGTGGACCCCTGGGTAGCTTGCTGGGTTCAGAGGCCCCTAGGTGGAGGGCCTTGGGGTACCCAGGGGCCTCTACTGCAAGTCCAGGGAGAGATGTGGACCCCTGGGTAGCTTGCTGGGGTCAGAGGCCCCTAGGTGGAGGGCCACGGGGTACCGTGGGGCCTCTACTGCAAGTTCAGGGAGAGAGGTGGAGACCTGGGTAGCTTGCTGGGGTCAGTAGCCCTTGGGTGGAGGGCCAATGGGCACCCTGGGGCCTCTACTGCAGTCCAGGGAGATAGGCAGGCCCCTGGGCAGCTTGCTGG
Organism: Danio rerio; assembly: GCF_049306965.1. Classification (NCBI taxonomy): domain Eukaryota; kingdom Metazoa; phylum Chordata; class Actinopteri; order Cypriniformes; family Danionidae; genus Danio; species Danio rerio. The sequence goes on along the minus strand of NC_133185.1, from coordinate 19,980,469 downwards.
GGTCAGAGGCCCCAAGATGGAGGGCCAAGGGTCAACCTGGGGCCTCTACTGCAAGTCCAGTGAGAGAGGTGAATAACTGGGAAGCTTGCTGGTGTCAGAGGCCCCTAGGGGGAGGGCCAGGGGGCACCGTAGGGCCTCTACTATAAGTCCAGGGAGAGATGTTGACCCCTGGGTAGCTTTCTGGGGTCAGAGGCCCCTAGGTGGAGGGCCAGGGGGCACCCTGGGGCATCTACTGCAAGTCCAGGCAGAGATGTGGACCCCTGGGTAGCTTGCTGGGGTCAGAGGCCCCTAGGTGGAGGGCCAAGGGGCACCCTGGGGGGCCTCTACTGCAAGTCCAGGGAGAGAGGTGGACCCATCGGTAGCTTGCTGGGGTCAGAGGCCCCTAGGTAAAGGGCCAATGGGCACCCTGGGGCCTCTACTGCAAGTCCAGGGAGAGAGGTGAAGCCCAGGGTAGCTTGCTGGGGTCAGAGTCCCCTAGGTGGAGGGCCAGAGGGCAGCCTAGGGCCTCTACTACAAGTCCAGGGAGAGAGGTGGAGCCCTGGGTAGCTTGCTGGGGTCAGTAGCCCCTGGGTGGAGGGCAAGGGGGCACCCTGGGGCCTCTATTGCAAGTCCAGGGAGAGAGTTGGACCCCCGGGTAGCTTGCTCGGGTCAGAGGCCCCTAAGTGGAGGGCCAGGGGGCACCCTGGGGCCTCCACTGCAAGTCCAAGGAGAGATGTGGACCCCTGGGTAGCTTGCTGGGGTCAGATGCACCTAGGTGGAGGGCCAGGCCAGGGGGCACCCTGGGTCATATACTGCAAGTCCAGGGAGAGAGGTGGACTCCTGGGTAGCTTGCTGGTGTCAGATGCACCTAGGTGTAGGGCCAGGGGGCACCCTGGGTCCTATACTGCAAGTCCAGGGAGAGAGGTGGACCCCTGGGTAGCTTGCTGGGGTCAGATGCCCCTAGGTGGAGGGCCAGGGGGAACCTTGGGGCCTCTACAGCAAGTCCAGGGAGAGAGGTGGACCTCTGGGTAGTTTGCTAGGGACAGAGGCCTCTAGGTGGAGGGCCAGAGGGCACACTGGGGCCTATACTGCAAGTCCAGGGAGAGAGGTGGACCCCTGGGTAGCTTGCTGGTGTCAGATGCCCCTATGTGGAGGGCCAGGGGGCACCCTGGGGCCTCTACTGCAAGTCCAGGGAGAGAGGTGGACCCCTGGGCAGCTTGCTTGGGTCAGGGGCCCCTAGGTGGAGGACCAGGGGGCACCCTGAGGCCTATACTGCAAGTCCAGGGAGAGAGTTTTAGCCCTGGGTAGCTTGCTGGGGTCAGAGGGCCCTAGGTGGAGGGCCATGGGGCACCCTGGGGACTCTACTGCAAGTCCAGGGAGATAGGTAGGACCCTGGGTAGCTTGCTGGGGTCAGAGGCCCCTAGGTGGAGGGCCAATGGGCACCCTGGGGCCTCTACTGCAAGTCCAGGGAGAGAGGTGAAGCCCTGGGTAGCTTGCTGGGGTCAGAGGCCCCTAGGTGGAGGGCCAGAGGGTAGCCTAGGGCCTCTACTACAAGTCCAGGGAGAGAGGTGGAGCCCTGGGTAGCTTGCTGGGGTCAGAGGCCCCTAGGTGGAGGGCAAGGGGCACCCTGGGGCCTCTACAGCAAGTCCAGGGAGAGAGGTGGACCCCTGGGTAGCTTGCTGGACTCAGAGGCCCCTAGGTGGAGGGCCAGGGGGCATCCTGGGGCCTCTATTGCAAGTCTAGGGAGAGAGCTGGACCCCTGGGTAGCTTGCTGGGTTCAGAGGCCCCCAGGTGGAGGGCCACGGGGTACCCTGGGGCCTCTATTGCAAGTCCAGGGAGAGAGCTGGACCCCTGGGTAGCTTGCTGGGTTCAGAGTCCCCTAGGTGGAGGGCCACGGGGTACCCTGGGGCCTCTACTGCAAGTCCAGGGAGAGAGGTGGAGCCCTGGGTAGCTTGCTGGGGTAAGTAGCCCCTGGGTGGAGGGCAAGGGGGCACCCTGGGGCCTCTACTGCAAGTCCAGGGAGAGAAGTGGAGCCCTAGGTAGCTTGCTGGGGTCAGAGGGCCCTAGGTGGAGGGCCATGGGGCACCCTGGGGACTCTACTGCAAGTCCAAGGAGATAGGCAGGCCCCTGGGCAGCTTGCTGGGGTCAGAGGGCCCTAGGTGGAGGGCCATGGGGCACCCTGGGGACTCTACTGCAAGTCCAGGGAGATAGGTAGGACCCTGGGTAGCTTGCTGGGGTCAGAGGCCCCTAGGTGGAGGGCCAACGGGCACCCTGGGGCCTCTACTGCAAGTCCAGGGAGAGAGGTGAAGCCCTGGGTAGCTTGCTGGGGTCAGAGGCCCCTAGGTGGAGGGCCAGAGGGTAGCCTAGGGCCTCTACTACAAGTCCAGGGAGAGAGGTGGAGCCCTGGGTAGCTTGCTGGGGTCAGAGGCCCCTAGGTGGAGGGCAAGGGGCACCCTGGGGCCTCTACAGCAAGTCCAGGGAGAGAGGTGGACCCCTGGGTAGTTTGCTAGGGTCAGAGGCCCCTAGGTGGAAGGCCAGAGGGCACCCTGGGGCCTATACTGCAAGTCCAGGGAGAGAGGTGGACCCCTGGGTAGCTTGCTGGTGTCAGATGCCCCTAGTATAGGGCCAGGGGGCACCCTGGGTCCTATACTGCAAGTCCAGGGAGAGAGGTGGACACCTGGGTAGCTTGCTGGGGTCAGATGCCCCTAGTGGAGGACCAGGGGGCATCCTGGGGCCTATACTGCAAGTCCAAGGAGAGAGGTGGACCACTGGGTAGCTTGCTGGGGTCAGAGGCCCCTAGTTGGAGGGCCAGGGGGAACCCTGGGGCCTCTACTGCAAGTCCAGGGAGAGAGGTGGACCCCTGGGTAGCTTGCTGGGGTCACAGGCCCCTAGGTGGAGGGTCACGGGGCACCCTGGGGCCTCTATTGCAAGTCCAGGGAGAGAGGTGGACCCCTCGGTAGCTTGCTGGGATCAGAGACCCCTAGGTGGAGGGCCAATGGGCACCCTGGGGCCTCTACTGCAAGTCCAGGGAGAGATGTGGACCCCTGGGTAGCTTGCTGGGGTCAGAGGCCCCTAGGTGGAGGGCCAAGGGGTACCCTGGGGCCTCTACTGCAAGTCCAGGGAGAGAGGTGGAGCCCTGGGTAGCTTGCTGGGGTCAGTAGCCCCTGGGTGGAGGGCCAGGGGGCACCCTGGGGCCTATACTGCAAGTCCAAGGAGAGAGGTGTACCCTTGGGTAGCTTGCTGGGGTCAGAGGCCCCTAGTTGGAGGGCCAGGGGGCACCCTGGGGCCTATACTGCAAGTCCAGGGAGAGAGGTGGACCCCTGGGTAGCTTGCTGGGGTCAGAGGACCCTAGGTGGAGGGTCACGGGGCACCCTGGGGCCTCTATTGCAAGTCCAGGGAGAGATGTGGACACCTGGGTAGCTTGCTGGACTCAGAGGCCCCTAGGTGGAGGGCCAGGGGGCACCCTGGGGCCTCTATTGCAAGTCTAGGGAGAGAGCTGGACCTTTGGGTAGCTTGCTGGACTCAGAGGCCCCTATGTGGAGGGCCAGGGGGCACCCTGGGGCCTCTATTGCAAGTCTAGGGAGAGAGCTGGACCCCTGGGTAGCTTGCTGGGTTCAGAGGCCCCTAGGTGGAGGGCCACGGGGTACCCTGGGGCCTCTATTGCAAGTCCAGGGAGAGAGCTGGACCCCTGGGTAGCTTGCTGGGTTCAGAGGCCCCTAGGTGGAGGGCCACGGGGTACCCTGGGGCCTCTACTGCAAGTCCAGGGAGAGAGGTGGAGCCCTGGGTAGCTTGCTGGGGTAAGTAGCCCCTGGGTGGAGGGCAAGGGGGCACCCTGGGGCCTCTACTGCAAGTCCAGGGAGAGAAGTGGAGCCCTAGGTAGCTTGCTGGGGTCAGAGGGCCCTAGGTGGAGGGCCATGGGGCACCCTGGGGACTCTACTGCAAGTCCAGGGAGATAGGCAGGCCCCTGGGCAGCTTGCTGGGGTCAGAAGCCCCTAGGTGGAGGGCCATGGGGCACCCTGGGGCCTCTACTGCAAGTCCAGGGAGATAGGCAGGCCCCTGGGCAGCTTGATGGGGTCAGAAGCCCCTAGGTGGAGATCAAGGGTCACCCTGGGGCCTAGTCTGCAAGTCCACGGAGAGAGGTGGAAACCTCGGTAGCTTGCTGGGGTCAGAGGCCCCTAGGTGGAGGTCCAAGGGGCACCCTGGGGCCTCTACTGCAAGTCCAGGGAGAGAGGTGGACTCCAGGGAAGCTTGATGGGGTCAAAGGCCCCTAGGTGGAGGGCAAGGGGCACCCTGGGGCCTCTACAGCAAGTCCAGGGAGAGAGGTGGACCCCTGGGTAGTTTGCTAGGGTCAGAGGCCCCTAGGTGGAAGGCCAGAGGGCACCCTGGGGCCTATACTGCAAGTCCAGGGAGAGAGGTGGACCCCTGGGTAGCTTGCTGGTGTCAGATGCCCCTAGTATAGGGCCAGGGGGCACCCTGGGTCCTATACTGCAAGTCCAGGGAGAGAGGTGGACACCTGGGTAGCTTGCTGGGGTCAGATGCCCCTAGTGGAGGACCAGGGGGCATCCTGGGGCCTATACTGCAAGTCCAAGGAGAGAGGTGGACCACTGGGTAGCTTGCTGGGGTCAGAGGCCCCTAGTTGGAGGGCCAGGGGGAACCCTGGGGCCTCTACTGCAAGTCCAGGGAGAGAGGTGGACCCCTGGGTAGCTTGCTGGGGTCAGAGGCCCCTAGGTGGAGGGTCACGGGGCACCCTGGGGCCTCTATTGCAAGTCCAGGGAGAGAGGTGGACCCCTCGGTAGCTTGCTGGGATCAGAGACCCCTAGGTGGAGGGCCAATGGGCACCCTGGGGCCTCTACTGCAAGTCCAGGGAGAGATGTGGACCCCTGGGTAGCTTGCTGGGGTCAGAGGCCCCTAGGTGGAGGGCCACGGGGTACCCTGGGGCCTCTACTGCAAGTCCAGGGAGAGAGGTGGAGCCCTGGGTAGCTTGCTGGGGTCAGTAGCCCCTGGGTGGAGGGCCAGGGGGCACCCTGGGGCCTATACTGCAAGTCCAAGGAGAGAGGTGGACCCTTGGGTAGCTTGCTGGGGTCAGAGGCCCTTAGTTGGAGGGCCAGGGGGCACCCTGGGGCCTATACTGCAAGTCCAGGGAGAGAGGTGGACCCCTGGGTAGCTTGCTGGGGTCAGAGGCCCCTAGGTGGAGGGTCAGGGGGCACCCTGGGGCCTCTATTGCAAGTCTAGGGAGAGAGCTGGACCCCTGGGTAGCTTGCTGGACTCAGAGGCCCCTAGGTGGAGGGCCAGGGGGCACCCTGGGGCCTCTATTGCAAGTCTAGGGAGGGAGCTGGACCCCTGGGTAGCTTGCTGGACTCAGAGGCCCCTAGGTGGAGGGCCAGGGGGCACCCTGGGGCCTCTATTGCAAGTCTAGGGAGAGAGCTGGACCCCTGGGTAGCTTGCTGGGTTCAGAGGCCCCTAGGTGGAGGGCCACGGGGTACCCTGGGGCCTCTATTGCAAGTCCAGGGAGAGAGCTGGACCCCTGGGTAGCTTGCTGGGTTCAGAGGCCCCAAGGTGGAGGGCCACGGGGTACCCTGGGGCCTCTACTGCAAGTCCAGGGAGAGAGGTGGAGCCCTGGGTAGCTTGCTGGGGTAAGTAGCCCCTGGGTGGAGGGCAAGGGGGTACCCTGGGGCCTCTACTGCAAGTCCAGGGAGATAGGCAGGCCCCTGGGCAGCTTGCTAGGGTCAGAAGCCCCTAGGTGGAGGGCCATGGGGCACCCTGGGTTCTCTACTGCAAGTCCAGGGAGATAGGCAGGCCCCTGGGCAGCTTGCTGGGGTCAGAAGCCCCTAGGTGGAGATCAAGGGTCACCCTGGGGCCTAGTCTGCAAGTCTAGGGAGAGAGGTGGACCCCTGGGTAGCTTTCTGGGGTCAGAGGCCCCTAGGTGGAGGGCCAAGGGTCACCCTGGGGCCTCTACTGTAAGTCCAGGGAGAGAGGTGGACCCCTCGGTAGCTTGCTGGGGTCAGTAGCCCCTAGGTGGAGGGCCAATGGGCACCCTGGGGCCTCTACTGCAAGTCCAGGGAGAGAGGTGAAGCCCTGGGTAGCTTGCTGGGGTCAGAGGCCACTAGGTGGAGGGCCAGAGGGTAGCTTAGGGCCTCTACTACAAGTCCAGGGAGAGAGGTGGAGCCCTGGGTAGCTTGCTGGGGTCAGTAGCCCCTGGGTGGAGGGCAAGGGGTCACCCTGGGGCTTCTATTGCAAGTCCAGGGAGAGAGCTGGACCCCCGGGTAGCTTGCTGGGGTCAGAGGCCCCTAGGTGGAGGGCCAGGGGGCACCCAGGGGCCTCCACTGCAAGTCCAAGGAGAGATGTGGACCACTGGGTAGCTTGCTGGGGTCAGAGGCCCCTAGGTGGAGGGCAAGGGGCACCCTGGGGCCTCTACAGCAAGTCCAGTGAGAGAGGTGGTCCCCTGGGTAGTTTGCTAGGGTCAGAGGCCCCTAGGTGGAAGGCCAGAGGGCACCCTGGGGCCTATACTGCAAGTCCAGGGAGAGAAGTGGACCCCTGGGTAGCTTGCTGGTGTCAGATGCCCCTAGGTGGAGGGCCAGGGGGCACCCTGGGTCCTATACTGCAAGTCCAGGGAGAGAGGTGGACCCCTGGGTAGCTTGCTGGGGTCAGATGCAACTAGTGGAGGGCCAGGGGGCACCCTGGGGCCTATACTGCAAGTCCAAGGAGAGAGGTGGACCCCTGGGTAGCTTGCTGGGGTCAGAGGCCCCTAGTTGGAGGGCCAGGGGGCACCCTGGGGCCTATACTGCAAGTCCAGGGAGAGAGGTGGACCCCTGGGTAGCTTGCTGGGGTCAGAGGCCCCTAGGTGGAGGGTCACGGGGCACCCTTGGGCCTCTATCTCAAGTCCAGGGGGAGAGAGGTGGACCCCTCGGTAACTTGCTGGGGTCAGTAGCCCCTGGGTGGAGGGCAAGGGGGCACCCTGGGGCCTCTATTGCAAGTCCAGGGAGAGAGGTGGAGCCCTGGGTAGCTTGCTGGGGTCAGTAGCCCCTGGGTGGAGGGCAAGGGGGCACCCTGGGTCCTATACTGCAAGTCCAGGGAGAGAGGTGGACACCTGGGTAGCTTGCTGGGGTCAGATGCCCCTAGTGGAGGGCCAGGGGGCACCCTGGGGCCTATACTGCAAGTCCAAGGAGAGAGGTGGAGCCCTGGGTAGCTTGCTGTTGTCAGTAGCCCCTGGGTGGAGGGCAAGGGGGCACCCTGGGGCCTCTACTGCAAGTCCAGGGAGAGAGGTGGAGCCCTGGGTAGCTTGCTGTGGTCAGAGGCCCCTAGGTGGAGGGCAAGGGGGCACCCTGTGGCCTATACTGCAAGTCCAGGGAGAGAGGTGGACCCCTGGGTAGCTTGCTGGGGTCAAAGGGCCCTGGGTGGAGGGCCATGGGGCACCCTGGGGACTCTACTGCAAGTCCAGGGAGATAGGCAGACCCCTCGGTAGCTTGCTGGGGTCAGAGGCCCCTAGGTGGGGGGCCAAGGGTCAACCTGGGGCCTCTACTGCAAGTCCAGGGAGAGAGGTGGAGCCCTGGGTAGCTTGCTGGGGTCAGAGGCCCCTAGGTGGAGGGCCAGAGGGCAGCCTAGGGCCTCTATTACAAGTCCAGGGAGAGAGGTGGAGCCCTGGGTAGCTTGCTGGGGTCAGTAGCCCCTGGGTGGAGGGCAAGGGGGCACCCTGGGGCCTCTATTGCAAGTCCAGGGAGAGAGCTGGACCCCCGAGTAGCTTGCTGGGGTCAGAGGCCCCTAGGTCGAGGGCCAGGGGGCACCCAGGGGTTTATACTGCAAGTCCAGGGAGAGAGGTGGACCCCTCGGTATCTTGCTGGGGTCAGAGACCCATAGGTGGAGGGCCAATGGGCACCCTGGGGCCTCTACTGCAAGTCCAGGGAGAGATGTGGACCCCTGGGTAGCTTGCTGGACTCAGAGGCCCCTAGGTGGAAGGCCAGGGGGCACCCTGGGGCCTCTATTGCAAGTCCAGGGAGAGAGCTGGACCCCTGGGTAGCTTGCTGGGTTCAGAGGCCCCTAGGTGGAGGGCCACGGGGTACCCTGGGGCCTCTACTGCAAGTCCAGGGAGAGATGTGGACCCCTGAGTAGCTTGCTGGGGTCAGAGGCCCCTAGTTGGAGGGCCATGGGGCACCCTGGGGCCTCTACTGCAAGTCCAGGGAGAGAGGTTGAGCCCTGGGTAGCTTGCTGGGGTCAGAGACCCCTAGGTGGAGGGCCAATGGGCACCCTGGGGCCTCTACTGCAAGTCCAGGGAGAGAGCTGGACCCCTGGGTAGCTTGCTGGGTTCAGAGGCCCCTAGGTGGAGGGCCACGGGGTACCCTGGGGCCTCTACTGCAAGTCCAGGGAGAGATGTGGACCCCTGAGTAGCTTGCTGGGGTCAGAGGCCCCTAGGTGGAGGGCTACGGGGTACCCTGGGGCCTCTACTGCAAGTCCAGGGAGAGAGGTTGAGCCCTGGGTAGCTTGCTGGGGTAAGTAGCCCCTGGGTGGAGGGCAAGGGGGCACCCTTGGGCCTCTACTGCAAGTCCAGGGAGAGAAGTGGAGCCCTAGGTAGCTTGCTGGGGTCAGAGGGCCCTAGGTAGAGGGCCATGGGGCACGCTGGGGACTCTACTGCAAGTCCAGGGAGATAGGCAGGCCCCTGGGCAGCTTGCTGGGGTCAGAAGCCCCTAGGTGGAGGGTCAAGGGTCACCCTGGGGCCTAGTCTGCAAGTCTAGGGAGAGAGGTGGACCCCTGGGTAGCTTGCTGGGGTCAGAGGGCCCTAGGTGGAGGGCCATGGGGCACCCTGGGGACTCTACTGCAAGTCCAGGGAGATAGGTAGGACCCTGGGTAGCTTGCTGGGGTCAGAGGTCCCTAGGTGGAGGGCCAATGGGCACCCTGGGGCCTCTACTGCAAGTCCAGGGAGAGAGGTGAAGCCCTGGGTAGCTTGCTGGGGTCAGAGGCCCCTAGGTGGAGGGCCAGAGGGTAGCCTAGGGCCTCTACTACAAGTCCAGGGAGAGAGGTGGAGCCCTGGGTAGCTTGCTGGGGTCAGTAGCCCCTGGGTGGAGGGCAAGGGGGCACCCTAGGGCCTCTATTGCAAGTCCAGGGAGAGAGCTGGACCCCTGGGTAGCTTGCTGGGTTCAGAGGCCCCTAGGTGGAGGGCCACGGGGTACCCTGGGGCCTCTACTGCAAGTCCAGGGAGAGATGTGGACCCCTGAGTAGCTTGCTGGGGTCAGAGGCCCCTAGGTGGAGGGCCACGGGGTACCCTGGGGCCTCTACTGCAAGTCCAGGGAGATAGGCAGGCCCCTGGGCAGCTTGCTGGGGTCAGAAGCCACTAGGTGGAGGGTCAAGGGTCACCCTGGGGCCTAGTCTGCAAGTCTAGGGAGAGAGGTGGACCCCTGGGTAGCTTTCTGGGGTCAGAGGCCCCTAGGTGGAGGGCCAAGGGGCACCCTGGGGCCTCTATTGCAAGCCCAGGGAGAGAGGTGGACCCCTGGGCAGCTTGCTTGGGTCAGGGGCCCCTAGGTGGAGGACCAGGGGGCACCCTGAGGCCTATACTGCAAGTACAGGGAGAGAGTTTTTGCCCTGGGTAGCTTGCTGGGGTGAGAGGGCCCTAGGTGGAGGGCCATGGGGCACCCTGGGGACTCTACTGCAAGTCCAGGGAGATAGGTAGGACCCTGGGTAGCTTGCTGGGGTCAGAGGCCCCTAGGTGGAGGGCCAATGGGCACCCTGGGGCCTCTACTGCAAGTCCAGGGAGAGAGGTGAAGCCCTGAGTAGCTTGCTGGGGTCAGAGGCCCCTAGGTGGAGGGCCAGAGGGTAGCCTAGGGCCTCTACTGCAAGTCCAGGGAGAGAGGTGGAGCCCTGGGTAGCTTGCTGGGGTCAGTAGCCCCTGGGTGGAGGGCAAGCGGGCACCCTGGGGCCTCTATTGCAAGTCCAGGGAGAGAGGTGGACCCCTGGGTAGCTTGCTGGGTTCAGAGGCCCCTAGGTGGAGGGCCACGGGGTACCCTGGGCCCTCTACTGCAAGTCCAGGGAGAGATGTGGACCCCTGAGTAGCTTGCTGGGGTCAGAGGCCCCTAGGTGGAGGGCCATGGGGTACCCTTGGGCCTCTACTGCAAGTCCAGGGAGAGAGGTTGAGCCCTGGGTAGCTTGCTGGGGTAAGTAGCCCCTGGGTGGAGGGCAAGGGGGCACCCTTGGGCCTCTACTGCAAGTCCAGGGAGAGAAGTGGAGCCCTAGGTAGCTTGGTGGGGTCAGAGGGCCCTAGGTGGAGGGCCATGGGGCACCCTGGGGACTCTACTGCAAGTCCAGGGAGATAGGCAGGCCCCTGGGTAGCTTGCTGGGGTCAGAAGCCCCTAGGTGGAGGGTCACGGGGCACCCTGGGGCCTCTATTGCAAGTCCAGGGAGAGATGTGGACCCCTGGGTAGCTTGCTGGACTCAGAGGCCCCTAGGTGGAGGGCCAGGGGGCACCCTGGGGCCTCTATTGCAAGTCTAGGGAGAGAGCTGGACCTTTGGGTAGCTTGCTGGACTCAGAGGCCCCTATGTGGAGGGCCAGGGGGCACCCTGGGGCCTCTATTGCAAGTCTAGGGAGAGAGCTGGACCCCTGGGTAGCTTGCTGGGTTCAGAGGCCCCTAGGTGGAGGGCCACGGGGTACCCTGGGGCCTCTATTGCAAGTCCAGGGAGAGAGCTGGACCCCTGGGTAGCTTGCTGGGTTCAGAGGCCCCTAGGTGGAGGGCCACGGGGTACCCTGGGGCCTCTACTGCAAGTCCAGGGAGAGAGGTGGAGCCCTGGGTAGCTTGCTGGGGTAAGTAGCCCCTGGGTGGAGGGCAAGGGGGCACCCTGGGGCCTCTACTGCAAGTCCAGGGAGAGAAGTGGAGCCCTAGGTAGCTTGCTGGGGTCAGAGGGCCCTAGGTGGAGGGCCATGGGGCACCCTGGGGACTCTACTGCAAGTCCAGGGAGATAGGCAGGCCCCTGGGCAGCTTGCTGGGGTCAGAAGCCCCTAGGTGGAGGGCCATGGGGCACCCTGGGGCCTCTACTGCAAGTCCAGGGAGATAGGCAGGCCCCTGGGCAGCTTGATGGGGTCAGAAGCCCCTAGGTGGAGATCAAGGGTCACCCTGGGGCCTAGTCTGCAAGTCCACGGAGAGAAGTGGACCCCTCGGTAGCTTGCTGGGGTCAGAGGCCCCTAGGTGGAGGTCCAAGGGGCACCCTGGGGCCTCTACTGCAAGTCCAGGGAGAGAGGTGGACTCCAGGGAAGCTTGCTGGGGTCAAAGGCCCCTAGGTGGAGGGCAAGGGGCACCCTGGGGCCTCTACAGCAAGTCCAGGGAGAGAGGTGGACCCCTGGGTAGTTTGCTAGGGTCAGAAGCCCCTAGGTGGAAGGCCAGAGGGCACCCTGGGGCCTATACTGCAAGTCCAGGGAGAGAGGTGGACCCCTGGGTAGCTTGCTGGTGTCAGATGCCCCTAGTATAGGGCCAGGGGGCACCCTGGGTCCTATACTGCAAGTCCAGGGAGAGAGGTGGACACCTGGGTAGCTTGCTGGGGTCAGATGCCCCTAGTGGAGGACCAGGGGGCATCCTGGGGCCTATACTGCAAGTCCAAGGAGAGAGGTGGACCACTGGGTAGCTTGCTGGGGTCAGAGGCCCCTAGTTGGAGGGCCAGGGGGAACCCTGGGGCCTCTACTGCAAGTCCAGGGAGAGAGGTGGACCCCTGGGTAGCTTGCTGGGGTCAGAGGCCCCTAGGTGGAGGGTCACGGGGCACCCTGGGGCCTCTATTGCAAGTCCAGGGAGAGAGGTGGAACCCTCGGTAGCTTGCTGGGATCAGAGACCCCTAGGTGGAGGGCCAATGGGCACCCTGGGGCCTCTACTGCAAGTCCAGGGAGAGATGTGGACCCCTGGGTAGCTTGCTGGGGTCAGAGGCCCCTAGGTGGAGGGCCACGGGGTACCCTGGGGCCTCTACTGCAAGTCCAGGGAGAGAGGTGGAGCCCTGGGTAGCTTGCTGGGGTCAGTAGCCCCTGGGTGGAGGGCCAGGGGGCACCCTGGGGCCTATACTGCAAGTCCAAGGAGAGAGGTGGACCCTTGGGTAGCTTGCTGGGGTCAGAGGCCCCTAGTTGGAGGGCCAGGGGGCACCCTGGGGCCTATACTGCAAGTCCAGGGAGAGAGGTGGACCCCTGGGTAGTTTGCTGGGGTCAGAGGCCCCTACGTGGAGGGTCAGGGGGCACCCTGGGGCCTCTATTGCAAGTCTAGGGAGAGAGCTGGACCCCTGGGTAGCTTGCTGGACTCAGAGGCCCCTAGGTGGAGGGCCAGGGGGCACCCTGGGGCCTCTATTACAAGTCTAGGGAGAGAGCTGGACCCCTGGGTAGCTTGCTGGACTCAGAGGCCCCTAGGTGGAGGGCCAGGGGGCACCCTGGGGCCTCTATTGCAAGTCTAGGGAGAGAGCTGGACCCCTGGGTAGCTTGCTGGGTTCAGAGGCCCCTAGGTGGAGGGCCACGGGGTACCCTGGGGCCTCTATTGCAAGTCCAGGGAGAGAGCTGGACCCCTGGGTAGCTTGCTGGGTTCAGAGGCCCCAAGGTGGAGGGCCACGGGGTACCCTGGGGCCTCTACTGCAAGTCCAGGGAGAGAGGTGGAGCCCTGGGTAGCTTGCTGGGGTAAGTAGCCCCTGGGTGGAGGGCAAGGGGGTACCCTGGGGCCTCTACTGCAAGTCCAGGGAGAGAAGTGGAGCCCTAGGTAGCTTGCTGGGGTCAGAGGGCCCTAGGTGGAGGGCCATGGGGCACCCTGGGGACTCTACTGCAAGTCCAGGGAGATAGGCAGGCCCCTGGGCAGCTTGCTGGGGTCAGAAGCCCCTAGGTGGAGGGCCATGGGGCACCCTGGGGCCTCTACTGCAAGTCCAGGGAGATAGGCAGGCCCCTGGGCAGCTTGCTGGGGTCAGAAGCCCCTAGGTGGAGATCAAGGGTCACCCTGGGGCCTAGTCTGCAAGTCTAGGGAGAGAGGTGGACCCCTGGGTAGCTTTCTGGGGTCAGAGGCCCCTAGGTGGAGGGCCAAGGGTCACCCTGGGGCCTCTACTGTAAGTCCAGGGAGAGAGGTGGACCCCTCGGTAGCTTGCTGGGGTCAGTAGCCCCTAGGTGGAGGGCCAATGGGCACCCTGGGGCCTCTACTGCAAGTCCAGGGAAAGAGGTGAAGCCCTGGGTAGCTTGCTGGGGTCAGAGGCCACTAGGTGGAGGGCCAGAGGGTAGCCTAGGGCCTCTACTACAAGTCCAGGGAGAGAGGTGGAGCCCTGGGTAGCTTGCTGGGGTCAATAGCCCCTGGGTGGAGGGCAAGGGGGCACCCTGGGGCTTCTATTGCAAGTCCAGGGAGAGAGCTGGACCCCCGGGTAGCTTGCTGGGGTCAGAGGCCCCTAGGTGGAGGGCCAGGGGGCACCCAGGGGCCTCCACTGCAAGTCCAAGGAGAGATGTGGACCACTGGGTAGCTTGCTGGGGTAAGAGGCCCCTAGGTGGAGGGCAAGGGGCACCCTGGGGCCTCTACAGCAAGTCCAGGGAGAGAGGTGGACCCCTGGGTAGTTTGCTAGGGTCAGAGGCCCCTAGGTGGAAGGCCAGAGGGCACCCTGGGGCCTATACTGCAAGTCCAGGGAGAGAAGTGGACCCCTGGGTAGCTTGCTGGTGTCAGATGCCCCTAGGTGGAGGGCCAGGGGGCACCCTGGGTCCTATACTGCAAGTCCAGGGAGAGAGGTGGACCCCTGGGTAGCTTGCTGGGGTCAGATGCAACTAGTGGAGGGCCAGGGGGCACCCTGGGGCCTATACTGCAAGTCCAAGGAGAGAGGTGGACCCCTGGGTAGCTTGCTGGGGTCAGAGGCCCCTAGTTGGAGGGCCAGGGGGCACCCTGGGGCCTATACTGCAAGTCCAGGGAGAGAGGTGGACCCCTGGGTAGCTTGCTGGGGTCAGAGGCCCCTAGGTGGAGGGTCACGGGGCACCCTTGGGCCTCTATCTCAAGTCCAGGGGGAGAGAGGTGGACCCCTCGGTAACTTGCTGGGGTCAGTAGCCCCTGGGTGGAGGGCAAGGGGGCACCCTGGGGCCTCTATTGCAAGTCCAGGGAGAGAGGTGGAGCCCTGGGTAGCTTGCTGGGGTCAGTAGCCCCTGGGTGGAGGGCAAGGGGGCACCCTGGGTCCTATACTGCAAGTCCAGGGAGAGAGGTGGACCCCTGGATAGCTTGCTGGGGTCAGATGCCCCTAGTGGAGGGCCAGGGGGCACCCTGGGGCCTATACTGCAAGTCCAAGGAGAGAGGTGGAGCCCTGGGTAGCTTGCTGTTGTCAGTAGCCCCTGGGTGGAGGGCAAGGGGGCACCCTGGGGCCTCTACTGCAAGTCCAGGGAGAGAGGTGGAGCCCTGGGTAGCTTGCTGTGGTCAGAGGCCCCTAGGTGGAGGGCAAGGGGGCACCCTGTGGCCTATACTGCAAGTCCAGGGAGAGAGGTGGACCCCTGGGTAGCTTGCTGGGGTCAAAGGGCCCTGGGTGGAGGGCCATGGGGCACCCTGGGGACTCTACTGCAAGTCCAGGGAGATAGGCAGACCCCTCGGTAGCTTGCTGGGGTCAGAGGCCCCTAGGTGGGGGGCCAAGGGTCAACCTGGGGCCTCTACTGCAAGTCCAGGGAGAGAGGTGGAGCCCTGGGTAGCTTGCTGGGGTCAGAGGCCCATAGGTGGAGGGCCAGAGGGCAGCCTAGGGCCTCTATTACAAGTCCAGGTAGAGAGGTGGAGCCCTGGGTAGCTTGCTGGGGTCAGTAGCCCCTGGGTGGAGGGCAAGGGGGCACCCTGGGGCCTCTATGGCAAGTCCAGGGAGAGAGCTGGACCCCCGAGTAGCTTGCTGGGGTCAGAGGCCCCTAGGTCGAGGGCCAGGGGGCACCCAGGGGTTTATACTGCAAGTCCAGGGAGAGAGGTGGACCCCTCGGTATCTTGCTGGGGTCAGAGACCCATAGGTGGAGGGCCAATGGGCACCCTGGGGCCTCTACTGCAAGTCCAGGGAGAGATGTGGACCCCTGGGTAGCTTGCTGGACTCAGAGGCCCCTAGGTGGAAGGCCAGGGGGCACCCTGGGGCCTCTGTTGCAAGTCCAGGGAGAGAGCTGGACCCCTCGGTAGCTTGCTGGGTTCAGAGGCCCCTAGGTGGAGGGCCACGGGGTACCCTGGGGCCTCTACTGCAAGTCCAGGGAGAGATGTGGACCCCTGAGTAGCTTGCTGGGGTCAGAGGCCCCTAGGTGGAGGGCCACGGGGTACCCTGGGGCCTCTACTGCAAGTCCAGGGAGAGAGGTTGAGCCCTGGGTAGCTTGCTGGGGTCAGAGACCCCTAGGTGGAGGGCCAATGGGCACCCTGGGGCCTCTACTGCAAGTCCAGGGAGAGAGGTGGACCCCTGGGTAGCTTGCTGGCGTCAGATGCCCCTAGTATAGGGCCAAGGGGCACCCTGGGTCCTATACTGCAAGTCCAGGGAGAGAGGTGGACACCTGGGTAGCTTGCTGGGGTCAGAGGCCCCTAGGTGGAGGGCCAGAGGGCAGCCTAGGGCCTCTATTACAAGTCCAGGGAGAGAGGTGGAGCCCTGGGTAGCTTGCTGGGGTCAGAGGGCCCTAGGTGGAGGGCCATGGGGCACCCTGGGGACTCTACTGCAAGTCCAGGGAGATAGGTAGGACCCTGGGTAGCTTGCTGGGGCCAGATGCCCCTAGGTGGAGGGCCAACGGGCACCCTGGGGCCTCTACTGCAAGTCCAGGGAGAGAGGTGAAGCCCTGGGTAGCTTGCTGGGGTCAGAGGCCCCTAGGTGGAGGGCCAGAGGGTAGCCTAGGGCCTCTACTACAAGTCCAGGGAGAGAGGTGGAGCCCTGGGTAGCTTGCTAGGGTCAGTAGCCTCTGGGTGGAGGGCAAGGGGGCACCCTGGGGCCTCTTTTGCAAGTCCAGGGAGAGAGCTGGGCCCCCGGGTAGCTTGCTGGGGTCAGAGGCCCCTAGGTGGACGGCCACGGGGCACCCTGGGGCCTCTACTGCAAGTCCACGGAGAGAGGTGGACCCCTCGGTAGCTTGCTGGGGTCAGAGGCCCCTAGGTGGAGGTCCAAGGGGCACCCTGGGACCTCTACTGCAAGTCCAGGGAGAGAGGTGGACTCCAGGGAAGCTTGCTGGGGTCAAAGGCCCCTAGGTGGAGGGCAAGGGGCACCCTGGGGCCTCTACAGCAAGTCCAGGGAGAGAGGTGGACCCCTGGGTAGTTTGCTAGGGTCAGAGGCCCCTAGGTGGAAGGCCAGAGGGCACCCTGGGGCCTATACTGCAAGTCCAGGGAGAGAGGTGGACCCCTGGGTAGCTTGCTGGTGTCAGATGCCCCTAGTATAGGGCCAAGGGGCACCCTGGGTCCTATACTGCAAGTCCAGGGAGAGAGGTGGACACCTGGGTAGCTTGCTGGGGTCAGATGCCCCTAGTGGAGGACCAGGGGGCATCTTGGGGCCTATACTGCAAGTCCAAGGAGAGAGGTGGACCCCTGGGTAGCTTGCTGGGTTCAGAGGCCCCTAGGTGGAGGGCCAAGGGGCACCCTGGGGCCTCTATTGCAAGTCCAGGGAGAGAGGTGGACCCCTGGGCAGCTTGCTTGGGTCAGGGGCCCCTAGGTGGAGGACCAGGGGGCACCCTGAGGCCTATACTGCAAGTCCAGGGAGAGAGTTTTAGCCCTGGGTAGCTTGCTGGGGTCAGAGGGCCCTAGGTGGAGGGCCATGGGGCACCCTGGGGACTCTACTGCAAGTCCAGGGAGATAGGTAGGACCCTGGGTAGCTTGCTGGGGCCAGAGGCCCCTAGGTGGAGGGCCAGAGGGCACCCTGGGGTCTCTACTGCAAGTCCAGGGAGAGAGGTGAAGCCCTGGGTAGCTTGCTGGGGTCAGAGGCCCCTAGGTGGAGGGCCAGAGGGTAGCCTAGGGCCTCTACTACAAGTCCAGGGAGAGAGGTGGAGCCCTGGGTAGCTTGCTGGGGTCAGTAGCCTCTGGGTGGAGGGCAAGGGGGCACCCTGGGGCCTCTTTTGCAAGTCCAGGGAGAGAGCTGGGCCCCCGGGTAGCTTGCTGTGGTCAGAGGCCCCTAGGTGGACGGCCACGGGGCACCCTGGGGCCTCTACTGCAAGTCCACGGAGAGAGGTGGACCCCTCGGTAGCTTGCTGGGGTCAGAGGCCCCTAGGTGGAGGTCCAAGGGGCACCCTGGGACCTCTACTGCAAGTCCAGGGAGAGAGGTGGACTCCAGGGAAGCTTGCTGGGGTCAAAGGCCCCTAGGTGGAGGGCAAGGGGCACCCTGGGGCCTCTACAGCAAGTCCAGGGAGAGAGGTGGACCCCTGGGTAGTTTGCTAGGGTCAGAGGCCCCTAGGTGGAAGGCCAGAGGGCACCCTGGGGCCTATACTGCAAGTCCAGGGAGAGAGGTGGACCCCTGGGTAGCTTGCTGGCGTCAGATGCCCCTAGTATAGGGCCAAGGGGCACCCTGGGTCCTATACTGCAAGTCCAGGGAGAGAGGTGGACACCTGGGTAGCTTGCTGGGGTCAGATGCCCCTAGTGGAGGACCAGGGGGCATCCTGGGGCCTATACTGCAAGTCCAAGGAGAGAGGTGGACCACTGGGTAGCTTGCTGGGGTCAGAGGCCCCTAGTTGGAGGGCCAGGGGGCACCCTGGGGCCTATACTGCAAGTCCAGGGAGAGAGGTGGACCCCTGGGTAGCTTGCTGGGGTCAGAGGCCCCTAGTTGGAGGGCCAGGGGCCACCCTGGGGCCTATACTGCAAGTCCAGGGAGAGAGGTGGACCCCTGGGTAGCTTGCTGGGGTCAGAGGCCCCTAGGTGGAGGGCCAGGGGGCACCCTGGGGCCTCTATTGCAAGTCTAGGGAGAGAGCTGGACCCCTGGGTAGCTTGCTGGGTTCAGAGGCCCCTAGGTGGAGGGCCACGGGGTACCCTGGGGCCTCTATTGCAAGTCCAGGGAGAGAGCTGGACCCCTGGGTAGCTTGCTGGGTTCAGAGGCCCCTAGGTGGAGGGCCACGGGGTACCCTGGGGCCTCTACTGCAAGTCCAGGGAGAGAGTTGGAGCCCTGGGTAGCTTGCTGGGGTCAGAGGCCCCTAGGTGGAGGGCCAAGGGTCACCCTGGGGCCTCTACTGCAAGTCCAGGGAGAGAGGTGGACCCCTCAGTAGCGTGCTGGGGTCAGAGGCCCCTAGGTGGAGGGCCAATGGGCACCCTGGGGCCTCTACTGCAAGTCCAGGGAGAGAGGTGAAGCCCTGGGTAGCTTGCTGGGGTCAGAGGCCACTAGGTGGAGGGCCAGAGGGTAGCATAGGGCCTCTACTACAAGTCCAGGGAGAGAGGTGGAGCCCTGGGTAGCTTGCTGGGGTCAGTAGCCCCTGGGTGGAGGGCAAGGGGGCACCCTGGGGCCTCTATTGCAAGTCCAGGGAGAGAGCTGGACCCCCGGGTAGCTTGCTGGGGTCAGAGGCCCCTAGGTGGAGGGCCAGGGGGCACCCAGGGGCCTCCACTGCAAGTCCAAGGAGAGATGTGGACCCCTGTGTAGCTTGCTGGGGTCAGAGGCCCCTAGGTGGAGGGCAAGGGGCACCCTGGGGCCTCTATTGCAAGTCCAGGGAGAGAGCTGGACCCCTGGGTAGCTTGCTGGGGTCAGAGGCCCCTAGGTCGAGGGCCAGGGGGCACCCAGGGGTTTATACTGCAAGTCCAGGGAGAGAGGTGGACCCCTCGGTAGCTTGCTGGGGTCAGAGACCCATAGGTGGAGGGCCAATGGGCACCCTGGGGCCTCTACTGCAAGTCCAGGGAGAGATGTGGACCCCTGGGTAGCTTGCTGGACTCAGAGGCCCCTAGGTGGAGGGCCAGGGGGCACCCTGGGGCCTCTATTGCAAGTCCAGGGAGAGAGCTGGACCCCTGGGTAGCTTGCTGGGTTCAGAGGCCCCTAGGTGGAGGGCCACGGGGTACCCTGGGGCCTCTACTGCAAGTCCAGGGAGAGATGTGGACCCCTGAGTAGCTTGCTGGGGTGAGAGGCCCCTAGGTGGAGGGCCACGGGGTACCCTGGGGCCTCTACTGCAAGTCCAGGGAGAGAGGTTGAGCCCTGGGTAGCTTGCTGGGGTCAGAGGCCCCTAGGTGGAGGGCAAGGGGCACCCTGGGGCCTCTACAGCAAGTCCAGGGAGAGATGTGGACCCCTGGGTAGCTTGCTGGGGTCAGAGGCCCCTAGGTGGAGGGTCACGGGGCACCCTTGGGCCTCTATCTCAAGTCCAGGGGGAGAGAGGTGGACCCCTCGGTAACTTGCTGGGGTCAGTAGCCCCTGGGTGGAGGGCAAGGGGGCACCCTGGGGCCTCTATTGCAAGTCCAGGGAGAGAGGTGGAGCCCTGGGTAGCTTGCTGGGGTCAGTAGCCCCTGGGTGGAGGGCAAGGGGGCACCCTGGGTCCTATACTGCAAGTCCAGGGAGAGAGGTGGACCCCTGGTAGCTTGCTGGGGTCAGATGCCCCTAGTGGAGGGCCAGGGGGCACCCTGGGGCCTATACTGCAAGTCCAAGGAGAGAGGTGGAGCCCTGGGTAGCTTGCTGGGGTCAGTAGCCCCTGGGTGGAGGGCAAGGGGCACCCTGGGGCCTCTACTGCAAGTCCAGGGAGAGAGGTGGAGCCCTGGGTAGCTTGCTGTGGTCAGAGGCCCCTAGGTGGAGGGCAAGGGGGCACCCTGTGGCCTATACTGCAAGTCCAGGGAGAGAGGTGGACCCCTGGGTAGCTTGCTGGGGTCAAAGGGCCCTAGGTGGAGGGCCATGGGGCACCCTGGGGCCTCTACTGCAAGTCCAGGGAGAGAGGTGGAGCCCTGGGTAGCTTGCTGGGGTCAGAGGCCCCTGGTGGAGGGCCAGAGGGCAGCCTAGGGCCTCTATTACAATTCCTGGGAGAGAGGTGGAGCCCTGGGTAGCTTGCTGGGGTCAGTAGCCCCTGGGTGGAGGGCAAGGGGGCACCCTGGGGCCTCTATTGCAAGTCCAGGGAGAGAGCTGGACCCCCGGGTAGCTTGCTGGGGTCAGAGGCCCCTAGGTCGAGGGCCAGGGGGCACCCAGGGGTTTATACTGCAAGTCCAGGGAGAGAGGTGGACCCCTTGGTAGCTTGCTGGGGTCAGAGACCCATAGGTGGAGGGCCAATGGGCACCCTGGGGCCTCTACTGCAAGTCCAGGGAGAGATGTGGACCCCTGGGTAGCTTGCTGGACTCAGAGGCCCCTAGGTGGAGGGCCAGGGGGCACCCTGGGGCCTCTATTGCAAGTCCAGGGAGAGAGCTGGACCCCTGGGTAGCTTGCTGGGTTCAGAGGCCCCTAGGTGGAGGGCCACGGGGTACCCTGGGGCCTCTACTGCAAGTCCAGGGAGAGATGTGGACCCCTGAGTAGCTTGCTGGGGTCAGAGGCCCCTAGGTGGAGGGCCACGGGGTACCCTGGGGCCTCTACTGCAAGTCCAGGGAGAGAGGTTGAGCCCTGGGTAGCTTGCTGGGGTCAGAGACCCCTAGGTGGAGGGCCAATGGGCACCCTGGGGCCTCTACTGCAAGTCCAGGGAGAGAGCTGGACCCCTGGGTAGCTTGCTGGGTTCAGAGGCCCCTAGGTGGAGGGCCACGGGGTACCCTGGGGCCTCTACTGCAAGTCCAGGGAGAGATGTGGACCCCTGAGTAGCTTGCTGGGGTCAGAGGCCCCTAGGTGGAGGGCCACGGGGTACCCTGGGGCCTCTACTGCAAGTCCAGGGAGAGAGGTTGAGCCCTGGGTAGCTTGCTGGGGTAAGTAGCCCCTAGGTGGAGGGTCAAGGGTCACCCTGGGGCCTAGTCTGCAAGTCTAGGGAGAGAGGTGGACCCCTGGGTAGCTTTCTGGGGTCAGAGGCCCCTAGGTGGAGGGCCAAGGGGCACCCTGGGCCTCTATTGCAAGTCCAGGGAGAGAGTTTTAGCCCTGGGTAGCTTGCTGGGGTCAGAGGGCCCTAGGTGGAGGGCCATGGGCCACCCTGGGGACTCTACTGCAAGTCCAGGGAGATAGGTAGGACCCTGGGTAGCTTGCTGGGGTCAGTAGCCCCTGGGTGGAGGGCAAGGGGGCACCCTGGGGCCTCTATTGCAAGTCCAGGGAGAGAGCTGGACCCCTGGGTAGCTTGCTGGGTTCAGAGGCCCCTAGGTGGAGGGCCACGGGGTACCCTGGGGCCTCTACTGCAAGTCCAGGGAGAGATGTGGACCCCTGAGTAGCTTGCTGGGGTCAGAGGCCCCTAGGTGGAGGGCCACGGGGTACCCTGGGGCCTCTACTGCAAGTCCAGGGAGAGATGTGGACCCCTGAGTAGCTTGCTGGGGTCAGAGGCCCCTAGGTGGAGGGCCATGGGGTACCCTGGGGCCTCTACTGCAAGTCCAGGGAGAGAGGTTGAGCCCTGGGTAGCTTGCTGGGGTAAGTAGCCCCTGGGTGGAGGGCAAGGGGGCACCCTTGGGCCTCTACTGCAAGTCCAGGGAGAAAAGTGGAGCCCTAGGTAGCTTGGTGGGGTCAGAGGGCCCTAGGTGGAGGGCCACGGGGCACCCTGGGGACTCTACTGCAAGTCCAGGGAGATAGGCAGACCCCTCGGTAGCTTGCTGGGGTCAGAGGCCCCTAGGTGGAGGGCCAAGGGTCAACCTGGGGCCTCTACTGCAAGTCCAGGGAGAGAGGTGGAGCCCTGGGTAGCTTGCTGGGGTCAGAGGCCCCTAGGTGGAGGGCCAGAGGGCAGCCTAGGGCCTCTACCACAAGTCCAGGGAGAGAGGTGGAGCCCTGGGTAGCTTGCTGGGGTCAGTAGCCCCTGGGTGGAGGGCAAGGGGGCACCCTGGGGCCTCTATTGCAAGTCCAGGGAGAGAGCTGGACCCCCGGGTAGCTTGCTGGGGTCAGAGGCCCCTAGGTCGAGGGCCAGGGGGCACCCAGGGGTTTATACTGCAAGTCCAGGGAGAGAGGTGGACCCCTCGGTAGCTTGCTGGGTCAGAGACCCATAGGTGGAGGGCCAATGGGCACCCTGGGGCCTCTACTGCAAGTCCAGGGAGAGATGTGGACCCCTGGGTAGCTTGCTGGGGTCAGAGGCCCCTAGGTGGAGGGCCAATGGGCACCCTGGGGCCTCTACTGCAGTCCAGGGAGATAGGCAGGCCACTGGGCAGCTTGCTGGGGTCAGAGGCCCCAAGATGGAGGGCCAAGGGTCAACCTGGGGCCTCTACTGCAAGTCCAGTGAGAGAGGTGAATAACTGGGAAGCTTGCTGGTGTCAGAGGCCCCTAGGGGGAGGGCCAGGGGGCACCGTAGGGCCTCTACTATAAGTCCAGGTAGAGATGTTGACCCCTGGGTAGCTTGCTGGGGTCAGAGGCCCCTAGCTGGAGGGCCAGGGGGCACCCTGGGGCGTCTACTGCAAGTCCAGGGAGAGATGTGGACCCCTGGGTAGCTTGCTGGGGTCAGAGGCCCCTAGGTGGAGGGCCAATGGGCACCCTGGGGCCTCTACTGCAAGTCCAGGGATAGAGGTGAAGCCCATTGTAGCTTGCTGGGGTCAGAGTCCCCTAGGTGGAGGGCCAGAGGGCAGCCTAGGGCCTCTACTACAAGTCCAGGGAGAGAGGTGGAGCCCTGGGTAGCTTGCTGGGGTCAGTAGCCCCTGGGTGGAGGGCAAGGGGGCACCCTGGGGCCTCTATTGCAAGTCCAGGGAGAGATTTGGACCCCCGGGTAGCTTGCTCGGGTCAGAGGCCCCTAAGTGGAGGGCCAGGGGGCACCCTGGGGCCTCCACTGCAAGTCCAAGGAGAGATGTGGACCCCTGGGTAGCTTGCTGGGGTCAGATGCACCTAGGTGGGGGGCCAGGCCAGGGGGCACCCTGGGTCATATACTGCAAGTCCAGGGAGAGAGGTGGACTCCTGGGTAGCTTGCTGGTGTCAGATGCACCTAGGTGTAGGGCCAGGGGGCACCCTGGGTCCTATACTGCAAGTCCAGGGAGAGAGGTGGACCCCTGGGTAGCTTGCTGGGGTCAGATGCCCCTAGGTGGAGGGCCAGGGGGAACCTTGGGGCCTCTACAGCAAGTCCAGGGAGAGAGGTGGACCCCTGGGTAGTTTGCTAGGGTCAGGGACCTCTAGGTGGAGGGCCAGAGGGCACACTGGGGCCTATACTGCAAGTCCAGGGAGAGAGGTGGACCCCTTGGTAGCTTGCTGGTGTCAGATGCCCCTAGGTGGAGGGCCAGGGGGCACCCTGGGGCCTCTACTGCAAGTCCAGGGAAATATGTGGACCCCTGGGTAGCTTGCTGGACTCAGAGGCCCCTAGGTGGAGGGCCACAGGGTACCCTGGGGCCTCTACTGCAAGTCCAAGGAGAGAGGTGAAGCCCTGGGTAGCTTGCTGGGGTCAGTAGCCCCTGGGTGGAGGGCAAGGGGGCACCCTGGGGCCTCTACTGCAAGTCCAGGGAGAGAAGTGGAGCCCTGGGTAGCTTCTGGGGTCAGAGGCCCCTAGGTGGAGGGCAAGGGGGCACCCTGTGGCCTATACTGCAAGTCCAGGGAGAGAGGTGGAGCCCTGGGTAGCTTGCTGGGGTCAGAGGGCCCTACGTAGAGGGCCATGGACACCCTCGGGACTCTACTGCAAGTCCAGGGAGATAGGCAGGCCCCTGGGCAGCTTGCTGGGGTCAGAGGCCCCTAGGTGGAGGGCCAAGGGTCACCCTGGGGCCTCTACAGCAAGTCCAGGGAGAGAGGTGGACCCCTGGGTAGTTTGCTAGGGTCAGAGGCCCCTGGGTGGAGGGCCAGATGGCACCCTGGGGCCTATACTGCAAGTCCAGGGAGAGAGGTGGACCCTTGGGTAGCTTGCTGGTGTCAGAGACCCCTAGGTGGAGGGCCAGGGGGTTCCCTGGGTCCTATACTGCAAGTCCAGGGAGAGAGGTGAACCCCTGGGTAGCTTGCTGGGGTCAGATGCCCCTAGGTAGAGGGCCAGGGGGCACCCTGGGGCCTATACTGCAAGTCCAAGGAGAGAGGTGGACCCCTGGGTAGCTTGCTGGGGTCAGAGGCCCCTAGTTGGAGAGCCAGGGGCACCCTGGGGCCTATACTGCAAGTCCAGGGAGAGAGGTGGACCCCTGGGTAGCTTGCTGGGGTCAGAGGCCCCTAGGTGGAGGGCCAGAGGGCAGCCTAGGGCCTCTACTACAAGTCCAGGGAGAGAGGTGGAGCCCAGGGTAGCTTGCTGGGGTCAGTAGCCGTTGGGTGGAGGGCAAGGGGGCACCCTGGGGCCTCTATTGCAAGTCCAGGGAGATAGGTAGGACATTGGGTAGCTTGCTGGGGTCAGATGCCCCTAGGTTGAGGGCCAAGGGTCACCCTGGGGCCTCTACTGCAAGTCCAGGGAGAGAAGTGGACCCCTGGGTAGCTTGCTGGGGTCAGAGGCCCCTAGGTGGAAGGAAAATGGGCACCCTGGGGCCTCTACTGCAAGTCCACGGAGAGAGGTGAACCCCTCGGTAGCTTGCTGGGGTCAGAGGCCCCTAGGTGGAGGGCCAAGGGGCACCCTGGGGCCTCTACTGCAAGTCCAGGGAGAGAGGTGGACTCCAGGGTAGCTTGCTGGGGTCAGAGGCCAATAGTTGGAGGGCAAGGGGCACCCTGGGGCCTCTACAGCAAGTCCAGGGAGAGAGTTGGACGCCTGGGTAGTTTGCTAGGGTCAGAGGCCCCTAGGTGGAAGGCCAGAGGGCACCCTGGGGCCTATACTGCAAGTCCAGGGAGAGAGTTGGACCCCTGGGTAGCTTGCTGGTGTCAGATGCCCCTAGGTGGAGGGCCAGGGGGCACCCTGGGTCCTATACTGCAAGTCCAGGGAGAGAGGTGGACCCCTGGGTAGCTTGCTGGGGTCAGATGCCCCTATGTGGAGGGCCAGGGGGCACCCTGGGGCCTATACTGCAAGTCCAAGGAGAGAGGTGGACCCCTGGGCAGCTTGCTGGGGTCAGAGGCCCCTAGTTGGAGGGCCAGGGGGCACCCTGGGGCCTATACTGCAAGTCCAGGGAGAGAGGTGGACCCCTGGGTAGCTTGCTGGGGTCAAAGGCCCCTAGGTGGAGGGTCACGGGGCACCCTGGGGCCTCTATTGCAAGTCCAGGGAAAGAGGTGGACCCCTCGGTAGCTTGCTGGGGTCAGAGACCCCTAGGTGGAGGGCCAATGGGCACTCTGGGGCCTCTACTGCAAGTCCAGGGAGAGAGGTGGAGCCCTGTGTAGCTTGCTGGGGTCAGAGGCCCCTATGTGGAGGGCCAGAGGGCAGCCTAGGGCCTCTACTACAAGTCCAGGGAGAGAGGTGGAGCCCTGGGTAGCTTGCTGGGGTCAGTAGCCCTTGGGTGGAGGGCAAGGGGGCACCATAGAGCCTCTATTGCAAGTCCAGGGAGAGAGCTTGACACTTGGGTAGCTTGCTGGGTTCAGAGGCCCCTAGGTGGAGGGCCACGGGGTACCATGGGGCCTCTACTGCAAGTCCAGGGAGAGATGTGGACCCCTGGGTAGCTTGCTGGACTCAGAGGCCCCTAGGTGGAGGGCCACGGGGTACCCTGGGGCCTCTACTGAGAGTCCAGGGAGAGAGGTGGAGCCCTGGGTAGCTTGCTGGGGTCAGTAGCCCCTGGGTGGAGGGAAAGGGGGCACCCTGGGGCCTCGACTGCAAGTCCAGGAAGAGAGGTGGACTCCAGGGTAGCTTGCTGGAGTCAGAGGCCCCTAGGTGGAGGGCCAGAGGGCACCGTGGGGCCTATACTGCAAGTCCAGGGAGAGAGGTGGACCCCTGGGTAGCTTGCTGGGGTCAGAGGCCCCTAGGTGGAGGGCCAGAGGGCAGCCTAGGGCCTCTACTACAAGTCCAGGGAGAGAGGTGGAGCCCAGGGTAGCTTGCTGGGGTCAGTAGCCGTTGGGTGGAGGGCAAGGGGGCACCCTGGGGCCTCTATTGCAAGTCCAGGGAGAGAGCTGGACCCCTGGGTAGCTTGCTGGACTTAGAGGCCCCTAGGTGGAGGGCCAGGGGGCACCCTGGAGCCTCTACTATAAGTCCATGGAGAGATGTGGAGCCCTGGGTAGCTGGCTGGGGTCAAAGGCCACTAGGTGGAGGGCCAGTGGGCACCCAGGGGCGTCTACTGCAAGTCCAGGGAGAGATGTGGACCCCTGGGTAGCTTGCTGGGGTCAGAGGGCCCTACGTGGAGGGCCATGGACACCCTCGGGACTCTACTGCAAGTCCAGGGAGATAGGCAGGCCCCTGGGCAGCTTGCTGGGGTCAGAGGCGGACCCTTGGGTAGCTTGCTGGGGTCAGAGAACCCTAGGTGGAGGGCCAATGGGCACCCTGGGGCCTCTACTGCGAGTCCAGGGAGAGAGGTGGAGCCCTGGTTAGCTTGCTGGGGTCAGTAGCCCTTGGGTGGAGGGCAAGGGGGCACCCTGGGGCCTCTATTGCAAGTCCAGGGAGAGAGCTGGACCCCTGGGTATCTTGCTGGGTTCAGAGGCCCCTAGGTGGAGGGTCACGGGGTACCCTGGGGCCTCTACTAAAAGTCCAGGGAGAGATGTGGACCCCTGGGTAGCTTGCTGGGTTCAGAGGCCCCTAGGTGGAGGGTCACGGGGTACCCTGGGGCCTCTACTAAAAGTCCAGGGAGAGAGGTGGACCTCTGGGTAGCTTGCTGGGGTCAGAGGCCCCTAGGTGGAGGGCCAATGGGCACCCTGGGGCCACTACTGCAGGTCCAGGGAGAGAGGTGGAGCCCTGGGTAGCTTGCTGGGGTCAGAGGCCCCCTAGGTGGAGGGCCAGGGGGCACCCTGGGTCCTAAACTGCAAGACCAGGGAGAGAGCTGGACCCCTGGGTAGCTTGCTGGGTTTAGATTCCCCTAGGTGGAGGGCCACGGGATACTCTGGGGCCTCTATTGCAAGTCCAGGGAGAGAGGTGGAGCCCTGGGTAGCTTGCTGGGGTCAGACGTCCCTGGATGGAGGGTCACGGGGTACCCTGGGGCCTCTACTAAAAGTCCAGGGAGAGAGGTGGACCTCTGGGTAGCTTGCTGGGGTCAGAGGCCCCTAGGTGGAGGGCCAATGGGCACCCTGGGGCCACTACTGCAAGTCCAGGGAGAGAGGTGGAGCCCTGGGTAGCTTGCTGGGGTCAAAGGCCCCTAGGTGGAGGGCCAGAGGGCAGCCTAGGGCCTCTACTACAAGTCCAGGGAGAGAGGTGGAGCCCTGGGTATCTTGCTGGGGTCAGAGGCCCCTAGGTGGAGGGCCACGGGGCACCCTGGGGCCTCTACAGCAAGTCCAGGGAGAAAGGTGGAGCCCTGGGTAGTTTGCTAGGGTCAGAGGCCCCTAGGTGGAGGACCAAGGGGCACCCTGGGGCCTATAGTGCAAGTCCAGGGAGAGAGTTGGAGCCCTGGGTAGCTTGCTGGGGTCAGAGGGCCCTAGGTGGAGGGCCATGGGGCACCCTGGGGACTCTACTGTAAGTCCAGGAAAAGAGGTGGACCCCTGGGTAGTTTGCTGGGGTCAGAGGCCCCTAGGTGGAGGGCCAGGGGGCACCCTGGACCTCACCTATAAGCCAGGGAGAGAGGTGGACCCCTGGGTAGCTTGCTTGGGTCAGAGGCCCCTAGGTGGAGGGCCAATGGGCACCCTGGGGCCTCTACTGCAAGTCCAGGGAGAGAGGTGGAGCCCTGGGTAGCTTGCTGGGGTCAGTAGCCCCTGGGTGGAGGGCAAGGGGCCACCGTAGGGCCTCTATTGCAAGTCCAGGGAGAGAGCTGGACCCCTGGGTAGCTTGCTGGGTTCAGAGGCCCCTAGGTGGAGGGCCACGGGGTACCCAGGGGCCTATACTGCAAGTCCAGGGAGAGAGGTGGACCCCTGGGTAGCTTGCTGGACTCAGAGGCCCCTAGGTGGAGGGCCACGAGGTACCCTGGGGCCCCTACTGCAAGTCCAGGGAGAGAGGTGGAGCCCTGGGTAGCTTGCTGGGGTCAGTAGCCCCTGGGTGGAGGGCAAGGGGGCACCCTGGGGCCTCTACTGGAAGTCCAGGGAGAGAAGTGGAGCCCTGGGTAGCTTGCTGTGGTCAGAGAACCCCTAGGTGGAGGGCAAGGGGGCACCCTGTGGCCTATATTGCAAGTCCAGGGAGAGAGGTGGACCCCTGGGTAGCTTTCTGGGGTCAGAGGCCCCTAGGTGGAGGGCCAAGGTGCACCCTGGGGCCTCTATTGCAAGTCCAGGGAGAGAGGTGGACCCCTGGGCAGCGTGCTTGGTCAGGGGCCCCTAGGTGGAGGAACAGGGGGCACCCTGAGGCCTATACTGCAAGTCCAGGGAAAGAGTTGGAGCCCTGGGTAGCTTGCTGGGGTCAGAGAGCCCTAGGTGGAGGGCCATGGGGCACCCTGGGGACTCTACTGCAAGTCCAGGGAAATAGGTAGGCCCCTGGGTAGCTTTCTGGGGTCATAGGCCCCTAGGTGGAGAGCCAAGGGTCACCCTGGGGCCTCTACTGCAAGTCTAGGGAGAGAGGTGGACCACTGGGAAGCTTGCTGAAGTCAGAGGCCCCGAGGGGGAGGGCCACGGGGCACCCTGGGGCCTCTACTGCAAGTCCAGGGAGAGAGGTGGACCTCTCGGTAGCTTGCTGGGGTCAGAGGCCCCTAGGTGGAGGGCCAGAGGGCAGCCTAGGGCGTCTACTACAAGTCCAGGGAGAGAAGTGGAGCCCTGGGTAGCTTGCTGGGGTCAGTAGCCCTTGGGTGGAGGGCAAGGGGGCACCCTGGGGCCTCTATTGCAAGTCCAGGGAGAGATGTGGACCCCTGGGTTCGCTTGCTGGACTCAGAGGCCCTTAGGCGGAGGGCCACGGGGTACCCTGGGGCCTCTACTGCAAGTCCAGGGAGAGAGGTGGAGCCCTGGGTAGCTTGCTGAGGTCAGTAGCCCCTTGTTGGAGGGCAAGGGGGCACCCTGGGGACTCTACTGCAAGTCCAGGGAGAGAAGTGGAGCCCTGGGTAGCTTGCTGGGGTCAAAGGGCCCTAGGTGGAGGGCAAGGGGGCACCCTGTGGCCTATACTGCAAGTCCAGGGAGAGATGTGGACCCCTGGGTAGCTTGCTGGGGTCAGAGGGCCCTAGGTGGAGGGCCAAGGGGCACAATGGGGCCTAGTCTGCAAGTCTAGGGAGAGAGGTGGACCCCTGGGTAGCTTTCTGGGGTCAGACGTCCCTGGATGGAGGGCCAGGGGGCACCCAGGGGCCTATACTGCAAGTCCAGGGAGAGGGGTGGACCCCTGAGTAGCTTGCTGCGGTCAGAGGCCCCTAGGTGGAGGGTCATGGGGCACCCTGGGGCCTCTATTGCAAGTTCAGGGAGAGAAGTGGACCCCTCGGTAGCTTTCTGGGGTCAGAGACCCCTAGGTGGAGGGCCAATGGGCACCTTGGGGCCTCTACTGCAAGTCCAGGGAGAGATGTGGACCCCTGGGTAGCTTGCTGGGGTCAGAGGCCCCTAGGGGGAGGGCCAAGGGGTACCCTGGGGCCTCTACTGCAAGTCCAGGGAGAGAGGTGGAGCCCTGGGTAGCTTGCTGGGGTCAATAGCCCCTGGGTGGAGGGCAAGGGGGCACCCTGGGGCCTCTATTGCAAGTCCAGGGAGAGATGTGGACCCCTGAGTAGCTTGCTGGGGTCAGAGGCCCCTAGGTGGAGGGCAAGGGGGCACCCTGTGGCCTATACTGCAAGTCCAGGGAGAGAGGTGGACCCCTGGGTAGCTTGCTGGGGTCAAAGGGCCCTAGGTTGAGGGCCATGGGGCACCCTGGGGCCTCTATTGCAAGTCCAGGGAGAGATGTGGACCCCTGGGTAGCTTGCTGGGGTCAGAGGCCCCTAGGTGGAGGGCAAGGGGGCACCCTGTGGCCTATACTGCAAGTCCAGGGAGAGTGTTGGAGCCCTGGGTAGCTTGCTGGTGTCAGAGGCCCCTAGGGAGAGGGCCAGGGGGCACCGTAGGGCCTCTACTATAAGTCCAGGGAGAGAGGTGGACCCCTGGGTAGCTTGCTGGGGTCAGAGGCCCCTAGGTGGAGGGCCAGGGGGCACCCAGGGGCGTCTACTGCAAGTCCAGGGAGAGATGTGGACCCCTGGGTAGCTTGCTGGGGTCAGAGGCCCCTAGGTAGAGGGCCACGGGCCACCCTGGGTTCTCTACTGCAAGTCCAGGGAGAGAGGTGGACCCCTCGGTAGCTTGCTGAGGTCAGTAGCCCCTGGGTGGAGGGCAAGGGGGCACCCTGGGGCCTCTATTGCAAGTCCAGGGAGAGAGCTGGACCCCCGGGTAGCTTGCTGGGGTCAGAGGCCCCTAGGTGGAGGGCCAGGGGGCACCCAGGGGCCTCCACTGCAAGTCCAAGGAGAAATGTGGACCCCTGGTTAGCTTGCTGGGGTAAGAGGCCCCCTAGGTGGAGGGCCACGAGCACCCTGGGGCCTCTACTGCAAGTCCAGGGAGAAAGGTGGACCCCAGGGTAGCTTGCTGGTGTCAGATGCCCCTAGGTGGAGGGCCAGGGGGCACCCTGGGTCCTATACTGCAAGTCCAGGGAGAGAGCTGGACCCCTGGGTAGCTTGCTGGGTTTAGATTCCCCTAGGTGGAGGGCCACGGGATACCCTGGGGCCTCTGTTGCAAGTCCAGGGAGAGAGGTGGAGCCCTGGGTTGCTTGCTGGGGTCAGTAGCCCCTGGGTGGAGGGCAAGGGGGCACCCTGGGGCCTCTACTGCAAGTCCAGGGAGAGAAGTGGAGCCCTGGGTAGCTTGCTGGGGTCAGAGGCCCCTAGGTGGAGGGCAAGGGGGCACACTGTGGCCTATACTGCAAGTTCAGGGAGAGAGGTGGACCCCTGGGTAGCTTGCTGGTGTCAGAGGTCCTTACGTGGAGGGCCATGGGGCACCCTGGGGCCTAGTTTGCAAGTCTAGGGAGAGAGGTGGACCCCTGGGTAGATTTCTGGGGTCAGAGGCCCCTAGGTGGAGGGTCACGGGGCACCCTGGGGCCTCTATTGCAAGTACAGGGGGAGAGAGGTGGACCCCTCGGTAGCTTGCTGGGGTCAGAGACCCCTAGGAGGAGGGCCAATGGGCACCCTGGGGCCTCTAATGCAAGTCCAGGGAAGGGAGTTGGAGCCCGGGTAGCTTGCTGGGGTCAGAGGCCCCTAGGTTGAGGGCCAGAGGGCAGCCTAGGGCCTCTACTACAAGGCCAGGGAGAGAGGTGGAGCCCTGGGTAGCTTGCTGGGGTCAGTAGCCCTTGGGTGGAGGGCAAGGGGGCACCCTGGGGCCTCTACTGCAAGTCCAGGGAGAGAGCTGGACCCCTGGATAGCTTGCTGGGTTCAGAGGCCCCTAGGTGGAGGGGCAGGGGGTACCCTGGGGACTCTACTGCAAGTACAGGGAGATAGGTAGGACCCTGGGTAGCTTGCTGGGGTCAGAGTCCCCTAGGTGGAGGGCCAACGGTAACCCTGGGGCCTCTACTGCAAGTCTAGGGAGAGAGGTGGACCACTGGGAAGCTTGCTGGGGTCAGAGGCCCCTAGGTGGAGGGCCACAGGGCACCCTGGGGCCTATAGTGCAAGTCCAGGGAGAGAGGTGAACCCCTCCGTAGCTTGCTGGGGTCAGTGGCCCCTAGGTGGAGGGCCAATGGGGACCCTGGGGCCTTTACTGCAAGTCCAGGGAGAGAGGTGAAGCCCTGGGTAGCTTGCTGGGGTCAGAGGCCCCTAGGTGGAGGGCCAGAGGGCAGCCTAGGGCCTCTACTACAAGTCCAGGGAGAGAAGTGGAGCCCTGAGTAGCTTGCTGGGGTCAGTAGCCCCTGGGTGGAGGGCAAGGGGGCACCCTGGGGCCTCTATTGCAAGTCCAGGGAGAGAGCTGAACCCCCAGGTAGCTTGCTAAGGTCAGAGGCCCCTAGGTGGAGGGCCAAGGGGCACCCAGGGGCCTCCACTTCAAGTCCAAAGAGAGATGTGGACCCCTGGGTAGCTTGCTGGGGTCAGAGGCCCCTAGATGGAGGGCCAAGGGGCACCCTGGGGCCTCTACTGCATGTCCAGGAAGAGAGGTGGACCCCTCGGTGGCTTGCTGGGGTCAGAGGCCCCTAGATGGAGGGCCAAGGGGCACCCTGGGGCCTATACTGCAAGTCCAGGAAGAGAGGTGGACTCCAGGGTAGCTTGCTGGGGTCAGAGGCCCCTAGGTGGAGGGCAAGGGGCACCCTGGGGCCTCTACAGCAAGTCCAGGGAGAGAGGTGGACCCCTGGGTAGTTTGCTAGGGTCAGAGGCCCCTAGGTGGAGGGCCAGGGGGCACCCTGGGTCCTATACTGCAAGTCCAGGGAGAGAGGTGGACCCCTGGGTAGCTTGCTGGGGTCAGATGCCCCTAGGTGGAGGGCCAGGGGGCACCCTGGGGCCTATACTGCAAGTCCAAGGAGAGAGGTGGACCCCTGGGTAGCTTGCTGGGGTCAGAGGCCCCTAGTTGGAGGGCCAATGGGCACCCTGGGGCCTCTACTGCAAGTCCAGGGAGAGAGGTGGAGCCCTGGGTAGCTTGCTGGGGTCAGAGGCCCCTAAGTGGAGTACCAGAGGGCAGCATAGGGCCTCTACTACAAGTCCAGGGAGAGAGGTGGAGCCCTGGGTAGCTTGCTGGGGTCAGTAGCCCTTGGGTGGAGGGCAAGAGGGCACCCTGGGGGCTCTATTGCAAGTCCAGGGAGAGAGCTGGACCCCTGGGTAGCTTGCTGGGTTCAAAGGCCCCTAGGTGGAGGGCCACGGGGTGCCCTGGGGCCTCTACTGCAAGTCCAGGGAGAGATGTGGACCCCTGGGTAGCTTGCTGGACTCAGAGGCCCCTAGGTGGAGGGCCATGGGGTACCCTGGGGCCTCTACTGCAAGTCCAGGGAGAGAGGTGGAGCCCTGGGTAGCTTGCTGGGGTCAGTAGCCCCTGGGTGGAGGGCAAGGGGGCACCCTGGGGCCTCTACTGCAAATCCAGGGAGAGAAGTGGAGCCCTGGGTAGCTTGCTAGGGTCAGAGGCCCCTAGGTAGGGGGCAAGGGGGCACCCTGTGGCCTATACTGCAAGTTCAGGGAGATATGTGGACCCCTGGGTAGCTTTCTGGGGTCAGAGGGCCCTAGGTGGAGGGCCATGGGGCACCCTGGGGTCTCTACTGCAAGTCCAGGGAGATAGGCAGGCACCTGGGCAGCTTGCTGGGGTTAGAAGCCCCTAGGTGGAGGGTCAAGGGTCACCCTGGGGCCTAGTCTGCAAGTCTATTGAGAGAGGTGGACCCCTGGGTAGCTTTCTGGGGTCAGAGGCCCCTAGGTGGAGGCCAAGGGGCACCCTGGGGCCTCTATTGCAAGTCCAGGGAGAGAGGTGGACCCCTTGGCAGCTTGCTTGGGTCAGGGGCCCCTAGGTGGAGGACAAGGGGGCACCCTGAGGCCTATACTGCAAGTCCAGGGAGAGAGTTGGAGCCCTGGGTAGCTTGCTGGGTTCAGAGGCCCCTAGGTGGAGGGCCAGGGGGTACCCTGGGGACTCTACTGCAAGTACAGGGAGATAGGTAGGACCCTGGGTAGCTTGCTGGGGTCAGAGGCCCCTAGGTGGAGGGCCAACGGTCACCCTGGGGCCTCTACTGCAAGTCTAGGGAGAGATTTGGACCTCTGGGAAGCTTGCTGGGGTCAGAGGCCCCTAGGTGGAGGGCCACGGGGCACCCTGGGACCTCTACTGCAAGTCCAGGGAGAGAGGTGAACCCCTCGGTAGCTTGCTGGGGTCAGAGGCCCCTAGGTGGAGGGCCAATGGGCACCCTGGGGCCTCTACTGCAGTCCAGGGAGATAGGCAGGCGCCTGGGCAGCTTGCTGTGGTCAGAGGCCCCAAGTAGGAGGGCCAAGGGTCAACCTGGGGCCTCTACTGCAAGTCCAGTGAGAGAGGTGAATAACTGGGAAGTTTGCTGGTGTCAGAGGCCCCTAGGGGGAGGGACAGGGGGCACCATAGGGCCTCTACTATAAGTCCAGGGAGAGATGTTGACCCCTGGGTAGCTTGCTGGGGTCAGAGGCCCCTATGTGGAGGGCCAGGGGGCACCCTGGGGCCTCTACTGCAAGTCCAGGGAGAGATGTGGACCCCTGGGTAGCTTGCTGGGGTCAGAGGCCCCTAGGTGTAGGGCCAAGGGGCACCCTGGGGCCTCTACTGCAAGTCCAGGGAGAGAGGTGGACCCCTCGCTAGCTTGCTGGGGTCAGAGGCCCCTAGGTGGAGGGCCAATGGGCACCCTGGGGCCTCTACTGCAAGTCCAGGGAGAGAGGTGAAGCCCAGGGTAGCTTGCTGGGGTCAGAGTCCCCTAGGTGGAGGGCCAGAGGGCAGCCTAGGGCCTCTACTACAAGTCCAGGGAGAGAGGTGGAGCCCTGGGTAGCTTGCTGGGGTCAGTAGCCCCTGGGTGGAGGGCAAGGGGGCACCCTGGGGCCTCTATTGCAAGTCCAGGGAGAGAGTTGGACCCCCGGGTAGCTTGCTCGGGTCAGAGGCCCCTAAGTGGAGGGTTAGGGGGCACCCTGGGGCCTCCACTGCAAGTCCAAGGAGAGATGTGGACCCCTGGGTAGCTTGCTGGGGTCAGATGCACCTAGGTGGAGGGCCAGGCCAGGGGGCACCCTGGGTCATATACTGCAAGTCCAGGGAGAGAGGTGGACTCCTGGGTAGCTTGCTGGTGTCAGATGCACCTAGGTTTAGGGCCAGGGGGCACACTGGGTCCTATACTGCAAGTCCAGGGAGAGAGGTGGACCCCTGGGTAGCTTGCTGGGGTCAGAGGCCCCTAAGTGGAGGGCCAGGGGGCACCTTGGGGCCTCTACAGCAAGTCCAGGGAGAGAGGTGGACCCCTGGGTAGTTTGCTAGGGTCAGAGGCCTCTAGGTGGAGGGCCAGAGGGCACACTGGGGCCTATACTGCAAGTCCAGGGAGAGAGGTGGACTCCTGGGTAGCTTGCTGGTGTCAGATGCACCTAGGTGTAGGGCCAGGGGGCACCCTGGGTCCTATACTGCAAGTCCAGGGAGAGAGGTGGACCCCTGGGTAGCTTGCTGGGGTCAGATGCCCCTAGGTGGAGGGCCAGGGGGCACCTTGGGGCCTCTACAGCAAGTCCAGGGAGAGAGGTGGACCCCTGGGTAGTTTGCTAGGGTCAGAGGCCTCTAGGTGGAGGGCCAGAGGGCACACTGGGGCCTATACTGCAAGTCCAGGGAGAGAGGTGGACTCCTGGGTAGCTTGCTGGTGTCAGATGCACCTAGGTGTAGGGCCAAGGGGCACACTGGGTCCTATACTGCAAGTCCAGGGAGAGAGGTGGACCCCTGGGTAGCTTGCTGGTGTCAGATGCCCCTAGGTGGAGGGCCAGGGGGCACCCTGGGGCCTCTACTGCAAGTCCAGGGAGAGAGGTGAAGCCCTGGGTAGCTTGCTGGGGTCAGTAGCCCCTGGGTGGAGGGCAAGGGGGCACCCTGGGGCCTCTACTGCAAGTCCAGGGAGAGAAGTGGAGCCCTGGGTAGCTTCTGGGGTCAAAGGCCCCTAGGTGGAGGGCAAGGGGGCACCCTGTGGCCTATACTGCAAGTCCAGGGAGAGAGGTGGAGCCCTAGGTAGCTTGCTGGGGTCAGAGGGCCCTACGTGGAGGGCCATGGGGCACCCTGGGGACTCTACTGCAAGTCCAGGGAGATAGGCAGGCCCCTGGGCAGCTTGCTGGGGTCAGAGGCCCCTAGGTGGAGGGCCAAGGGTCACCCTGGGGCCTCTACAGCAAGTCCAGGGAGAGAGGTGGACCCCTGGGTAGCTTGCTGGGGTCAGATGCCCCTAGGTGGAGGGCCAGGGGGCACCCTGGGGCCTATACTGCAAGTCCAAGGAGAGAGATGGACCCCTGGGTAGCTTGCTGGGGTCAGAGGCCCCTAGTTGGAGAGCCAGGGGCACCCTGGGGCCTATACTGCAAGTCCAGGGAGAGAGGTGGACCCCTGGGTAGCTTGCTGGGGTCAGAGGCCCCTAGGTGGAGGGTCACGGGGCACCCTGGGGCCTCTATTGCAAGTCCAGGGAGAGAGGTCTACCCCTCGGTAGCTTGCTGGGGTCAGAGACCCCTAGGTGGAGGGCCAATGGGCACCCTGGGGCCTTTACTGCAAGTCCAGGGAGAGAGCTGGAGCCCTGGGTAGCTTGCTGGGGTCAAAGGCCCCTAGGTGGAGGGCCAGAGGGCAGGCTAGGGCCTCTACTACAAGTCCAGGGAGAGAGGTGGAGCCCTGGGTAGCTTGCTGGGGTCAGTAGCCCCTGGGTGGAGGGCAAGGGGGCACCCTGGGGCCTCTATTGCAAGTCCAGGGAGAGAGCTGGACCCCCGGGTAGTTTGCTGGGGTCAGAGGCCCCTAGGTGGAGGGCCAGGGGGCACCCAGGGGCCTCTACTGCAAGTTCAGGGAGAGAGGTGGACCCCTGGGTAGCTTGCTGGGGTCAGAGGCCCCTAGGTGGAGGGCCAGAGGGCAGCCTAGGGCCTCTACTACACGTCCAGGGAGAGAGGTGGAGCCCTGGGTAGCTTGCTGGGGTCAGTAGCCCATGGGCGGAGGGCAAGGGGGCACCCTGGGGCCTCTATTGCAAGTCCAGGGAGAGAGCTGGACCCCTGGGTAGCTTGCTGGGTTCAGAGGCCCCTAGGTGAAGGGCCACGAGGTACCCTTGGGCCCT
Organism: Danio rerio; assembly: GCF_049306965.1. Lineage (NCBI taxonomy): Eukaryota > Metazoa > Chordata > Actinopteri > Cypriniformes > Danionidae > Danio > Danio rerio. Next base: position 19,944,072 of record NC_133185.1, on the reverse strand, counting down.
TATTGCAATTCCAGGGAGAGATGTGGACCCCTGGGTAGCTTGCTGGGGTCAGAGGCCCCTAGGTGGAGGGCCAGGAGGTACCCTAGGGCCTCTACTGCAAGTCCTGGCAGAGAGGTGGAGCCCTGGGTAGCTTGCTGGGGTCAGTAGCCCCTGGGTGGAGGGCAAGGGGGCACCCTGGGGCCTCTACTGCAAGTCCAGGGAGAGAGGTGGAGCCCTGGGTAGCTTGCTGGGGTCAGAGGCCCCTAGGTGGAGGGCAAAGGTGCAACCTGTGGCCTATACTGCAAGTCCAGGGAGAGAGGTGGACCCCTTGGTAGCTTGCTGGGGTCAAAGGGCCCTAGGTGGAGGGCCATGGGGCACCCTGGGGACACTACTGCAAGTCCAGGGAGATAGGCAGGCCCCTGGGCAGCTTGCTGGGGTCAGAGGCCCCTGGGTGGAGGGCCAAGGGTCACCCTGGGGCCTAGTCAGCAAGTCCAGGGAGAGAGGTGGACCCCTGGGCAGCTTGCTTAGGTCAGGGGCCCCTAGGTAGAGGACCAGGGGGCACCCTGGGGCCTATACTGCTAGTCCAGGGAGAGAGTTGGAGCCCTGGGTAGCTTGCTGGGGTCAGAGGGCCCTAGGTGGAGGGCCAGGGGGCACCCTGGGGACTCTACTGCAAGTCCAGGGAGATAGGTAGGCCCCTGGGTAGCTTACTGGGGTCAGAGGCCCCTAGGTGGAGGGCCAAGGGTCACACTGGGGCCTCTACTGCAAGTCTAGGGAGAGAGGTGGACCACTGGGAAGCTTGCTGGGGACAGACGCCCCTAGGTGGAGGGCCAGGGGGCACCCAGCGGCGTCTACTGCAAGTCCACGGAGAGATGTGGACCACTGGGTAGCTTGCTGGGGTCAGAGGACCCTAGGTGGAGGGTCACGGGGCACCCTGGGGCCTCTATTGCAATTCCAGGGAGAGAGCTGGACCCCTGGGTAGCTTGCTGGGGTCAGAGGCCCCTAGGTGGAGGGCCAGGGGGCACCCAGCGGCGTCTACTGCAAGTCCACGGAGAGATGTGGACCCCTGGGTAGCTTGCTGGGGTCAGAGGCCCCTAGGTGGAGGGTCACGGGGCACCCTGGGGCCTCTATTGCAATTGCAGGGAGAGAGCTGGACCCCTGGGTAGCTTGCTGGGTTCAGAGGCCCCTAGGTGGAGGGCCTTGGGGTACCCAGGGGCCTCTACTGCAAGTCCAGGGAGAGATGTGGACCCCTGGGTAGCTTGCTGGGGTCAGAGGCCCCTAGGTGGAGGGCCATGGGGTACCGTGGGGCCTCTACTGCAAGTTCAGGGAGAGAGGTGGAGCCCTGGGTAGCTTGCTGGGGTCAGTAGCCCTTGGGTGGAGGGCAAGGGGGCACCCTGGGGCCTCTACTGCAAGTCCAGGGAGAGACGTGGAGCCCTGGGTAGCTTGCTGGGGTCAGAGGCCCCTAGGTGGAGGGCCAATTGGCACCCTGGGGCCTCTACTGCAGTCCAGGGAGATAGGCAGGCCCCTGGGCAGCTTGCTGGGGTCAGAGGCCCCAAGATGGAGGGCCAAGGGTCAACCTGGGGCCTCTACTGCAAGTCCAGTGAGAGAGGTGAATAACTGGGAAGCTTGCTGGTGTCAGAGGCCCCTAGGGGGAGGGCCAGGGGGCACCGTAGGGCCTCTACTATAAGTCCAGGGAGAGATGTTGACCCCTGGGTAGCTTGCTGGGGTCAGAGGCCCCTAGGTGGAGGGCCAGGGGGCACCCTGGGGCGTCTACTGCAAGTCCAGGGAGAGATGTGGACCCCTGGGTAGCTTGCTGGGGTCAGAGGCCCCTAGGTGGAGGGCCAAGGGGAACCCTGGGGCCTCTACTGCAAGTCCAGGGAGAGAGGTGGACCCCTCGGTAGCTTGCTGGGGTCAGAGGCCCCTAGGTGGAGGGCCAGGCCAGGGGGCACCCTGGGTCATATACTGCAAGTCCAGGGAGAGAGGTGGACTCCTGGGTAGCTTGCTGGTGTCAGATGCACCTAGGTGTAGGGCCAGGGGGCACCCTGGGTCCTATACTGCAAGTCCAGGGAGAGAGGTGGACCCCTGGGTAGCTTGCTGGGGTCAGATGCCCGTAGGTGGAGGGCCAGGGGGAACCTTGGGGCCTCTACAGCAAGTCCAGGGAGAGAGGTGGACCCCTGGGTAGTTTGCTAGGGACAGAGGCCTCTCCGTGGAGGGCCAGAGGGCACACTGGGGCCTATACTGCAAGTCCAGTGAGAGAGGTGGACACCTGGGTAGCTTGCTGGTGTCAGATGCCCCTAGGTGGAGGGCCAGGGGGCACCCTGGGGCCTCTACTGCAAGTCCAGTGAGAGATGTGGACCCCTGGGTAGCTTGCTGGACTCAGAGGCCCCTAGGTGGAGGGCCACAGGGTACCCTGGGGCCTCTACTGCAAGTCCAAGGAGAGAGGTGAAGCCCTGGGTAGCTTGCTGGGGTCAGTAGCCCCTGGGTGGAGGGCAAGGGGGCACCCTGGGGCCTCTACTGCAAGTTCAGGGAGAGAAGTGGAGCCCTGGGTAGCTTCTGGGGTCAGAGGCCCCTAGGTGGAGGGCAAGGGGGCACCCTGTGGCCTATACTGCAAGTCCAGGGAGAGAGGTGGAGCCCTGGGTAGCTTGCTGGGGTCAGAGGGCCCTACGTGGAGGGCCATGGGGCACCCTGGGGACTCTACTGCAAGTCCAGGGAGATAGGCAGGCCCCTGGGCAGCTTGCTGGTGTCAGAGGCCCCTAGTTTTAGGGCCAAGGGTCACCCTGGGGCCTCTACAGCAAGTCCAGGGAGAGAGGTGGACCCCTGGGTAGTTTGCTAGGGTCAGAGGCCCCTGGTTGGAGGGCCAGAGGGCACCCTGGGGCCTATACTGCAAGTCCAGGGAGAGAGGTGGACCCCTGGGTAGCTTGCTGGGGTCAGAGGCCCCTAGGTGGAGGGTCACAGGGCACCCTGGGGCCTCTATTGCAAGTCCAGGAAGAGAGGTGGACCCCTCGGTAGCTTGCTGGGGTCAGAGACCCCTAGGTGGAGGGCCAATGGGCACCCTGGGGCCTTTACTGCAAGTCCAGGGAGAGAGCTGGAGCCCTGGGTAGCTTGCTGGGGTCAAAGGCCCCTAGGTGGAGGGCCAGAGGGAAGCCTAGGGCCTCTACTACAAGTCCAGGGAGAGAGGTGGAGCCCTGGGTAGCTTGCTGGGGTCAGTAACCGTTGGGTGGACGGCAAGGGGGCACCCTGGGGCCTCTATTGCAAGTCCAGGGAGAGAGCTGGACCCCTGGGTAGCTTGTTGGACTCAGAGGCCCCTAGGTGGAGGGCCAGGGGGCACCCTGGAGCCTCTACTATAAGTCCATGGAAAGATGTGGAGCCCTGGGTAGCTGGCTGGGGTCAAAGGCCCCTAGGTGGAGGGCCAGTGGGCACCCAGGGGCGTCTACTGCAAGTCCAGGGAGAGATGTGGACCCCTGGGTAGCTTGCTGGGGTCAGAGTGCCCTACGTGGAGGGCCATGGACACCCTGGGGACTCTACTGCAAGTCCAGGGAGATAGGCAGGCCCCTGGGCAGATTGCTGGGGTCAGAGGCGGACCCTTGGGTAGCTTGCTGGGGTCAGAGACCCCTAGGTGGAGGGCCAATGGGCACCCTGGGGCCACTACTGCGAGTCCAGGGAGAGAGGTGGAGCCCTGGTTAGCTTGCTGGGGTCAGAGGCCCCTAGCTGGAGGACCAGAGGGCAGCCTAGGGCCTCTACTACAAGTCCAGGGAGAGAGGTGGAGCCCAGGGTAGCTTGCTGGGGTCAGTAGCCCTTGGGTGGAGGGCAAGGGGGCACCCTGGGGCCTCTATTGCAAGTCCAGGGAGAGAGCTGGACCCCTGGGTAGCTTGCTGGGTTCAGAGGCCCCTAGGTGGAGGGCCACTGGGTACCCTGGGGCCTCTACTGCAAGTCCAGGGAGAGATGTGGACCCCTGGGTAGCTTGCTGGACTCAGAGGCCCCTAGGTGGAGGGCCAGGGGGCACCCAGGGGTGTCTACTGCAAGTCCAGGGAGAGATGTGGACCCCTGGGTAGCTTGCTGGGGTCAGAGGCCCCTAAGTGGAGGGTCACGGGGCACCCTGGGGCCTCTGTTGCAAGCCCAGGGAGAGATGTGGACCCCTGGGTAGCTTGCTGGGGTCAGAGGGCCCTAGGTGGAGGGCCATGGGGCACCCTGGGGACTCTACTGCAAGTCCAGGGAGATAGCCGGGCCCCTGGGCAGCTTGCTGGGGTCAGAGGCGGACCCTTGGGTAGCTTGCTGGGGTCAGAGACCCCTAGGTGGAGGGCCAATGGGCACACTGGGGCCTCTACTGCAAGTCCAGGGAGAGAGTTTTAGCCCTGGGTAGCTTGCTGGGGTCAGAGGGCCCTAGGTGGAGGGCCATGGGGAACCCTGGGGACTCTACTGCAAGTACAGGGAGATAGGTAGGACATTGGGTAGCTTGCTGGGGTCAGATGCCCCTAGGTTGAGGGCCAAGGGTCACCCTGGGGCCTCTACTGCAAGTCCACGGAGAGAGGTGAACCCCTCGGTAGCTTGCTGGGGTCAGAGGCCCCTAGGTGGAGGGCCAAGGGGCACCCTGGGGCCTCTACTGCAAGTCCACGGAGAGAGGTGAACCCCTCGGTAGCTTGCTGGGGTCAGAGGCCCCTAGGTGGAGGGCCAAGGGGCACCCTGGGGCCTCTACTGCAAGTCCAGGGAGAGAGTTGGACCCCTGGGTAGCTTGCTGGTGTCAGAGGCCCCTAGGTGGAAGAAAAATGGGCACCCTGGGGCCTCTACTGCAAGTCCACGGAGAGAGGTGAACCCCTCGGTAGCTTGCTGGGGTCAGAGGCCCCTAGGTGGAGGGCCAAGGGGCACCCTGGGGCCTCTACTGCAAGTCCAGGGAGAGAGGTGGACTCCAGGGTAGCTTGCTGGGGTCAGAGGCCAATAGGTGGAGGGCAAGGGGCACCCTGGGCTCTCTACAGCAAGTCCAGGGAGAGAGGTGGACCCCTGGGTAGTTTGCTAGGGTCAGAGGCCCCTAGGTGGAAGGCCAGAGGGCACCCTGGGGCCTATACTGCAAGTCCAGGGAGAGAGTTGGACCCCTGGGTAGCTTGCTGGTGTCAGATGCCCCTAGGTGGAGGGCCAGGGGGCACCCTGGGTCCTATACTGCAAGTCCAGGGAGAGAGGTGGACCCGTGGGTAGCTTGCTGGGGTCAGATGCCCCTATGTGGAGGGCCAAGGGGCACCCTGGGGCCTATACTGCAAGTCCAGGGAGAGAGGTGGACCCCTGGGTAGCTTGCTGGGGTCAGAGGCCCCTAGGTGGAGGGTCACGGGGCACCCTGGGGCCTCTATTGCAAGTCCAGGGAGAGAGGTGGAGCCCTGTGTAGCTTGCTGGGGTCAGAGGCCCCTATGTGGAGGGCCAGAGGGCAGCCTAGGGCCTCTACTACAAGTCCAGGGAGAGAGGTGGAGCCCTGGGTAGCTTGCTGGGGTCAGTAGCCCTTGGGTGGATGGCAAGGGGGCACCCTAGAGCCTCTATTGCAAGTCCAGGGAGAGAGCTGGACACTTGGGTAGCTTGCTGGGTTCAGAGGCCCCTAGGTGGAGGGCCACGGGGTACCCTGGGGCCTCTACTGCAAGTCCAGGGAGAGATGTGGACCCCTGGGTAGCTTGCTGGACTCAGAGGCCCCTAGGTGGAGGGCCACAGGGTACCCTGGGGCCTCTACTGAGAGTCCAGGGAGAGAAGTGGAGCCCTGGGTAGCTTGCTGGGGTCAGAGGCCCCTAGGTGGAGGGCAAGGGGGCACCCTGTGGCCTATACTGCAAGTCCAGGGAGAGAGATGGAGCCCTGGGTAGCTTGCTGGGGTCAGAGGGCCTTAAGTGGAGGGCCATGGGGCACCCTGGGGACTCTACTGCAAGTAAAGGGAGATAGGTAGGACCCTGGGTAGCTTGCTGGGGTCAGAGGCCCCTAGGTGGAGGGCCAAGGGTCACCCTGGGGCCTCTACTGCAAGTCTAGGGAGAGAGGTGGACCACTGGGAAGATTGGTGGGGTCAGAGGCCTCTAGGTGGAGGGCCAATGGGCACCCTGGGGCCTCTACTGCAAGTCCAGGGAGATAGGTGAAGCCCTGGGTAGCTTGCTGGGGTCAGAGGCCCCTAGGTGGAGGGCCAGAGGGCAGCCTAGGGTCTCTATTACAAGTCCAGGGAGAGAGGTGGAGCCCTGAGTAGCTTGCTGGGGTCAGTAGCCCCTGGGTGGAGGGCAAGGGAGCACCCTGGGGCATCCATTGCAAGTCCAGGGAGAGAGCTGGACCCCCGGGTAGCTTGCTGGGGTCAGAGGCCCCTAGGTGGAGGGCCAAGTGGCACCCTGGGGCCTCGACTGCAAGTCCAGGAAGAGAGGTGGACTCCAGGGTAGCTTGCTGGAGTCAGAGGCCCCTAGGTGGAGGGCCAGAGGGCACCGTGGGGCCTATACTGCAAGTCCAGGGAGAGAGGTGGACCCCTGGGTAGCTTGCTGGTGTCAGATGCCCCTAGGTGGAGGGCCAGGGGGCACCCTGGGTCCTATACTGCAAGTCCAGGGAGAGAGGTGGACCCCTGGGTAGCTTGCTGTGGTCAGAGGCCCCTAGGTGGAGGGCAAGGGGGCACCCTGTGGCCTATACTGCAAGTCCAGGGAGAGAGGTGGACCCCTGGGTAGCTTGCTGGGGTCAAAGGTCCCTAGGTGGAGGGCCATGGGGCACCCTGGGGACTCTACTGCAAGTCCAGGGAGATAGGCAGACCCCTCGGTAGCTTGCTGGGGTCAGAGGCCCCTAGGTGGAGGGCCAAGGGTCAACCTGGGGCCTCTACTGCAAGTCCAGGGAGAGAGGTGGAGCCCTGGGTAGCTTGCTGGGGTCAGAGGCCCCTAGGTGGAGGGCCAGAGGGCAGCCTAGGACCTCTACCACAAGTCCAGGGAGAGAGGTGGAGCCCTGGGTAGCTTGCTGGGGTCAGTAGCCCCTGGGTGGAGGGCAAGGGGGCACCCTGGGGCCTCTATTGCAAGTCCAGGGAGAGAGCTGGACCCCCGGGTAGCTTGCTGGGGTCAGAGGCCCCTAGGTGGAGGGCCAAGGGTCAACCTGGGGCCTCTACAGCAAGTCCAGGGAGAGAGGTGGACCCCTGGGTAGTTTGCTAGGGTCAGAGGCCCCTAGGTGGAAGGCCAGAGGGCACCCTGGGGCCTATACTGCAAGTCCAGGGAGAGAAGTGGACCCCTGGGTAGCTTGCTGGTGTCAGATGCCCCTAGGTGGAGGGCCAGGGGGCACCCTGGGTCCTATACTGCAAGTCCAGGGAGAGAGGAGGACCCCTGGGTAGCTTGCTGGGGTCAGATGCCCCTAGTGGAGGGCCATGGGGCACCCTGGGGCCTATACTGCAAGTCCAAGGAGAGAGGTGGACCCCTGGGTAGCTTGCTGGGGTCAGAGGCCCCTAGTTGGAGGGCCAGGGGGCACCCTGGGGCCTATACTGCAAGTCCAGGGAGAGAGGTGGACCCCTGGGTAGCTTGCTGGGGTCAGAGGCCCCTAGGTGGAGGGTCACGGGGCACCCTTGGGCCTCTATCTCAAGTCCAGGGGGAGAGAGGTGGACCCCTCGGTAACTTGCTGGGGTCAGTAGCCCCTGGGTGGAGGGCAAGGGGGCACCCTGGGGCCTCTATTGCAAGTCCAGGGAGAGAGGTGGAGCCCTGGGTAGCTTGCTGGGGTCAGTAGCCCCTGGGTGGAGGGCAAGGGGGCACCCTGGGTCCTATACTGCAAGTCCAGGGAGAGAGGTGGACCCCTGGGTAGCTTGCTGGGGTCAGATGCCCCTAGTGGAGGGCCAGGGGGCACCCTGGGGCCTATACTGCAAGTCCAAGGAGAGAGGTGGAGCCCTGGGTAGCTTGCTGGGGTCAGTAGCCCCTGGATGGAGGGCAAGGGGGCACCCTGGGGCCTCTACTGCAAGTCCAGGGAGAGAGGTGGAGCCCTGGGTAGCTTGCTGTGGTCAGAGGCCCCTAGGTGGAGGGCAAGGGGGCACCCTGTGGCCTATACTGCAAGTCCAGGGAGAGAGGTGGACCCCTGGGTAGCTTGCTGGGGTCAAAGGGCCCTAGGTGGAGGGCCATGGGGCACCCTGGGGACTCTACTGCAAGTCCAGGGAGATAGGCAGACCCCTCGGTAGCTTGCTGGGGTCAGAGGCCCCTAGGTGGAGGGCCAAGGGTCAACCTGGGGCCTCTACTGCAAGTCCAGGGAGAGAGGTGGAGCCCTGGGTAGCTTGCTGGGGTCAGAGGCCCCTAGGTGGAGGGCCAGAGGGCAGCCTAGGACCTCTACCACAAGTCCAGGGAGAGAGGTGGAGCCCTGGGTAGCTTGCTGGGGTCAGTAGTCCCTGGGTGGAGGGCAAGGGGGCACCCTGGGGCCTCTATTGCAAGTCCAGGGAGAGAGCTGGACCCCCGGGTAGCTTGCTGGGGTCAGAGGCCCCTAGGTGGAGGGCCAAGGGTCAACATGGGGCCTCTACAGCAAGTCCAGGGAGAGAGGTGGACCCCTGGGTAGTTTGCTAGGGTCAGAGGCCCCTAGGTGGAAGGCCAGAGGGCACCCTGGGGCCTATACTGCAAGTCCAGGGAGAGAAGTGGACCCCTGGGTAGCTTGCTGGTGTCAGATGCCCCTAGGTGGAGGGCCAGGGGGCACCCTGGGTCCTATACTGCAAGTCCAGGGAGAGAGGAGGACCCCTGGGTAGCTTGCTGGGGTCAGATGCCCCTAGTGGAGGGCCATGGGGCACCCTGGGGCCTATACTGCAAGTCCAAGGAGAGAGGTGGACCCCTGGGTAGCTTGCTGGGGTCAGAGGCCCCTAGTTGGATAGCCAGGGGGCACCCTGGGGCCTATACTGCAAGTCCAGGGAGAGAGGTGGACCCCTGGGTAGCTTGCTGGGGTCAGAGGCCCCTAGGTGGAGGGTCACGGGGCACCCTTGGGCCTCTATCTCAAGTCCAGGGGGAGAGAGGTGGACCCCTCGGTAACTTGCTGGGGTCAGTAGCCCCTGGGTGGAGGGCAAGGGGGCACCCTGAGGCCTTTATTGCAAGTCCAGGGAGAGAGGTGGAGCCCTGGGTAGCTTGCTGGGGTCAGTAGCCCCTGGGTGGAGGGCAAGGGGGCACCCTGGGTCCTATACTGCAAGTCCAGGGAGAGAGGTGGACCCCTGGGTAGCTTGCTGGGGTCAGTAGCCCCTGGGTGGAGGGCAAGGGGGCACCCTGGGGCCTATACTGCAAGTCCAAGGAGAGAGGTGGAGCCCTGGGTAGCTTGCTGGGGTCAGTAGCCCCTGGATGGAGGGCAAGGGGGCACCCTGGGGCCTCTACTGCAAGTCCAGGGAGAGAGGTGGAGCCCTGGGTAGCTTGCTGTGGTCAGAGGCCCCAAGGTGGAGGGCAAGGGGGCACCCTGTGGCCTATACTGCAAGTCCAGGGAGAGAGGTGGACCCCTGGGTAGCTTGCTGGGGTCAAAGGGCCCTAGGTGGAGGGCCATGGGGCACCCTGGGGACTCTACTGCAAGTCCAGGGAGATAGGCAGACCCCTCTGTAACTTGCTGGGGTCAGAGGCCCCTAGGTGGAGGGCCAAGGGTCAACCTGGGGCCTCTACTGCAAGTCCAGGGAGAGAGGTGGAGCCCTGGGTAGCTTGCTGGGGTCAGAGGCCCCTAGGTGGAGGGCCAGAGGGCAGCCTAGGGCCTCTACCACAAGTCCAGGGAGAGAGGTGGAGCCCTGGGTAGCTTGCTGGGGTCAGTAGCCCCTGGGTGGAAGGCAAGGGGGCACCCTGGGGCCTCTATTGCAAGTCCAGGGAGAGAGTTGGACCCCCGGGTAGCTTGCTCGGGTCAGAGGCCCCTAAGTGGAGGGCCAGGGGGCACCCTGGGGCCTCCACTGCAAGTCCAAGGAGAGATGTGGACCCCTGGGTAGCTTGCTGGGGTCAGATGCACCTAGGTGGAGGGCCAGGCCAGGGGGCACCCTGGGTCATATACTGCAAGTCCAGGGAGAGAGGTGGACTCCTGGGTAGCTTGCTGGTGTCAGATGCACCTAGGTGTAGGGCCAGGGGGCACCCTGGGTCCTATACTGCAAGTCCAGGGAGAGAGGTGGACCCCTGGGTAGCTTGCTGGGGTCAGATGCCCCTAGGTGGAGGGCCAGGGGGAACCTTGGGGCCTCTACAGCAAGTCCAGGGAGAGAGGTGGACCCCTGTGTAGTTTGCTAGGGTCAGAGGCCTCTAGGTTGAGGGCCAGAGGGCACACTGGGGCCTATACTGCAAGTCCAGGGAGAGAGGTGAACCCCTTGGTAGCTTGCTGGTGTCAGATGCCCCTAGGTGGAGGGCCAGGGGGCAATCTGGGGCCTCTACTGCAAGTCCAGGGAGAGATGTGGACCCCTGGGTAGCTTGCTGGACTCAGAGGCCCCTAGGTGGAGGGAAACAGGGTACCCTGGGGCCTCTACTGCAAGTCCAAGGAGAGAGGTGAAGCCCTGGGTAGCTTGCTGGGGTCAGTAGCCCCTGGGTGGAGGGCAAGGGGGCACCCTGGGGCCTCTACTGCAAGTCCAGGGAGAGAAGTGGAGCCCTGGGTAGCTTCAGGGGTCAGAGGCCCCTAGGTGGAGGGCAAGGGGGCACCCTGTGGCCTATACTGCAAGTCCAGGGAGAGAGGTGGAGCCCTGGGTAGCTTGCTGGGGTCAGAGGGCCCTACATGGAGGGCCATGGGGCACCCTGGGGACTCTACTGCAAGTCCAGGGAGATAGGCAGGCCCCTGGGCAGCTTGCTGGGGTCAGAGGCCCCTAGGTGGAGGGCCAAGGGTCACCCTGGGGCCTCTACAGCAAGTCCAGGGAGAGAGGTGGACCCCTGGGTAGTTTGCTAGTGTCAGAGGCCCCTGGGTGGAGGGCCAGAGGGCACCCTGGGGCCTATACTGCAAGTCAAGGGAGAGAGGTGGACCCTTGGGTAGCTTGCTGGTGTCAGAGACCCCTAGGTGGAGGGCCAGGGGGCACTCTGGGTCCTATACTGCAAGTCCAGGGAGAGAGGTGGACCCCTGGGTAGCTTGCTGGGGTCAGATGCCCCTAGGTAGAGGGCCAGGGGGCACCCTGGGGCCTATACTGCAAGTCCAAGGAGAGAGGTGGACCCCTGGGTAGCTTGCTGGGGTCAGAGGCCCCTAGTTGGAGAGCCAGGGGCACCCTGGGGCCTATACTGCAAGTCCAGGGAGAGAGGTGGACCCCTGGGTAGCTTGCTGGGGTCAGAGGCCCCTAGTTGGAGGGCCGGGGGGCACCCTGGGGCCTATACTGCAAGTCCAGGGAGAGAGGTGGACCCCTGGGTAGCTTGCTGGGGTCAGAGGCCCCTAGGTGGAGGGTCACGGGGCACCCTTGGGCCTCTATCTCAAGTCCAGGGAGAGATTTGGACCCCTCGGTAACTTGCTGGGGTCAGTAGCCCCTGGGTGGAGGGCAAGGGGGCACCCTGGGGCCTCTATTGCAAGTCCAGGGAGAGAGGTGGAGCCCTGGGTAGCTTGCTGGGGTCAGTAGCCCCTGGGTTGAGGGCAAGGGGGCACCCTGGGTCCTATACTGCAAGTCCAGGGAGAGAGGTGGACCCCTGGGTAGCTTGCTGGGGTCAGATGCCCCTAGTGGAGGGCCAGGGGGCACCCTGGGGCCTATACTGCAAGTCCAAGGAGAGAGGTGGAGCCCTGGGTAGCTTGCTGGGGTCAGTAGCCCCTGGATGGAGGGCAAGGGGGCACCCTGGGGCCTATACTGCAAGTCCAAGGAGAGAGGTGGAGCCCTGGGTAGCTTGCTGGGGTCAGTAGCCCCTGGATGGAGGGCAAGGGGGCACCCTGGGGCCTCTACTGCAAGTCCAGGGAGAGAGGTGGAGCCCTGGGTAGCTTGCTGTGGTCAGAGGCCCCTAGGTGGAGGGCAAGGGGGCACCCTGTGGCCTATACTGCAAGTCCAGGGAGAGAGGTGGACCCCTGGGTAGCTTGCTGGGGTCAAAGGGCCCTAGGTGGAGGGCCATGGGGCACCCTGGGGACTCTACTGCAAGTCCAGGGAGATAGGCAGACCCCTCTGTAACTTGCTGGGGTCAGAGGCCCCTAGGTGGAGGGCCAAGGGTCAACCTGGGGCCTCTACTGCAAGTCCAGGGAGAGAGGTGGAGCCCTGGGTAGCTTGCTGGGGTCAGAGGCCCCTAGGTGGAGGGCCACGAGGTACCCTTGGGCCCTTATTGCAATTCCAGGGAGAGATGTGGACCCCTGGGTAGCTTGCTGGGGTCAGAGGCCCCTAGGTGGAGGGCCAGAGGGCAGCCTAGGGCCTCTACTACAAGTCCAGTGAGAGAGGTGGAGCCCTGGGTAGCTTGCTGGGGTCAGTAGCCCCTGGGTGGAGGGCAAGGGGGCACCCTGGGGCCTCTATTGCAAGTCCAGGGAGAGAGCTGGACCCCCGGGTAGCTTGCTGGGGTCAGAGGCCCCTAGGTTGAGGGCCAGGGGGCACCCAGGGGCCTCTACTGCAAGTCCAGGGAGAGAGGTGGACCCCTGGGTAGCTTGCTTGGGTCAGAGGCCCCTAGGTGGAGGGTCACGGGGCAGCCTGGGGCCTCTATTGCAAGTCCAGGGAGAGAGGTGGACCCCTCGGTAGCTTGCTGGGATCAGAGACCCCTAGGTGGAGGGCCAATGGGCACCCTGGGGCCTCTACTGCAAGTCCAGGGAGAGAGGTGGAGCCCTGGGTAGCTTGCTGGGGTCAGTAGCCCCTGGGTGGAGGGCCAGGGGGCACCCTGGGGCCTATACTGCAAGTCCAAGGAGAGAGGTGGACCCTTGGGTAGCTTACTGGGGTCAGAGGCCCCTAATTGGAGGGCCAGGGGGCACCCTGGGGCCTATACTGCAAGTCCAGGGAGAGAGGTGGACCCCTGGGTAGCTTGCTGGGGTCAGAGGCCCCTAGGTGGAGGGTCACGGGGCACCCTGGGGCCTCTATTGCAAGTCCAGGGAGAGATGTGGACCCCTGGGTAGCTTGCTGGACTCAGAGGCCCCTAGGTGGAGGGCCAGGGGGCACCCTGGGGCCTCTATTGCAAGTCTAGGGAGAGAGCTGGACCCCTGGGTAGCTTGCTGGGTTCAGAGGCCCCTAGGTGGAGGGCCACGGGGTACCCTGGGGCCTCTATTGCAAGTCCAGGGAGAGAGCTGGACCCCTGGGTAGCTTGCTGGGTTCAGAGGCCCCTAGGTGGAGGGCCACGGGGTACCCTGGGGCCTCTACTGCAAGTCCAGGGAGAGAGGTGGAGCCCTGGGTAGCTTGCTGGGGTAAGTAGCCCCTGGGTGGAGGGCAAGGGGGCACCCTGGGGCCTCTACTGCAAGTCCAGGGAGAGAAGTGGAGCCCTAGGTAGCTTGCTGGGGTCAGAGGGCCCTAGGTGGAGGGCCATGGGGCACCCTGGAGACTCTACTGCAAGTCCAGGGAGATAGGCAGGCCCCTGGGCAGCTTGCTGGGGTCAGAAGCCCTAGGTGGAGGGCCATGGGGCACCCTGGGGCCTCTACTGCAAGTCCAGGGAGATAGGCAGGCCCCTGGGCAGCTTGCTGGGGTCAGAAGCCCCTAGGTGGAGATCAAGGGTCACACTGGGGCCTAGTCTGCAAGTCTAGGGAGAGAGGTGGACCCCTGGGTAGCTTTCTGGGGTCAGAGGCCCCTAGGTGGAGGGCCAAGGGTCACCCTGGGGCCTCTACTGCAAGTCCAGGGAGAGAGGTGGACCCCTCGGTAGCTTGCTGGGGTCAGAGGCCCCTAGGTGGAGGGCCAATGGGCACCCTGGGGCCTCTACTGCAAGTCCAGGGAGAGAGGTGAAGCCCTGGGTAGCTTGCTGGGGTCAGAGGCCCCTAGGTGGAGGGCCAGAGGGCAGCCTAGGACCTCTACCACAAGTCCAGGGAGAGAGGTGGAGCCCTGGGTAGCTTGCTGGGGTCAGTAGCCCCTGGGTGGAGGGCAAGGGGGCACCCTGGGGCCTCTATTGCAAGTCCAGGGAGAGAGCTGGACCCCCGGGTAGCTTGCTGGGGTCAGAGGCCCCTAGGTGGAGGGCCAAGGGTCAACCTGGGGCCTCTACAGCAAGTCCAGGGAGAGAGGTGGACCCCTGGGTAGTTTGCTAGGGTCAGAGGCCCCTAGGTGGAAGGCCAGAGGGCACCCTGGGGCCTATACTGCAAGTCCAGGGAGAGAAGTGGACCCCTGGGTAGCTTGCTGGTGTCAGATGCCCCTAGGTGGAGGGCCAGGGGGCACCCTGGGTCCTATACTGCAAGTCCAGGGAGAGAGGAGGACCCCTGGGTAGCTTGCTGGGGTCAGAGGCCCCTAGGTGGAGGGCCAATGGGCACCCTGGGGCCACTACTGCAAGTCCAGGGAGAGAGGTGGAGCCCTGGGTAGCTTGCTGGGGTCAAAGGCCCCTAGGTGGAGGGCCAGAGGGCAGCCTAGGGCCTCTACTACAAGTCCAGGGAGAGAGGTGGAGCCCTGGGTATCTTGCTGGGGTCAGAGGCCCCTAGGTGGAGGGCCACGGGGCACCCTGGGGCCTCTACAGCAAGTCCAGGGAGAAAGGTGGAGCCCTGGGTAGTTTGCTAGGGTCAGAGGCCCCTAGGTGGAGGACCAAGGGGCACCCTGGGGCCTATAGTGCAAGTCCAGGGAGAGAGTTGGAGCCCTGGGTAGCTTGCTGGGGTCAGAGGGCCCTAGGTGGAGGGCCATGGGGCACCCTGGGGACTCTACTGTAAGTCCAGGAAAAGAGGTGGACCCCTGGGTAGTTTGCTGGGGTCAGAGGCCCCTAGGTGGAGGGCCAGGGGGCACCCTGGACCTCACCTATAAGCCAGGGAGAGAGGTGGACCCCTGGGTAGCTTGCTTGGGTCAGAGGCCCCTAGGTGGAGGGCCAATGGGCACCCTGGGGCCTCTACTGCAAGTCCAGGGAGAGAGGTGGAGCCCTGGGTAGCTTGCTGGGGTCAGTAGCCCCTGGGTGGAGGGCAAGGGGCCACCGTAGGGCCTCTATTGCAAGTCCAGGGAGAGAGCTGGACCCCTGGGTAGCTTGCTGGGTTCAGAGGCCCCTAGGTGGAGGGCCACGGGGTACCCAGGGGCCTATACTGCAAGTCCAGGGAGAGAGGTGGACCCCTGGGTAGCTTGCTGGACTCAGAGGCCCCTAGGTGGAGGGCCACGAGGTACCCTGGGGCCCCTACTGCAAGTCCAGGGAGAGAGGTGGAGCCCTGGGTAGCTTGCTGGGGTCAGTAGCCCCTGGGTGGAGGGCAAGGGGGCACCCTGGGGCCTCTACTGGAAGTCCAGGGAGAGAAGTGGAGCCCTGGGTAGCTTGCTGTGGTCAGAGAACCCCTAGGTGGAGGGCAAGGGGGCACCCTGTGGCCTATATTGCAAGTCCAGGGAGAGAGGTGGACCCCTGGGTAGCTTTCTGGGGTCAGAGGCCCCTAGGTGGAGGGCCAAGGTGCACCCTGGGGCCTCTATTGCAAGTCCAGGGAGAGAGGTGGACCCCTGGGCAGCGTGCTTGGTCAGGGGCCCCTAGGTGGAGGAACAGGGGGCACCCTGAGGCCTATACTGCAAGTCCAGGGAAAGAGTTGGAGCCCTGGGTAGCTTGCTGGGGTCAGAGAGCCCTAGGTGGAGGGCCATGGGGCACCCTGGGGACTCTACTGCAAGTCCAGGGAAATAGGTAGGCCCCTGGGTAGCTTTCTGGGGTCATAGGCCCCTAGGTGGAGAGCCAAGGGTCACCCTGGGGCCTCTACTGCAAGTCTAGGGAGAGAGGTGGACCACTGGGAAGCTTGCTGAAGTCAGAGGCCCCGAGGGGGAGGGCCACGGGGCACCCTGGGGCCTCTACTGCAAGTCCAGGGAGAGAGGTGGACCTCTCGGTAGCTTGCTGGGGTCAGAGGCCCCTAGGTGGAGGGCCAGAGGGCAGCCTAGGGCGTCTACTACAAGTCCAGGGAGAGAAGTGGAGCCCTGGGTAGCTTGCTGGGGTCAGTAGCCCTTGGGTGGAGGGCAAGGGGGCACCCTGGGGCCTCTATTGCAAGTCCAGGGAGAGATGTGGACCCCTGGGTTCGCTTGCTGGACTCAGAGGCCCTTAGGCGGAGGGCCACGGGGTACCCTGGGGCCTCTACTGCAAGTCCAGGGAGAGAGGTGGAGCCCTGGGTAGCTTGCTGAGGTCAGTAGCCCCTTGTTGGAGGGCAAGGGGGCACCCTGGGGACTCTACTGCAAGTCCAGGGAGAGAAGTGGAGCCCTGGGTAGCTTGCTGGGGTCAAAGGGCCCTAGGTGGAGGGCAAGGGGGCACCCTGTGGCCTATACTGCAAGTCCAGGGAGAGATGTGGACCCCTGGGTAGCTTGCTGGGGTCAGAGGGCCCTAGGTGGAGGGCCAAGGGGCACAATGGGGCCTAGTCTGCAAGTCTAGGGAGAGAGGTGGACCCCTGGGTAGCTTTCTGGGGTCAGACGTCCCTGGATGGAGGGCCAGGGGGCACCCAGGGGCCTATACTGCAAGTCCAGGGAGAGGGGTGGACCCCTGAGTAGCTTGCTGCGGTCAGAGGCCCCTAGGTGGAGGGTCATGGGGCACCCTGGGGCCTCTATTGCAAGTTCAGGGAGAGAAGTGGACCCCTCGGTAGCTTTCTGGGGTCAGAGACCCCTAGGTGGAGGGCCAATGGGCACCTTGGGGCCTCTACTGCAAGTCCAGGGAGAGATGTGGACCCCTGGGTAGCTTGCTGGGGTCAGAGGCCCCTAGGGGGAGGGCCAAGGGGTACCCTGGGGCCTCTACTGCAAGTCCAGGGAGAGAGGTGGAGCCCTGGGTAGCTTGCTGGGGTCAATAGCCCCTGGGTGGAGGGCAAGGGGGCACCCTGGGGCCTCTATTGCAAGTCCAGGGAGAGATGTGGACCCCTGAGTAGCTTGCTGGGGTCAGAGGCCCCTAGGTGGAGGGCAAGGGGGCACCCTGTGGCCTATACTGCAAGTCCAGGGAGAGAGGTGGACCCCTGGGTAGCTTGCTGGGGTCAAAGGGCCCTAGGTTGAGGGCCATGGGGCACCCTGGGGCCTCTATTGCAAGTCCAGGGAGAGATGTGGACCCCTGGGTAGCTTGCTGGGGTCAGAGGCCCCTAGGTGGAGGGCAAGGGGGCACCCTGTGGCCTATACTGCAAGTCCAGGGAGAGTGTTGGAGCCCTGGGTAGCTTGCTGGTGTCAGAGGCCCCTAGGGAGAGGGCCAGGGGGCACCGTAGGGCCTCTACTATAAGTCCAGGGAGAGAGGTGGACCCCTGGGTAGCTTGCTGGGGTCAGAGGCCCCTAGGTGGAGGGCCAGGGGGCACCCAGGGGCGTCTACTGCAAGTCCAGGGAGAGATGTGGACCCCTGGGTAGCTTGCTGGGGTCAGAGGCCCCTAGGTAGAGGGCCACGGGCCACCCTGGGTTCTCTACTGCAAGTCCAGGGAGAGAGGTGGACCCCTCGGTAGCTTGCTGAGGTCAGTAGCCCCTGGGTGGAGGGCAAGGGGGCACCCTGGGGCCTCTATTGCAAGTCCAGGGAGAGAGCTGGACCCCCGGGTAGCTTGCTGGGGTCAGAGGCCCCTAGGTGGAGGGCCAGGGGGCACCCAGGGGCCTCCACTGCAAGTCCAAGGAGAGATGTGGACCCCTGGTTAGCTTGCTGGGGTAAGAGGCCCCCTAGGTGGAGGGCCACGAGCACCCTGGGGCCTCTACTGCAAGTCCAGGGAGAAAGGTGGACCCCAGGGTAGCTTGCTGGTGTCAGATGCCCCTAGGTGGAGGGCCAGGGGGCACCCTGGGTCCTATACTGCAAGTCCAGGGAGAGAGCTGGACCCCTGGGTAGCTTGCTGGGTTTAGATTCCCCTAGGTGGAGGGCCACGGGATACCCTGGGGCCTCTGTTGCAAGTCCAGGGAGAGAGGTGGAGCCCTGGGTTGCTTGCTGGGGTCAGTAGCCCCTGGGTGGAGGGCAAGGGGGCACCCTGGGGCCTCTACTGCAAGTCCAGGGAGAGAAGTGGAGCCCTGGGTAGCTTGCTGGGGTCAGAGGCCCCTAGGTGGAGGGCAAGGGGGCACACTGTGGCCTATACTGCAAGTTCAGGGAGAGAGGTGGACCCCTGGGTAGCTTGCTGGTGTCAGAGGTCCTTACGTGGAGGGCCATGGGGCACCCTGGGGCCTAGTTTGCAAGTCTAGGGAGAGAGGTGGACCCCTGGGTAGATTTCTGGGGTCAGAGGCCCCTAGGTGGAGGGTCACGGGGCACCCTGGGGCCTCTATTGCAAGTACAGGGGGAGAGAGGTGGACCCCTCGGTAGCTTGCTGGGGTCAGAGACCCCTAGGAGGAGGGCCAATGGGCACCCTGGGGCCTCTAATGCAAGTCCAGGGAAGGGAGTTGGAGCCCGGGTAGCTTGCTGGGGTCAGAGGCCCCTAGGTTGAGGGCCAGAGGGCAGCCTAGGGCCTCTACTACAAGGCCAGGGAGAGAGGTGGAGCCCTGGGTAGCTTGCTGGGGTCAGTAGCCCTTGGGTGGAGGGCAAGGGGGCACCCTGGGGCCTCTACTGCAAGTCCAGGGAGAGAGCTGGACCCCTGGATAGCTTGCTGGGTTCAGAGGCCCCTAGGTGGAGGGGCAGGGGGTACCCTGGGGACTCTACTGCAAGTACAGGGAGATAGGTAGGACCCTGGGTAGCTTGCTGGGGTCAGAGTCCCCTAGGTGGAGGGCCAACGGTAACCCTGGGGCCTCTACTGCAAGTCTAGGGAGAGAGGTGGACCACTGGGAAGCTTGCTGGGGTCAGAGGCCCCTAGGTGGAGGGCCACAGGGCACCCTGGGGCCTATAGTGCAAGTCCAGGGAGAGAGGTGAACCCCTCCGTAGCTTGCTGGGGTCAGTGGCCCCTAGGTGGAGGGCCAATGGGGACCCTGGGGCCTTTACTGCAAGTCCAGGGAGAGAGGTGAAGCCCTGGGTAGCTTGCTGGGGTCAGAGGCCCCTAGGTGGAGGGCCAGAGGGCAGCCTAGGGCCTCTACTACAAGTCCAGGGAGAGAAGTGGAGCCCTGAGTAGCTTGCTGGGGTCAGTAGCCCCTGGGTGGAGGGCAAGGGGGCACCCTGGGGCCTCTATTGCAAGTCCAGGGAGAGAGCTGAACCCCCAGGTAGCTTGCTAAGGTCAGAGGCCCCTAGGTGGAGGGCCAAGGGGCACCCAGGGGCCTCCACTGCAAGTCCAAAGAGAGATGTGGACCCCTGGGTAGCTTGCTGGGGTCAGAGGCCCCTAGATGGAGGGCCAAGGGGCACCCTGGGGCCTCTACTGCATGTCCAGGAAGAGAGGTGGACCCCTCGGTGGCTTGCTGGGGTCAGAGGCCCCTAGATGGAGGGCCAAGGGGCACCCTGGGGCCTATACTGCAAGTCCAGGAAGAGAGGTGGACTCCAGGGTAGCTTGCTGGGGTCAGAGGCCCCTAGGTGGAGGGCAAGGGGCACCCTGGGGCCTCTACAGCAAGTCCAGGGAGAGAGGTGGACCCCTGGGTAGTTTGCTAGGGTCAGAGGCCCCTAGGTGGAGGGCCAGGGGGCACCCTGGGTCCTATACTGCAAGTCCAGGGAGAGAGGTGGACCCCTGGGTAGCTTGCTGGGGTCAGATGCCCCTAGGTGGAGGGC
This sequence comes from Danio rerio, assembly GCF_049306965.1. Taxonomy (NCBI): domain Eukaryota; kingdom Metazoa; phylum Chordata; class Actinopteri; order Cypriniformes; family Danionidae; genus Danio; species Danio rerio. The sequence goes on along the minus strand of NC_133185.1, from coordinate 19,924,615 downwards.
CAGGGGGCACCCTGGGGCCTATACTGCAAGTCCAAGGAGAGAGGTGGACCCCTGGGTAGCTTGCTGGGGTCAGAGGCCCCTAGTTGGAGGGCCAATGGGCACCCTGGGGCCTCTACTGCAAGTCCAGGGAGAGAGGTGGAGCCCTGGGTAGCTTGCTGGGGTCAGAGGCCCCTAAGTGGAGTACCAGAGGGCAGCATAGGGCCTCTACTACAAGTCCAGGGAGAGAGGTGGAGCCCTGGGTAGCTTGCTGGGGTCAGTAGCCCTTGGGTGGAGGGCAAGAGGGCACCCTGGGGGCTCTATTGCAAGTCCAGGGAGAGAGCTGGACCCCTGGGTAGCTTGCTGGGTTCAAAGGCCCCTAGGTGGAGGGCCACGGGGTGCCCTGGGGCCTCTACTGCAAGTCCAGGGAGAGATGTGGACCCCTGGGTAGCTTGCTGGACTCAGAGGCCCCTAGGTGGAGGGCCACGGGGTACCCTGGGGCCTCTACTGCAAGTCCAGGGAGAGAGGTGGAGCCCTGGGTAGCTTGCTGGGGTCAGTAGCCCCTGGGTGGAGGGCAAGGGGGCACCCTGGGGCCTCTACTGCAAATCCAGGGAGAGAAGTGGAGCCCTGGGTAGCTTGCTAGGGTCAGAGGCCCCTAGGTGGAGGGCAAGGGGGCACCCTGTGGCCTATACTGCAAGTTCAGGGAGATATGTGGACCCCTGGGTAGCTTTCTGGGGTCAGAGGGCCCTAGGTGGAGGGCCATGGGGCACCCTGGGGTCTCTACTGCAAGTCCAGGGAGATAGGCAGGCACCTGGGCAGCTTGCTGGGGTTAGAAGCCCCTAGGTGGAGGGTCAAGGGTCACCCTGGGGCCTAGTCTGCAAGTCTATTGAGAGAGGTGGACCCCTGGGTAGCTTTCTGGGGTCAGAGGCCCCTAGGTGGAGGCCAAGGGGCACCCTGGGGCCTCTATTGCAAGTCCAGGGAGAGAGGTGGACCCCTTGGCAGCTTGCTTGGGTCAGGGGCCCCTAGGTGGAGGACAAGGGGGCACCCTGAGGCCTATACTGCAAGTCCAGGGAGAGAGTTGGAGCCCTGGGTAGCTTGCTGGGTTCAGAGGCCCCTAGGTGGAGGGCCAGGGGGTACCCTGGGGACTCTACTGCAAGTACAGGGAGATAGGTAGGACCCTGGGTAGCTTGCTGGGGTCAGAGGCCCCTAGGTGGAGGGCCAACGGTCACCCTGGGGCCTCTACTGCAAGTCTAGGGAGAGATTTGGACCTCTGGGAAGCTTGCTGGGGTCAGAGGCCCCTAGGTGGAGGGCCACGGGGCACCCTGGGACCTCTACTGCAAGTCCAGGGAGAGAGGTGAACCCCTCGGTAGCTTGCTGGGGTCAGAGGCCCCTAGGTGGAGGGCCAATGGGCACCCTGGGGCCTCTACTGCAGTCCAGGGAGATAGGCAGGCGCCTGGGCAGCTTGCTGTGGTCAGAGGCCCCAAGTAGGAGGGCCAAGGGTCAACCTGGGGCCTCTACTGCAAGTCCAGTGAGAGAGGTGAATAACTGGGAAGTTTGCTGGTGTCAGAGGCCCCTAGGGGGAGGGACAGGGGGCACCATAGGGCCTCTACTATAAGTCCAGGGAGAGATGTTGACCCCTGGGTAGCTTGCTGGGGTCAGAGGCCCCTATGTGGAGGGCCAGGGGGCACCCTGGGGCCTCTACTGCAAGTCCAGGGAGAGATGTGGACCCCTGGGTAGCTTGCTGGGGTCAGAGGCCCCTAGGTGTAGGGCCAAGGGGCACCCTGGGGCCTCTACTGCAAGTCCAGGGAGAGAGGTGGACCCCTCGCTAGCTTGCTGGGGTCAGAGGCCCCTAGGTGGAGGGCCAATGGGCACCCTGGGGCCTCTACTGCAAGTCCAGGGAGAGAGGTGAAGCCCAGGGTAGCTTGCTGGGGTCAGAGTCCCCTAGGTGGAGGGCCAGAGGGCAGCCTAGGGCCTCTACTACAAGTCCAGGGAGAGAGGTGGAGCCCTGGGTAGCTTGCTGGGGTCAGTAGCCCCTGGGTGGAGGGCAAGGGGGCACCCTGGGGCCTCTATTGCAAGTCCAGGGAGAGAGTTGGACCCCCGGGTAGCTTGCTCGGGTCAGAGGCCCCTAAGTGGAGGGTTAGGGGGCACCCTGGGGCCTCCACTGCAAGTCCAAGGAGAGATGTGGACCCCTGGGTAGCTTGCTGGGGTCAGATGCACCTAGGTGGAGGGCCAGGCCAGGGGGCACCCTGGGTCATATACTGCAAGTCCAGGGAGAGAGGTGGACTCCTGGGTAGCTTGCTGGTGTCAGATGCACCTAGGTTTAGGGCCAGGGGGCACCCTGGGTCCTATACTGCAAGTCCAGGGAGAGAGGTGGACCCCTGGGTAGCTTGCTGGGGTCAGAGGCCCCTAAGTGGAGGGCCAGGGGGCACCTTGGGGCCTCTACAGCAAGTCCAGGGAGAGAGGTGGACCCCTGGGTAGTTTGCTAGGGTCAGAGGCCTCTAGGTGGAGGGCCAGAGGGCACACTGGGGCCTATACTGCAAGTCCAGGGAGAGAGGTGGACTCCTGGGTAGCTTGCTGGTGTCAGATGCACCTAGGTGTAGGGCCAGGGGGCACCCTGGGTCCTATACTGCAAGTCCAGGGAGAGAGGTGGACCCCTGGGTAGCTTGCTGGGGTCAGATGCCCCTAGGTGGAGGGCCAGGGGGCACCTTGGGGCCTCTACAGCAAGTCCAGGGAGAGAGGTGGACCCCTGGGTAGTTTGCTAGGGTCAGAGGCCTCTAGGTGGAGGGCCAGAGGGCACACTGGGGCCTATACTGCAAGTCCAGGGAGAGAGGTGGACTCCTGGGTAGCTTGCTGGTGTCAGATGCACCTAGGTGTAGGGCCAAGGGGCACACTGGGTCCTATACTGCAAGTCCAGGGAGAGAGGTGGACCCCTGGGTAGCTTGCTGGTGTCAGATGCCCCTAGGTGGAGGGCCAGGGGGCACCCTGGGGCCTCTACTGCAAGTCCAGGGAGAGAGGTGAAGCCCTGGGTAGCTTGCTGGGGTCAGTAGCCCCTGGGTGGAGGGCAAGGGGGCACCCTGGGGCCTCTACTGCAAGTCCAGGGAGAGAAGTGGAGCCCTGGGTAGCTTCTGGGGTCAAAGGCCCCTAGGTGGAGGGCAAGGGGGCACCCTGTGGCCTATACTGCAAGTCCAGGGAGAGAGGTGGAGCCCTAGGTAGCTTGCTGGGGTCAGAGGGCCCTACGTGGAGGGCCATGGGGCACCCTGGGGACTCTACTGCAAGTCCAGGGAGATAGGCAGGCCCCTGGGCAGCTTGCTGGGGTCAGAGGCCCCTAGGTGGAGGGCCAAGGGTCACCCTGGGGCCTCTACAGCAAGTCCAGGGAGAGAGGTGGACCCCTGGGTAGCTTGCTGGGGTCAGATGCCCCTAGGTGGAGGGCCAGGGGGCACCCTGGGGCCTATACTGCAAGTCCAAGGAGAGAGATGGACCCCTGGGTAGCTTGCTGGGGTCAGAGGCCCCTAGTTGGAGAGCCAGGGGCACCCTGGGGCCTATACTGCAAGTCCAGGGAGAGAGGTGGACCCCTGGGTAGCTTGCTGGGGTCAGAGGCCCCTAGGTGGAGGGTCACGGGGCACCCTGGGGCCTCTATTGCAAGTCCAGGGAGAGAGGTCTACCCCTCGGTAGCTTGCTGGGGTCAGAGACCCCTAGGTGGAGGGCCAATGGGCACCCTGGGGCCTTTACTGCAAGTCCAGGGAGAGAGCTGGAGCCCTGGGTAGCTTGCTGGGGTCAAAGGCCCCTAGGTGGAGGGCCAGAGGGCAGGCTAGGGCCTCTACTACAAGTCCAGGGAGAGAGGTGGAGCCCTGGGTAGCTTGCTGGGGTCAGTAGCCCCTGGGTGGAGGGCAAGGGGGCACCCTGGGGCCTCTATTGCAAGTCCAGGGAGAGAGCTGGACCCCCGGGTAGTTTGCTGGGGTCAGAGGCCCCTAGGTGGAGGGCCAGGGGGCACCCAGGGGCCTCTACTGCAAGTTCAGGGAGAGAGGTGGACCCCTGGGTAGCTTGCTGGGGTCAGAGGCCCCTAGGTGGAGGGCCAGAGGGCAGCCTAGGGCCTCTACTACACGTCCAGGGAGAGAGGTGGAGCCCTGGGTAGCTTGCTGGGGTCAGTAGCCCATGGGCGGAGGGCAAGGGGGCACCCTGGGGCCTCTATTGCAAGTCCAGGGAGAGAGCTGGACCCCTGGGTAGCTTGCTGGGTTCAGAGGCCCCTAGGTGAAGGGCCACGAGGTACCCTTGGGCCCTTATTGCAATTCCAGGGAGAGATGTGGACCCCTGGGTAGCTTGCTGGGGTCAGAGGCCCCTAGGTGGAGGGCCAGGAGGTACCCTAGGGCCTCTACTGCAAGTCCTGGCAGAGAGGTGGAGCCCTGGGTAGCTTGCTGGGGTCAGTAGCCCCTGGGTGGAGGGCAAGGGGGCACCCTGGGGCCTCTACTGCAAGTCCAGGGAGAGAGGTGGAGCCCTGGGTAGCTTGCTGGGGTCAGAGGCCCCTAGGTGGAGGGCAAAGGTGCAACCTGTGGCCTATACTGCAAGTCCAGGGAGAGAGGTGGACCCCTTGGTAGCTTGCTGGGGTCAAAGGGCCCTAGGTGGAGGGCCATGGGGCACCCTGGGGACACTACTGCAAGTCCAGGGAGATAGGCAGGCCCCTGGGCAGCTTGCTGGGGTCAGAGGCCCCTGGGTGGAGGGCCAAGGGTCACCCTGGGGCCTAGTCAGCAAGTCCAGGGAGAGAGGTGGACCCCTGGGCAGCTTGCTTAGGTCAGGGGCCCCTAGGTAGAGGACCAGGGGGCACCCTGGGGCCTATACTGCTAGTCCAGGGAGAGAGTTGGAGCCCTGGGTAGCTTGCTGGGGTCAGAGGGCCCTAGGTGGAGGGCCAGGGGGCACCCTGGGGACTCTACTGCAAGTCCAGGGAGATAGGTAGGCCCCTGGGTAGCTTACTGGGGTCAGAGGCCCCTAGGTGGAGGGCCAAGGGTCACACTGGGGCCTCTACTGCAAGTCTAGGGAGAGAGGTGGACCACTGGGAAGCTTGCTGGGGACAGACGCCCCTAGGTGGAGGGCCAGGGGGCACCCAGCGGCGTCTACTGCAAGTCCACGGAGAGATGTGGACCACTGGGTAGCTTGCTGGGGTCAGAGGACCCTAGGTGGAGGGTCACGGGGCACCCTGGGGCCTCTATTGCAATTCCAGGGAGAGAGCTGGACCCCTGGGTAGCTTGCTGGGGTCAGAGGCCCCTAGGTGGAGGGCCAGGGGGCACCCAGCGGCGTCTACTGCAAGTCCACGGAGAGATGTGGACCCCTGGGTAGCTTGCTGGGGTCAGAGGCCCCTAGGTGGAGGGTCACGGGGCACCCTGGGGCCTCTATTGCAATTGCAGGGAGAGAGCTGGACCCCTGGGTAGCTTGCTGGGTTCAGAGGCCCCTAGGTGGAGGGCCTTGGGGTACCCAGGGGCCTCTACTGCAAGTCCAGGGAGAGATGTGGACCCCTGGGTAGCTTGCTGGGGTCAGAGGCCCCTAGGTGGAGGGCCATGGGGTACCGTGGGGCCTCTACTGCAAGTTCAGGGAGAGAGGTGGAGCCCTGGGTAGCTTGCTGGGGTCAGTAGCCCTTGGGTGGAGGGCAAGGGGGCACCCTGGGGCCTCTACTGCAAGTCCAGGGAGAGACGTGGAGCCCTGGGTAGCTTGCTGGGGTCAGAGGCCCCTAGGTGGAGGGCCAATGGGCACCCTGGGGCCTCTACTGCAGTCCAGGGAGATAGGCAGGCCCCTGGGCAGCTTGCTGGGGTCAGAGGCCCCAAGATGGAGGGCCAAGGGTCAACCTGGGGCCTCTACTGCAAGTCCAGTGAGAGAGGTGAATAACTGGGAAGCTTGCTGGTGTCAGAGGCCCCTAGGGGGAGGGCCAGGGGGCACCGTAGGGCCTCTACTATAAGTCCAGGGAGAGATGTTGACCCCTGGGTAGCTTGCTGGGGTCAGAGGCCCCTAGGTGGAGGGCCAGGGGGCACCCTGGGGCGTCTACTGCAAGTCCAGGGAGAGATGTGGACCCCTGGGTAGCTTGCTGGGGTCAGAGGCCCCTAGGTGGAGGGCCAAGGGGAACCCTGGGGCCTCTACTGCAAGTCCAGGGAGAGAGGTGGACCCCTCGGTAGCTTGCTGGGGTCAGAGGCCCCTAGGTGGAGGGCCAGGCCAGGGGGCACCCTGGGTCATATACTGCAAGTCCAGGGAGAGAGGTGGACTCCTGGGTAGCTTGCTGGTGTCAGATGCACCTAGGTGTAGGGCCAGGGGGCACCCTGGGTCCTATACTGCAAGTCCAGGGAGAGAGGTGGACCCCTGGGTAGCTTGCTGGGGTCAGATGCCCGTAGGTGGAGGGCCAGGGGGAACCTTGGGGCCTCTACAGCAAGTCCAGGGAGAGAGGTGGACCCCTGGGTAGTTTGCTAGGGACAGAGGCCTCTCCGTGGAGGGCCAGAGGGCACACTGGGGCCTATACTGCAAGTCCAGTGAGAGAGGTGGACACCTGGGTAGCTTGCTGGTGTCAGATGCCCCTAGGTGGAGGGCCAGGGGGCACCCTGGGGCCTCTACTGCAAGTCCAGTGAGAGATGTGGACCCCTGGGTAGCTTGCTGGACTCAGAGGCCCCTAGGTGGAGGGCCACAGGGTACCCTGGGGCCTCTACTGCAAGTCCAAGGAGAGAGGTGAAGCCCTGGGTAGCTTGCTGGGGTCAGTAGCCCCTGGGTGGAGGGCAAGGGGGCACCCTGGGGCCTCTACTGCAAGTTCAGGGAGAGAAGTGGAGCCCTGGGTAGCTTCTGGGGTCAGAGGCCCCTAGGTGGAGGGCAAGGGGGCACCCTGTGGCCTATACTGCAAGTCCAGGGAGAGAGGTGGAGCCCTGGGTAGCTTGCTGGGGTCAGAGGGCCCTACGTGGAGGGCCATGGGGCACCCTGGGGACTCTACTGCAAGTCCAGGGAGATAGGCAGGCCCCTGGGCAGCTTGCTGGTGTCAGAGGCCCCTAGTTTTAGGGCCAAGGGTCACCCTGGGGCCTCTACAGCAAGTCCAGGGAGAGAGGTGGACCCCTGGGTAGTTTGCTAGGGTCAGAGGCCCCTGGTTGGAGGGCCAGAGGGCACCCTGGGGCCTATACTGCAAGTCCAGGGAGAGAGGTGGACCCCTGGGTAGCTTGCTGGGGTCAGAGGCCCCTAGGTGGAGGGTCACAGGGCACCCTGGGGCCTCTATTGCAAGTCCAGGAAGAGAGGTGGACCCCTCGGTAGCTTGCTGGGGTCAGAGACCCCTAGGTGGAGGGCCAATGGGCACCCTGGGGCCTTTACTGCAAGTCCAGGGAGAGAGCTGGAGCCCTGGGTAGCTTGCTGGGGTCAAAGGCCCCTAGGTGGAGGGCCAGAGGGAAGCCTAGGGCCTCTACTACAAGTCCAGGGAGAGAGGTGGAGCCCTGGGTAGCTTGCTGGGGTCAGTAACCGTTGGGTGGACGGCAAGGGGGCACCCTGGGGCCTCTATTGCAAGTCCAGGGAGAGAGCTGGACCCCTGGGTAGCTTGTTGGACTCAGAGGCCCCTAGGTGGAGGGCCAGGGGGCACCCTGGAGCCTCTACTATAAGTCCATGGAAAGATGTGGAGCCCTGGGTAGCTGGCTGGGGTCAAAGGCCCCTAGGTGGAGGGCCAGTGGGCACCCAGGGGCGTCTACTGCAAGTCCAGGGAGAGATGTGGACCCCTGGGTAGCTTGCTGGGGTCAGAGTGCCCTACATGGAGGGCCATGGACACCCTGGGGACTCTACTGCAAGTCCAGGGAGATAGGCAGGCCCCTGGGCAGATTGCTGGGGTCAGAGGCGGACCCTTGGGTAGCTTGCTGGGGTCAGAGACCCCTAGGTGGAGGGCCAATGGGCACCCTGGGGCCACTACTGCGAGTCCAGGGAGAGAGGTGGAGCCCTGGTTAGCTTGCTGGGGTCAGAGGCCCCTAGCTGGAGGACCAGAGGGCAGCCTAGGGCCTCTACTACAAGTCCAGGGAGAGAGGTGGAGCCCAGGGTAGCTTGCTGGGGTCAGTAGCCCTTGGGTGGAGGGCAAGGGGGCACCCTGGGGCCTCTATTGCAAGTCCAGGGAGAGAGCTGGACCCCTGGGTAGCTTGCTGGGTTCAGAGGCCCCTAGGTGGAGGGCCACTGGGTACCCTGGGGCCTCTACTGCAAGTCCAGGGAGAGATGTGGACCCCTGGGTAGCTTGCTGGACTCAGAGGCCCCTAGGTGGAGGGCCAGGGGGCACCCAGGGGTGTCTACTGCAAGTCCAGGGAGAGATGTGGACCCCTGGGTAGCTTGCTGGGGTCAGAGGCCCCTAAGTGGAGGGTCACGGGGCACCCTGGGGCCTCTGTTGCAAGCCCAGGGAGAGATGTGGACCCCTGGGTAGCTTGCTGGGGTCAGAGGGCCCTAGGTGGAGGGCCATGGGGCACCCTGGGGACTCTACTGCAAGTCCAGGGAGATAGCCGGGCCCCTGGGCAGCTTGCTGGGGTCAGAGGCGGACCCTTGGGTAGCTTGCTGGGGTCAGAGACCCCTAGGTGGAGGGCCAATGGGCACACTGGGGCCTCTACTGCAAGTCCAGGGAGAGAGTTTTAGCCCTGGGTAGCTTGCTGGGGTCAGAGGGCCCTAGGTGGAGGGCCATGGGGAACCCTGGGGACTCTACTGCAAGTACAGGGAGATAGGTAGGACATTGGGTAGCTTGCTGGGGTCAGATGCCCCTAGGTTGAGGGCCAAGGGTCACCCTGGGGCCTCTACTGCAAGTCCACGGAGAGAGGTGAACCCCTCGGTAGCTTGCTGGGGTCAGAGGCCCCTAGGTGGAGGGCCAAGGGGCACCCTGGGGCCTCTACTGCAAGTCCACGGAGAGAGGTGAACCCCTCGGTAGCTTGCTGGGGTCAGAGGCCCCTAGGTGGAGGGCCAAGGGGCACCCTGGGGCCTCTACTGCAAGTCCAGGGAGAGAGTTGGACCCCTGGGTAGCTTGCTGGTGTCAGAGGCCCCTAGGTGGAAGAAAAATGGGCACCCTGGGGCCTCTACTGCAAGTCCACGGAGAGAGGTGAACCCCTCGGTAGCTTGCTGGGGTCAGAGGCCCCTAGGTGGAGGGCCAAGGGGCACCCTGGGGCCTCTACTGCAAGTCCAGGGAGAGAGGTGGACTCCAGGGTAGCTTGCTGGGGTCAGAGGCCAATAGGTGGAGGGCAAGGGGCACCCTGGGCTCTCTACAGCAAGTCCAGGGAGAGAGGTGGACCCCTGGGTAGTTTGCTAGGGTCAGAGGCCCCTAGGTGGAAGGCCAGAGGGCACCCTGGGGCCTATACTGCAAGTCCAGGGAGAGAGTTGGACCCCTGGGTAGCTTGCTGGTGTCAGATGCCCCTAGGTGGAGGGCCAGGGGGCACCCTGGGTCCTATACTGCAAGTCCAGGGAGAGAGGTGGACCCGTGGGTAGCTTGCTGGGGTCAGATGCCCCTATGTGGAGGGCCAAGGGGCACCCTGGGGCCTATACTGCAAGTCCAGGGAGAGAGGTGGACCCCTGGGTAGCTTGCTGGGGTCAGAGGCCCCTAGGTGGAGGGTCACGGGGCACCCTGGGGCCTCTATTGCAAGTCCAGGGAGAGAGGTGGAGCCCTGTGTAGCTTGCTGGGGTCAGAGGCCCCTATGTGGAGGGCCAGAGGGCAGCCTAGGGCCTCTACTACAAGTCCAGGGAGAGAGGTGGAGCCCTGGGTAGCTTGCTGGGGTCAGTAGCCCTTGGGTGGATGGCAAGGGGGCACCCTAGAGCCTCTATTGCAAGTCCAGGGAGAGAGCTGGACACTTGGGTAGCTTGCTGGGTTCAGAGGCCCCTAGGTGGAGGGCCACGGGGTACCCTGGGGCCTCTACTGCAAGTCCAGGGAGAGATGTGGACCCCTGGGTAGCTTGCTGGACTCAGAGGCCCCTAGGTGGAGGGCCACAGGGTACCCTGGGGCCTCTACTGAGAGTCCAGGGAGAGAAGTGGAGCCCTGGGTAGCTTGCTGGGGTCAGAGGCCCCTAGGTGGAGGGCAAGGGGGCACCCTGTGGCCTATACTGCAAGTCCAGGGAGAGAGATGGAGCCCTGGGTAGCTTGCTGGGGTCAGAGGGCCTTAAGTGGAGGGCCATGGGGCACCCTGGGGACTCTACTGCAAGTAAAGGGAGATAGGTAGGACCCTGGGTAGCTTGCTGGGGTCAGAGGCCCCTAGGTGGAGGGCCAAGGGTCACCCTGGGGCCTCTACTGCAAGTCTAGGGAGAGAGGTGGACCACTGGGAAGATTGGTGGGGTCAGAGGCCTCTAGGTGGAGGGCCAATGGGCACCCTGGGGCCTCTACTGCAAGTCCAGGGAGATAGGTGAAGCCCTGGGTAGCTTGCTGGGGTCAGAGGCCCCTAGGTGGAGGGCCAGAGGGCAGCCTAGGGTCTCTATTACAAGTCCAGGGAGAGAGGTGGAGCCCTGAGTAGCTTGCTGGGGTCAGTAGCCCCTGGGTGGAGGGCAAGGGAGCACCCTGGGGCATCCATTGCAAGTCCAGGGAGAGAGCTGGACCCCCGGGTAGCTTGCTGGGGTCAGAGGCCCCTAGGTGGAGGGCCAAGTGGCACCCTGGGGCCTCGACTGCAAGTCCAGGAAGAGAGGTGGACTCCAGGGTAGCTTGCTGGAGTCAGAGGCCCCTAGGTGGAGGGCCAGAGGGCACCGTGGGGCCTATACTGCAAGTCCAGGGAGAGAGGTGGACCCCTGGGTAGCTTGCTGGTGTCAGATGCCCCTAGGTGGAGGGCCAGGGGGCACCCTGGGTCCTATACTGCAAGTCCAGGGAGAGAGGTGGACCCCTGGGTAGCTTGCTGTGGTCAGAGGCCCCTAGGTGGAGGGCAAGGGGGCACCCTGTGGCCTATACTGCAAGTCCAGGGAGAGAGGTGGACCCCTGGGTAGCTTGCTGGGGTCAAAGGTCCCTAGGTGGAGGGCCATGGGGCACCCTGGGGACTCTACTGCAAGTCCAGGGAGATAGGCAGACCCCTCGGTAGCTTGCTGGGGTCAGAGGCCCCTAGGTGGAGGGCCAAGGGTCAACCTGGGGCCTCTACTGCAAGTCCAGGGAGAGAGGTGGAGCCCTGGGTAGCTTGCTGGGGTCAGAGGCCCCTAGGTGGAGGGCCAGAGGGCAGCCTAGGACCTCTACCACAAGTCCAGGGAGAGAAGTGGAGCCCTGGGTAGCTTGCTGGGGTCAGTAGCCCCTGGGTGGAGGGCAAGGGGGCACCCTGGGGCCTCTATTGCAAGTCCAGGGAGAGAGCTGGACCCCCGGGTAGCTTGCTGGGGTCAGAGGCCCCTAGGTGGAGGGCCAAGGGTCAACCTGGGGCCTCTACAGCAAGTCCAGGGAGAGAGGTGGACCCCTGGGTAGTTTGCTAGGGTCAGAGGCCCCTAGGTGGAAGGCCAGAGGGCACCCTGGGGCCTATACTGCAAGTCCAGGGAGAGAAGTGGACCCCTGGGTAGCTTGCTGGTGTCAGATGCCCCTAGGTGGAGGGCCAGGGGGCACCCTGGGTCCTATACTGCAAGTCCAGGGAGAGAGGAGGACCCCTGGGTAGCTTGCTGGGGTCAGATGCCCCTAGTGGAGGGCCATGGGGCACCCTGGGGCCTATACTGCAAGTCCAAGGAGAGAGGTGGACCCCTGGGTAGCTTGCTGGGGTCAGAGGCCCCTAGTTGGAGGGCCAGGGGGCACCCTGGGGCCTATACTGCAAGTCCAGGGAGAGAGGTGGACCCCTGGGTAGCTTGCTGGGGTCAGAGGCCCCTAGGTGGAGGGTCACGGGGCACCCTTGGGCCTCTATCTCAAGTCCAGGGGGAGAGAGGTGGACCCCTCGGTAACTTGCTGGGGTCAGTAGCCCCTGGGTGGAGGGCAAGGGGCACCCTGGGGCCTCTATTGCAAGTCCAGGGAGAGAGGTGGAGCCCTGGGTAGCTTGCTGGGGTCAGTAGCCCCTGGGTGGAGGGCAAGGGGGCACCCTGGGTCCTATACTGCAAGTCCAGGGAGAGAGGTGGACCCCTGGGTAGCTTGCTGGGGTCAGATGCCCCTAGTGGAGGGCCAGGGGGCACCCTGGGGCCTATACTGCAAGTCCAAGGAGAGAGGTGGAGCCCTGGGTAGCTTGCTGGGGTCAGTAGCCCCTGGATGGAGGGCAAGGGGGCACCCTGGGGCCTCTACTGCAAGTCCAGGGAGAGAGGTGGAGCCCTGGGTAGCTTGCTGTGGTCAGAGGCCCCTAGGTGGAGGGCAAGGGGGCACCCTGTGGCCTATACTGCAAGTCCAGGGAGAGAGGTGGACCCCTGGGTAGCTTGCTGGGGTCAAAGGGCCCTAGGTGGAGGGCCATGGGGCACCCTGGGGACTCTACTGCAAGTCCAGGGAGATAGGCAGACCCCTCGGTAGCTTGCTGGGGTCAGAGGCCCCTAGGTGGAGGGCCAAGGGTCAACCTGGGGCCTCTACTGCAAGTCCAGGGAGAGAGGTGGAGCCCTGGGTAGCTTGCTGGGGTCAGAGGCCCCTAGGTGGAGGGCCAGAGGGCAGCCTAGGACCTCTACCACAAGTCCAGGGAGAGAGGTGGAGCCCTGGGTAGCTTGCTGGGGTCAGTAGTCCCTGGGTGGAGGGCAAGGGGGCACCCTGGGGCCTCTATTGCAAGTCCAGGGAGAGAGCTGGACCCCCGGGTAGCTTGCTGGGGTCAGAGGCCCCTAGGTGGAGGGCCAAGGGTCAACCTGGGGCCTCTACAGCAAGTCCAGGGAGAGAGGTGGACCCCTGGGTAGTTTGCTAGGGTCAGAGGCCCCTAGGTGGAAGGCCAGAGGGCACCCTGGGGCCTATACTGCAAGTCCAGGGAGAGAAGTGGACCCCTGGGTAGCTTGCTGGTGTCAGATGCCCCTAGGTGGAGGGCCAGGGGGCACCCTGGGTCCTATACTGCAAGTCCAGGGAGAGAGGAGGACCCCTGGGTAGCTTGCTGGGGTCAGATGCCCCTAGTGGAGGGCCATGGGGCACCCTGGGGCCTATACTGCAAGTCCAAGGAGAGAGGTGGACCCCTGGGTAGCTTGCTGGGGTCAGAGGCCCCTAGTTGGATAGCCAGGGGGCACCCTGGGGCCTATACTGCAAGTCCAGGGAGAGAGGTGGACCCCTGGGTAGCTTGCTGGGGTCAGAGGCCCCTAGGTGGAGGGTCACGGGGCACCCTTGGGCCTCTATCTCAAGTCCAGGGGGAGAGAGGTGGACCCCTCGGTAACTTGCTGGGGTCAGTAGCCCCTGGGTGGAGGGCAAGGGGGCACCCTGAGGCCTTTATTGCAAGTCCAGGGAGAGAGGTGGAGCCCTGGGTAGCTTGCTGGGGTCAGTAGCCCCTGGGTGGAGGGCAAGGGGGCACCCTGGGTCCTATACTGCAAGTCCAGGGAGAGAGGTGGACCCCTGGGTAGCTTGCTGGGGTCAGTAGCCCCTGGGTGGAGGGCAAGGGGGCACCCTGGGGCCTATACTGCAAGTCCAAGGAGAGAGGTGGAGCCCTGGGTAGCTTGCTGGGGTCAGTAGCCCCTGGATGGAGGGCAAGGGGGCACCCTGGGGCCTCTACTGCAAGTCCAGGGAGAGAGGTGGAGCCCTGGGTAGCTTGCTGTGGTCAGAGGCCCCAAGGTGGAGGGCAAGGGGGCACCCTGTGGCCTATACTGCAAGTCCAGGGAGAGAGGTGGACCCCTGGGTAGCTTGCTGGGGTCAAAGGGCCCTAGGTGGAGGGCCATGGGGCACCCTGGGGACTCTACTGCAAGTCCAGGGAGATAGGCAGACCCCTCTGTAACTTGCTGGGGTCAGAGGCCCCTAGGTGGAGGGCCAAGGGTCAACCTGGGGCCTCTACTGCAAGTCCAGGGAGAGAGGTGGAGCCCTGGGTAGCTTGCTGGGGTCAGAGGCCCCTAGGTGGAGGGCCAGAGGGCAGCCTAGGGCCTCTACCACAAGTCCAGGGAGAGAGGTGGAGCCCTGGGTAGCTTGCTGGGGTCAGTAGCCCCTGGGTGGAAGGCAAGGGGGCACCCTGGGGCCTCTATTGCAAGTCCAGGGAGAGAGTTGGACCCCCGGGTAGCTTGCTCGGGTCAGAGGCCCCTAAGTGGAGGGCCAGGGGGCACCCTGGGGCCTCCACTGCAAGTCCAAGGAGAGATGTGGACCCCTGGGTAGCTTGCTGGGGTCAGATGCACCTAGGTGGAGGGCCAGGCCAGGGGGCACCCTGGGTCATATACTGCAAGTCCAGGGAGAGAGGTGGACTCCTGGGTAGCTTGCTGGTGTCAGATGCACCTAGGTGTAGGGCCAGGGGGCACCCTGGGTCCTATACTGCAAGTCCAGGGAGAGAGGTGGACCCCTGGGTAGCTTGCTGGGGTCAGATGCCCCTAGGTGGAGGGCCAGGGGGAACCTTGGGGCCTCTACAGCAAGTCCAGGGAGAGAGGTGGACCCCTGTGTAGTTTGCTAGGGTCAGAGGCCTCTAGGTTGAGGGCCAGAGGGCACACTGGGGCCTATACTGCAAGTCCAGGGAGAGAGGTGAACCCCTTGGTAGCTTGCTGGTGTCGGATGCCCCTAGGTGGAGGGCCAGGGGGCAATCTGGGGCCTCTACTGCAAGTCCAGGGAGAGATGTGGACCCCTGGGTAGCTTGCTGGACTCAGAGGCCCCTAGGTGGAGGGAAACAGGGTACCCTGGGGCCTCTACTGCAAGTCCAAGGAGAGAGGTGAAGCCCTGGGTAGCTTGCTGGGGTCAGTAGCCCCTGGGTGGAGGGCAAGGGGGCACCCTGGGGCCTCTACTGCAAGTCCAGGGAGAGAAGTGGAGCCCTGGGTAGCTTCAGGGGTCAGAGGCCCCTAGGTGGAGGGCAAGGGGGCACCCTGTGGCCTATACTGCAAGTCCAGGGAGAGAGGTGGAGCCCTGGGTAGCTTGCTGGGGTCAGAGGGCCCTACATGGAGGGCCATGGGGCACCCTGGGGACTCTACTGCAAGTCCAGGGAGATAGGCAGGCCCCTGGGCAGCTTGCTGGGGTCAGAGGCCCCTAGGTGGAGGGCCAAGGGTCACCCTGGGGCCTCTACAGCAAGTCCAGGGAGAGAGGTGGACCCCTGGGTAGTTTGCTAGTGTCAGAGGCCCCTGGGTGGAGGGCCAGAGGGCACCCTGGGGCCTATACTGCAAGTCAAGGGAGAGAGGTGGACCCTTGGGTAGCTTGCTGGTGTCAGAGACCCCTAGGTGGAGGGCCAGGGGGCACTCTGGGTCCTATACTGCAAGTCCAGGGAGAGAGGTGGACCCCTGGGTAGCTTGCTGGGGTCAGATGCCCCTAGGTAGAGGGCCAGGGGGCACCCTGGGGCCTATACTGCAAGTCCAAGGAGAGAGGTGGACCCCTGGGTAGCTTGCTGGGGTCAGAGGCCCCTAGTTGGAGAGCCAGGGGCACCCTGGGGCCTATACTGCAAGTCCAGGGAGAGAGGTGGACCCCTGGGTAGCTTGCTGGGGTCAGAGGCCCCTAGTTGGAGGGCCGGGGGGCACCCTGGGGCCTATACTGCAAGTCCAGGGAGAGAGGTGGACCCCTGGGTAGCTTGCTGGGGTCAGAGGCCCCTAGGTGGAGGGTCACGGGGCACCCTTGGGCCTCTATCTCAAGTCCAGGGAGAGATTTGGACCCCTCGGTAACTTGCTGGGGTCAGTAGCCCCTGGGTGGAGGGCAAGGGGGCACCCTGGGGCCTCTATTGCAAGTCCAGGGAGAGAGGTGGAGCCCTGGGTAGCTTGCTGGGGTCAGTAGCCCCTGGGTTGAGGGCAAGGGGGCACCCTGGGTCCTATACTGCAAGTCCAGGGAGAGAGGTGGACCCCTGGGTAGCTTGCTGGGGTCAGATGCCCCTAGTGGAGGGCCAGGGGGCACCCTGGGGCCTATACTGCAAGTCCAAGGAGAGAGGTGGAGCCCTGGGTAGCTTGCTGGGGTCAGTAGCCCCTGGATGGAGGGCAAGGGGGCACCCTGGGGCCTATACTGCAAGTCCAAGGAGAGAGGTGGAGCCCTGGGTAGCTTGCTGGGGTCAGTAGCCCCTGGATGGAGGGCAAGGGGGCACCCTGGGGCCTCTACTGCAAGTCCAGGGAGAGAGGTGGAGCCCTGGGTAGCTTGCTGTGGTCAGAGGCCCCTAGGTGGAGGGCAAGGGGGCACCCTGTGGCCTATACTGCAAGTCCAGGGAGAGAGGTGGACCCCTGGGTAGCTTGCTGGGGTCAAAGGGCCCTAGGTGGAGGGCCATGGGGCACCCTGGGGACTCTACTGCAAGTCCAGGGAGATAGGCAGACCCCTCTGTAACTTGCTGGGGTCAGAGGCCCCTAGGTGGAGGGCCAAGGGTCAACCTGGGGCCTCTACTGCAAGTCCAGGGAGAGAGGTGGAGCCCTGGGTAGCTTGCTGGGGTCAGAGGCCCCTAGGTGGAGGGCCACGAGGTACCCTTGGGCCCTTATTGCAATTCCAGGGAGAGATGTGGACCCCTGGGTAGCTTGCTGGGGTCAGAGGCCCCTAGGTGGAGGGCCAGAGGGCAGCCTAGGGCCTCTACTACAAGTCCAGTGAGAGAGGTGGAGCCCTGGGTAGCTTGCTGGGGTCAGTAGCCCCTGGGTGGAGGGCAAGGGGGCACCCTGGGGCCTCTATTGCAAGTCCAGGGAGAGAGCTGGACCCCCGGGTAGCTTGCTGGGGTCAGAGGCCCCTAGGTTGAGGGCCAGGGGGCACCCAGGGGCCTCTACTGCAAGTCCAGGGAGAGAGGTGGACCCCTGGGTAGCTTGCTTGGGTCAGAGGCCCCTAGGTGGAGGGTCACGGGGCAGCCTGGGGCCTCTATTGCAAGTCCAGGGAGAGAGGTGGACCCCTCGGTAGCTTGCTGGGATCAGAGACCCCTAGGTGGAGGGCCAATGGGCACCCTGGGGCCTCTACTGCAAGTCCAGGGAGAGAGGTGGAGCCCTGGGTAGCTTGCTGGGGTCAGTAGCCCCTGGGTGGAGGGCCAGGGGGCACCCTGGGGCCTATACTGCAAGTCCAAGGAGAGAGGTGGACCCTTGGGTAGCTTACTGGGGTCAGAGGCCCCTAATTGGAGGGCCAGGGGGCACCCTGGGGCCTATACTGCAAGTCCAGGGAGAGAGGTGGACCCCTGGGTAGCTTGCTGGGGTCAGAGGCCCCTAGGTGGAGGGTCACGGGGCACCCTGGGGCCTCTATTGCAAGTCCAGGGAGAGATGTGGACCCCTGGGTAGCTTGCTGGACTCAGAGGCCCCTAGGTGGAGGGCCAGGGGGCACCCTGGGGCCTCTATTGCAAGTCTAGGGAGAGAGCTGGACCCCTGGGTAGCTTGCTGGGTTCAGAGGCCCCTAGGTGGAGGGCCACGGGGTACCCTGGGGCCTCTATTGCAAGTCCAGGGAGAGAGCTGGACCCCTGGGTAGCTTGCTGGGTTCAGAGGCCCCTAGGTGGAGGGCCACGGGGTACCCTGGGGCCTCTACTGCAAGTCCAGGGAGAGAGGTGGAGCCCTGGGTAGCTTGCTGGGGTAAGTAGCCCCTGGGTGGAGGGCAAGGGGGCACCCTGGGGCCTCTACTGCAAGTCCAGGGAGAGAAGTGGAGCCCTAGGTAGCTTGCTGGGGTCAGAGGGCCCTAGGTGGAGGGCCATGGGGCACCCTGGAGACTCTACTGCAAGTCCAGGGAGATAGGCAGGCCCCTGGGCAGCTTGCTGGGGTCAGAAGCCCCTAGGTGGAGGGCCATGGGGCACCCTGGGGCCTCTACTGCAAGTCCAGGGAGATAGGCAGGCCCCTGGGCAGCTTGCTGGGGTCAGAAGCCCCTAGGTGGAGATCAAGGGTCACCCTGGGGCCTAGTCTGCAAGTCTAGGGAGAGAGGTGGACCCCTGGGTAGCTTTCTGGGGTCAGAGGCCCCTAGGTGGAGGGCCAAGGGTCACCCTGGGGCCTCTACTGCAAGTCCAGGGAGAGAGGTGGACCCCTCGGTAGCTTGCTGGGGTCAGAGGCCCCTAGGTGGAGGGCCAATGGGCACCCTGGGGCCTCTACTGCAAGTCCAGGGAGAGAGGTGAAGCCCTGGGTAGCTTGCTGGGGTCAGAGGCCCCTAGGTGGAGGGCCAGAGGGCAGCCTAGGACCTCTACCACAAGTCCAGGGAGAGAGGTGGAGCCCTGGGTAGCTTGCTGGGGTCAGTAGCCCCTGGGTGGAGGGCAAGGGGGCACCCTGGGGCCTCTATTGCAAGTCCAGGGAGAGAGCTGGACCCCCGGGTAGCTTGCTGGGGTCAGAGGCCCCTAGGTGGAGGGCCAAGGGTCAACCTGGGGCCTCTACAGCAAGTCCAGGGAGAGAGGTGGACCCCTGGGTAGTTTGCTAGGGTCAGAGGCCCCTAGGTGGAAGGCCAGAGGGCACCCTGGGGCCTATACTGCAAGTCCAGGGAGAGAAGTGGACCCCTGGGTAGCTTGCTGGTGTCAGATGCCCCTAGGTGGAGGGCCAGGGGGCACCCTGGGTCCTATACTGCAAGTCCAGGGAGAGAGGAGGACCCCTGGGTAGCTTGCTGGGGTCAGATGCCCCTAGTGGAGGGCCATGGGGCACCCTGGGGCCTATACTGCAAGTCCAAGGAGAGAGGTGGACCCCTGGGTAGCTTGCTGGGGTCAGAGGCCCCTAGTTGGAGGGCCAGGGGGCACCCTGGGGCCTATACTGCAAGTCCAGGGAGAGAGGTGGACCCCTGGGTAGCTTGCTGGGGTCAGAGGCCCCTAGGTGGAGGGTCACGGGGCACCCTTGGGCCTCTATCTCAAGTCCAGGGGGAGAGAGGTGGACCCCTCGGTAACTTGCTGGGGTCAGTAGCCCCTGGGTGGAGGGCAAGGGGGCACCCTGGGGCCTCTATTGCAAGTCCAGGGAGAGAGGTGGAGCCCTGGGTAGCTTGCTGGGGTCAGTAGCCCCTGGGTGGAGGGCAAGGGGGCACCCTGGGTCCTATACTGCAAGTCCAGGGAGAGAGGTGGACCCCTGGGTAGCTTGCTGGGGTCAGATGCCCCTAGTGGAGGGCCAGGGGGCACCCTGGGGCCTATACTGCAAGTCCAAGGAGAGAGGTGGAGCCCTGGGTAGCTTGCTGGGGTCAGTAGCCCCTGGATGGAGGGCAAGGGGGCACCCTGGGGCCTCTACTGCAAGTCCAGGGAGAGAGGTGGAGCCCTGGGTAGCTTGCTGTGGTCAGAGGCCCCTAGGTGGAGGGCAAGGGGGCACCCTGTGGCCTATACTGCAAGTCCAGGGAGAGAGGTGGACCCCTGGGTAGCTTGCTGGGGTCAAAGGGCCCTAGGTGGAGGGCCATGGGGCACCCTGGGGACTCTACTGCAAGTCCAGGGAGATAGGCAGACCCCTCGGTAGCTTGCTGGGGTCAGAGGCCCCTAGGTGGAGGGCCAAGGGTCAACCTGGGGCCTCTACTGCAAGTCCAGGGAGAGAGGTGGAGCCCTGGGTAGCTTGCTGGGGTCAGAGGCCCCTAGGTGGAGGGCCAGAGGGCAGCCTAGGACCTCTACCACAAGTCCAGGGAGACAGGTGGAGCCCTGGGTAGCTTGCTGGGGTCAGTAGCCCCTGGGTGGAGGGCAAGGGGGCACCCTGGGGCCTCTATTGCAAGTCCAGGGAGAGAGCTGGACCCCCGGGTAGCTTGCTGGGGTCAGAGGCCCCTAGGTGGAGGGCCAAGGGTCAACCTGGGGCCTCTACAGCAAGTCCAGGGAGAGAGGTGGACCCCTGGGTAGTTTGCTAGGGTCAGAGGCCCCTAGGTGGAAGGCCAGAGGGCACCCTGGGGCCTATACTGCAAGTCCAGGGAGAGAAGTGGACCCCTGGGTAGCCTGCTGGTGTCAGATGCCCCTAGGTGGAGGGCCAGGGGGCACCCTGGGTCCTATACTGCAAGTCCAGGGAGAGAGGAGGACCCCTGGGTAGCTTGCTGGGGTCAGATGCCCCTAGTGGAGGGCCATGGGGCACCCTGGGGCCTATACTGCAAGTCCAAGGAGAGAGGTGGACCCCTGGGTAGCTTGCTGGGGTCAGAGGCCCCTAGTTGGATAGCCAGGGGGCACCCTGGGGCCTATACTGCAAGTCCAGGGAGAGAGGTGGACCCCTGGGTAGCTTGCTGGGGTCAGAGGCCCCTAGGTGGAGGGTCACGGGGCACCCTTGGGCCTCTATCTCAAGTCCAGGGGGAGAGAGGTGGACCCCTCGGTAACTTGCTGGGGTCAGTAGCCCCTGGGTGGAGGGCAAGGGGGCACCCTGGGGCCTCTATTGCAAGTCCAGGGAGAGAGGTGGAGCCCTGGGTAGCTTGCTGGGGTCAGTAGCCCCTGGGTGGAGGGCAAGGGGGCACCCTGGGTCCTATACTGCAAGTCCAGGGAGAGAGGTGGACCCCTGGGTAGCTTGCTGGGGTCAGTAGCCCCTGGGTGGAGGGCAAGGGGGCACCCTGGGGCCTATACTGCAAGTCCAAGGAGAGAGGTGGAGCCCTGGGTAGCTTGCTGGGGTCAGTAGCCCCTGGATGGAGGGCAAGGGGGCACCCTGGGGCCTCTACTGCAAGTCCAGGGAGAGAGGTGGAGCCCTGGGTAGCTTGCTGTGGTCAGAGGCCCCAAGGTGGAGGGCAAGGGGGCACCCTGTGGCCTATACTGCAAGTCCAGGGAGAGAGGTGGACCCCTGGGTAGCTTGCTGGGGTCAAAGGGCCCTAGGTGGAGGGCCATGGGGCACCCTGGGGACTCTACTGCAAGTCCAGGGAGATAGGCAGACCCCTCTGTAACTTGCTGGGGTCAGAGGCCCCTAGGTGGAGGGCCAAGGGTCAACCTGGGGCCTCTACTGCAAGTCCAGGGAGAGAGGTGGAGCCCTGGGTAGCTTGCTGGGGTCAGAGGCCCCTAGGTGGAGGGCCAGAGGGCAGCCTAGGGCCTCTACCACAAGTCCAGGGAGAGAGGTGGAGCCCTGGGTAGCTTGCTGGGGTCAGTAGCCCCTGGGTGGAAGGCAAGGGGGCACCCTGGGGCCTCTATTGCAAGTCCAGGGAGAGAGTTGGACCCCCGGGTAGCTTGCTCGGGTCAGAGGCCCCTAAGTGGAGGGCCAGGGGGCACCCTGGGGCCTCCACTGCAAGTCCAAGGAGAGATGTGGACCCCTGGGTAGCTTGCTGGGGTCAGATGCACCTAGGTGGAGGGCCAGGCCAGGGGGCACCCTGGGTCATATACTGCAAGTCCAGGGAGAGAGGTGGACTCCTGGGTAGCTTGCTGGTGTCAGATGCACCTAGGTGTAGGGCCAGGGGGCACCCTGGGTCCTATACTGCAAGTCCAGGGAGAGAGGTGGACCCCTGGGTAGCTTGCTGGGGTCAGATGCCCCTAGGTGGAGGGCCAGGGGGAACCTTGGGGCCTCTACAGCAAGTCCAGGGAGAGAGGTGGACCCCTGTGTAGTTTGCTAGGGTCAGAGGCCTCTAGGTTGAGGGCCAGAGGGCACACTGGGGCCTATACTGCAAGTCCAGGGAGAGAGGTGGACCCCTTGGTAGCTTGCTGGTGTCAGATGCCCCTAGGTGGAGGGCCAGGGGGCAATCTGGGGCCTCTACTGCAAGTCCAGGGAGAGATGTGGACCCCTGGGTAGCTTGCTGGACTCAGAGGCCCCTAGGTGGAGGGAAACAGGGTACCCTGGGGCCTCTACTGCAAGTCCAAGGAGAGAGGTGAAGCCCTGGGTAGCTTGCTGGGGTCAGTAGCCCCTGGGTGGAGGGCAAGGGGGCACCCTGGGGCCTCTACTGCAAGTCCAGGGAGAGAAGTGGAGCCCTGGGTAGCTTCAGGGGTCAGAGGCCCCTAGGTGGAGGGCAAGGGGGCACCCTGTGGCCTATACTGCAAGTCCAGGGAGAGAGGTGGAGCCCTGGGTAGCTTGCTGGGGTCAGAGGGCCCTACATGGAGGGCCATGGGGCACCCTGGGGACTCTACTGCAAGTCCAGGGAGATAGGCAGGCCCCTGGGCAGCTTGCTGGGGTCAGAGGCCCCTAGGTGGAGGGCCAAGGGTCACCCTGGGGCCTCTACAGCAAGTCCAGCGAGAGAGGTGGACCCCTGGGTAGTTTGCTAGTGTCAGAGGCCCCTGGGTGGAGGGCCAGAGGGCACCCTGGGGCCTATACTGCAAGTCAAGGGAGAGAGGTGGACCCTTGGGTAGCTTGCTGGTGTCAGAGACCCCTAGGTGGAGGGCCAGGGGGCACCCTGGGTTCTATACTGCAAGTCCAGGGAGAGAGGTGGACCCCTGGGTAGCTTGCTGGGGTCAGATGCCCGTAGGTAGAGGGCCAGGGGGCACCCTGGGGCCTATACTGCAAGTCCAAGGAGAGAGGTGGACCCCTGGGTAGCTTGCTGGGGTCAGAGGCCCCTAGTTGGAGAGCCAGGGGCACCCTGGGGCCTATACTGCAAGTCCAGGGAGAGAGGTGGACCCCTGGGTAGCTTGCTGGGGTCAGAGGCCCCTAGTTGGAGGGCCAGGGGGCACCCTGGGGCCTATACTGCAAGTCCAGGGAGAGAGGTGGACCCCTGGGTAGCTTGCTGGGGTCAGAGGCCCCTAGGTGGAGGGTCACGGGGCACCCTTGGGCCTCTATCTCAAGTCCAGGGAGAGATTTGGACCCCTCTGTAACTTGCTGGGGTCAGTAGCCCCTGGGTGGAGGGCAAGGGGGCACCCTGGGTCCTATACTGCAAGTCCAGGGAGAGAGGTGGACCCCTGGGTAGCTTGCTGGGGTCAGATGCCCCTAGTGGAGGGCCAGGGGGCACCCTGGGGCCTATACTGCAAGTCCAAGGAGAGAGGTGGAGCCCTGGGTAGCTTGCTGGGGTCAGTAGCCCCTGGATGGAGGGCAAGGGGGCACCCTGGGGCCTATACTGCAAGTCCAAGGAGAGAGGTGGAGCCCTGGGTAGCTTGCTGGGGTCAGTAGCCCCTGGATGGAGGGCAAGGGGGCACCCTGGGGCCTCTACTGCAAGTCCAGGGAGAGAGGTGGAGCCCTGGGTAGCTTGCTGTGGTCAGAGGCCCCTAGGTGGAGGGCAAGGGGGCACCCTGTGGCCTATACTGCAAGTCCAGGGAGAGAGGTGGACCCCTGGGTAGCTTGCTGGGGTCAAAGGGCCCTAGGTGGAGGGCCATGGGGCACCCTGGGGACTCTACTGCAAGTCCAGGGAGATAGGCAGACCCCTCTGTAACTTGCTGGGGTCAGAGGCCCCTAGGTGGAGGGCCAAGGGTCAACCTGGGGCCTCTACTGCAAGTCCAGGGAGAGAGGTGGAGCCCTGGGTAGCTTGCTGGGGTCAGAGGCCCCTAGGTGGAGGGCCAGAGGGCAGCCTAGGGCCTCTACCACAAGTCCAGGGAGAGAGGTGGAGCCCTGGGTAGCTTGCTGGGGTCAGTAGCCCCTGGGTGGAGGGCAAGGGGGCACCCTGGGGCCTCTATTGCAAGTCCAGGGAGAGAGTTGGACCCCCGGGTAGCTTGCTCGGGTCAGAGGCCCCTAAGTGGAGGGCCAGGGGGCACCCTGGGGCCTCCACTGCAAGTCCAAGGAGAGATGTGGAGCCCTGGGTAGCTTGCTGGGGTCAGATGCACCTAGGTGGAGGGCCAGGCCAGGGGGCACCCTGGGTCATATACTGCAAGTCCAGGGAGAGAGGTGGACTCCTGGGTAGCTTGCTGGTGTCAGATGCACCTAGGTGTAGGGCCAGGGGGCACCCTGGGTCCTATACTGCAAGTCCAGGGAGAGAGGTGGACCCCTGGGTAGCTTGCTGGGGTCAGATGCCCCTAGGTGGAGGGCCAGGGGGAACCTTGGGGCCTCTACAGCAAGTCCAGGGAGAGAGGTGGACCCCTGTGTAGTTTGCTAGGGTCAGAGGCCTCTAGGTGGAGGGCCAGAGGGCACACTGGGGCCTATACTGCAAGTCCAGGGAGAGAGGTGGACCCCTTGGTAGCTTGCTGGTGTCAGATGCCCCTAGGTGGAGGGCCAGGGGGCAATCTGGGGCCTCTACTGCAAGTCCAGGGAGAGATGTGGACCCCTGGGTAGCTTGCTGGACTCAGAGGCCCCTAGGTGGAGGGAAACAGGGTACCCTGGGGCCTCTACTGCAAGTCCAAGGAGAGAGGTGAAGCCCTGGGTAGCTTGCTGGGGTCAGTAGCCCCTGGGTGGAGGGCAAGGGGGCACCCTGGGGCCTCTACTGCAAGTCCAGGGAGAGAAGTGGAGCCCTGGGTAGCTTCTGGGGTCAGAGACCCCTAGGTGGAGGGCAAGGGGGCACCCTGTGGCCTATACTGCAAGTCCAGGGAGAGAGGTGGAGCCCTGGGTAGCTTGCTGGGGTCAGAGGGCCCTACATGGAGGGCCATGGGGCACCCTGGGACTCTACTGCAAGTCCAGGGAGATAGGCAGGCCCCTGGGCAGCTTGCTGGGGTCAGAGGCCCCTAGGTGGAGGGCCAAGGGTCACCCTGGGGCCTCTACAGCAAGTCCAGGGAGAGAGGTGGACCCCTGGGTAGTTTGCTAGTGTCAGAGGCCCCTGGGTGGAGGGCCAGAGGGCACCCTGGGGCCTATACTGCAAGTCCAGGGAGAG
Source organism: Danio rerio (assembly GCF_049306965.1). NCBI lineage: Eukaryota > Metazoa > Chordata > Actinopteri > Cypriniformes > Danionidae > Danio > Danio rerio. Next base: position 19,900,213 of record NC_133185.1, on the reverse strand, counting down.
AGGTGGACCCTTGGGTAGCTTGCTGGTGTCAGAGACCCCTAGGTGGTGGGCCAGGGGGCACCCTGGGTCCTATACTGCAAGTCCAGGGAGAGAGGTGGACCCCTGGGTAGCTTGCTGGGGTCAGATGCCCCTAGGTAGAGGGCCAGGGGGCACCCTGGGGCCTATACTGCAAGTCCAAGGAGAGAGGTGGACCCCTGGGTAGCTTGCTGGGGTCAGAGGCCCCTAGTTGGAGAGCCAGGGGCACCCTGGGGCCTATACTGCAAGTCCAGGGAGAGAGGTGGACCCCTGGGTAGCTTGCTGGGGTCAGAGGCCCCTAGTTGGAGGGCCAGGGGGCACCCTGGGGCCTATACTGCAAGTCCAGGGAGAGAGGTGGACCCCTGGGTAGCTTGCTGGGGTCAGAGGCCCCTAGGTGGAGGGTCACGGGGCACCCTTGGGCCTCTATCTCAAGTCCAGGGGGAGAGATTTGGACCCCTCGGTAACTTGCTGGGGTCAGTAGCCCCCGGGTGGAGGGCAAGGGGGCACCCTGGGGCCTCTATTGCAAGTCCAGGGAGAGAGGTGGAGCCCTGGGTAGCTTGCTGGGGTCAGTAGCCCCTGGGTTGAGGGCAAGGGGGCACCCTGGGTCCTATACTGCAAGTCCAGGGAGAGAAGTGGACCCCTGGGTAGCTTGCTGGGGTCAGATGCACCTAGTGGAGGGCCAGGGGGCACCCTGGGGCCTATACTGCAAGTCCAAGGAGAGAGGTGGAGCCCTGGGTAGCTTGCTGGGGTCAGTAGCCCCTGGATGGAGGGCAAGGGGGCACCCTGGGGCCTCTACTGCAAGTCCAGGGAGAGAGGTGGAGCCCTGGGTAGCTTGCTGGGGTCAGTAGCCCCTGGATGGAGGGCAAGGGGGCACCCTGGGGCCTCTACTGCAAGTCCAGGGAGAGAGGTGGAGCCCTGGGTAGCTTGCTGTGGTCAGAGGCCCCTAGGTGGAGGGCAAGGGGGCACCCTGGGGCCTCTATTGCAAGTCCAGGGAGAGAGTTGGACCCCCGGGTAGCTTGCTCGGGTCAGAGGGCCCTAGGTGGAGGGCCATGGGGCACCCTGGGTCCTATACAGCAAGTCCAGGGAGAGAGGTGGAGCCCTGGGTAGCTTGCTGGGGTCAGTAGCCCCTGGGTGGAGGGCAAGGGGGCACCCTGGGGCCTCTATTGCAAGTCCAGGGAGAGAGTTGGACCCCCGGGTAGCTTGCTCGGGTCAGAGGCCCCTAAGTGGAGGGCCAGGGGGCACCCTGGGGCCTCCACTGCAAGTCCAAGGAGAGATGTGGACCCCTGGGTAGCTTGCTGGGGTCAGATGCACCTAGGTGGAGGGCCAGGCCAGGGGGCACCCTGGGTCATATACTGCAAGTCCAGGGAGAGAGGTGGACTCCAGGGTAGCTTGCTGGTGTCAGATGCACCTAGGTGTAGGGCCAGGGGGCACCCTGGGTCCTATACTGCAAGTCCAGGGAGAGAGGTGGACCCCTGGGTAGCTTGCTGGGGTCAGATGCCCCTAGGTGGAGGGCCAGGGGGAACCTTGGGGCCTCTACAGCAAGTCCAGGGAGAGAGGTGGACCCCTGTGTAGTTTGCTAGGGTCAGAGGCCTCTAGGTGGAGGGCCAGAGGGCACACTGGGGCCTATACTGCAAGTCCAGGGAGAGAGGTGGACCCCTTGGTAGCTTGCTGGTGTCAGATGCCCCTAGGTGGAGGGCCAGGGGGCAATCTGGGGCCTCTACTGCAAGTCCAGGGAGAGATGTGGACCCCTGGGTAGCTTGCTGGACTCAGAGGCCCCTAGGTGGAGGGAAACAGGGTACCCTGGGGCCTCTACTGCAAGTCCAAGGAGAGAGGTGAAGCCCTGGGTAGCTTGCTGGGGTCAGTAGCCCCTGGGTGGAGGGCAAGGGGGCACCCTGGGGCCTCTACTGCAAGTCCAGGGAGAGAAGTGGAGCCCTGGGTAGCTTCTGGGGTCAGAGGCCCCTAGGTGGAGGGCAAGGGGGCACCCTGTGGCCTATACTGCAAGTCCAGGGAGAGAGGTGGAGCCCTGGGTAGCTTGCTGGGGTCAGAGGGCCCTACATGGAGGGCCAGGGGGCACCCTGGGGACTCTACTGCAAGTCCAGGGAGATAGGCAGGCCCCTGGGCAGCTTGCTGGGGTCAGAGGCCCCTAGGTGGAGGGCCAAGGGTCACCCTGGGGCCTCTACAGCAAGTCCAGGGAGAGAGGTGGACCCCTGGGTAGTTTGCTAGGGTCAGAGGCCCCTGGGTGGAGGGCCAGAGGGCACCCTGGGGCCTATACTGCAAGTCCAGGGAGAGAGGTAGACCCTTGGGTAGCTTGCTGGTGTCAGAGACCCCTAGGTGGAGGGCCAGGGGGCACCCTGGGTCCTATACTGCAAGTCCAAGGAGAGAGGTGGACCCTTGGGTAGCTTGCTGGTGTCAGAGACCCCTAGGTAGAGGGCCAGGGGGCACCCTGGGGCCTATACTGCAAGTCCAAGGAGAGAGGTGGACCCCTGGGTAGCTTGCTGGGGTCAGAGGCCCCTAGTTGGAGAGCCAGGGGCACCCTGGGGCCTATACTGCAAGTCCAGGGAGAGAGGTGGACCCCTGGGTAGCTTGCTGGGGTCAGAGGCCCCTAGTTGGAGGGCCAGGGGGCACCCTGGGACCTATACTGCAAGTCCAGGGAGAGAGGTGGACCCCTGGGTAGCTTGCTGGGGTCAGAGGCCCCTAGGTGGAGGGTCACGGGGCACCCTTGGGCCTCTATCTCAAGTCCAGGGGGAGAGATTTGGACCCCTCAGTAACTTGCTGGGGTCAGTAGCCCCTGGGTGGAGGGCAAGGGGGCACCCTGGGGCCTCTATTGCAAGTCCAGGGAGAGAGGTGGAGCCCTGGGTAGCTTGCTGGGGTCAGTAGCCCCTGGGTTGAGGGCAAGGGGGCACCCTGGGTCCTATACTGCAAGTCCAGGGAGAGAGGTGGACCCCTGGGTAGCTTGCTGGGGTCAGATGCCCCTAGTGGAGGGCCAGGGGGCACCCTGGGGCCTATACTGCAAGTCCAAGGAGAGAGGTGGAGCCCTGGGTAGCTTGCTGGGGTCAGTAGCCCCTGGATGGAGGGCAAGTGGGCACCCTGGGGCCTCTACTGCAAGTCCAGGGAGAGAACTGGAGCCCTTGGTAGCTTGCTGTGGTCAGAGGCCCCTAGGTGGAGGGCAAGGGGGCACCCTGTGGCCTATACTGCAAGTCCAGGGAGAGAGGTGGACCCCTGGGTAGCTTGCTGGGGTCAAAGGGCCCTAGGTGGAGGGCCATGGGGCACCCTGGGGACTCTACTGCAAGTCCAGGGAGATAGGCAGACCCCTCGGTAGCTTGCTGGGGTCAGAGGCCCCTAGGTGGAGGGCCAAGGGTCAACCTGGGGCCTCTACTGCAAGTCCAGGGAGAGAGCTGGACCCCCGGGTAGCTTGCTGGGGTCAGAGGCCCCTAGGTCGAGGGCCAGGGGGCACCCAGGGGTTTATACTGCAAGTCCAGGGAGAGAGGTGGACCCCTCGGTAGCTTGCTGGGGTCAGAGACCCATAGGTGGAGGGCCAATGGGCACCCTGGGGCCTCTACTGCAAGTCCAGGGAGATAGGCAGACCCCTCGGTAGCTTGCTGGGGTCAGAGGCCCCTAGGTGGAGGGCCAAGGGTCAACCTGGGGCCTCTACTGCAAGTCCAGGGAGAGAGGTGAAGCCCTGGGTAGCTTGCTGGGGTCAGAGGCCCCTAGGTGGAGGGCCAGAGGGCAGCCTAGGGCCTCTACCACAAGTCCAGGGAGAGAGGTGGAGCCCTGGGTAGCTTGCTGGGGTCAGTAGCCCCTGGGTGGAGGGCAAGGGGGCACCCTGCGGCCTCTATTGCAAGTCCAGGGAGAGAGCTGGACCCCCGGGTAGCTTGCTGGGGTCAGAGGCCCCTAGGTCGAGGGCCAGGGGGCACCCAGGGGTTTATACTGCAAGTCCAGGGAGAGAGGTGGACCCCTCGGTAGCTTGCTGGGGTCAGAGACCCATTGGTGGAGGGCCAATGGGCACCCTGGGGCCTCTACTGCAAGTCCAGGGAGAGATGTGGACCCCTCGGTAGCTTGCTGGGTTCAGAGGCCCCTAGGTGGAGGGCCACGGGGTACCCTGGGGCCTCTACTGCAAGTCCAGGGAGAAAGGTGGAGCCCTGGGTAGCTTGCTGGGGTAAGTAGCCCCTGGGTGGAGGGCAAGGGGGCACCCTGGGGCCTCTACTGCAAGTCCAGGGAGAGAAGTGGAGCCCTAGGTAGCTTGCTGGGGTCAGAGGGCCCTAGGTGGAGGGCCATGGGGCACCCTGGGGCCTCTACGGCAAGTCCAGGGAGATAGGCAGGCCCCTGGGCAGCTTGCTGGGGTCAGAAGCCCCTAGGTGGAGATCAAGGGTCACCCTGGGGCCTAGTCTGCAAGTCTAGGGAGAGAGGTGGACCCCTGGGTAGCTTTCTGGGGTCAGAGGCCCCTAGGTGGAGGGCCAAGGGTCACTATGGGGCCTCTACTGCAAGTCCAGGGAGAGAGGTGGACCCCTCGGTAGCTTGCTGGGGTCAGTAGCCCCTAGGTGGAGGGCCAATGGGCACCCTGGGGCCTCTACTGCAAGTCCAGGGAGAGAGGTGAAGCCATGGGTAGCTTGCTGGGGTCAGAGGCCACTAGGTGGAGGGCCAGAGGGTAGCCTAGGGCCTCTACTACAAGTCCAGGAAGAGAGGTGGAGCCCTGGGTAGCTTGCTGGGGTCAGTAGCCCCTGGGTGGAGGGCAAGGGGGCACCCTGGGGCCTCTATTGCAAGTCCAGGGAGAGAGCTGGACCCCGGGTAGCTTGCTGGGGTCAGAGGCCCCTAGGTGGAGGGCCAGGGGGCACCCAGGGGCCTCCACTGCAAGTCCAAGGAGAGATGTGGACCCCTGGGTAGCTTGCTGGGGTCAGAGGCCCCTAGGTGGAGGGCAAGGGGCACCTTGGGGCCTCTACAGCAAGTCCAGGGAGAGAGGTGGACCCCTGGGTAGTTTGCTAGGGTCAGAGGCCCCTAGGTGGAAGGCCAGAGGGCACCCTGGGGCCTATACTGCAAGTCCAGGGAGAGAAGTGGACCCCTGGGTAGCTTGCTGGTGTCAGATGCCCCTAGGTGGAGGGCCAGGGGGCACCCTGGGTCCTATACTGCAAGTCCAGGGAGAGAGGTGGACCCCTGGGTAGCTTGCTGGGGTCAGATGCCCCTAGTGGAGGGCCAGGGGGCACCCTGGGGCCTATACTGCAAGTCCGAGGAGAGAGGTGGACCCCTGGGTAGCTTGCCGGGGTCAGAGGCCCCTAGGGGGAGGGCCAGGGGGCACCCTGGGGCCTATACTGCAAGTCCAGGGAGAGAGGTGGACCCCTGGGTAGCTTGCTGGGGTCAGAGGCCCCTAGGTGGAGGGTCACGGGGCACCCTTGGGCCTCTATCTAAAGTCCAGGGGGAGAGAGGTGGACCCCTCGGTAACTTGCTGGGGTCAGTAGCCCCTGGGTGGAGGGCAATTGGGCACCCTGGGGCCTCTATTGCAAGTCCAGGGAGAGAGGTGGAGCCCTGGGTAGCTTGCTGGGGTCAGTAGCCCCTGGGTGGAGGGCAAGGGGGCACCCTGGGTCCTATACTGCAAGTCCAGGGAGAGAGGTGGACCCCTGGGTAGCTTGCTGGGGTCAGATGCCCCTAGTGGAGGGCCAGGGGGCACCCTGGGGCCTATACTGCAAGTCCAAGGAGAGAGGTGGAGCCTTGGGTAGCTTGCTGGGGTCAGTAGCCCCTGGGTGGAGGGCAAGGGGGCACCCTGGGGCCTCTACTGCAAGTCCAGGGAGAGAGGTGGAGCCCTGGGTAGCTTGCTGTGGTCAGAGGCCCCTAGGTGGAGGGCAAGGGGGCACCCTGTGGCCTATACTGCAAGTCCAGGGAGAGAGGTGGACCCCTGGGTAGCTTGCTGGGGTCAAAGGGCCCTAGGTGGAGGGCCATGGGGCACCCTGGGGACTCTACTGCAAGTCCAGGGAGATAGGCAGACCCCTCGGTAGCTTGCTGGGGTCAGAGGCCCCTAGGTGGAGGGCCAAGGGTCAACCTGGGGCCTCTACTGCAAGTCCAGGGGGAGAGGTGGAGCCCTGGGTAGCTTGCTGGGGTCAGAGGCCCCTAGGTGGAGGGCCAGAGGGCAGCCTAGGGCCTCTATTACAAGTCCAGGGAGAGAGGTGGAACCCTGGGTAGCTTGCTGGGGTCAGTAGCCCCTGGGTGGAGGGCAAGGGGGCACCCTGGGGCCTCTATTGCAAGTCCAGGGAGAGAGCTGGACCCCCGGGTAGCTTGCTGGGGTCAGAGGCCCCTAGGTCGAGGGCCAGGGGGCACCCAGGGGTTTATACTGCAAGTCCAGGGAGAGATGTGGACCCCTGGGTAGCTTGCTGGACTCAGAGTCCCCTAGGTGGAGGGCCAGGGGGCACCCTGGGGCCTCTATTGCAAGTCCAGGGAGAGAGCTGGACCCCTGGGTAGCTTGCTGGGTTCAGAGGCCCCTAGGTGGAGGGCCACGGGGTACCCTGGGGCCTGTACTGCAAGTCCAGGGAGAGATGTGGACCCCTGAGTAGCTTGCTGGGGTCAGAGGCCCCTAGGTGGAGGGCCACGGGGTACCCTGGGGCCTCTACTGCAAGTCCAGGGAGAGAGGTTGAGCCCTGGGTAGCTTGCTGGGGTCAGAGACCCCTAGGTGGAGGGCCAATGGGCACCCTGGGGCCTCTACTGCAAGTCCAGGGAGAGAGCTGGACCCCTGGGTAGCTTGCTGGGTTCAGAGGCCCCTAGGTGGAGGGCCACGGGGTACCCTGGGGCCTCTACTGCAAGTCCAGGGAGAGATGTGGACCCCTGAGTAGCTTGCTGGGGTCAGAGGCCCCTAGGTGGAGGGCCACGGGGTACCCTGGGGCCTCTACTGCAAGTCCAGGGAGAGAGGTTGAGCCCTGGGTAGCTTGCTGGGGTAAGTAGCCCCTGGGTGGAGGGCAAGGGGGCACCCTTGGGCCTCTACTGCAAGTCCAGGGAGAGAAGTGGAGCCCTAGGTAGCTTGCTGGGGTCAGAGGGCCCTAGGTAGAGGGCCATGGGGCACGCTGGGGACTCTACTGCAAGTCCAGGGAGATAGGCAGGCCCCTGGGCAGCTTGCTGGGGTCAGAAGCCCCTAGGTGGAGGGTCAAGGGTCACCCTGGGGCCTAGTCTGCAAGTCTAGGGAGAGAGGTGGACCCCTGGGTAGCTTTCTGGGGTCAGAGGCCCCTAGGTGGAGGGCCAAGGGGCACCCTGGGCCTCTATTGCAAGTCCAGTGAGAGAGTTTTAGCCCTGGGTAGCTTGCTGGGGTCAGAGGGCCCTAGGTGGAGGGCCTTGGGGCACCCTGGGGACTCTACTGCAAGTCCAGGGAGATAGGTAGGACCCTGGGTAGCTTGCTGGGGTCAGAGGCCCCTAGGTGGAGGGCCAATGGGCACCCTGGGGCCTCTACTGCAAGTCCAGGGAGAGAGGTGAAGCCCTGGGTAGCTTGCTGGGGTCAGAGGCCCCTAGGTGGAGGGCCACGGGGTACCCTGGGGCCTCTACTGCAAGTCCAGGGAGATAGGCAGGCCCCTGCGCAGCTTGCTGGGGTCAGAAGCCACTAGGTGGAGGGTCAAGGGTCACCCTGGGGCCTAGTCTGCAAGTCTAGGGAGAGAGGTGGACCCCTGGGTAGCTTTCTGGGGTCAGAGGCCCCTAGGTGGAGGGCCAAGGGGCACCCTGGGGCCTCTATTGCAAGCCCAGGGAGAGAGGTGGACCCCTGGGCAGCTTGCTGGGGTCAGAGGCCCCTAGGTGGAGGGCCAGAGGGTAGCCTAGGGCCTCTACTACAAGTCCAGGGAGAGAGGTGGAGCCCTGGGTAGCTTGCTGGGGTCAGTAGCCCCTGGGTGGAGGGCAAGCGGGCACCCTGGGGCCTCTATTGCAAGTCCAGGGAGAGAGCTGGACCCCTGGGTAGCTTGCTGGGTTCAGAGGCCCCTAAGTGGAGGGCCACGGGGTACCCTGTGCCCTCTACTGCAAGTCCAGGGAGAGATGTGGACCCCTGAGTAGCTTGCTGGGGTCAGAGGCCCCTAGGTGGAGGGCCATGGGGTACCCTGGGGCCTCTACTGCAAGTCCAGGGAGAGAGGTTGAGCCCTGGGTAGCTTGCTGGGGTAAGTAGCCCCTGGGTGGAGGGCAAGGGGGCACCCTTGGGCCTCTACTGCAAGTCCAGGGAGAGAAGTGGAGCCCTAGGTAGCTTGGTGGGGTCAGAGGGCCCTAGGTGGAGGGCCATGGGGCACCCTGGGGACTCTACTGCACATCCAGGGAGATAGGCAGGCCCCTGGGCAGCTTGCTGGGTTCAGAAGCCCCTAGGTGGAGGGTCAAGGGTCACCCTGGGGCCTAGTCTGCAAGTCTAGGGAGAGAAGTGGACCCCTGGGTAGCTTTCTGGGATCAGAGGCCCCTAGGTGGAGGGCCAAGGGGCACCCTGGGGCCTCTATTGCAAGTCCAGGGAGAGAGGTGGACCCCTGGGCAGCTTGCTTGGGTCAGGGGCCCCTAGGTGGAGGACCAGGGGGCACCCTGAGGCCTATACTGCAAGTCCAGGGAGAGAGTTTTAGCCCTGGGTAGCTTGCTGGGGTCAGAGGGCCCTAGGTGGAGGGCCATGGGGCACCCTGGGGACTCTACTGCAAGTCCAGGAAGAGAGGTGGACCGCTGGGTAGTTTGCTGGGGTCAGAGGCCCCTAGGTGGAGGGCCAATGGGCACCCTGGGGCCTCTTTTGCAAGTCCAGGGAGAGAGCTGGACCCCCGGGTAGCTTGCTGGGGTCAGAGGCCCCTAGGTGGACGGCCACGGGGCACCCTGGGGCCTCTACTGCAAGTCCAGGGAGAGATGTGGACCCCTGGGTAGCTTGCTGGGGTCAGAGGCCCCTAGGTGGAGGGCCACGGGGTACCCTGGGGCCTCTACTGCAAGTCCAGGGAGAGAGGTGGAGCCCTGGGTAGCTTGCTGGGGTCAGTAGCCCCTGGTAGGAGGGCCAGGGGGCACCCTGGGGCCTATACTGCAAGTCCAAGGAGAGAGGTGGACCCTTGGGTAGCTTGCTGGGGTCAGAGACCCCTAGGAGGAGGGCCAATGGGCACCCTGGGGCCTCTAATGCAAGTCCAGGGAAGGGAGGTGGAGCCCGGGTAGCTTGCTGGGGTCAGAGGCCCCTAGGTTGAGGGCCAGAGGGCAGTATAGGGCCTATACTACAAGGCCAGGGAGAGAGGTGGAGCCCTGGGTAGCTTGCTGGGGTCAGTAGCCCTTGGGTGGAGGGCAAGGGGGCACCCTGGGGCCTCTACTGCAAGTCCAGGGAGAGAGCTGGACCCCTGGATAGCTTGCTGGGTTCAGAGGCCCCTAGGTGGAGGGCCAGGGGGTACCCTGGGGACTCTACTGCAAGTACAGGGAGATAGGTAGGACCCTGGGTAGCTTGCTGGGGTCAGAGGCCCCTAGGTGGAGGGCCAACGGTAACCCTGGGGCCTCTACTGCAAGTCTAGGGAGAGAGGTGGACCACTGGGAAGCTTGCTGGGGTCAGAGGCCCCTAGGTGGAGGGCCACAGGGCACCCTGGGGCCTCTACTGCAAGTCCAGGGAGAGAGGTGAACCCCTCCGTAGCTTGCTGGGGTCAGTGGCCCCTAGGTGGAGGGCCAATGGGGACCCTGGGGCCTTTACTGCAAGTCCAGGAAGAGAGGTGGACTCCAGGGTAGCTTGCTGGGGTCAGAGGCCCCTAGGTGGAGGGCAAGGGGCACCCTGGGGCCTCTACAGCAAGTCCAGGGAGAGAGGTGGACCCCTGGGTAGTTTGCTAGGGTCAGAGGCCCCTAGGTGGAGGGCCAGGGGGCACCCTGGGTCCTATACTGCAAGTCCAGGGAGAGAGGTGGACCCCTGGGTAGCTTGCTGGGGTCAGATGCCCCTAGGTGGAGGGCCAGGGGGCACCCTGGGGCCTATACTGCAAGTCCAAGGAGAGAGGTGGACCCCTGGGTAGCTTGCTGGGGTCAGAGGCCCCTAGTTGGAGGGCCAATGGGCACCCTGGGGCCTCTACTGCAAGTCCAGGGAGTAAGGTGGAGCCCTGGGTAGCTTGCTGGGGTCAGAGGCCCCTAAGTGGAGTACCAGAGGGCAGCATAGGGCCTCTACTACAAGTCCAGGGAGAGAGGTGGAGCCCTGGGTAGCTTGCTGGGGTCAGTAGCCCCTGGGTGGAGGGCAAGGGGGCACCGTAGGGCCTCTATTGCAAGTCCAGGGAGAGAGCTGGACCCCTGGGTAGCTTGCTGGGTTCAGAGGCCCCTAGGTGGAGGGCCACGGGGTACCCTGGGGCCTCTACTGCAAGTCCAGGGAGAGAGGTGGACCCCTGGGTAGCTTGCTGGACACAGAGGCCCCTAGATGGAGGGCCACGGGGTACCCTGGGGCCTCTACTGCAAGTCCAGGGAGAAAGGTGGAGCCCTGGGTAGCTTGCTGGGGTCAGTAGCCCCTGGGTGGAGGGCAAGGGGGCACCCTGGGGCCTCTACTGCAAGTCCAGGGACAGAAGTGGAGCCCTGGGTAGCTTGCTGGGGTCAGAGGCCCCTAGGTGGAGGGCAAGGGGGCACCCTGGGCCCTCTACTGCAAGTCCAGGGAGAGAGGTGGACCTCTCGGTAGCTTGCTGGGGTCAGAGGCCCCTAGGTGGAGGCCCAAAGGGCACCCTAGGGCCTCTACTGCAAGTCCAGGGAGAGAGGTGGACCCCAGGGTAGCTTGCTGGGGTCAGAGGCCCCTAGGTGGAGGGCCACGGAGCACCCTGGGGACTCTACTGCAAGTCCAGGGAGATAGGTAGGCCCCTGGGTAGCTTGCTGGGGTCAGAGGCCCCTAGGTGGAGGGCCAAGGTTCACCCTGGGGCCTCTACTGCAAGTCTAGAGAGAGAGGTGGACCACTGGGAAGCTTGCTGGTGTCAGAGGCCCCTAGGGGGAGGGCCAGGGGGCACCGTAGGGCCTCTACTGCAAGTCCAGGAAGAGAGGTGGAGCCCTGGGTAGTTTGCTGGGGTCAGAGGCCCCTAGGTGGAGGGCCAGGGGGCACCCTGGGGCCTCTACTAAAAGTCCAGGGAGAGATGTGGACCCCTGGGTAGCTTGCTGGGGTCAGACGCCCCTATGTGGAGGGTCACGGGGCACCCTGGGGCCTCTATTGCAAGTCCAGGAAGAAAGGTGGACCCCTCGTTAGCTTGCTGGAGTCAGAGACCCCTAGGTGGAGGGCCAATGGGCAGCCTAGGGCCTCTACTACAAGTCCAGGGAGAGAGGTGGAGCCCTGGGTAGCTTGCTGGGGTCAGAGGCCCCTAAGTGGAGTACCAGAGGGCAGCATAGGGCCTCTACTACAAGTCCAGGGAGAGAGGTGGAGCCCTGGGTAGCTTGCTGGGGTCAGTAGCCCCTGGGTGGAGGGCAAGGGGGCACCGTAGGGCCTCTATTGCAAGTCCAGGGAGAGAGCTGGACCCCTGGGTAGCTTGCTGGGTTCAGAGGCCCCTAGGTGGAGGGCCACGGGGTACCCTGGGGCCTCTACTGCAAGTCCAGGGAGAGAGGTGGACCCCTGGGTAGCTTGCTGGACTCAGAGGCCCCTAGATGGAGGGCCACGGGGTACCCTGGGGCCTCTACTGCAAGTCCAGGGAGAGAGGTGGAGCCCTGGGTAGCTTGCTGGGGTCAGTAGCCCCTGGGTGGAGGGCAAGGGGGCACCCTGGGGCCTCTACTGCAAGTCCAGGGACAGAAGTGGAGCCCTGGGTAGCTTGCTGGGGTCAGAGGCCCCTAGGTGGAGGGCAAGGGGGCACCCTGGGCCCTCTACTGCAAGTCCAGGGAGAGAGGTGGACCTCTCGGTAGCTTGCTGGGGTCAGAGGCCCCTAGGTGGAGGCCCAAAGGGCACCCTAGGGCCTCTACTGCAAGTCCAGGGAGAGAGGTGGACCCCAGGGTAGCTTGCTGGGGTCAGAGGCCCCTAGGTGGAGGGCCACGGAGCACCCTGGGGACTCTACTGCAAGTCCAGGGAGATAGGTAGGCCCCTGGGTAGCTTGCTGGGGTCAGAGGCCCCTAGGTGGAGGGCCAAGGTTCACCCTGGGGCCTCTACTGCAAGTCTAGAGAGAGAGGTGGACCACTGGGAAGCTTGCTGGTGTCAGAGGCCCCTAGGGGGAGGGCCAGGGGGCACCGTAGGGCCTCTACTGCAAGTCCAGGAAGAGAGGTGGAGCCCTGGGTAGTTTGCTGGGGTCAGAGGCCCCTAGGTGGAGGGCCAGGGGGCACCCTGGGGCCTCTACTAAAAGTCCAGGGAGAGATGTGGACCCCTGGGTAGCTTGCTGGGGTCAGACGCCCCTATGTGGAGGGTCACGGGGCACCCTGGGGCCTCTATTGCAAGTCCAGGAAGAAAGGTGGACCCCTCGGTAGCTTGCTGGAGTCAGAGACCCCTAGGTGGAGGGCCAATGGGCAGCCTAGGGCCTCTACTACAAGTCCAGGGAGAGAGGTGGAGCCCTGGGTAGCTTGCTGGGGTCAGTAGCCCCTGGGTGGAGGGCAAGGGGTCACCCTGCGGCCTCTATTGCAAGTCCAGGGAGAGAGCTGGACCCCCGGGTAGCTTGCTGGGGTCAGAGGCCCCTAGGTGTAGGGCCACGGGGCACCTTGGGACCTCTACAGCAAGTCCAGGGAGAGAGGTGGAGCCCTGGGTAGCTTGCTGGGGTCAGAAGCCCCTAGGTGGAGGGCCAGAGGGCAGCCTAGGGCCTCTACTACAAGTCCAGGGAGAGAGGTGGAGCCCTGGGTAGCTTGCTGGGGTCAGTAGCCCTTGGGTGGAGGGCAAGGGGGCACCCTGGGGCCTCTATTGCAAGTCCAGGGAGAGAGCTGGACCCCTGGGTAGCTTGCTGGGTTCAGAGGCCCCTAGGTGGAGGGCCACGGGGTAGCCTGGGGCCTCTACTGCAAGTCCAGGGAGAGATGTGGACCCCTGGGTAGCTTGCTGGACTCAGAGGCCCCTAGGCGGAGGGCCATGGGGTACCCTGGGGCCTCTACTGCAAGTCCAGGGAGAGAGGTGGAGCCCCGGGTAGCTTGCTGAGGTCAGTAGCCCCTGGGTGGAGGGCAAGGGGGCACCCTGGGGACTCTACTAAAAGTCCAGGGAGAGATGTGGACCCCTGGGTAGCTTGCTGGGGTCAGACGCCCCTATGTGGAGGGTCACGGGGCACACTGGGGCCTCTATTGCAAGTCCAGGGAGAGAGGTGGAGCCCTGGATAGCTTGCTGGGGTCAGAGGCCCCTAGGTGGAGGGCCAGAGGGCAGCCTAGGGCCTCTACTACAAGTCCAGGGAGAGAGGTGGAGCCCTGGGTAGCTTGCTGGGGTCAGTAGCCCCTGGGTAGAGGGCAAGGGGTCACCCTGCGGCCTCTATTGCAAGTCCAGGGAGAGAGCTGGACCCCCGGGTAGCTTGCTGGGGTCAGAGGCCCCTAGGTGTAGGGCCACGGGGCACCTTGGGACCTCTACAGCAAGTCCAGGGAGAGAGGTGGAGCCCTGGGTAGCTTGCTGGGGTCAGAAGCCCCTAGGTGGAGGGCCAGAGGGCAGCCTAGGGCCTCTACTACAAGTTCAGGGAGAGAGGTGGAGCCCTGGGCAGCTTGCTGGGGTCAGTAGCCCTTGGGTGGAGGGCAAGGGGGCACCCTGGGGCCTCTATTGCAAGTCCAGGGAGAGAGCTGGAACCCTGGGTAGCTTGCTGGGTTCAGAGGCCCCTAGGTGGAGGGCCACGGGGTACCCTGGGGCCTCTACTGCAAGTCCAGGGAGAGATGTGGACCCCTGGGTAGCTTGCTGGACTCAGAGGGCCCTAGGCGGAGGGCCACGGGGTACCCTGGGGCCTCTACTGCAAGTCCAGGGAGAGAGGTGGAGCCCTGGGTAGCTTGCTGGGGTCAGTAGCCCCTGGGTGGAGGGCAAGGGGGCACCCTGGGGACTCTACTGCAAGTCCAGGGAGAGAAGTGGAGCTCTGGGTAGCTTGCTGGGGTCAAAGGGCCCTAGGTGGAGGGCAAGGGGGCACCCTGTGGCCTATACTGCAAGTCCAGGGAGAGATGGGGACCCCTGGGTAGCTTGCTGGGGTCAGAGGGCCCTAGGTGGAGGGCCATGGGGCACCCTGGGGACTCTACTGCAAGTCCAGGGAGAGAGGTGGACACCTGGGTAGTTTGCTAGGGTCAGAGGCCCCTAGGTGGAGGACCAGGGGGCACCCTGGGGCCTATACTGCAAGTCCAGGGAGAGAGTTGGAGCCCTGGGTAGCTTGCTGGGGTCAGAGGGCCCTAGGTGGAGGGCCATGGGGCACCCTGGGGACTTTACTGTAAGTCTAGGAAAAGAGGTGGACCCCTGGGTAGTATGCTGGAGTCAGAGGCCCCTAGGTGGAGGGCCAGGGGGCACCCTGGACCTCACCTATAAGCCAGGTAGAGAGGTGGACCACCGGGTAGCTTGCTGGGGTCAGAGGCCCATAGGTGGAGGGCCAGAGGGCAGCCTAGGGCCTCTACTACAAGTCCAGGGAGAGAGGTGGAGCCCTGGGTAGCTTGCTGGGGTCAGTAGCCCTTGGGTGGAGGGCAAGGGGGCACCCTGGGGCCTCTATTGCAAGTCCAGGGAGAGAGCTGGACCCCTGGGTAGCTTGCTGGGTTCAGAGGCCCCTAGGTGGAGGGCCACGGGGTACCCTGGGGCCTCTACTGCAAGTCCAGGGAGAGAGGTGGAACCCTGGGTAGCTTGCTGGACTCAGAGGCCCCTAGGTGGAGGGCCACGGGGTACCCTGGGGCCTCTACTGCAAGTCCAGGGAGAGAGGTGGAGCCCTGGGTAGCTTGCTGGGTTCAGTAGCCCCTGGGTGGAGGGCAAGGGGGCACCCTGGGGCGTCTACTGCAAGTCCAGGGAGAGAAGTGGAGCCCTGGGCAGCTTGCTTGGGTCAGGGGCCCCTAGGTGGAGGACCTGGGGGCACCCTGAAGCCTCTACTTCAAGTCCAGGGAGAGAGGTGGAGCCCTGGGTAGCTTGCTGGGGTCAGTAGCCCCTGGGTGGAGGGCAAGGGGGCACCCTGGGGCCTCTACTGCAAGTCCAGGGAGAGAAGTGGAGCCCTGGGTAGCTTGCTGGGGTCAGGGGCCCCTAGGTGGAGGGCAAGGGGGCACCCTGTGGCCTATACTGCAAGTCCAGGGAGAGAGGTGGAGCCCTGGTTAGCTTGCTGGGGTCAGAGGGCCCTACGTGGAGGGCCATGGGGCACCCTGGGGACTCTACTGCAAGTCCAGGGAGATAGACAGGCCCCTAGGCAGCTTGCTGGGGTCAGAGGCCCCTAGGTGGAGGGCCAAGGGTCACCCTGGGCCTAGTCTGCAAGTCTAGGGAGAGAGGTGGACCCCTGGGTAGCTTTCTGGGGTCAGAGGCCCCTAGGTGGAGGGCCAAGGGGAACCCTGGGGCCTCTATTGCAAGTCCAGGGAGAGAGGTGAAGCCCTGGGTAGCTTGCTGGGGTCAGTAGCCCCTGGGTGGAGGGCAAGGGGGCACCTTTGGGCCTCTATTGCAAGTCCAGGGAGAGATGTGGACCCCTGGGTAGCTTGCTGGGGTCAGAAGCCCCTAGGTGGAGGTTCACGGGGCACCCTGGGGCCTCTATTGCAAGTCCAGGGAGAGAGGTATACCCCTCGGTAGCTTGCTGGGGTCAGAGACCCCTAGGTGGAGGGCAAATGGGCACCCTGGGGCCTCTACTGCAAGTCCAGGAAAAGAGGTGGACCCCTGGGTAGTTTGCTGGGGTCAGAGGCCCCTAGGTGGAGGGCCAGGGGGAACCCTGGACCTCACCTATAAGCCAGGGAGAGAGGTGGACCACTGGGTAGCTTGCTGGGGTCAAAGGCGCCTAGGAGGAGGGCCAATGGGCACCCGGGGGCCTCTAATGCAAGTCCAGGGAGAGAGGTGGAGCCCTGGGTAGCTTGCTGGGGTCAGTAGCCCCTGGGTGGAGGGCAATGGGGCACCGTAGGGCCTCTATTGCAAGTCCAGGGAGAGAGCTGGACCCCTGGGTAGCTTGCTGGGTTCAGAGGCCCCTAGGTGGAGGGCCATGGGGTACCCTGGGGCCTCTACTGCAAGTCCAGGGAGAGAGGTGGACCCCTGGGTAGCTTGCTGGACTCAGAGGCCCCTAGGTGGAGGGCCACGGGGTACCCTGGGGCCTCTACTGCAAGTCCAGGGAGAGAGGTGGAGCCTTGGGTAGCTTGCTGGGGTCAGTAGCACCTGGGTGGAGGGCAAGGGGGCACCCTGGGGCCTCTACTGCAAGTCCAGGGAGAGAAGTGGAGCCCTGGGTAGCTTGCTGGGGTTAGAGGCCCCTAGGTGGAGGGCAAGGGGGCACCCTGTGGCCTATACTGCAAGTCCAGGGAGAGAGGTGGACCCCTGGGTAGCTTCCTGGGGTCAGAGGGCCCTGCGTGAAGGGCCATGGGGCACCCTGGGGACTCTACTGCAAGTCCAGGGAGATAGGCAGGCCCCTTGTTTTCTTGCTGGGGTTAGACGCCCCTAGGTGGGGGTCCAAGGGTCACCCTGGGATCTAGTCTGCAAGTCTAGGGAGAGAGGTTGACCCCTGGGTAGCTTTCTGGGGTCAGAGGCCCCTAGGTGGAGGGCCAAGGGGCACCCTGGGGCCTCTTTTGCAAGTCCAGGGAGAGAGGTGGACCCCTGGGCAGCTTGCTTGGGTTAGGGGCCCCTAGGTGGAGGACCAGGGGGCACCCTGAGGCCTATACTGCAAGTTCAGGGAGAGAGTTGGAGCCCTGAGTAGCTTGCTGGGGTCAAAGGGCCCTAGGTGGAGGGCCATGGGGCACCCTGGGGACTCTACTGCAAGTCCAGGGAGAGAGTTGGAGCCCTGGGTAGCTTGCTGGGGTCAGAGAACCCTAGTTGGAGGGCCATGGGGCACCCTGGGGACTCTACTGCAAGTCCAGGGAGATAGGTAGGCCCCTGGGTAGCTTGCTGGGGTCAGAGGCCCCTAGGTGTACGGTCAGGGGGCACCCTGGGTCCTATACTGCAAGTCCAGGGAGAGAGGTGGACCGCTGGGTTGCTTGCTGGGGTCAGATGCCCCTAGGCGGAGGGCCAGGGGGCACCCAGGGGCGTCTACTGCAAGTCCAGGGAGAGATGTGGACCCCTGGGTAGCTTGCTGGGGTCAGAGGCCCCTAGTTGGAGGGTCACGGGGCACCCTGGGGCCTCTATTGCAAGTCCAGGGAGAGAGGTGGACCCCTCGGTAGCTTGCTGGGGTCAGAGACTATTGCAAGTCCAGGGACAGAGGTGGACCCCTGGGCAGGTTGCTTGGGTCAGGGGCCCCTAGGTGGAGGACCAGGGGGCACCCTGGGGCCTATACTGCAAGTCCAGGGAGAGAGTTGGAGCCCTGGGTAGCTTGCTGGGGTCAGAGGGCCCTAGGTGGAGGGCCATGGGGGTCACCTAGGGGTCAGAGGCCCCTAGGTGGAGGGTCACGGGGCACCCTGGGGCCTCTATAGTAAGTCTAGGGAGAGAGATGGACCCCTCGGTAGCTTGCTGGGGTCAGAGACCCCTAGGTGGAGGGCCAGGGGGCACCCAGGGGCATCTACTGCAAGTCCAGGGAGAGATGTGGACGCCTGGGTAGCTTGCTAGGGTCAGAGGCCCCTAGGTGGAGGGTCACGGGGCACCCTGGGGCCTCTATTGCAAGTCCAGGGAGAGAGGTGGAGCCCTGGGTAGCTTGCTGGGGTCAGAGGCCCCTAGTTGGAGGGTCACGGGGCACCCTGGGGCCTCTATTGCAAGTCCAGGGAGAGAGGTGGAGCCCTCGGTAGCTTGCTGGGGTCAGAGACCCCTAGGTGGAGGGCCAATGGAGACCCTGGGTCCTCTACTGCAAGTCCAGGTAGAGAGGTGGAGCCCTGGGTAGCTTGCTGGGGTCAGAGGGCCCTAGGTGGAGGGCCAGAGGGAAGCCTAGGGCCTCTACTACAAGTCCAGGGAGAGAGGTGGAGCCCTGGGTAGCTTGCTGGGGTCAGAGGTCCCTAGGTGGAGGGCCAGGGGGTACCCTGGGGCCTCTACTGCAAGTTCAGGGAGAGAGGTGGAGCCCTGGGTAGCTTGCTGGGGTCAGTAGCCCATGGATGGAGGGCAAGGGGCACCCTGGGGCTTCTACTGCAAGTATAGGGAGAGAGGTGAAGCCCTGGGTAGCCTTCTGGGGTCAGAGGCCCCTAGGTGGAGGGCAAGGGGGCACCCTGTGGCCTATACTGCAAGTCCAGGGAGAGAGGCGGACCCCTGGGTAGCTTGCTGGGGTCAAAGGGCCCTAGGGGGAGGGCCAGGGGGCACCGTAGGGCCTCTACTATAAGTCCAGGGAGAGATGTGGACCCCTGGGTAGCTTGCTGGGGTCAGAGGCCCCTAGGTTGAGGGCCAGGGGGCACCCAGGGGCGTCTACTGCAAGTCCAGGGAGAGATGTGGACCCCTGGGTAGTTTGCTGGGGTCAGAGGCCCCTAGGTGGAGGGCCAAGGGGCACCCTGAGGCCTCTACTGCAAGTCCAGGGAGAGAGGTGGACCCCTCGGTAGCTTGCTGGGGTCAGAGGCCCCTAGGTGGAGGGCCACGGGGCACCCTGAGGCCTCTACAGCAAGTCCAGGGAGAGAGGTGGACCCCTGGGTATTTTGCTAGGGTCAGAGGCCCCTAGGTGGAGGACCAGGGGGCACCCTGGGGCCTATAGTGCAAGTCCAGGGAGGGAGTTGGAGCCCTGGGTAGCTTGCTGGGGTCAGAGGGCCCTAGGTGGAGGGCCATGGGGCACCCTGGGGACTCTACTGTAAGTCCAGGAAAAGAGGTGGACCCCTGGGTAGTTTGCTGGGGTCAGAGGCCCCTAGGTGGAGGGCCAGGGGGCACCCTGGACCTCACCTATAAGCCAGGGAGAGAAGTGGACCCCTGGGTAGCTTGCTGGGGTCAGAGGCCCCTAGGTGGAGGGCCAGAGGGCAGCCTAGGGTCTCTACTACAAGTCCAGGGAGAGAGGTGGAGCCCTGGGTAGCTTGCTGGGGTCAGTAGCCCTTGGGTGGAGGGCAAGGGGGCACCCTGGGGCCTCTATTGCAAGTCCAGGGAGAGAGCTGGATCCCTGGGTAGCTTGCTGGGTTCAGAGGCCCCTAGGTGGAGGGCCACGGGGTACCCTGGGGCCTCTACTGCAAGTCCAGGGAGAGATGTGGACCCCTGGGTAGCTTGCTGGACTCAGAGGCCCCTAGGCGGAGGGCCACGGGGTACCCTGGGGACTCTACTGCAAGTACAGGGAGATAGGCAGGCCCAAGGGCAGCTTGCTGGGGTCAGAGGCCCCTAGGTGGAAGGCCAAGGGTCACCCTGGGGCCTAGTTTGCAAGTCTAGGGAGAGAGGTGGACCCCTGGGTAGCTTTCTGGGGTCAGAGGCCCCTAGGTGGAGGGCCAAGGGGCACCCTGGGGCCTCTATTGCAAGTCCAGGGACAGAGGTGGACCCCTGGGCAGGTTGCTTGGGTCAGGGGCCCCTAGGTGGAGGACCAGGGGGCACCCTGGGGCCTATACTGCAAGTCCTGGGAGAGAGTTGGAGCCCTGGGTAGCTTGCTGGGGTCAGAGGGCCCTAGGTGGAGGGCCTTGGGGCACCCTGGGGACTCTACTGCAAGTCCAGGGAGATAGGTAGGCCCCTGGGTAGCTTGCTTGGGTCAGAGGCCCCTAGGTGGAGGGCCAAGGGTCACCCTGGGGCCTCTACTGCAAGTCTAGGGAGAGAGGTGGACCACTGGGAAGCTTGCTGGTGTCAGAGGCCCCTAGGGGGAGGGCCAGGGGGCACCGTAGGGCCTCTACTGCAAGTCCAGGAAGAGAGGTGGACCACTGGGTAGTTTGCTGGGGTCAGAGGCCAAAATGTGGAGGGCCAGGGGGCATCCTGGGGCCTATACTGCAAGTTCAGGGAGAGAGGTGGACCCCTGGGTAGCTTGCTAGGGTCAGAGGCCCCTAGGTGGAGGGGCAGGGGGCACCCATCGGCGTCTACTGCAAGTCCAGGGAGAGATGTGGACCCCTGGGTAGCTTGCTGGGGTCAGAGGCCCCTAGGTGGAGGGTCACGGGGCACCCTGGGGCCTCTATAGTAAGTCTAGGGAGAGAGATGGTCCCCTCGGTAGCTTGCTGGGGTCAGAGACCCCTAGGTGGAGGGCCAGGGGGCACCCAGGGGCGTCTATTGCAAGTCCAGGGAGAGAGGTGGACCCCTCGGTAGCTTGCTGGGGTCAGAGACCCCTAGGTGGAGGGCCAATGGGCACCCTGGGTCCTCTACTGCAAGTCCAGGGAGAGAGGTGGAGCCCTGGGTAGCTTGCTGGGGTCAGAGGGCCCTAGGTGGAGGGCCAGAGGGCAGCATAGGGCCTCTACTACAAGTCCAGGGAGAGAGGTGGAGCCCTGGGTAGCTTGCTGGGGTCAGAGGCCCCTAGGTGGAGGGCCAGGGGGTACCCTGGGGCCTCTACTGCAAGTTCAGAGAGAGAGGGAGCCCTGGGTAGCTTGCTGGGGTCAGTAGCAAATGGATGGAGGGCAAGGGGCACCCTGGGGCCTCTACTGCAAGTCCAGGGAGAGAGGTGGAGCCCTGGGTAGCTTGCTGGGATCAGAGGCCCCTAGGTGGAGGGCAAGGGGGCACCCTGTGGCCTATACTGCAAGTCCAGGGAGAGAGGCGGACCCCTGGGTAGCTTGCTGGGGTCAAAGGGCCCTAGGGGGAGGGCCAGGGGGCACCGTAGGGCCTCTACTATAAGTCCAGGGAGAGATGTGGACCCCTGGGTAGCTTGCTGGGGTCAGAGGCCCCTAGGTGGAGGGCCAGGGGGCACCCAGGGGCGTCTACTGCAAGTCCAGGGAGAGAAGTGGACCGCTGGGTAGTTTGCTGGGGTCAGAAGCCCCTAGGTGGAGGGCCTAGGGGCACCCTGGGGCCTCTACTGCAAGTCCAGGGAGAGAGGTGGACCCCTCGGTAGCTTGCTGGGGTCAGAGGCCTCTAGGTGGAGGGCCACAGGGCACCCTGAGGCCTCTACAGCAAGTCCAGGGAGAGAGGTGGACCCCTGGGTAGTTTGCTAGGGTCAGAGGCCCCTAGGTGGTGGACCAGGGGGCACCCTGGGGCCTATAGTGCAAGTCCAGGGAGGGAGTTGGAGCCCTGGGTAGCTTGCTGGGGTCAGAGGGCCCTAGGTGGAGGGCCATGGGGCACCCTGGGGACTCTACTGTAAGTCCAGGAAAAGAGGTGGACCCCTGGGTAGTTTGCTGGGGTCAGAGGCCCCTAGGTGGAGGGCCAGGGGGCACCCTGGACCTCACCTATAAGCCAGGGAAAGAGGTGGACCCCTGGGTAGCTTGCTGGGGTCAGAGGCCCCTAGGTAGAGGGCCAGAGGGCAGCCTAGGGCCTCTACTACAAGTCCAGGGAGAGAGTTGGAGCCCTGGGTAGCTTGCTGGGGTCAGTAGCCCTTGGGTGGAGGGCAAGGGGGCACCCTGGGGCCTCTATTGCAAGTCCATGGAGAGAGCTGTATCATTGGGTAGCTTGCTGGGTTCAGAGGCCCCTAGGTGGAGGGCCACGGGGTACCCTGGGGCCTCTACTGCAAGTCCAGGGAGAGAGGTGGACCAGTGGGAAGCTTGCTGGTGTCAGAGTCTCCAAGGGGGAGGGCCACGGGGCACCCTGGGGCCTCTACTGCAAGTCCAGGGAGAGAGGTGCACCCCTCGGTAGCTTGCTGGGGTCAAAGGCCCCTAGGTGGAGGGCCAAGGGGCACCGTGGGGCCTCTACTGCAAGTCCAGGGAGAGAGGTGGACCCCAGGGTAGCTTGCTGGGGTCAGAGGCCCCTAGGTGGAGGGCCACGGGGCACCCTGAGGCCTCTACAGCAAGTCCAGGGAGAGAGGTGGACCCCTGAGTAGTTTGCTAGGGTCAGAGGCCCCTAGGTGGAGGGCCATGGGGCACCCTGGGGCCTCGCCTATAAGTCCAGGGAGAGAGGTGGAGCCCTGGGTAGCTTGCTGGGGTCAGAGGCCCCTAGGTGGAGGGCCAGAGGGCAGCCCAGGGCCTCTACTACAAGTCCAGGGAGAGAGGTGGAGCCCTGTGTAGCTTGCTGGGGTCAGTAGCCCCTAGGTGGAGGGCAAGGGGGCACCCTGGGGCCTCTTTTGCAAGTCCAGGGAGAGAGGTGGACCCCTGGGCAGCTTGCTTGGGTTAGGGGCCCCTAGGTGGAGGACCAGGGGGCACCCTGAGGCCTATACTGCAAGTTCAGGGAGAGAGTTGGAGCCCTGAGTAGCTTGCTGGGGTCAGAGGGCCCTAGGTGGAGGGCCATGGGGCACCCTGGGGACTCTACTGCAAGTCCAGGGAGAGAGTTGGAGCCCTGGGTAGCTTGCTGGGGTCAGAGAACCCTAGTTGGAGGGCCATGGGGCACCCTGGGGACTCTACTGCAAGTCCAGGGAGATAGGTAGGCCCCTGGGTAGCTTGCTGGGGTCAGAGGCCCCTAGGTGTACGGTCAGGGGGCACCCTGGGTCCTATACTGCAAGTCCAGGGAGAGAGGTGGACCCCTGGGTTGCTTGCTGGGGTCAGATGCCCCTAGGCGGAGGGCCAGGGGGCACCCAGGGGCGTCTACTGCAAGTCCAGGGAGAGATGTGGACCCCTGGGTAGCTTGCTGGGGTCAGAGGCCCCTAGTTGGAGGGTCACGGGGCACCCTGGGGCCTCTATTGCAAGTCCAGGGAGAGAGGTGGACCCCTCGGTAGCTTGCTGGGGTCAGAGACTATTGCAAGTCCAGGGACAGAGGTGGACCCCTGGGCAGGTTGCTTGGGTCAGGGGCCCCTAGGTGGAGGACCAGGGGGCACCCTGGGGCCTATACTGCAAGTCCAGGGAGAGAGTTGGAGCCCTGGGTAGCTTGCTGGGGTCAGAGGGCCCTAGGTGGAGGGCCATGGGGGTCACCTAGGGGTCAGAGGCCCCTAGGTGGAGGGTCACGGGGCACCCTGGGGCCTCTATAGTAAGTCTAGGGAGAGAGATGGACCTCTCGGTAGCTTGCTGGGGTCAGAGACCCCTAGGTGGAGGGCCAGGGGGCACCCAGGGGCATCTACTGCAAGTCCAGGGAGAGATGTGGACCCCTGGGTAGCTTGCTAGGGTCAGAGGCCCCTAGTTGGAGGGTCACGGGGCACCCTGGGGCCTCTATTGCAAGTCCAGGGAGAGAGGTGGACCCCTCGGTAGCTTGCTGGGGTCAGAGACCCCTAGGTGGAGGGTCAATGGAGACCCTGGGTCCTCTACTGCAAGTCCAGGGAGAGAGGTGGAGCCCTGGGTAGCTTGCTGGGGTCAGAGGCCCCTAGTTGGAGGGTCACGGGGCACCCTGGGGCCTCTATTGCAAGTCCAGGGAGAGAGGTGGAGCCCTCGGTAGCTTGCTGGGGTCAGAGACCCCTAGGTGGAGGGCCAATGGAGACCCTGGGTCCTCTACTGCAAGTCCAGGTAGAGAGGTGGAGCCCTGGGTAGCTTGCTGGGGTCAGAGGGCCCTAGGTGGAGGGCCAGAGGGCAGCCTAGGGCCTCTACTACAAGTCCAGGGAGAGAGGTGGAGCCCTGGGTAGCTTGCTGGGGTCAGAGGTCCCTAGGTGGAGGGCCAGGGGGTACCCTGGGGCCTCTACTGCAAGTTCAGGGAGAGAGGTGGAGCCCTGGGTAGCTTGCTGGGGTCAGTAGCCCATGGATGGAGGGCAAGGGGCACCCTGGGGCCTCTACTGCAAGTCTAGGGAGAGAGGTGAAGCCCTGGGTAGCTTTCTGGGGTCAGAGGGCCCTAGGTGGAAGGCAAGGGGGCACCCTGTGGCCTATACTGCAAGTCCAGGGAGAGAGGCGGACCCCTGGGTAGCTTGCTGGGGTCAAAGGGCCCTAGGGGGAGGGCCAGGGGGCACCGTAGGGCCTCTACTATAAGTCCAGGGAGAGATGTGGACCCCTGGGTAGCTTGCTGGGGTCAGAGGCCCCTAGGTGGAGGGCCAGGGGGCACCCAGGGGCGTCTACTGCAAGTCCAGGGAGAGATGTGGACCCCTGGGTAGTTTGCTGGGGTCAGAGGCCCCTAGGTGGAGGGCCAAGGGGCACCCTGAGGCCTCTACTGCAAGTCCAGGGAGAGAGGTGGACACCTCGGTAGCTTGCTGGGGTCAGAGGCCCCTAGGTGGAGGGCCACGGGGCACCCTGAGGCCTCTACAGCAAGTCCAGGGAGAGAGGTGGACCCCTGGGTAGTTTGCTAGGGTCAGAGGCCCCTAGGTGGAGGACCAGGGGGCTCCCTGGGGCCTATAGTGCAAGTCCAGGGAGGGAGTTGGAGCCCTGGGTAGCTTGCTGGGGTCAGAGGGCCCTAGGTGGAGGGCCATGGGGCACCCTGGGGACTCTACTGTAAGTCCAGGAAAAGAGGTGGACCCCTGGGTAGTTTGCTGGGGTCAGAGGCCCCTAGGTGGAGGGCCAGGGGGCACCCTGGACCTCACCTATAAGCCAGGGAGAGAAGTGGACCCCTGGGTAGCTTGCTGGGGTCAGAGGCCCCTAGGTGGAGGGCCAGAGGGCAGCCTAGGGTCTCTACTACAAGTCCAGGGAGAGAGGTGGAGCCCTGGGTAGCTTGCTGGGGTCAGTAGCCCTTGGGTGGAGGGCAAGGGGGCACCCTGGGGCCTCTATTGCAAGTCCAGGGAGAGAGCTGGATCCCTGGGTAGCTTGCTGGGTTCAGAGGCCCCTAGGTGGAGGGCCACGGGGTACCCTGGGGCCTCTACTGCAAGTCCAGGGAGAGATGTGGACCCCTGGGTAGCTTGCTGGACTCAGAGGCCCCTAGGCGGAGGGCCACGGGGTACCCTGGGGACTCTACTGCAAGTACAGGGAGATAGGCAGGCCCAAGGGCAGCTTGCTGGGGTCAGAGGCCCCTAGGTGGAAGGCCAAGGGTCACCCTGGGGCCTAGTTTGCAAGTCTAGGGAGAGAGGTGGACCCCTGGGTAGCTTTCTGGGGTCAGAGGCCCCTAGGTGGAGGGCCAAGGGGCACCCTGGGGCCTCTATTGCAAGTCCAGGGACAGAGGTGGACCCCTGGGCAGGTTGCTTGGGTCAGGGGCCCCTAGGTGGAGGACCAGGGGGCACCCTGGGGCCTATACTGCAAGTCCAGGGAGAGAGTTGGAGCCCTGGGTAGCTTGCTGGGGTCAGAGGGCCCTAGGTGGAGGGCCATGGGGCACCCTGGGGACTCTACTGCAAGTCCAGGGAGATAGGTAGGCCCCTGGGTAGCTTGCTTGGGTCAGAGGCCCCTAGGTGGAGGGCCAAGGGTCACCCTGGGGCCTCTACTGCAAGTCTAGGGAGAGAGGTGGACCACTGGGAAGCTTGCTGGTGTCAGAGGCCCCTAGGGGGAGGGCCAGGGGGCACCGTAGGGCCTCTACTGCAAGTCCAGGAAGAGAGGTGGACCCCTGGGTAGTTTGCTGGGGTCAGAGGCCAATATGTGGAGGGCCAGGGGGCATCCTGGGGCCTCTACTGCAAGTTCAGGGAGAGAGGTGGACCCCTGGGTAGCTTGCTAGGGTCAGAGGCCCCTAGGTGGAGGGGCAGGGGGCACCCATCGGCGTCTACTGCAAGTCCAGGGAGAGATGTGGACCCCTGGGTAGCTTGCTGGGGTCAGAGGCCCCTAGGTGGAGGGTCACGGGGCACCCTGGGGCCTCTATAGTAAGTCTAGGGAGAGAGATGGTCCCCTCTGTAGCTTGCTGGGGTCAGAGACCCCTAGGTGGAGGGCCAGGGGGCACCCAGGGGCGTCTACTGCAAGTCCAGGGAGAGATGTGGACCCCTGGGTAGCTTGCTGGGGTCAGAGGCCCCTAGTTGGAGGGTCACGGGGCACCCTGGGGCCTCTATTGCAAGTCCAGGGAGAGAGGTGGACCCCTCAGTAGCTTGCTGGGGTCAGAGACCCCTAGGTGGAGGGCCAATGGGCACCCTGGGTCCTCTACTGCAAGTCCAGGGAGAGAGGTGGAGCCCTGGGTAGCTTGCTGGGGTCAGAGGGCCCTAGGTGGAGGGCCAGAGGGCAGCCTAGGGCCTCTACTACAAGTCCAGGGAGAGAGGTGGAGCCCTGGGTAGCTTGCTGGGGTCAGAGGCCCCTAGGTGGAGGGCCAGGGGGTACCCTGGGGCCTCTACTGCAAGTTCAGAGAGAGAGGGAGCCCTGGGTAGCTTGCTGGGGTCAGTAGCCCATGGATGGAGGGCAAGGGGCACCCTGGGGCCTCTACTGCAAGTCCAGGGAGAGAGGTGGAGCCCTGGGTAGCTTGCTGGGATCAGAGGCCCCTAGGTGGAGGGCAAGGGGGCACCCTGTGGCATATACTGCAAGTCCAGGGAGAGAGGCGGACCCCTGGGTAGCTTGCTGGGGTCAAAGGGCCCTGGGGGGAGGGCCAGGGGGCACCGTAGGGCCTCTACTATAAGTCCAGGGAGAGATGTGGACCCCTGGGTAGCTTGCTGGGGTCAGAGGCCCCTAGGTGGAGGGCCAGGGGGCACCCAGTGGCGTCTACTGCAAGTCCAGGGAGAGAAGTGGACCCCTGGGTAGTTTGCTGGGGTCAGAAGCCCCTAGGTGGAGGGCCTAGGGGCACCCTGGGGCCTCTACTGCAAGTCCAGGGAGAGAGGTGGACCCCTCGGTAGCTTGCTGGGGTCAGAGGCCCCTAGGTGGAGGGCCACAGGGCACCCTGAGGCCTCTACAGCAAGTCCAGGGAGAGAGGTGGACCCCTGGGTAGTTTGCTAGGGTCAGAGGCCCCTAGGTGGTGGACCAGGGGGCACCCTGGGGCCTATAGTGCAAGTCCAGGGAGGGAGTTGGAGCCCTGGGTAGCTTGCTGGGGTCAGAGGGCCCTAGGTGGAGGGCCATGGGGCACCCTGGGGACTCTACTGTAAGTCCAGGAAAAGAGGTGGACCCCTGGGTAGTTTGCTGGGGTCAGAGGCCCCTAGGTGGAGGGCCAGGGGGCACCCTGGACCTCACCTATAAGCCAGGGAAAGAGGTGGACCCCTGGGTAGCTTGCTGGGGTCAGAGGCCCCTAGGTAGAGGGCCAGAGGGCAGCCTAGGGCCTCTACTGCAAGTCCAGGGAGAGAGTTGGAGCCCTGGGTAGCTTGCTGGGGTCAGTAGCCCTTGGGTGGAGGGCAAGGGGGCACCCTGGGGCCTCTATTGCAAGTCCAGGGAGAGAGCTGTATCCCTGGGTAGCTTGCTGGGTTCAGAGGCCCCTAGGTGGAGGGCCACGGGGTACCCTGGGGCCTCTACTGCAAGTCCAGGGAGAGAGGTGGACCACTGGGAAGCTTGCTGGTGTCAGAGTCTCCAAGGGGGAGGGCCACGGGGCACCCTGGGGCCTCTACTGCAAGTCCAGGGAGAGAGGTGCACCCCTCGGTAGCTTGCTGGGGTCAAAGGCCCCTAGGTGGAGGGCCAAGGGGCACCGTGGGGCCTCTACTGCAAGTCCAGGGAGAGAGGTGGACCCCAGGGTAGCTTGCTGGGGTCAGAGGCCCCTAGGTGGAGGGCCACGGGGCACCCTGAGGCCTCTACAGCAAGTCCAGGGAGAGAGGTGGACCCCTGGGTAGTTTGCTAGGGTCAGAGGCCCCTAGGTGGAGGGCCATGGGGCACCCCGGGGCCTCGCCTATAAGTCCAGGGAGAGAGGTGGAGCCCTGGGTAGCTTGCTGGGGTCAGAGGCCCCTAGGTGGAGGGCCAGAGGGCAGCCCAGGGCCTCTACTACAAGTCCAGGGAGAGAGGTGGAGCCCTGTGTAGCTTGCTGGGGTCAGTAGCCCCTAGGTGGAGGGCAAGGGGGCACCCTGGGGCCTCTTTTGCAAGTCCAGGGAGAGAGGTGGACCATTGGGAAGCTTGCTGGTGTCAGAGTTCCCAAGGGGGAGGGCCACGGGGCACCCTGGGGCCTCTACTGCAAGTCCAGGGAGAGAGTTGCACCCCTCGGTAGCTTGCTGGGGTCAGAGACCCCTAGGTGGAGGGCCAAGGGGCACCCTGGGGCCTCTACTGCAAGTCCAGGGAGAGAAGTCGACCCCAGGGTAGCTTGCTGGGGTCAGAGGCCCCTAGGTGGAGGGCCACGGGGCACCCTGAGGCCTCTACAGCAAGTCCAGGGAGAGAGGTGGACCCCTGGGTAGTTTGCTAGGGTCAGAGGCCCCTAGGTGGAGAACCAGGGGGCACCCTGGGGCCTATACTGCAAGTCCAGGGAGAGAGTTGGAGCCCTGGGTAGCTTGCTGGGGTCAGAGGGCCCTAGGTGGAGGGCCATGGGGCACCCTGGGTCCTATACTGCAAGTCCAGGGAGAGAGCTGGACCCCTGGGTAGCTTGCTGGGTTCAGAGGCCCCTAGGTGGAGGGCCACGGGGTACCCTGGGGCCTCTACTGCAAGTTCAGGGAGTGATGTGGACCCCTGGGTAGCTTGCTGGACTCAGAGGCCCCTAGGTGGAGGGCCACGGGGTACCTTGGGGCCTCTACTGCAAGTCCAGGGAGAGAGGTGGAGCCCTGGGTAGCTTGCCGGGTCAGTAGCCCCTGGGTGGAGGGCAAGGGGGCACCCTGGGGCCTCTACTGCAAGTCCAGGGAGAGAAGTGGAGCCCCGGGTAGCTTGCTGGGGTCAGAGGCCCCTAGGTGGAGGGCAAGTGGGCACCCTGTGGCCTATACTGCAAGTCAAGGGAGAGAGGTGGACCCCTGGGTAGCTTGCTGGGGTCAGAGGGCCCTACATGGAGGGCCATGGGGCACCCTGGGGACTCTACTGCAAGTCCAGGAATATAGGCAGGCCCCTGGGCAGCTTGCTGGGGTCAGAGGTCCCTAGGTGGAGGGCCAAGGGTCACCCTGGGGCCTCTATTGCAAGTCCAGGGACAGAGGTTGACCCCTGGGCAGGTTGCTTGGGTCAGGGGCCCCTATGTGGAGGACCAGGGGGCACCCTGGGGCCTATACTGCAAGTCCAGGGAGAGAGTTGGACCCCTGGGTAGTTTGCTGGGGTCAGAGGGCCCTAGGTGGAGGGCCATGGGGCACCCTGGGGACTCTACTGCAAGTACAGGGAGATAGGTAGGCCCCTGGGTAGCTTGCTGGGGTCAGAGGCCCCTAGGTGGAGGGGAAGGGGGCACCCAGCGGCGTCTACTGCAAGTCCATGGAGAGATGTGGACCCCTGGGTAGCTTGCTGGGGTCAGAGGCCCCTAGGTGGAGGGTCACGGGGCACCCTGGGGCCTCTATTGTTAGTCCAGGGAGAGAGGTGGACCCCTCGGTTGCTTGCTGGGGTCAGAGACCCCTAGGTGGAGGTCCAATGGGCACCCTGGGGCCTCTACTGCAAGTCCAGGGAGAGAGGTGGAGCCCTGGGTAGCTTGCTGGGGTCAGAGGCCCCTAGGTAGAGGGCCAGAGGGCAGCCTAGGGCCTCTACTACAAGTCCAGGGAGAGAGGTGGAGCCCTGGGAGCTTGCTAGGTTCAGTAGCCCCTGGGTGGAGGGCAAGGGGGCACCCTGGGGCCTCTATTGCAAGTCCAGGGAGAGAGCTGGACCCCTGGGTAGCTTGCTGGGTTCAGAGGCCCCTAGGTGGAGGGCCACGGGGTACCCTGGGGCCTCTACTGCAAGTCCAGAGAGAGATGTGGACCCCTGGGTAGCTTGCTGGGGTCAGAGGCCCCTAGGTGGAGGGCCACGGGGTACCCTGGGGCCTCTACTAAAAGTCCAGGGAGAGAGGTGGAGGCCTGGGTAGCTTGCTGGTGTCAGTTGCCCCTGGGTGGAGGGCAAGGGGAACCCTGGGGCCTCTACTGCAAGTCCAGGGAGAGAAGTGGAGCCCTGGGTAGCTTGCTGGGGTCAGAGGCCCCTAGGTGGAGGGCAAAGGGGCACCCTGTGGCCTATACTGCAAGTCCAGGGAGAGAGGTGGACCCCTCGGTAGCTTGCTGGGGTCAAAGGGCCCTAGGTGGAGGGCCATGGGGCACCCTGGGGACTCTACTGCAAGTCCAGGGAGATAGGCAGGCCCCTGGGCAGCTTGCTAGGGTCAGAGGCCCCTAGGTGGAGGGCCAAGGGTCAACCTGGGTCCTATACTGCAAGTCCAGGGAGAGAGGTGGACCCCTGGGTTGCTTGCTGGGGTCAGATGCCCCTAGGTGGAGGGCCAGGGGGCACCCTGGGGCCTATACTGCAAGTCCAAGGAGAGAGGTGGACCCCTGGGTAGCTTGCTGGGGTCAGAGGCCCCTAAGTGGAAGGTCACGGGGCACCCTGGGGCCTCTATTGCAAGTCCAGGGAGAGAGGTGGACCCCTCGATAGCTTGCTGGGGTCAGAGACCCCTACGTGGAGGGCCAATGGGCACCCTAGAGCCTCTACTGCAAGTCCAGGGAGAGAGGTGGAGCCCTGGGTAGCTTGCTGGGGTCAGAGGCCCCTAGGTGGAGGGCCAGGGGGTACCCTGGGGCCTCTATTGCAAGTCCAGGGAGAGAGCTGGACCCCTGGGTAGCTTGCTGGGTTCAGAGGCCCCTAGGTGGAGGGTCATGGGGTACCCTGGGGCCTCTACTGCAAGTCCAGGGAGAGATGTGGACCCCTGGGTAGCTTGCTGGACTCAGAGGCCCCTAGGTGGAGGGCCAGGGGGCACCCTGGGGCCTCTACTAAAAGTCCAGGGAGAGAGGTGGACCCCTGGGTAGCTTGCTGGGGTCAGAGGCCCCTAGGTGGAGGGCCAGGGGGCACCCAGGGGCGTCTACTGCAAGTCCAGGGAGAGATATGGACCCCTGGGTAGCTTGTTGGGGTCAGAGGCCCCTAGGTGGAGGGTCACAGGGCACCCTGGGGCCTCTATTGCAAGTCCAGGGAGAGAGGTGGAGCCCTGGGTAGCTTGCTGGGGTCAAAGGCCCCTAGGTGGAGGGCCAGAGGGCAGCCTAGGGCCTCTACTACAAGTCCAGGGAGAGAGGTGGAGCCCTGGGTAGCTTGCTGGGGTCAGAGGCCCCTAGGTGGAGGGCCAGGGGGTACCCTTGGGCCTCTACTGCAAGTTCAGGGAGAGAGGTGGAGCCCTGGGTAGCTTGCTGGGGTCAGTAGCCCATGGATGGAGGGCAAGGGGGCACCCTGGGGCATCTACTGCAAGTCCAGGGAGAGAGGTGGAGCCCTGGGTAGCTTGCTGGGGTCAGAGGCCCCTAGGTGGAAGGTCACGGGGCACCCTGGGGCCTCTATTGCAAGTCCAGGGAGAGAGGTGGACCCCTCGATAGCTTGCTGGGGTCAGAGACCCCTACGTGGAGGGCCAATGGGCACCCTAGAGCCTCTACTGCAAGTCCAGGGAGAGAGGTGGAGCCCTGGGTAGCTTGCTGGGGTCAGAGGCCCCCTAGGGTGAGGGCCAGAGGGCAGCCTAGGGCCTCTACTACAAAGTTCAGGGAGAGAGGTGGAGTCCTGGGTAGCTTGCTGGGGTCAGTAGCCCTTGGGTGGAGGGCAAGGGGGCACCCTGGGACCTCTATTGCAAGTCCAGGGAGAGAGCTGGACCCCTGGGTAGCTTGCTGGGTTCAGAGGCCCCTAGGTGGAGGGTCATGGGGTACCCTGGGGCCTCTACTGCAAGTCCAGGGAGAGAGGTGGACCCCTGGGTAGCTTGCTGGACTCAGAGGCCCCTAGGTGGAGGGCCAGGGGGCACCCTGGGGCCTCTACTAAAAGTCCAGGGAGAGAGGTGGACTCCTGGGTAGCTTGCTGGGGTCAGAGGCCCCTAGGTGGAGGGCCAGGGGGCATCCAGGGGCGTCTACTGCAAGTCCAGGGAGAGATATGGACCCCTGGGTAGCTTGTTGGGGTCAGAGGCCCCTAGGTGGAGGGTCACAGGGCACCCTGGGGCCTCTATTGCAAGTCCAGGGAGAGAGGTGGAGCCCTGGGTAGCTTGCTGGGGTCAGAGGCCCCTAGGTGGAGGGCCAGAGGGCAGCCTAGGGCCTCTACTACAAGTCCAGGGAGAGAGGTGGAGCCCTGGGTAGCTTGCTGGGGTCAGAGGCCCCTAGGTGGAGGGCCAGGGGGTACCCTTGGGCCTCTACTGCAAGTTCAGGGAGAGAGGTGGAGCCCTGGGTAGCTTGCTGGGGTCAGTAGCCCATGGATGGAGGGCAAGGGGGCACCCTGGGGCATCTACTGCAAGTCCAGGGAGAGAGGTGGAGCCCTGGGTAGCTTGCTGGGGTCAGAGGCCCCTAGGTGGAGGGCAAGGGGGCACCCTGTGGCCTATACTGCAAGTCCAGGGAGAGAGGTGGACCCCTGGGTAGCTTGCTGGGGTCAAAGGGCCCTAGGGGGAGGGCCAGGGGGCACCGTAGGGCCTCTACTATAAGTCCAGGGAGAGATGTGGACCCCTGGGTAGCTTGCTGGGGTCAGAGGCCCCTAGGTGGAGGGCCAGGGGGCACCCAGGGGCGTCTACTGCAAGTCCAGGGAGAGATGTGGACCCCTGGGTAGTTTGCTGGGGTCAGAGGCCCCTAGGTGGAGGGCCAAGGGGCACCCTGGGGCCTCTACTGCAAGTCCAGGGAGAGAGGTGGACCCCTCGGTAGCTTGCTGGGGTCAGAGGCCCCTAGGTGGAGGGCCAAGGGGCACCCTGGGGCCTCTACTGCAAGTCCAGGGAGAGAGGTGGACCCCAGGGTAGCTTGCTGGGGTCAGAGGCCCCGAGGTGGAAGGCCACGGGGCACCCTGAGGCCTCTACAGCAAGTCCAGGGAGAGAGGTGGACCCCTGGGTAGTTTGCTAGGGTCAGAGGCCCCTAGGTGGAGGACCAGGGGGCACCCTGGGGCCTATAGTGCAAGTTTAGGGAGAGAGTTGGAGCCCTGGGTAGCTTGCTGGGGTCAGAGGGCCCTAGGTGGAGGGCCATGGGGCACCCTGGGGACTCTACTGTAAGTCCAGGAAAAGAGGTGGACCCCTGGGTAGTTTGCTGGGGTCAGAGGCCCCTAGGTGGAGGGCCAGGGGGCACCCTGGACCTCACCCATAAGCCAGGGAGAGAAGTGGACCCCTGGATAGCTTGCTTGGGTCAGAGGCCCCTAGGTGGAGGGCCAATGGGCACCCTGGGGCCTCTACTGCAAGTCCAGGGAGAGAGGTGGATTCCTGGGTAGCTTGCTGGGGTCAGTAGCCCCTGGGTGGAGGGCAAGGGGGCACCATAGGGCCTCTATTGCAAGTCCAGGGAGAGAGCTGGACCCCTGGGTAGCTTGCTGGGTTCAGAGGCCCCTAGGTGGAGGGCCACGTGGTACCCTGGGGCCTCTACTGCAAGTCCAGGGACAGAAGTGGAGCCCTGGGTAGCTTGCTGGGGTCAGAGGCCCCTAGGTGGAGGGCAAGGGGGCACCCTGGGCCCAATACTGCAAGTCCAGGGAGAGAGGTGTACCTCTCGGTAGCTTGCTGGGGTCAAAGGCCCCTAGGTGGAGGCCAAGGGGCACCCTGGGGCCTCTACTGCAAGTCCAGGGAGAGAGGTGGACCCCAGGGTAGCTTGCTGGGGTCAGAGGCCCCTAGGTGGAGGGCCACGG
Source organism: Danio rerio (assembly GCF_049306965.1). NCBI lineage: Eukaryota > Metazoa > Chordata > Actinopteri > Cypriniformes > Danionidae > Danio > Danio rerio. The sequence goes on along the minus strand of NC_133185.1, from coordinate 19,867,051 downwards.
AGCACCCTGGGGCCTCTACAGCAAGTCCAGGGAGAGAGTTGGACCCCTGGGTAGTTTGCTAGGGTCAGAGGCCCCTAGGTGGAGGACCAGGGGGCACCCTGGGGCCTCTACTAAAAGTCCAGGGAGAGATGTTTACCCCTGGGTTGCTTGCTGGGGTCAGAGGCCCCTAGGTGGAGGGCCAGAGGGCAGCCTGGGGCCTCTACTACAAGTCCAGGGAGAGAGGTGGAGCCCTGATAAGCTTGCTGGGGTCAGTAGCCCCTGGGTGGACGGCAAGGGGGCACCCTGGGGCCTCTATTGCAAGTCCAGGGAGAGAGCTGGACCCCTGGGTAGCTTGCTGGGTTCAGAGGCCCCTAGGTGGAGGGCCACGGGGTACCCTGGGGCCTCTACTGCAAGTCCAGGGAGAGAGGTGAACCCCTGGGTAGCTTGCTGAAATCAGAGGCCCCTAGGTGGAGGGCCACGGGGTACCCTGGGGCTCCTACTGCAAGTCCAGGGAGAGAGGTGGAGCCCTGGGTAGCTTGCTGGGGTCAGTAGCCCCTGGGTGGAGGCCAAGGGGGCACCCTGGGGCCTCTACTGCAAGTCCAGGGAGAGAAGTGGAGCCCTGGGTAGCTTGCTGGGGTCAGAGGCCCCTAGGTGGAGGGCAAGGGGGCACCCTGTGGCCTATACTGCAAGTCCAGGGAGAGAGTTGGACCACTGGGAAGCTTGCTGGTGTCAGAGGCCCCTAGGGGGAGGGCCAGGGGGCACTGTAGGGCCTCTACTGCAAGTCCAGGAAGAGAGGTGGACCCCTGGGTAGTATGCTGGGGTCAGAGGCCCCTAGGTGGAGGGCCAGGGGGCACCCTGGGGCCTCTACTAAAAGTCCAGGGAGAGATGTGGACCCCTGGGTAGCTTGCTGGGGTCATAGGCTCCTAGGTGGAGGGTCACGGGGCACCCTGGGGCCTCTATTGCAAGTCCAGGGAGAGAGGTGGAACCCTCGGTAGCTTGCTGGGGTCAGAGACCCCTAGGTGGAGGGCCAATGGGCACCCTGGGGCCTCTACTGCAAGTCCATTGAGAGAGGTGGACCCCTGGGTAGCTTGCTGGGGTCAGAGGCCCCTAGGTGGAGGGCCAGGAGCAGCCTAGGGCCTCTACTACAAGTCCAGGGAGAGAGGTGGAGCCCTGGGTAGCTTGCTGGGGTCAGAGGCCCCTAGGTGGAGGGCCAAGGGGCACCCTGGGGCCTCTACTGCAAGTCCAGGGAGAGAGGTGGACCCCAGGGTAGCTTGCTGGGGTCAGAGGCCCCGAGGTGGAAGGCCACGGGGCACCCTGAGGCCTCTACAGCAAGTCCAGGGAGAGAGGTGGACCCCTGGGTAGTTTGCTAGGGTCAGAGGCCCCTAGGTGGAGGACCAGGGGGCACCCTGGGGCCTATAGTGCAAGTTTAGGGAGAGAGTTGGAGCCCTGGGTAGCTTGCTGGGGTCAGAGGGCCCTAGGTGGAGGGCCATGGGGCACCCTGGGGACTCTACTGTAAGTCCAGGAAAAGAGGTGGACCCCTGGGTAGTTTGCTGGGGTCAGAGGCCCCTAGGTGGAGGGCCAGGGGGCACCCTGGACCTCACCCATAAGCCAGGGAGAGAAGTGGACCCCTGGATAGCTTGCTTGGGTCAGAGGCCCCTAGGTGGAGGGCCAATGGGCACCCTGGGGCCTCTACTACAAGTCCAGGGAGAGAGGTGGATTCCTGGGTAGCTTGCTGGGGTCAGTAGCCCCTGGGTGGAGGGCAAGGGGGCACCATAGGGCCTCTATTGCAAGTCCAGGGAGAGAGCTGGACCCCTGGGTAGCTTGCTGGGTTCAGAGGCCCCTAGGTGGAGGGCCACGTGGTACCCTGGGGCCTCTACTGCAAGTCCAGGGACAGAAGTGGAGCCCTGGGTAGCTTGCTGGGGTCAGAGGCCCCTAGGTGGAGGGCAAGGGGGCACCCTGGGCCCAATACTGCAAGTCCAGGGAGAGAGGTGTACCTCTCGGTAGCTTGCTGGGGTCAAAGGCCCCTAGGTGGAGGCCAAGGGGCACCCTGGGGCCTCTACTGCAAGTCCAGGGAGAGAGGTGGACCCCAGGGTAGCTTGCTGGGGTCAGAGGCCCCTAGGTGGAGGGCCACGGAGCACCCTGGGGCCTCTACAGCAAGTCCAGGGAGAGAGTTGGACCCCTGGGTAGTTTGCTAGGGTCAGAGGCCCCTAGGTGGAGGACCAGGGGGCACCCTGGGGCCTCTACTAAAAGTCCAGGGAGAGATGTTTACCCCTGGGTTGCTTGCTGGGGTCAGAGGCCCCTAGGTGGAGGGCCAGAGGGCAGCCTAGGGCCTCTACTACAAGTCCAGGGAGAGAGGTGGAGCCCTGATAAGCTTGCTGGGGTCAGTAGCCCCTGGGTGGACGGCAAGGGGGCACCCTGGGGCCTCTATTGCAAGTCCAGGGAGAGAGCTGGACCCCTGGGTAGCTTGCTGGGTTCAGAGGCCCCTAGGTGGAGGGCCACGGGGTACCCTGGGGCCTCTACTGCAAGTCCAGGGAGAGAGGTGAACCCCTGGGTAGCTTGCTGAAATCAGAGGCCCTTAGGTGGAGGGCCACGGGGTACCCTGGGGCTCCTACTGCAAGTCCAGGGAGAGAGGTGGAGCCCTGGGTAGCTTGCTGGGGTCAGTAGCCCCTGGGTGGAGGCCAAGGGGGCACCCTGGGGCCTCTACTGCAAGTCCAGGGAGAGAAGTGGAGCCCTGGGTAGCTTGCTGGGGTCAGAGGCCCCTAGGTGGAGGGCAAGGGTGCCCCCTGTGGCCTATACTGCAAGTCCAGGGAGAGAGTTGGACCACTGGGAAGCTTGCTGGTGTCAGAGGCCCCTAGGGGGAGGGCCAGGGGGCACTGTAGGGCCTCTACTGCAAGTCCAGGAAGAGAGGTGGACCCCTGGGTAGTATGCTGGGGTCAGAGGCCCCTAGGTGGAGGGCCAGGGGGCACCCTGGGGCCTCTACTAAAAGTCCAGGGAGAGATGTGGACCCCTGGGTAGCTTGCTGGGGTCATAGGCTCCTAGGTGGAGGGTCACGGGGCACCCTGGGGCCTCTATTGCAAGTCCAGGGAGAGAGGTGGAACCCTCGGTAGCTTGCTGGGGTCAGAGACCCCTAGGTGGAGGGCCAATGGGCACCCTGGGGCCTCTACTGCAAGTCCATTGAGAGAGGTGGACCCCTGGGTAGCTTGCTGGGGTCAGAGGCCCCTAGGTGGAGGGCCAGGAGCAGCCTAGGGCCTCTACTACAAGTCCAGGGAGAGAGGTGGAGCCCTGGGTAGCTTGCTGGGGTCAGTAGCCCCTGGGTGGAGGGCAAAGGGGCACCCTGGGGCCTCTATTGCAAGTCCAGGGAGAGAGCTGGACCCCCGGGTAGCTTGCTGGGTTTAGAGGCCCCTAGGTGGAGGGCCACGGGGCACCTTGGGGCCTCTACAGCAAGTCCAGGGAGAGAGGTGGAGCCCTGGGTAGCTTGCTGGGGTCAGAAGCCCTTAGGTGGAGGGCCAGAGGGCAGCCTAGGGCCTCTACTACAAGTCCAGGGAGAGAGGTGGAGCCCTGGGTAGCTTGCTGGGGTCAGTAGCCCCTGGGTGGAGGGCAAGGGGGCACCCTGGGGCCTCTATTGCAAGTCCAGGGAGAGAGCTGGACCCCTGGGTATCTTGCTGGGTTCAGAGGCCCCTAGGTGGAGGGTCACGGGGTACCCTGGGGCCTCTACTAAAAGTCCAGGGAGAGATTTGGACCCCTGGGTAGCTTGCTGGGTTTAGAGGCCCCTAGGTGGAGGGCCACGGGGCACCTTGGGGCCTCTACAGCAAGTCCAGGGAGAGAGGTGGAGCCCTGGGTAGCTTGCTGGGGTCAGAAGCCCTTAGGTGGAGGGCCAGAGGGCAGCCTAGGGCCTCTACTACAAGTCCAGGGAGAGAGGTGGAGCCCTGGGTATCTTGCTGGGGTCAAAGGCCCCTAGGTGAAGGGCCAGGGGGTACCCTGGGGCCTCTACTGCAAGTCCAGGAAGAGAGCTGGACCCCCGGGTATCTTGCTGGGGTCAGAGGCCCCTAGGTGGAGGGCCACGGGGCACCCTGGGGCCTTTACAGCAAGTCCAGGGAGAAAGGTGGAGTCCGGGGTAGTTTGCTAGGGTCAGAGGCCCCTAGGTGGAGGACCAAGGGGCACCCTGGGGCCTATAGTGCAAGTCCAGGGAGAGAGTTGGAGCCCTGGGTAGCTTGCTGGGGTCAGAGGGCCCTAGGTGGAGGGCCATGGGGCACCCTGGGGACTCTACTGTAAGTCCAGGAAAAGAGGTGGACCCCTGGGTAGTTTGCTGGGGTCAGAGGCCCCTAGGTGGAGGGCCAGGGGGCACCCTGGACCTCACCTATAAGCCAGGGAGAGAGGTGGACCCCTGGGTAGCTTGCTTGGGTCAGAGGCCCCTAGGTGGAGGGCCAATGGGCACCCTGGGGCCTCTACTGCAAGTCCAGGGAGAGAGGTGGAGCCCTGGGTAGCTTGCTGGGGTCAGTAGCCCCTGGGTGGAGGGCAAGGGGCCACCGTAGGGCCTCTATTGCAAGTCCAGGGAGAGAGCTGGACTCCTGGGTAGCTTGCTGGGTTCAGAGGCCCCTAGGTGGAGGGCCACGGGGTACCCAGGGGCCTATACTGCAAGTCCAGGGAGAGAGGTGGACCCCTGGGTAGCTTGCTGGACTCAGAGGCCCCTAGGTGGAGGGCCACGAGGTACCCTGGGGCCCCTACTGCAAGTCCAGGGAGAGAGGTGGAGCCCTGGGTAGCTTGCTGGGGTCAGTAGCCCCTGGGTGGAGGGCAAGGGGGCACCCTGGGGCCTCTACTGGAAGTCCAGGGAGAGAAGTGGAGCCCTGGGTAGCTTGCTGTGGTCAGAGAACCCCTAGGTGGAGGGCAAGGGGGCACCCTGTGGCCTATATTGCAAGTCCAGGGAGAGAGGTGGACCCCTGGGTAGCTTTCTGGGGTCAGAGGCCCCTAGGTGGAGGGCCAAGGGGCACCCTGGGGCCTCTATTGCAAGTCCAGGGAGAGAGGTGGACCCCTGGGCAGCGTGCTTGGTCAGGGGCCCCTAGGTGGAGGACCAGGGGGCACCCTGAGGCCTATACTGCAAGTCCAGGGAAAGAGTTGGAGCCCTGGGTAGCTTGCTGGGGTCAGAGAGCCCTAGGTGGAGGGCCATGGGGCACCCTGGGGACTCTACTGCAAGTCCAGGGAAATAGGTAGGCCCCTGGGTAGCTTTCTGGGGTCATAGGCCCCTAGGTGGAGAGCCAAGGGTCACCCTGGACCTCACCTATAAGCCAGGGAGAGAGGTGGACCCCTGGGTAGCTTGCTTGGGTCAGAGGCCCCTAGGTGGAGGGCCAATGGGCACCCTGGGGCCTCTACTGCAAGTCCAGGGAGAGAGGTGGAGCCCTGGGTAGCTTGCTGGGGTCAGTAGCCCCTGGGTGGAGGGCAAGGGGCCACCGTAGGGCCTCTACTGCAAGTCTAGGGAGAGAGGTGGACCACTGGGAAGCTTGCTGAAGTCAGAGGCCCCGAGGGGGAGGGCCACGGGGCACCCTGGGGCCTCTACTGCAAGTCCAGGGAGAGAGGTGGACCTCTCGGTAGCTTGCTGGGGTCAGAGGCCCCTAGGTGGAGGGCCAAGGGGCACCCTGGGGCCTCTACTGCAAGTCCAGGGAGAGAGGTGGACCCCAGGGTAGCTTGCTGGGGTCAGAGGCCCCTAGGTGGAGGGCCACGGAGCACCCTGGGGCCTCTACTAAAAGTCCAGGGAGAGAGGTGGACCCCTGGGAAGTTTGCTAGGGTCAGAGGCCTCTAGGTGGAGGGCCACGGGGCACCTTGGGGCCTCTACAGCAAGTCCAGGGAGAGAGGTGGAGCCCTGGGTAGCTTGCTGGGGTCAGAAGCCCCTAGGTGGAGGGCCAGAGGGCAGCCTAGGGCGTCTACTACAAGTCCAGGGAGAGAAGTGGAGCCCTGGGTAGCTTGCTGGGGTCAGTAGCCCTTGGGTGGAGGGCAAGGGGGCACCCTGGGGCCTCTATTGCAAGTCCAGGGAGAGATGTGGACGCCTGGGTTCGCTTGCTGGACTCAGAGGCCCTTAGGCGGAGGGCCACGGGGTACCCTGGGGCCTCTACTGCAAGTCCAGGGAGAGAGGTGGAGCCCTGGGTAGCTTGCTGAGGTCAGTAGCCCCTTGTTGGAGGGCAAGGGGGCACCCTGGGGACTCTACTGCAAGTCCAGGGAGAGAAGTGGAGCCCTGGGTAGCTTGCTGGGGTCAAAGGGCCCTAGGTGGAGGGCAAGGGGGCACCCTGTGGCCTACACTGCAAGTCCAGGGAGAGATGTGGACCCCTGGGTAGCTTGCTGGGGTCAGAGGGCCCTAGGTGGAGGGCCAAGGGGCACAATGGGGCCTAGTCTGCAAGTCTAGGGAGAGAGGTGGACCCCTGGGTAGCTTTCTGGGGTCAGACGTCCCTGGATGGAGGGCCAGGGGGCACCCAGGGGCCTATACTGCAAGTCCAGGGAGAGGGGTGGACCCCTGAGTAGCTTGCTGCGGTCAGAGGCCCCTAGGTGGAGGGTCATGGGGCACCCTGGGGCCTCTATTGCAAGTTCAGGGAGAGAAGTGGACCCCTCGGTAGCTTTCTGGGGTCAGAGACCCCTAGGTGGAGGGCCAATGGGCACCCTGGGGCCTCTACTGCAAGTCCAGGGAGAGATGTGGACCCCTGGGTAGCTTACTGGGGTCAGAGGCCCCTGGGTGGAGGGCAAGGGGGCACCCTGGGGCCTCTATTGCAAGTCCAGGGAGAGAGCTGAACCCCCGGGTAGCTTGCTAAGGTCAGAGGCCCCTAGTTGGAGGGCCAGGGGGCACCCAGGGGCCTCCACTGCAAGTCCAAGGAGAGATGTGGACCCCTGGGTAGCTTGCTGGGGTCAGAGGCCCCTAGGTGGAGGGCCACGGGGCACTCTGGGGCCTCTACTGCATGTCCAGGAAGAGAGGTGGACCCCTGGGTAGCTTGCTGGGGTCAAAGGGCCCTAGGTTGAGGGCCATGGGGCACCCTGGGGCCTCTATTGCAAGTCCAGGGAGAGATGTGGACCCCTGGGTAGCTTGCTGGGGTCAGAGGCCCCTAGGTGGAGGGCAAGGGGGCACCCTCTGGCCTATACTGCAAGTCCAGGGAGAGTGTTGGAGCCCTGGGTAGCTTGCTGGTGTCAGAGGCCCCTAGGGAGAGGGCCAGGGGGCACCGTAGGGCCTCTACTATAAGTCCAGGGAGAGAGGTGGACCCCTGGGTAGCTTGCTGGGGTCAGAGGCCCCTAGGTGGAGTGCAGGGGGCACCCAGGGGCGTCTACTGCAAGTCCAGGGAGAGATGTGGACCCCTGGGTAGCTTGCTGGGGTCAGAGGCCCCTAGGTAGAGGGCCACGGGCCACCCTGGGTTCTCTACTGCAAGTCCAGGGAGAGAGGTGGACCCCTCGGTAGCTTGCTGAGGTCAGTAGCCCCTGGGTGGAGGGCAAGGGGGCACCCTGGGTCCTCTATTGCAAGTCCAGGGAGAGAGCTGGACCCCCGGGTAGCTTGCTGGGGTCAGAGGCCCCTAGGTGGAGGGCCAGGGGGCACCCAGGGGCCTCCACTGCAAGTCCAAGGAGAGATGTGGACCCCTGGTTAGCTTGCTGGGGTCAGAGGCCCCCTAGGTGGAGGGCCACGAGCACCCTGGGGCCTCTACTGCAAGTCCAGGGAGAGAGGTGGACCCCAGGGTAGCTTGCTGGTGTCAGATGCCCCTAGGTGGAGGGCCAGGGGGCACCCTGGGTCCTAAACTGCAAGTCCAGGGAGAGAGCTGGACCCCTGGGTAGCTTGCTGGGTTTAGATTCCCCTAGGTGGAGGGCCACGGGATACTCTGGGGCCTCTATTGCAAGTCCAGGGAGAGAGGTGGAGCCCTGGGTAGCTTGCTGGGGTCAGACGTCCCTGGATGGAGGGCCAGGGGGCACCCAGGGGCCTATACTGCAAGTCCAGGGAGAGAGGTGGACCCCTGAGTAGCTTGCTGCGGTCAGAGGCCCCTAGGTGGAGGGTCATGGGGCACCCTGGGGCCTCTATTGCAAGTTCAGGGAGAGAGGTGGACCCCTCGGTAGCTTTCTGGGGTCAGAGACCCCTAGTTGGAGGGCCAATGGGCACCTTGGGGCCTCTACTGCAAGTCCAGGGAGAGATGTGGACCCCTGGGTAGCTTGCTGGGGTCAGAGGCCCCTAGGGGGAGGGCCAAGGGGTACCCTGGGGCCTCTACTGCAAGTCCAGGGAGAGAGGTGGAGCCCTGGGTAGCTTGCTGGGGTCAATAGCCCCTGGGTGGAGGGCAAGGGGGCACCCTGGGGCCTCTATTGCAAGTCCAGGGAGAGATGTGGACCCCTGAGTAGCTTGCTGGGGTCAGAGGCCCCTAGGTGGAGGGCAAGGGGGCACCCTGTGGCCTATACTGCAAGTCCAGGGAGAGAGGTGGACCCCTGGGTAGCTTGCTGGGGTCAAAGGGCCCTAGGTTGAGGGCCATGGGGCACCCTGGGGCCTCTATTGCAAGTCCAGGGAGAGATGTGGACCCCTGGGTAGCTTGCTGGGGTCAGAGGCCCCTAGGTGGAGGGCCACGGAGCACCCTGGGGCCTCTACAGCAAGTCCAGGGAGAGAGTTGGAACCCTGGGTAGTTTGCTAGGGTCAGAGGCCCCTAGGTGGAGGACCAGGGGGCACCCTGGGGCCTCTACTAAAAGTCCAGGGAGAGATGTTTACCCCTGGGTAGCTTGCTGGGGTCAGAGGCCCCTAGGTGGAGGGCCAGAGGGCAGCCTAGGGCCTCTACTACAAGTCCAGGGAGAGAGGTGGAGCCCTGATAAGCTTGCTGGGGTCAGTAGCCCCTGGGTGGACGGCAAGGGGGCACCCTGGGGCCTCTATTGCAAGTCCAGGGAGAGAGCTGGACCCCTGGGTAGCTTGCTGGGTTCAGAGGCCCCTAGGTGGAGGGCCACGGGGTACCCTGGGGCCTCTACTGCAAGTCCAGGGAGAGAGGTGGAGCCCTGGGTAGCTTGCTGGGGTCAGTAGCCCCTGGGTGGAGGCCAAGGGGGCACCCTGGGGCCTCTACTGCAAGTCCAGGGAGAGAAGTGGAGCCCTGGGTAGCTTGCTGGGGTCAGAGGCCCCTAGGTGGAGGGCAAGGGGGCACCCTGTGGCCTATACTGCAAGTCCAGGGAGAGAGTTGGACCACTGGGAAGCTTGCTGGTGTCAGAGGCCCCTAGGGGGAGGGCCAGGGGGCACTGTAGGGCCTCTACTGCAAGTCCAGGAAGAGAGGTGGACCCCTGGGTAGTATGCTGGGGTCAGAGGCCCCTAGGTGGAGGGCCAGGGGGCACCCTGGGGCCTCTACTAAAAGTCCAGGGAGAGATGTGGACCCCTGGGTAGCTTGCTGGGGTCATAGGCTCCTAGGTGGAGGGTCACGGGGCACCCTGGGGCCTCTATTGCAAGTCCAGGGAGAGAGGTGGAACCCTCGGTAGCTTGCTGGGGTCAGAGACCCCTAGGTGGAGGGCCAATGGGCACCCTGGGGCCTCTACTGCAAGTCCATTGAGAGAGGTGGACCCCTGGGTAGCTTGCTGGGGTCAGAGGCCCCTAGGTGGAGGGCCAGGAGCAGCCTAGGGCCTCTACTACAAGTCCAGGGAGAGAGGTGGAGCCCTGGGTAGCTTGCTGGGGTCAGTAGCCCCTGGGTGGAGGGCAAGGGGGCACCCTGGGGCCTCTATTGCAAGTCCAGGGAGAGAGCTGGACCCCCGGGTAGCTTGCTGGGTTCAGAGGCCCCTAGGTGGAGGGTCACAGGGCACCCTGGGGCCTCTATTGCAAGTCCAGGGAGAGATGTGGACCCCTGGGTAGCTTGCTGGGGTCAGAGGCCCCTAGGTGGAGGGCAAGGGGGCACCCTCTGGCCTATACTGCAAGTCCAGGGAGAGTGTTGGAGCCCTGGGTAGCTTGCTGGTGTCAGAGGCCCCTAGGGAGAGGGCCAGGGGGCACCGTAGGGCCTCTACTATAAGTCCAGGGAGAGAGGTGGACCCCTGGGTAGCTTGCTGGGGTCAGAGGCCCCTAGGTGGAGTGCAGGGGGCACCCAGGGGCGTCTACTGCAAGTCCAGGGAGAGATGTGGACCCCTGGGTAGCTTGCTGGGGTCAGAGGCCCCTAGGTAGAGGGCCACGGGCCACCCTGGGTTCTCTACTGCAAGTCCAGGGAGAGAGGTGGACCCCTCGGTAGCTTGCTGAGGTCAGTAGCCCCTGGGTGGAGGGCAAGGGGGCACCCTGGGTCCTCTATTGCAAGTCCAGGGAGAGAGCTGGACCCCCGGGTAGCTTGCTGGGGTCAGAGGCCCCTAGGTGGAGGGCCAGGGGGCACCCAGGGGCCTCCACTGCAAGTCCAAGGAGAGATGTGGACCCCTGGTTAGCTTGCTGGGGTCAGAGGCCCCCTAGGTGGAGGGCCACGAGCACCCTGGGGCCTCTACTGCAAGTCCAGGGAGAGAGGTGGACCCCAGGGTAGCTTGCTGGTGTCAGATGCCCCTAGGTGGAGGGCCAGGGGGCACCCTGGGTCCTAAACTGCAAGTCCAGGGAGAGAGCTGGACCCCTGGGTAGCTTGCTGGGTTTAGATTCCCCTAGGTGGAGGGCCACGGGATACTCTGGGGCCTCTATTGCAAGTCCAGGGAGAGAGGTGGAGCCCTGGGTAGCTTGCTGGGGTCAGACGTCCCTGGATGGAGGGCCAGGGGGCACCCAGGGGCCTATACTGCAAGTCCAGGGAGAGAGGTGGACCCCTGAGTAGCTTGCTGCGGTCAGAGGCCCCTAGGTGGAGGGTCATGGGGCACCCTGGGGCCTCTATTGCAAGTTCAGGGAGAGAGGTGGACCCCTCGGTAGCTTTCTGGGGTCAGAGACCCCTAGTTGGAGGGCCAATGGGCACCTTGGGGCCTCTACTGCAAGTCCAGGGAGAGATGTGGACCCCTGGGTAGCTTGCTGGGGTCAGAGGCCCCTAGGGGGAGGGCCAAGGGGTACCCTGGGGCCTCTACTGCAAGTCCAGGGAGAGAGGTGGAGCCCTGGGTAGCTTGCTGGGGTCAATAGCCCCTGGGTGGAGGGCAAGGGGGCACCCTGGGGCCTCTATTGCAAGTCCAGGGAGAGATGTGGACCCCTGAGTAGCTTGCTGGGGTCAGAGGCCCCTAGGTGGAGGGCAAGGGGGCACCCTGTGGCCTATACTGCAAGTCCAGGGAGAGAGGTGGACCCCTGGGTAGCTTGCTGGGGTCAAAGGGCCCTAGGTTGAGGGCCATGGGGCACCCTGGGGCCTCTATTGCAAGTCCAGGGAGAGATGTGGACCCCTGGGTAGCTTGCTGGGGTCAGAGGCCCCTAGGTGGAGGGCCACGGAGCACCCTGGGGCCTCTACAGCAAGTCCAGGGAGAGAGTTGGAACCCTGGGTAGTTTGCTAGGGTCAGAGGCCCCTAGGTGGAGGACCAGGGGGCACCCTGGGGCCTCTACTAAAAGTCCAGGGAGAGATGTTTACCCCTGGGTAGCTTGCTGGGGTCAGAGGCCCCTAGGTGGAGGGCCAGAGGGCAGCCTAGGGCCTCTACTACAAGTCCAGGGAGAGAGGTGGAGCCCTGATAAGCTTGCTGGGGTCAGTAGCCCCTGGGTGGACGGCAAGGGGGCACCCTGGGGCCTCTATTGCAAGTCCAGGGAGAGAGCTGGACCCCTGGGTAGCTTGCTGGGTTCAGAGGCCCCTAGGTGGAGGGCCACGGGGTACCCTGGGGCCTCTACTGCAAGTCCAGGGAGAGAGGTGGAGCCCTGGGTAGCTTGCTGGGGTCAGTAGCCCCTGGGTGGAGGCCAAGGGGGCACCCTGGGGCCTCTACTGCAAGTCCAGGGAGAGAAGTGGAGCCCTGGGTAGCTTGCTGGGGTCAGAGGCCCCTAGGTGGAGGGCAAGGGGGCACCCTGTGGCCTATACTGCAAGTCCAGGGAGAGAGTTGGACCACTGGGAAGCTTGCTGGTGTCAGAGGCCCCTAGGGGGAGGGCCAGGGGGCACTGTAGGGCCTCTACTGCAAGTCCAGGAAGAGAGGTGGACCCCTGGGTAGTATGCTGGGGTCAGAGGCCCCTAGGTGGAGGGCCAGGGGGCACCCTGGGGCCTCTACTAAAAGTCCAGGGAGAGATGTGGACCCCTGGGTAGCTTGCTGGGGTCATAGGCTCCTAGGTGGAGGGTCACGGGGCACCCTGGGGCCTCTATTGCAAGTCCAGGGAGAGAGGTGGAACCCTCGGTAGCTTGCTGGGGTCAGAGACCCCTAGGTGGAGGGCCAATGGGCACCCTGGGGCCTCTACTGCAAGTCCATTGAGAGAGGTGGACCCCTGGGTAGCTTGCTGGGGTCAGAGGCCCCTAGGTGGAGGGCCAGGAGCAGCCTAGGGCCTCTACTACAAGTCCAGGGAGAGAGGTGGAGCCCTGGGTAGCTTGCTGGGGTCAGTAGCCCCTGGGTGGAGGGCAAGGGGGCACCCTGGGGCCTCTATTGCAAGTCCAGGGAGAGAGCTGGACCCCCGGGTAGCTTGCTGGGTTCAGAGGCCCCTAGGTGGAGGGCCACGGGGCACCTTGGGGCCTCTACAGCAAGTCCAGGGAGAGAGGTGGAGCCCTGGGTAGCTTGCTGGGGTCAGAAGCCCTTAGGTGGAGGGCCAGAGGGCAGCCTAGGGCCTCTACTACAAGTCCAGGGAGAGAGGTGGAGCCCTGGGTAGCTTGCTGGGGTCAGTAGCCCCTGGGTGGAGGGCAAGGGGGCACCCTGGGGCCTCTATTGCAAGTCCAGGGAGAGAGCTGGACCCCTGGGTATCTTGCTGGGTTCAGAGGCCCCTAGGTGGAGGGTCACGGGGTACCCTGGGGCCTCTACTAAAAGTCCAGGGAGAGATGTGGACCCCTGGGTAGCTTGCTGGGTTCAGAGGCCCCTAGGTGGAGGGTCACGGGGTACCCTGGGGCCTCTACTAAAAGTCCAGGGAGAGAGGTGGACCTCTGGGTAGCTTGCTGGGGTCAGAGGCCCCTAGGTGGAGGGCCAATGGGCACCCTGGGGCCACTACTGCAAGTCCAGGGAGAGAGGTGGAGCCCTGGGTAGCTTGCTGGGGTCAGAGGCCCCCTAGGTGGAGGGCCAGGGGGCACCCTGGGTCCTAAACTGCAAGTCCAGGGAGAGAGCTGGACCCCTGGGTAGCTTGCTGGGTTTAGATTCCCCTAGGTGGAGGGCCACGGGATACTCTGGGGCCTCTATTGCAAGTCCAGGGAGAGAGGTGGAGCCCTGGGTAGCTTGCTGGGGTCAGACGTCCCTGGATGGAGGGTCATGGGGTACCCTGGGGCCTCTACTAAAAGTCCAGGCAGAGAGGTGGACCTCTGGGTAGCTTGCTGGGGTCAGAGGCCCCTAGGTGGAGGGCCAATGGGCACCCTGGGGCCACTACTGCAAGTCCAGGGAGAGAGGTGGAGCCCTGGGTAGCTTGCTGGGGTCAAAGGCCCCTAGGTGGAGGGCCAGAGGGCAGCCTAGGGCCTCTACTACAAGTCCAGGGAGAGAGGTGGAGCCCTGGGTATCTTGCTGGGGTCAGAGGCCCCTAGGTGGAGGGCCACGGGGCACCCTGGGGCCTCTACAGCAAGTCCAGGGAGAAAGGTGGAGCCCTGGGTATTTTGCTAGGGTCAGAGGCCCCTAGGTGGAGGACCAAGGGGCACCCTGGGGCCTATAGTGCAAGTCCAGGGAGAGAGTTGGAGCCCTGGGTAGCTTGCTGGGGTCAGAGGGCCCTAGGTGGAGGGCCATGGGGCACCCTGGGGACTCTACTGTAAGTCCAGGAAAAGAGGTGGACCCCTGGGTAGTTTGCTGGGGTCAGAGGCCCCTAGGTGGAGGGCCAGGGGGCACCCTGGACCTCACCTATAAGCCAGGGAGAGAGGTGGACCCCTGGGTAGCTTGCTTGGGTCAGAGGCCCCTAGGTGGAGGGCCAATGGGCACCCTGGGGCCTCTACTGCAAGTCCAGGGAGAGAGGTGGAGCCCTGGGTAGCTTGCTGGGGTCAGTAGCCCCTGGGTGGAGGGCAAGGGGCCACCGTAGGGCCTCTATTGCAAGTCCAGGGAGAGAGCTGGACCCCTGGGTAGCTTGCTGGGTTCAGAGGCCCCTAGGTGGAGGGCCACGGGGTACCCAGGGGCCTATACTGCAAGTCCAGGGAGAGAGGTGGACCCCTGGGTAGCTTGCTGGACTCAGAGGCCCCTAGGTGGAGGGCCACGAGGTACCCTGGGGCCCCTACTGCAAGTCCAGGGAGAGAGGTGGAGCCCTGGGTAGCTTGCTGGGGTCAGTAGCCCCTGGGTGGAGGGCAAGGGGGCACCCTGGGGCCTCTACTGGAAGTCCAGGGAGAGAAGTGGAGCCCTGGGTAGCTTGCTGTGGTCAGAGAACCCCTAGGTGGAGGGCAAGGGGGCACCCTGTGGCCTATATTGCAAGTCCAGGGAGAGAGGTGGACCCCTGGGTAGCTTTCTGGGGTCAGAGGCCCCTAGGTGGAGGGCCAAGGTGCACCCTGGGGCCTCTATTGCAAGTCCAGGGAGAGAGGTGGACCCCTGGGCAGCGTGCTTGGTCAGGGGCCCCTAGGTGGAGGACCAGGGGGCACCCTGAGGCCTATACTGCAAGTCCAGGGAAAGAGTTGGAGCCCTGGGTAGCTTGCTGGGGTCAGAGAGCCCTAGGTGGAGGGCCATGGGGCACCCTGGGGACTCTACTGCAAGTCCAGGGAAATAGGTAGGCCCCTGGGTAGCTTTCTGGGGTCATAGACCTTCCTAGGTGGAGAGCCAAGGGTCACCCTGGGGCCTCTACTGCAAGTCTAGGGAGAGAGGTGGACCACTGGGAAGCTTGCTGAAGTCAGAGGCCCCGAGGGGGAGGGCCACGGGGCACCCTGGGGCCTCTACTGCAAGTCCAGGGAGAGAGGTGGACCTCTCGGTAGCTTGCTGGGGTCAGAGGCCCCTAGGTGGAGGGCCAGAGGGCAGCCTAGGGCGTCTACTACAAGTCCAGGGAGAGAAGTGGAGCCCTGGGTAGCTTGCTGGGGTCAGTAGCCCTTGGGTGGAGGGCAAGGGGGCACCCTGGGGCCTCTATTGCAAGTCCAGGGAGAGATGTGGACCCCTGGGTTCGCTTGCTGGACTCAGAGGCCCTTAGGCGGAGGGCCACGGGGTACCCTGGGGCCTCTACTGCAAGTCCAGGGAGAGAGGTGGAGCCCTGGGTAGCTTGCTGAGGTCAGTAGCCCCTTGTTGGAGGGCAAGGGGGCACCCTGGGGACTCTACTGCAAGTCCAGGGAGAGAAGTGGAGCCCTGGGTAGCTTGCTGGGGTCAAAGGGCCCTAGGTGGAGGGCAAGGGGGCACCCTGCGGCCTATACTGCAAGTCCAGGGAGAGATGTGGACCCCTGGGTAGCTTGCTGGGGTCAGAGGGCCCTAGGTGGAGGGCCAAGGGGCACAATGGGGCCTAGTCTGCAAGTCTAGGGAGAGAGGTGGACCCCTGGGTAGCTTTCTGGGGTCAGACGTCCCTGGATGGAGGGCCAGGGGGCACCCAGGGGCCTATACTGCAAGTCCAGGGAGAGGGGTGGACCCCTGAGTAGCTTGCTGCGGTCAGAGGCCCCTAGGTGGAGGGTCATGGGGCACCCTGGGGCCTCTATTGCAAGTTCAGGGAGAGAAGTGGACCCCTCGGTAGCTTTCTGGGGTCAGAGACCCCTAGGTGGAGGGCCAATGGGCACCTTGGGGCCTCTACTGCAAGTCCAGGGAGAGATGTGGACCCCTGGGTAGCTTGCTGGGGTCAGAGGCCCCTAGGGGGAGGGCCAAGGGGTACCCTGGGGCCTCTACTGCAAGTCCAGGGAGAGAGGTGGAGCCCTGGGTAGCTTGCTGGGGTCAATAGCCCCTGGGTGGAGGGCAAGGGGGCACCCTGGGGCCTCTATTGCAAGTCCAGGGAGAGATGTGGACCCCTGAGTAGCTTGCTGGGGTCAGAGGCCCCTAGGTGGAGGGCAAGGGGGCACCCTGTGGCCTATACTGCAAGTCCAGGGAGAGAGGTGGACCCCTGGGTAGCTTGCTGGGGTCAAAGGGCCCTAGGTTGAGGGCCATGGGGCACCCTGGGGCCTCTATTGCAAGTCCAGGGAGAGATGTGGACCCCTGGGTAGCTTGCTGGGGTCAGAGGCCCCTAGGTGGAGGGCAAGGGGGCACCCTGTGGCCTATACTGCAAGTCCAGGGAGAGTGTTGGAGCCCTGGGTAGCTTGCTGGTGTCAGAGGCCCCTAGGGAGAGGGCCAGGGGGCACCGTAGGGCCTCTACTATAAGTCCAGGGAGAGAGGTGGACCCCTGGGTAGCTTGCTGGGGTCAGAGGCCCCTAGGTGGAGGGCCAGGGGGCACCCAGGGGCGTCTACTGCAAGTCCAGGGAGAGATGTGGACCCCTGGGTAGCTTGCTGGGGTCAGAGGCCCCTAGGTAGAGGGCCACGGGCCACCCTGGGTTCTCTACTGCAAGTCCAGGGAGAGAGGTGGACCCCTCGGTAGCTTGCTGAGGTCAGTAGCCCCTGGGTGGAGGGCAAGGGGGCACCCTGGGGCCTCTATTGCAAGTCCAGGGAGAGAGCTGGACCCCCGGGTAGCTTGCTGGGGTCAGAGGCCCCTAGGTGGAGGGCCAGGGGGCACCCAGGGGCCTCCACTGCAAGTCCAAGGAGAGATGTGGACCCCTGGTTAGCTTGCTGGGGTCAGAGGCCCCCTAGGTGGAGGGTCACGAGCACCCTGGGGCCTCTACTGCAAGTCCAGGGAGAGAAGTGGAGCCCTGGGTAGCTTGCTGGTGTCAGATGCCCCTAGGTGGAGGGCCAGGGGGCACCCTGGGTCCTATACTGCAAGTCCAGGGAGAGAGCTGGACCCCTGGGTAGCTTGCTGGGTTTAGATTCCCCTAGGTGGAGGGCCACGGGATACCCTGGGGCCTCTATTGCAAGTCCAGGGAGAGAGGTGGAGCCCTGGGTTGCTTGCTGGGGTCAGTAGCCCCTGGGTGGAGGGCAAGGGGGCACCCTGGGGCCTCTACTGCAAGTCCAGGGAGAGAAGTGGAGCCCTGGGTAGCTTGCTGGGGTCAGAGGCCCCTAGGTGGAGGGCAAGGGGGCACACTGTGGCCTATACTGCAAGTTCAGGGAGAGAGGTGGACCCCTGGGTAGCTTGCTGGTGTCAGAGGTCCTTACGTGGAGGGCCATGGGGCACCCTGGGGCCTAGTTTGCAAGTCTAGGGAGAGAGGTGGACCCCTGGGTAGATTTCTGGGGTCAGAGGCCCCTAGGTGGAGGGTCACGGGGCACCCTGGGGCCTCTATTGCAAGTACAGGGGGAGAGAGGTGGACCCCTCGGTAGCTTGCTGGGGTCAGAGACCCCTAGGAGGAGGGCCAATGGGCACCCTGGGGCCTCTAATGCAAGTCCAGGGAAGGGAGTTGGAGCCCGGGTAGCTTGCTGGGGTCAGAGGCCCCTAGGTTGAGGGCCAGAGGGCAGCCTAGGGCCTCTACTACAAGGCCAGGGAGAGAGGTGGAGCCCTGGGTAGCTTGCTGGGGTCAGTAGCCCTTGGGTGGAGGGCAAGGGGGCACCCTGGGGCCTCTACTGCAAGTCCAGGGAGAGAGCTGGACCCCTGGATAGCTTGCTGGGTTCAGAGGCCCCTAGGTGGAGGGGCAGGGGGTACCCTGGGGACTCTACTGCAAGTACAGGGAGATAGGTAGGACCCTGGGTAGCTTGCTGGGGTCAGAGTCCCCTAGGTGGAGGGCCAACGGTAACCTTGGGGCCTCTACTGCAAGTCTAGGGAGAGAGGTGGACCACTGGGAAGCTTGCTGGGGTCAGAGGCCCCTAGATGGAGGGCCACAGGGCACCCTGGGGCCTCTACTGCAAGTCCAGGGAGAGAGGTGAACCCCTCCGTAGCTTGCTGGGGTCAGTGGCCCCTAGGTGGAGGGCCAATGGGGACCCTGGGGCCTTTACTGCAAGTCCAGGGAGAGAGGTGAAGCCCTGGGTAGCTTGCTGGGGTCAGAGGCCCCTAGGTGGAGGGCCAGAGGGCAGCCTAGGGCCTCTACTACAAGTCCAGGGAGAGAAGAGGAGCCCTGAGTAGCTTGCTGGGGTCAGTAGCCCCTGGGTGGAGGGCAAGGGGGCACCCTGGGGCCTCTATTGCAAGTCCAGGGAGAGAGCTGAACCCCCAGGTAGCTTGCTAAGGTCAGAGGCCCCTAGGTGGAGGGCCAAGGGGCACCCAGGGGCCTCCACTGCAAGTCCAAAGAGAGATGTGGACCCCTGGGTAGCTTGCTGGGGTCAGAGGCCCCTAGATGGAGGGCCAAGGGGCACCCTGGGGCCTCTACTGCATGTCCAGGAAGAGAGGTGGACCCCTTGGTAGCTTGCTGGGGTCAGAGGCCCCTAGATGGAGGGCCAAGGGGCACCCAGGGGCCTCCACTGCAAGTCCAAAGAGAGATGTGGACCCCTGGGTAGCTTGCTGGGGTCAGAGGCCCCTAGATGGAGGGCCAAGGGGCACCCTGGGGCCTATACTGCAAGTCCAGGAAGAGAGGTGGACTCCAGGGTAGCTTGCTGGGGTCAGAGGCCCCTAGGTGGAGGGCCAGGGGGCACCCTGGGTCCTATACTGCAAGTCCAGGGAGAGAGGTGGACCCCTGGGTAGCTTGCTGGGGTCAGATGCCCCTAGGTGGAGGGCCAGGGGGCACCCTGGGGCCTATACTGCAAGTCCAAGGAGAGAGGTGGACCCCTGGGTAGCTTGCTGGGGTCAGAGGCCCCTAGTTGGAGGGCCAATGGGCACCCTGGGGCCTCTACTGCAAGTCCAGGGAGAGAGGTGGAGCCCTGGGTAGCTTGCTGGGGTCAGAGGCCCCTAAGTGGAGTACCAGAGGGCAGCATAGGGCCTCTACTACAAGTCCAGGGAGAGAGGTGGAGCCCTGGGTAGCTTGCTGGGGTCAGTAGCCCTTGGGTGGAGGGCAAGAGGGCACCCTGGGGGCTCTATTGCAAGTCCAGGGAGAGAGCTGGACCCCTGGGTAGCTTGCTGGGTTCAAAGGCCCCTAGGTGGAGGGCCACGGGGTGCCTTGGGGCCTCTACTGCAAGTCCAGGGAGAGATGTGGACCCCTGGGTAGCTTGCTGGACTCAGAGGCCCCTATGTGGAGGGCCACGGGGTACCCTGGGGCCTCTACTGCAAGTCCAGGGAGAGAGGTGGAGCCCTGGGTAGCTTGCTGGGGTCAGTAGCCCCTGGGTGGAGGGCAAGGGGGCACCCTGGGGCCTCTACTGCAAATCCAGGGAGAGAAGTGGAGCCCTGGGTAGCTTGCTAGGGTCAGAGGCCCCTAGGTGGAGGGCAAGGGGGCACCCTGTGGCCTATACTGCAAGTTCAGGGAGATATGTGGACCCCTGGGTAGCTTTCTGGGGTCAGAGGGCCCTAGGTGGAGGGCCATGGGGCACCCTGGGGTCTCTACTGCAAGTCCAGGGAGATAGGCAGGCACCTTGGCAGCTTGCTGGGGTTAGAAGCCCCTAGGTGGAGGGTCAAGGGTCACCCTGGGGCCTAGTCTGCAAGTCTATTGAGAGAGGTGGACCCCTGGGTAGCTTTCTGGGGTCAGAGGCCCCTAGGTGGAGGCCAAGGGGCACCCTGGGGCCTCTATTGCAAGTCCAGGGAGAGAGGTGGACCCCTTGGCAGCTTGCTTGGGTCAGGGGCCCCTAGGTGGAGGACAAGGGGGCACCCTGAGGCCTATACTGCAAGTCCAGGGAGAGAGTTGGAGCCCTGGGTAGCTTGCTGGGTTCAGAGGCCCCTAGGTGGAGGGCCAGGGGGTACCCTGGGGACTCTACTGCAAGTACAGGGAGATAGGTAGGACCCTGGGTAGCTTGCTGGGGTCAGAGGCCCCTAGGTGGAGGGCCAACGGTCACCCTGGGGCCTCTACTGCAAGTCTAGGGAGAGATTTGGACCTCTGGGAAGCTTGCTGGGGTCAGAGGCCCCTAGGTGGAGGGCCACGGGGCACCCTGGGACCTCTACTGCAAGTCCAGGGAGAGAGGTGAACCCCTCGGTAGCTTGCTGGGGTCAGAGGCCCCTAGATGGAGGGCCAATGGGCACCCTGGGGCCTCTACTGCAGTCCAGGGAGATAGGCAGGCGCCTGGGCAGCTTGCTGTGGTCAGAGGCCCCAAGTAGGAGGGCCAAGGGTCAACCTGGGGCCTCTACTGCAAGTCCAGTGAGAGAGGTGAATAACTGGGAAGTTTGCTGGTGTCAGAGGCCCCTAGGGGGAGGGACAGGGGGCACCATAGGGCCTCTACTATAAGTCCAGGGAGAGATGTTGACCCCTGGGTAGCTTGCTGGGGTCAGAGGCCCCTATGTGGAGGGCCAGGGGGCACCCTGGGGCCTCTACTGCAAGTCCAGGGAGAGATGTGGACCCCTGGGTAGCTTGCTGGGGTCAGAGGCCCCTAGGTGTAGGGCCAAGGGGCACCCTGGGGCCTCTACTGCAAGTCCAGGGAGAGAGGTGGACCCCTCGCTAGCTTGCTGGGGTCAGAGGCCCCTAGGTGGAGGGCCAATGGGCACCCTGGGGCCTCTACTGCAAGTCCAGGGAGAGAGGTGAAGCCCAGGGTAGCTTGCTGGGGTCAGAGTCCCCTAGGTGGAGGGCCAGAGGGCAGCCTAGGGCCTCTACTACAAGTCCAGGGAGAGAGGTGGAGCCCTGGGTAGCTTGCTGGGGTCAGTAGCCCCTGGGTGGAGGGCAAGGGGGCACCCTGGGGCCTCTATTGCAAGTCCAGGGAGAGAGTTGGACCCCCGGGTAGCTTGCTCGGGTCAGAGGCCCCTAAGTGGAGGGTTAGGGGGCACCCTGGGGCCTCCACTGCAAGTCTAAGGAGAGATGTGGACCCCTGGGTAGCTTGCTGGGGTCAGATGCACCTAGGTGGAGGGCCAGGCCAGGGGGCACCCTGGGTCATATACTGCAAGTCCAGGGAGAGAGGTGGACTCCTGGGTAGCTTGCTGGTGTCAGATGCACCTAGGTGTAGGGCCAGGGGGCACCCTGGGTCCTATACTGCAAGTCCAGGGAGAGAGGTGGACCCCTGGGTAGCTTGCTGGGGTCAGAGGCCCCTAAGTGGAGGGCCAGGGGGCACCTTGGGGCCTCTACAGCAAGTCCAGGGAGAGAGGTGGACCCCTGGGTAGTTTGCTAGGGTCAGAGGCCTCTAGGTGGAGGGCCAGAGGGCACACTGGGGCCTATACTGCAAGTCCAGGGAGAGAGGTGGACTCCTGGGTAGCTTGCTGGTGTCAGATGCACCTAGGTGTAGGGCCAGGGGGCACCCTGGGTCCTATACTGCAAGTCCAGGGAGAGAGGTGGACCCCTGGGTAGCTTGCTGGGGTCAGATGCCCCTAGGTGGAGGGCCAGGGGGCACCTTGGGGCCTCTACAGCAAGTCCAGGGAGAGAGGTGGACCCCTGGGTAGTTTGCTAGGGTCAGAGACCTCTAGGTGGAGGGCCAGAGGGCACACTGGGGCCTATACTGCAAGTCCAGGGAGAGAGGTGGACTCCTGGGTAGCTTGCTGGTGTCAGATGCACCTAGGTGTAGGGCCAAGGGGCACCCTGGGTCCTATACTGCAAGTCCAGGGAGAGAGGTGGACCCCTGGGTAGCTTGCTGGTGTCAGATGCCCCTAGGTGGAGGGCCAGGGGGCACCCTGGGGCCTCTACTGCAAGTCCAGGGAGAGAGGTGAAGCCCTGGGTAGCTTGCTGGGGTCAGTAGCCCCTGGGTGGAGGGCAAGGGGGCACCCTGGGGCCTCTACTGCAAGTCCAGGGAGAGAAGTGGAGCCCTGGGTAGCTTCTGGGGTCAAAGGCCCCTAGGTGGAGGGCAAGGGGGCACCCTGTGGCCTATACTGCAAGTCCAGGGAGAGAGGTGGAGCCCTAGGTAGCTTGCTGGGGTCAGAGGGCCCTACGTGGAGGGCCATGGGGCACCCTGGGGACTCTACTGCAAGTCCAGGGAGATAGGCAGGCCCCTGGGCAGCTTGCTGGGGTCAGAGGCCCCTAGGTGGAGGGCCAAGGGTCACCCTGGGGCCTCTACAGCAAGTCCAGGGAGAGAGGTGGACCCCTGGGTAGCTTGCTGGGGTCAGATGCCCCTAGGTGGAGGGCCAGGGGGCACCCTGGGGCCTATACTGCAAGTCCAAGGAGAGAGATGGACCCCTGGGTAGCTTGCTGGGGTCAGAGGCCCCTAGTTGGAGAGCCAGGGGCACCCTGGGGCCTATACTGCAAGTCCAGGGAGAGAGGTGGACCCCTGGGTAGCTTGCTGGGGTCAGAGGCCCCTAGGTGGAGGGTCACGGGGCACCCTGGGGCCTCTATTGCAAGTCCAGGGAGAGAGGTCTACCCCTCGGTAGCTTGCTGGGGTCAGAGACCCCTAGGTGGAGGGCCAATGGGCACCCTGGGGCCTTTACTGCAAGTCCAGGGAGAGAGCTGGAGCCCTGGGTAGCTTGCTGGGGTCAAAGGCCCCTGGGTGGAGGGCAAGGGGGCACCCTGGGGCCTCTATTGCAAGTCCAGGGAGAGAGCTGGACCCCCGGGTAGTTTGCTGGGGTCAGAGGCCCCTAGGTGGAGGGCCAGGGGGCACCCAGGGGCCTCTACTGCAAGTTCAGGGAGAGAGGTGGAGCCCTGGGTAGCTTGCTGGGGTCAGTAGCCCCTGGGTGGAGGGCAAGGGGGCACCCTGGGGCCTCTATTGCAAGTCCAGGGAGAGAGCTGGACCCCCGGGTAGTTTGCTGGGGTCAGAGGCCCCTAGGTGGAGGGCCAGGGGGCACCCAGGGGCCTCTACTGCAAGTTCAGGGAGAGAGGTGGACCCCTGGGTAGCTTGCTGGGGTCAGAGGCCCCTAGGTGGAGGGCCAGAGGGCAGCCTAGGGCCTCTACTACACGTCCAGGGAGAGAGGTGGAGCCCTGGGTAGCTTGCTGGGGTCAGTAGCCCATGGGCGGAGGGCAAGGGGGCACCCTGGAGCCTCTATTGCAAGTCCAGGGAGAGAGCTGGACCCCCGGGTAGGTTGCTGGGGTCAGAGGCCCCTAGGTGGAGGGCCAGGGGGCACCCAGGGGCCTCTACTGCAAGTTCAGGGAGAGAGGTGGACCCCTGGGTAGCTTGCTGGGGTCAGAGGCCCCTAGGTGGAGGGCCAGAGGGCAGCCTAGGGCCTCTACTACACGTCCAGGGAGAGAGGTGGAGCCCTGGGTAGCTTGCTGGGGTCAGTAGCCCATGGGCGGAGGGCAAGGGGGCACCCTGGGGCCTCTATTGCAAGTCCAGGGAGAGAGCTGGACCCCTGGGTAGCTTGCTGGGTTCAGAGGCCCCTAGGTGGAGGGCCACGAGGTACTCTTGGGCCCTTATTGCAATTCCAGGGAGAGATGTGGACCCCTGGGTAGCTTGCTGGGGTCAGAGGCCCCTAGGTGGAGGGCCAGGAGGTACCCTAGGGCCTCTACTGCAAGTCCTGGCAGAGAGGTGGAGCCCTGGGTAGCTTGCTGGGGTCAGTAGCCCCTGGGTGGAGGGCAAGGGGGCACCCTGGGGCCTCTACTGCAAGTCCAGGGAGAGAGGTGGAGCCCTGGGTAGCTTGCTGGGGTCAGAGGCCCCTAGGTGGAGGGCAAAGGTGCAACCTGTGGCCTATACTGCAAGTCCAGGGAGAGAGGTGGACCCCTTGGTAGCTTGCTGGGGTCAAAGGGCCCTAGGTGGAGGGCCATGGGGCACCCTGGGGACACTACTGCAAGTCCAGGGAGATAGGCAGGCCCCTGGGCAGCTTGCTGGGGTCAGAGGCCCCTGGGTGGAGGGCCAAGGGTCACCCTGGGGCCTAGTCAGCAAGTCCAGGGAGAGAGGTGGACCCCTGGGCAGCTTGCTTAGGTCAGGGGCCCCTAGGTAGAGGACCAGGGGGCACCCTGGGGCCTATACTGCTAGTCCAGGGAGAGAGTTGGAGCCCTGGGTAGCTTGCTGGGGTCAGAGGGCCCTAGGTGGAGGGCCAGGGGGCACCCTGGGGACTCTACTGCAAGTCCAGGGAGATAGGTAGGCCCCTGGGTAGCTTACTGGGGTCAGAGGCCCCTAGGTGGAGGGCCAAGGGTCACACTGGGGCCTCTACTGCAAGTCTAGGGAGAGAGGTGGACCACTGGGAAGCTTGCTGGGGACAGACGCCCCTAGGTGGAGGGCCAGGGGGCACCCAGCGGCGTCTACTGCAAGTCCACGGAGAGATGTGGACCACTGGGTAGCTTGCTGGGGTCAGAGGACCCTAGGTGGAGGGTCACGGGGCACCCTGGGGCCTCTATTGCAATTCCAGGGAGAGAGCTGGACCCCTGGGTAGCTTGCTGGGGTCAGAGGCCCCTAGGTGGAGGGCCAGGGGGCACCCAGCGGCGTCTACTGCAAGTCCACGGAGAGATGTGGACCCCTGGGTAGCTTGCTGGGGTCAGAGGCCCCTAGGTGGAGGGTCACGGGGCACCCTGGGGCCTCTATTGCAATTGCAGGGAGAGAGCTGGACCCCTGGGTAGCTTGCTGGGTTCAGAGGCCCCTAGGTGGAGGGCCTTGGGGTACCCAGGGGCCTCTACTGCAAGTCCAGGGAGAGATGTGGACCCCTGGGTAGCTTGCTGGGGTCAGAGGCCCCTAGGTGGAGGGCCATGGGGTACCGTGGGGCCTCTACTGCAAGTTCAGGGAGAGAGGTGGAGCCCTGGGTAGCTTGCTGGGGTCAGTAGCCCTTGGGTGGAGGG